>NW_025964013.1:677500-1345000 GCF_023055435.1 Haliotis rufescens | reverse complement strand
AACTGATAATTGTCTTCGCACAGAAGGGTGTCGTATCGGACTAAACAATAAGATCTTAATGCGATTTGATTCACGTTTTCGAGGCACGAAATAAACGAATAATGTCTGTTATTTCCATGCATGGGGTATGTCTGTTTCTCTTCCAGCTCACAGAATCGTCTAAATACTATCTGGTGAGATGTGTACAAGTCACACATTGATGCAGTTATTTGTGTGATGGTGTGTGATGTTGTTACAGTTTGAGTGTTTTACGCGAATTCACGTGTAGCATTTGCATAGAATTATATTCTCCAATTACTCCAGAATGCGTTATCTATGCTGTTCCCCACAAACAAACTGAAGCCGTTTCATGATTCACAGATTACACGATTTAAAACTGTTGCGTTGTGTATACGATGTACACTTGAAGCCTACAAAAAAACAAAAACAACAACAACAACAACAACATTTAGAATTTAATTTTCCGTCAGTGTGTATATCAATATTGATTATTATAGCTAAAACGTTACAAACACAATGACAGGAGATCGGCATGTCTACCGCAGCAATAAACAGCTGACGAGGTTTACCTGCGAGTGATCACGTGACTTCATGAATATTCATGAGCCTGCTTCAATATGGATTACACCTCCCGTGGTCCGACCGTAACAACTTGACTGACTTCCCGACTCAACAACATGGCGGCGGTGGTGAGTATACCCTAGCAATAGTGTTATGTGGTGTATCAGTAGTGGAGTATGGGCTATTATCTATGTATAAACGTAAACATTAGTCCGCTACCAGCACACACGGTGCTGTGGTGAGCGCACTCGCTGAATGGGCGTTCTTGGCGATGTAAGTCGCTCGCTGTCTTCGGCTGCCTTAGGAAAACACAGCGATCAGTCGACCGACTCGGGCATATAGACTTGCTCGGGCTCTTAGATGTAATGTGAGTGCATTTGTTCAGAGACCATATACCGGTATATGGTCTCTGATTTGTTTAAATAGACGTTACGCTCATTACAAACACATTTGGGCACAGTTATGTAGGAATATTTAAGAAAGGTATTGATTTAAATTGAAAATATATAATTGAGCATGGTGTACTCGTCTAAATCCTACCATCTATACAATGTAGTGACTAATATTTCTTGACTCTAGGAGAGTAAATATTGGCTTATAACGCGTCATTAACAGAGAACAGAAATTTCCGGAGAAACACGGGTTTTTGGACTGGTCACGGAAACCAGAAAATGGGGAAATGTTGCATTTTATAAATAGCAGTGTTCTGTTACTTCCCAAATTCTAGACAAAGAAATCAAAGTTTGGGATTTTGTTGTGTTTTTAGGTTTGTTTGTAACGTTTAAAATATCAGTTTGAAAATAGATCGGGAAAGGTGACATGTATGAGACCCTCTGACTGCACCCGGTGCCAGTCACCCAGTGTAAGACTTCTAACTGTGACTATACACCAGACTTGCACTTTGGACCATTTTGTGTTGTGATCATGTTATTAAATTTGTCATGTCCATTGAACGCGAGAAGGGGACTCGTCCGTATGCTAATGTGGGATCTTGTTGTAAGTGAAAGCTCATTGTTATTCAAGTCTGAAGTAGTGCCGGTACTCAGTGATGGACCGGCTTGTATTTGCGCTCAAGTAGGTTTTTTTTGCGGAGGACTATGAATGATATTTGCTCATGCTACAATTTAAGTATCTGAATTAAGATGTTACAACGACCGAGCCACGTCGGTTTTTCACTGAAGTATATTTTTGTTCATTCGTATCTATGTTAGGGTCGGTCTCAGGGTGGTATTTTTTCACTTCACTTTCCTTGGTACTTGTAGGCCACGGGCCTTTTTGTACAGACGCAATACAATTTAGGTGCAAACAGTATTAAATACAACACATTTCTTTACTTTTTTAAATGACAAAAGCAGTTTTAACATAATTGCCTATTATCAAAATTGGAGTTTTTGTGTTCTTACAGCATTGGCATAAAAAAGTATTTTGTTGTATTCATATTGATAATAGGGTCTTGCGATGACAGTAGTGTGTTAAACTTCAGAATATTTGGAAAGATGTGAAATTTAGATTCTATGTAACTTTGCCTAAGATGGCTGTAAGCTGGACAAATTAACAAAAATTGATATTCTTTTTCGAAATGGCTTAAGTTACAAACGTCACATTTTCTTGATTCACGAGGAATATTAAAATGTCGCCCACGTTCAATTTCGAAGTCGGACTCAGGGTGGTATCTACTCTTGTTTCTATCTTTTCGCCATCAGAAAATTATGTTGGTTCACCCTATGTAAACTTTCGTTTATATATTGTGGATAGACACATTCTGTGTTAAAGGCTCCTTTTATAAATACCAATCGGATGGCCAAGTCGTTTTGGGAACCGGAATTAGCTTGCAGAGTTGCGTTCCGTAGACGTAGACCAGGAAATCATGATCGTAGGTTCGAATCCCAGGTCCCCAACGATAATAACCCTAGGTTCGTACGTCAGTACGTATACACGTGTAACAAAGAGACGCACGTTACGCACTGTGTGGTGCCTCCAGTAATGGACTGATCCGGTGTGGAATGAGTGAGGCACTGTTCAAAGCAGCGTTAAACCCACTCACTAACACACAAAGCAATCTTTACGAGTACCTGGACTTTCGGAGTCCCAAAGAACAGGACCTTCCATAGTGGAAGGCCGACGATCGCTATACACAGGGTGGAATATTAGTGACCTTTTTTTATCTCGAATTCTGTAAGTTTTAACGTCGTCTCGACACTATTTGGCTTGACTCACACGGCCTCGGTTAATTTGAATACACTTCTATATTTTCCAGTTGAACGTCTTTAAGGCCCTGACGAGTTTGCTAAAAAACTGGAATATTGCTGAGTGCGGCGTTAAACAACAAACAAACAAACAAACAAGTTTGCTTGAAACACAAAGGGGGCACAGGTGGCACAGGTGGCCCAGTTGTCTGTGGCCCAGCAATTCGCTGAATTCCGTCTCTTAAGCGTGCCAGAAATCTGTGATCGTGGGTTCGAATCCCGGTTCGCCCTGATTATGTGTCTGTAGGTTTGTCAGCACCACACTCGTGCTCGTGGCTTTCACGAAGTGATACACGTCAATGGGAGGTGGGATAGCCTAGTGGTTGAAGCATTCGCTCTTCACGCCGAAGACCCGGGTTCGATTCCCGACATGGGTACAATGTGTGAAGCCCATTTCAGGTGTCTCCCGTCGTGATATTGCTGGAATATTGCTAAAAGCGGCGTAAAACAATACCCAATCACTGGTACACACGTAAAAAACCTGCCCCACTTCGGGCTTTCCTAGCTTCCACACCAAGCTGACACGCTGTGATAAAACGGCGTTAAGCCAAACTCTCACTGAAAATATAAACATGGTACAATGACTCAAGTGAGGCGTGTCCCTGCCCTTTGAGTGTCACCGTGTTCTGTAGTGTCCCCCTCTGCTTAGGACTGCAATAAATCACACGAACAACCCAGTGTCATTTATATGATCTGGGTCAGTAGAGGCCATTGTCAATACGGTCTGCTACATCACCCTGCCAATAAAAGATTTCCGGTTTTTCAGTTGCGTTGTCTTATGGACTGTTGGTTAAATCTCATCGGCGAAATCCACCGCAAGTTTGGAATTGGCGGCCATTGTGACCCCTCAGACCCGAACAGCGGGGTGTTCAGGAGGGTGGGTATAGGGGGCGTTCAGTTGGAACTGTGAGGGAGGAGTCGATGGGCGTGGTCACGTCGAGGGGCGGGGCCTAGTTGTTTTGACATGCAATATCTGCCTGTTGTTATACCTGTGATTGAAGCGGGATTATTGTAGATGTATCCGGGAATATGTCCAAATTTAAATCTGTGTTGACTGGTGGTAGTTTAAAGACAAACGACAATAGAAATACTACAATACTTTAATGATACATTATGGCGAATATATTTATGACGAAGTAGTTCATCATTATTGCATCACGACTGACTTTTGAATATAGTCTTGGGTGAATAAAGTTGTTTCGAGATTGAGAAGTTAAAAACACCCGATTCTTTTATATTACTGCTATGGCAGATTAACTTTAGTAATATGAAGGAATCAGGTGGTCTTAACTTCTTTGGAGTAGTATATATGATATAACCGACCCTTGCGAGGGACGGATTCTTGTAAATGTACATTTAGTTTCTTGTTCCATGTATCATGTCATACGATATCACTCATTCTGACAAAACTTGTACCGATCACGGATCATTTGGGACAAGTTTGTGACAAGATAGGCGACTGGTTTCAAGGTTCCAGCTGAACTGCCCCGTTTGTGTTGTGCTTGATCCTGTAGTGGCCGTAGACTGCATGTAGCTACACTGGCTTCCATCTGTCGTATCTCCATCTACACATACAACACTAACTCCATACCCCACGCCACGACGTCTTCAGTGCGGTCTCTGTCAGCGGCTGCTTACAATTAACGTCTTCATATCTTTTCTTTTGCCGCAACGTTCGTCCCCCATCTTTTTAAAAATTATTTTAGGACCCGTGAAGATCCGGGTTAGCAACCCATGCTTGTTGTAAAAGGCGACTATGCTTGTCGAAAGAGGCGACTAACGGGATCGGGTGGTCAGGCTCGCTCACTTGGTTGATGCATGTCATCGTATCCCGATTGCGTAGATCGATGCTCCTGATGTCAATTGCTGGATTGTCTGGTCCAGGCTCGATTATTTACAGACCGCCGTCTTATAACTGGAATATTGCTGAGTGCGGTGTTCAACAACAAACAAACAAATTAAATTATTACTCTAGATTTCAGCATATACCGACATGAAGTTGTGTTCTGCTGCAAGTGTGAAATGTAACGCCAGGATATAACTAACATACTGTCTACTAACCAACTGAAGTCAAAGTCACTCACTAACTCACTCACTCACTCACTCACATGAGGTTGTGTGTCATAACTTTACGATATTGCAGACGATCCTCAATGCTGGTTGGTCTGTTGAAGCGATATGATCTCACATTGCTTTAGTGTTAAGAACAATACGATAGAACGTCATCCATTGTGTGTGACGTCACACTTCGAGAACCTAACGTTGTCGGGTGCTTTTTTTATGTGCTTGACCAGAAACGTTGTTTAGTGTTTTCGCGTTGCGGTCATGAAACAGATTAGGGCGGTGGACTTGAAATATAATATCGAACAGCAAATTGTTCGGCTGATCGATAATGTCTGCCGTTGAAGCCAAAGCACCCCTGTCAGTTCTTCCTTCCGCCATGTTGTTTTGTATTTCGCGTTACGGTCAAGGTGAATGTCGCTTTCGCGCCACAGTCACGGTCGCAGCTACCCATACTCGGTCCACAGACCCGAGTTTATGAACGGCTGCCTCTGATCAAGTCGCGAAAACGTACCCCAGAACAACAGGCTGACTTCTGTGTCTCTGAACAGTTGACAGTTTATCAGCTTTTCTGTGTTTTCGTTCTTTAGGTGACAATGAGATATCTAGAATCATCAACTCGACACTCGGACTTACGGATGATGTGTCCCTCTAGAATGAATGATGTATGCCCTCGCCAATACTCTTCACTTAAACTCACTCACTCACTCACTCACTCACCCACCCACCCACCCACACCCACACCCACACCCACACCCACACCCACACCCACTGTAAGTCCACACATCACGACAGGAGGGGCCACGAGGCTACACACGCTGCTTCGTGTTCTGTTCGGAAGTTAAGTTTGACATTTTTTATAATCTATTCCACAATCTATTCCAATCTGACGGCAGGATTTGTTTTTGTTCGTTCGTCTGTAGTTTGATACGACATGCATCAACCAAGTCAGCGAGCCTGACCACTCGATCCCGTTAGTCGCCTGTTACGACAAGCATACTACAGTCATGGGTTGCTGAAGACCTATTCTAACCCGGATCTTCACGGGTACTGACTGCAGGAAGATAGAGTGACTCTGTATTCAAATTCCACCTCCTGAGAGGTTTCTAGGGCTCCTCAGGCAAGTGACTTTTTCGAAAAATGCCTCTGTTATACCATCAGTGAAAGAATAATGTGAATGATATAATACCCTTCCAGCGCCTCACAAGCAGCTTGGGTTGTATACTCCCGAGGAAGCTGAGAAAGAAATTGAATGCACATTCATTGGTCGGGGTAATACTGGTGCATGGAAACAGCGCAACACAAATGGATTATTATTATTATTATTATTACTACTTGGAGTACACCCCTGAAGGTTATTGTGCTTGTTATGTCTTGCCTAGCAGGGGTCTATGTTTATGAACACTGTTAACCTCTCAAACACAACCAGTTAAAGAAGTTATACACGGGTATATAGTCAAGTTTCCCCATGCTGTAACTAGGTTATAGGGGAACACGGGGTACTGGGTATATATAACAAGGAGTTTTACCCGTGAATAAAGACTCTCACGGTCAGCACACAGGCACATCCCTCACCAACTGTAGAAAACAGCGCCCTCTGTGTATCTACGGGGATACGGAGGACCGGTTAGGACCATTACTGCCCTGGACTAATCTATGTCGCCGAAATATAATTTAAAAATAATTCTATGACTGAACCCTCGAGTATTAAGGAACCCTAAGTCTCTTACTTCCAGAAAAAAGAGCTGAGAACGGGATGATGAAGGATGGGGCGAGTGTTGTATAAACTATATGCTGTGGGATCTGCAGCTTAATATAGTCGCCGTGGAAACAGTGATTGGCTTCGTCTTTCAGACTCACATATTCGCATGTAGACATAGATTTCTCCTTCACTCTTGCAGACCAATCAGACGCACACTCAGGATTAGGGAACTGCCCTCTGAACACGAGCAGAACTGGTTTTGACTTCGTATCCCTTTAGAACAGTCTTGTCGCGCCGATTACAGCAGAACGGTTTAAATCAGTCTGAAGTCTTGCCCATCTGCAGCGTTTCTGATATGAAAGGAGGCATGAAGTCGTTTCTATTGGTCTGTAATCCGGTGGGTAGCCTAGTGGTTTAAGCGTTCGCTCGTCACCCCGAAGATCCGGGTTCGATTCCCCAAAGGGGCGAAATGTGCGAAGCCCATTTCTGGTGCCCCCCGCCGCGATATTGCTGGAATATTGCTAACAGCGGCGTAAGGCCATACTCACTCACCCCACTGTAATCTATTACGCATCTACATACGCCTGTGTTCAGAGGTGTTTCACTTCATCCCCCTGCAGCCTCCTGAACCACTCACTCACTCATACAGCTCCGCAGTTGACTATTCAGTGTTACAGTTGCCGAATGGACACATTGATAGTCTTGTTCTGTGCACCTGTGCAGCACTCGTGGTCGTGAGTCACCTTATTCTTATTCACAACACATTTCCATTTACATAAGCACGGCTTGTATTTACACAACTGTTAATATTCTGTGACATAGTATCAAACGGCATTATTTGTCAGGGTGTCAAACTGCACTTTATGTGACAGGTTAAAAAACTGCACTTTATGTAACAGGGTGGCAAACTGCACTTTATGTAACAGGGTAAAAAACTGCACTTTATGTAACAGGGTAAAAAACTGCACTTTATGTAACAGGGTAAAAAAACTGCACTTTATGTAACAGGGTAAAAAACTGCACTTTATGTAACAGGGTGGCAAACTGCACTTTATGTAACAGGGTAAAAAACTGCACTTTATACAACAGGGTAAAAAACTGCACTTTATGTAACAGGGTAAAAAACTGCACTTTATGTAACAGGGTGGCAAACTGCACTTTATGTAACAGGGTAAAAAAACTGCACTTTATGTAACAGGGTAAAAAACTGCACTTTATGTAACAGGGTGGCAAAAGCACATTATGTGACTGGGTGTCAAACTGCACATTATTTTTCAGGATATGAAACTGCACAGTTATTCTCTATGCAACGTTGAGACACCGTTATTACATGTTGGTAGATAGTGGTGTCTGCATGTCGACCAATTTCCGATGTCAGGTTGACCACAATACACAACTATGACTAACCAGTCAACAGCAATATTCACGGCACAATTTCCTAAATTGTTATATTGCTAATAGTTGTATAATTGCACTGAAGCATTTGTCCCCCATTTGTTATAACTCATATACACCATCAATCGATAAACGTGGAATTAGCATGAGTAATATTGGATGGTCATATAACATTTATACAATGTAAAACTTCCGTTTAATACAACTGTCATATATCTGCCGATCATTTTTTGCACGTGAATCTAAACTGTCTACACACAGCTGTGTGATTGTGTATGTTGAATATATTCATAAAACTGTGTAAATTCCAACACATTGGTAGCGGTCGGGTAGCCTAGTGGTTAAAGCGTTTGCTCGTCACGCCGAAGACCCGGGTTCGATTCCCGACATTGGTACAATGTGTGAAGCCCATTTCTGGTGTCCCCCGCCGTGATATTGCTGGAATATTGCTAAAAGCGGCGTAAAACCACACTCACTCACTCACTCCAACACATTGTCCCAGTTTACACATCACGCAACAAGTTCTAGCCAGCTGAAGGTTGTCGTCATCGCTGTTCAATTCAATTCGGTTTATTTCGTAAGTGTCGGCCATCGGCCCATAGTTACCTTTGTATTACGATGGACGTGATGTACACAGCTGTTATTGTTGTGACAATAATGTACTACGAAGTGACATCGCTTGATAGATATAGATAGCTAGACGTTCAATTAATTTACAGACATAATGATATTAAATTTTTGTATGGTCGGATATTCATAAAATGTCTGTGGTAAGTGATCCATGCGTATCTTGTTATAACCGGAGCAAACTAACAAAAAATGAAACTCGTCCTCCACATACCCAGCATTACAAACACAACATAGTCTTCTGTTACGTGGGATATCAGCATATCTCCCAGTTTCAACACACAGCTGATGCGAAAAACATCTAAACCGAGCTAGCGCCACTCTCGATTTACTGACGGTCAAACAGCTAAGATACAACTCTGTACCAAACGATACCTTGAATAGAGAATACGAGAAAGATTTACTACCCTTTACCAGAAGACTATGCCAATCCTGTTCATAACTACATTTCAGACGCGACATAAATTCTGTCAAAAACGAATGAGGATGACTTATACACTGGTTTTCCCATACAGAGCCAAAACCCAAACGGAACAATAAAAATTTACATTTTGATACCCAATTAATTTTACCATTACTTTCTGCCTGAAGCATCATATAATAACATTTCTTTGGAAAGCGACAACCGGACATACTCAATAACCTTATCCAATAACCAATAACTCTTTTGTATGCATAAATATATAATAAATACCGCCTAATTCACCTCGAACCATGTTGTTGGGTGTTGACGATTTGACACCTAGAAAGCGCTTGCATGCCAATGTATGTATAGTTTCCATTTCATCATTCTGGTGTAGACCCCAGACTTCGGAACCATAAAGCAAAATTGGGACTATTTTCATATCAAATATTTTAAAATATGTCATATCGAAGAGGATGTATTTTTATCAATGACTTTAAAATTCCAAACATTGCTTTTTCCCCCTGTAGACCAGCATTAGAAAAATGACTTGACCAGGACAGGCTTCTCGTAAAAGTAACGCCCAAATATTTATAGGAGGACACACACTCCAACTTTAGACCTTTATAGTACCAAATCTCTTTTCTTGACAACACTCCGCCTTTCTTAAAAAACAACCACCTTGGTTTTATCCAAATTGACATCTAGATCATAATCATTACAATATTTTTCTAGAACATCAATACGCTTCTGAAGTCCACCTATAGTATCTGCGATTAAAATAATATCGTCTGCAAATAATAACAGGAATATCTCTATAATATTAGGATGAAGTTGTATTCCTGGTCCAGAATTCTGTTCAACTTCAGCAGCTAGTTCGTTAATAAACATCGAGAATAAAAGGGGGCTAAACACACAACCCTGACGTACTCCTCTTGGGCACTGAAACATTTCAGAAAATGTATGTTTAAATTTAACACTGGCCTTAACAGCTGTATAAATAGACCGTATAGCTTTTATCATTTTGCCAGCGACACCTTTATTAGCTAGTACTGACCATAATTTCATCCGGTTTACACTGTCGAAGGCTTTTGCAAAATCGACAAACAAACCATATACCCTACCCTTACGCTTACTAATATATCTCTGTTCACTCTTTTGTCCCCGGATGTAAGTAGGCACCTTAGGTGTCCAGAACATTGTACTGGGTGACATTGTGGTCTACCTAGCAGTCTCGTCAAACGGTATTACGTAAGGTTATGTCGGAGTTTGCCCGTCGTCGCCATCGGTGTCTTTTCTATTGTTCATCATGCAAATATTATAGTCATCTAATAGATGACATACTTTCATGGACTTCTTCCAACTTGCCTTGGAGAAATCATTTGGCACATGTCATAAGGTCAAAAGTCAAGGTCACGAGCAGGAAAATTCACAAAGCTTGTGGTCTAGAAAATATATATGCTCTTATCTGGTGTGGTATATGTCTGATCATGGATGAGGCCGTACTTTGAAAATGTTTTGATTAAGATTATTGTAAGGTCAAGGACAGCGTAAAGATGTTTTTGTAAAACATGGTTTAATCATTCTCAGTTCCTAAGGCAGGGGCGAAACTGAGGGACAGAAGCTGCACGGAGAAACAGAGAAGATCAATCTTATTGTCAGAAGGTTCAACCTTCGCTGTGACAGTTGCAGGACCTGCAGGAAGCCGCCATCAATGTTTCACTGGGGCTCGTCTGACGATGCGATAGTTTGGTTGTCGGAGGATGACGTGTTGTTGTGGGCAATAATCCTGACCTCGTTACACAAGGCACGGGCAGAGACAGACCGTGACTTGTAAATAGTGATGAAAACACACACAGCTAAATAATATTTATTTGTGTGTTTGTTTGTTTTTTAACACCTCACTCAGCAATATTCCAGCTATATGACGGCGGTCTGTAAATAATCAAGCCTGGACCAGACAATCCAGTGATTGATATGAGCATGCATCAACTAAGTCAGCGAGCCTGACCACCGGGTCCCGTTAGTAGCATGATTTTGCGGATGTTATAGTATCAGGTCTGTGGAGCTGAGTGATTGGTGTAACAAACAGTGAGTGAGTGAGATAGGTTTAACGCCGCTTTTAACATTATTCCAGTTATATAAAGGCATGTCAGCCCGAAGTGATGCAGGTCTCAGACGTTTACCACTTCGGTGAAACCCAAGAGCACGGGTATGGTGCTGACAAACCTAGAAACATAATCGGGCGAACCCACAATCATAGGTTTCTGGCGTGCCCAAGGGACGCAACTCTGCACAGCGAATCGCGGCGCCTTTGACGACTGGGCCACCCGTGCCCCCTGTAACAAACAGCGTGCTACCTGGGATCTGACACAGAAAATGCGTCTGTCTACAAGGCGTGGAGCAAGGGGGTAATTGTCAGTCCTGGCAAACTCGGAATCAGTCTTCCTACTTCCCCGCCTGCTTCCTCCAGCTGCATTATCCTCATCAGTGATAACCAATTACCCTAATTACTTGGCGAACACAATGTACCGTACACATCCTAAAGTGGCAACAACATACGACAGCTGAACTTAGACCTTCATTAACGACTCACTAAGACCTGAGCCAGCTGGCAACCCTAGCTGGTTTTATTCGGGTCAATAAAACCCTAATAGTGTATGGAGTGACAATAAAACCCTAATAGTGTATGGGGTGACTCAAATTTAGGATGAATATTATGAGTGAGTTTTCTGGTGCTTTCAGGAATATTCTTACCATATCACGCCGGGGACACCAGAAATGTTCTTCACGGAATCGAACCCAGGGTTTCGGCGTGACGAGCCAAAGCTTTAACCACTGGGCTACCCCATCGCCCCGGTTGCTTGATATACACTGAGACACACGGGCACTAAATAATACGTCTAGCCTTGCCGTGGGCACTAAATAATACGTCTAGCCTTGCTGTGGGCTCTAAATAATACGTCTAGCCTTGCTGTGGGCTCTAAATAATACGTCTAGACCTAGACTTGGTATGGGCTCCATATCCCTGAACATGGACCCGTTCATGGAAATATGATGCTTCAAGGTCATTTAGTGTAATTGCGCCTTATAATTAAGGTCAGCCGTGGAGGTCCGGGTTAGAATTGGCCCTCAGCAACACGTGCTTGTCGTAAGAGGTGACTAACGGGATCGGGTGGTCAGGCTCGCTGACTTGGTTGATGCATATCATCGTATCCCAATTGCGAAGATGTATGATCATGATGTCAATCACGGGATTGTCAGGTCCAGACTCGATTATCTACAGACCGCCGTTATATGACGGGGATGTTGCTGGCGGCGTTAAACAAACAAACAAACAATCAAACATCATGACATGAGACCTAACTGATGGCATATTGGCCGCCGTGTTGCTACATACACAGTACGTGAGGCCACCAGCTGTGTGGCTAGCAGAGATCTTGTAACGCTGTTGGTTGTATCGATTTCCCCACGCGGTCTGTATCCGGACATAAGGAGATTCTTTACATTAATACGGTGTTATATAACAACCCAATTATGTACGTGACTCACAGCTGGAGCCACAGCGAGATCAAATCTTAGTCTGATGTTGAACAACACAATGTCAGTTAAAGGCGCAGTTCACCCTTTGGTGCAAAAACGTTTAGTTTAAATGGAACCACACCTACATGTAGTGAGAACTTAGAACTTAGGACTTCATAAAATAGTTCATACAGCGAGTGAGTTGGTGAGTCATTTGCTGACCCACTGTTACCATGGTAGCGAGTGAGTGAGTGTCCTGTAATGTTTCATAATTCCTGAAGACACAATCTCGTCTACCAATTATGGTCTCATCATGGCGATAGGCGTGCAAGATTCCTTAGATCGTGGGTTCGAATCAAAGAGTCGCCGAGGCAATGTTTCTTTGTTTATCGGCACCACATCCATACTTGTGGAATATACCGAAGTAGTTTTGTCTATCGCATAACGCGTGCCACCCAATTTAACTTTAAGCTGCGATGTACTGAAATACCACTCAAACAACTCACTCGGTCACGAAGACATCTGTTGCGGTGAATGTTTTCACAGTGATGCCATGCATTGCGGTTTGCAATTGAATCGAAAGACACAAAATGGTTGTTTGGTTAACTGAGGTCAAAGGTCTAACACCCCCAGTAGCGCTTCCTCCTAGTGTACACCTGCTACTAACCTGCATGTACCTTGTTCCTTCGATTCTTTGTATAAGTTTTCCGTCTTGTTTGCTTTTATTATTTCTTTTTTCCGAGTCCTTTTCTTTAAATTAATGTAATGACCCTTTTGAACTTTCATTCAGAATACTGTATTAACACAGACGTTATATGTGCATAGGGGTCACCTGTACGCACAAGGGTCGTTGTTTGGACATTTTACTGCCGCTTCTCCGCGCACCTGTTCCCCCTGACATAATGTCCACGTTCAAGTGTCGTCATCTGATTTGTTTGTTTGTTGCAGGTGGTCTTCCCAGAAACAGATCAGGCAGAATGGCTGAATAAGGTAGGCCAGCTGACGTAACACAAGTTCAGCAACACACGAACTTCTCTCATGTCGTATCTCCTCTATTAAGAGCTCTTGGACGTGTTATCTCAAGTTAACTGTTAAAGCCGGCTCGCCACCCGGCCCTTTTTTCCTTCGTATCTAATACCGGAAGTGACGTAAATGGACACTTTTGTTCAGTTAGTTTTGTTATTCAAATTAAAGGGGAGAAATCGTAACTGACAAGGTCAACACTCTTCCAACATTCAGCTCCTAACAGAGGAAGTGCGGCAATCCTGAAGCCTGCCATTGTAAGGCATTCCTCAAATTGTCAGTACTCGGATCTAGGTCTGTGTTCATTAAAACGGTTGCTAGGACACAGACTGTGTATGATATTTTCCTAATGTCCTGTTATGGATACTCTTACTCAATTAAATGTAATGAAATACAGACTTCTTCAGCTAAAAGGGAAGCTTTATATCTACTTTAACACTATTATGTGAAGACCGCCTGTAAATATTCCCCGTGGGAGCAGGGTAAAAACAGTACCTTGTTCAATCACAGCATCTCGATATGGCTGGACCATGTAGGACTGGGATGTTTGCCGAGAAGCAAACCAACAAACACTGGGCATCAGGATCGCCGTTGATTGTTGATTGTCTGACTTCGGTGACATCAGGGATTGTTATATTATAACTACAGCTGTTGATTGTCTGACATCAGAATTCTAGGCACTATGGGATTGTTATATTATAACTACAGGTATTGATTGTGTGACTTCAGATCATCCAGCAACTATGGCCGTTTATCGGCGACTTCATGGGCGACATCTTGAAGCAGCACGTGGAGCCCAAGGTGAAGGAAGCGGTCATGTCGTCCTTCACCTTCAGCAAGGTCGACATGGGCACCAAGGTCAGTTCATTTGACAGAAGGGAATGAGAAAGTTAATATCACCATTCTGTTGTGAGTTAAATTGGATGAGTGGGTGAGTGGATGGGTGGGTGAGTGAATTGGTCAGAGGGGGTGTGGGTATGTGAGTGGGTAGGTGAGTGAGTGGGTGGTTGAGTGAGTTGGTCGGTGAGTGAGTGGGTGAGTTAGTGGGTTAGTGGGCAGGTGAGTGAGTGGGTGGGTGAGTGGGTAGGTGAGTGAGTGAGTGGATGAGTTTGTGGGTTATTGGGTAGGTGAGTGAGTGGATGAGTGGGGGGGTGAGTGGGTTTGAGTGAGTGGGTGGGTGGGTGATTATGGATGGGTAGGTGAGTGGGGTGAGATGAGGTGAAATGGGGTTTAACGTCACTTCCAAGATTCTTGCACTTATAAGCAATGTTCATGCAAGTGTGTGTGGCTGCTTGTACTAGTCCGGACTAAAGAGGATTTATAGTGCTAGCACACTGAGATGCAGCAGTTTAACATGAATACCCCACCCAGACACGGTATACTGATTCTGAGCCGATTAGTCCTTGTTTTAGCCCCTTAATGCTGAGCATCAGGCAGGGTGAAAACAAGTACCATCTTTTAACATCTTTTGGTTAAAAGATTGGCCAGGGATTGAACCCTGGACCCACCGCTCTCTGGGCGGACGCTCTACCACTAGTGCGGTTGAGTTGGGTGAGTGATTGTAGTCATGAATAATTTTCTCACAAATTTGTTGACTTTGGTAAAACGGAAATACTATTTAACGGAAAACAGTTTACCAGCAAACTGCCTGTTTCAGCCCCTGCGGGTGGATGGAGTGAGAGTCTACAACATCAGACAGGGAGAGATCTACATGGACCTCGATATCAAGTAAGATCACAATACATGCATGTTTATGAATAAAACGAGTCATACTTGATGCTAACGTTAAATCATAAACCTAAATGCGCCAGTGTACCTGAATCGTCTTTGTCGACCACGGAGTGAACCAGTCTTAAAACAGTCTTGAGGTGTCCTGGTCAATTCTCGTCACAATATGGCTGAAATATTGCCGATGTGGCGTAAAATATTAACTCACTCACTCCTGGTCAATTGATTATAAGTCCGCAGTCACAAGTTTTTGTTTGTTTGTTTGTTTGTTTGTTGTTTAACGCCGCACTCAGCAATATTCCAGCTATATGACGGCAGTCTGTAAATAATCGAGTCTGGACCAGATAATCCATTGATTAATATCATGAGCATCGATCCACGCAATTGGGATAGATGACATACATCAACCAAGTCAGTGAACCTGACCACCCGATCCCGTGAGTCGCCTCTTACGACAAGCATAGTCGCCTTTGACGGCAATCATTGGATCTTGACGGTACGCTGTCACAAGTACCGATATAGCCATTGTGATGTAACCAGCTGGTAGGTCCAGGTCATGACCCAATTATATATCTCTTGTTTACTAGTTCAGTGTATGTATGACGTTGTCAAGATTCACAATGACTTTCCACGCGTGTTTCAGCTATGATGGCGACGCTGACATTGACGTCGGCCTCCTGGTGTCTAACGCCGCAGGTATCAAACACATCAAGGTAGGTTATCTCTTTGTCTTACCTAATTTTCGTCTTTGCTGCTTTGAAAACTGTAAGATGAGTTTGAGTGCATCTCCCATACCCTGAATGTAATGATTGACGTCTATCATGGCATAAACAAACTGTCGTTGAATCCCGGTTGATCTCGTGTGAATTTTTCAAAAGCACATGTATAAGTATAATATATCGTTTTACCCATCAAATGGTGATCTGTGTTCATCAGATTGGGATGGCCTCTGTGGTCTAGTGGTAGAGCGTCTGCCCGGAGAGTGGAAGGTCTGGGTTCAATCCCCCGCTGCGTCATTCCAAAAGCTGTTAAAAGATGGTACTTGTTGTTACCCTGTCTGGCGCTCGGCATTAATGCAGTAAACAAGGGCTGGTCGGCTCAAAATCAGTATACCGCTAAACTGCGACATGGGCTAGCACTTTAAAATCGGCATCTGTCTGGACTAGTACACACAGACACACACACACACGTCCCTATATAAGTGAAATAATCTTGGACGCTATGTTAAACCCCATTTCACTCCCACCTCATCAGATTGGCCTTTAGTTCTTGACCCTGCATGTTACAAGCTGTCAATGTATTCCTATAACAACACGTCATGTGATCATGTTCCCCCACAGCTGTCGGGGACGCTGCGCGTGGTGTTGAAGCCCCTCCTCAGTGCTGCACCCCTCGTGGGAGGCGTCTCCTTCTTCTTCATCACAAACCCGGTGAGACTATGGCGATTTTGAAATATCGGAAACAATATCGATTACTATGATAATCATCTAACCTTTACGGTGGCCCAAAAGGGATATGGAGAGACAATTAACACGATTTGTCATACATTATGTGATAAATCATGTATAAAGAAGATATTGAATCGCTGAAAAGTGAAGCGAAAATGTCAAAAACTAAAATGAAATGTCAAAAACAAAAACGAAAATATCAAAAACAAAAGCAAAAATGTCAAAAACTAACATGAAAATACGGAAAACTATTTCTACCGCGGTGAAAATATTCCCACCGCAGTGAAAACTATTGATGCATGTGATTGTATCCCAGTTGCGTGGATTGATGCTCATGATGTCAATCACTGGAGTGTTTGGTCCAGAATCGATTGTTTAGAGATCGCCGTCATATATCTGGAATATTGTGTGGCATTAAACAACAAACAAACAAACTAATACACCTTAAGGGAGTGTCACGGTGTATACATGGAGAATCTCACGCGAGTGTCTTTTGATATGAAATATATAAACGAGTGTTGATATATTTGATATCAAGAGACACAAGGGTGAGATTTTATTTATCATCCAACATCATTCTTCCAACTTCTTCAATTTGTAGACAGTAATAAGCAGTGTCTTAAGTGTAAAAAGAACTACTAACAGCTTCAGTAGCAGAGCCATTAATGATGTCATTTGATTCTAACGTCATGAAAAAGCGGCGTAAAACCATACTCTCTCACTCACTCACTCACTAACGTCATGGTGACAATGACGGCACAATCGTCTACAATGTAAATATCGCTTGATGTCACCCAAGCGATATCTCCTGTGGGAGCTAGTTTCGGATGATAAATAATATGTAAGTCGGCCTCATGTCACAAGGGGGCGGTCGCATAGCCTAGTGGTTGAAACGTTTGCTTGTCATGCCGAAGGCCCGGGTTTGATTCCCGACATGGGTACAACGTGTGAAGCCCATTTCTGGTGTCCCTGATCGGGATATTGCTGGAATATTGCTTAAAGAGGCGTAAAACCAAACTCATTCACTCACTCATGTCACAAGGTGCACGCTAGGGCTGCGTTTCGCAATGCCTTAGCGATAAATTGTCTTAAGTCTATGTTTGAGTATTTGAGTTTCGACAGCAGGGTAACTTTTAACAAAGCTATCCTAATGCTAGGACTATCGTAAGTCCCATACTGTAACATGGACTTACAATCATCGTAGAGATGTGAGATTGCTTTATGTAACGGGGCCGGAAACAATTTAATTTTACAGAATCTGGATTTCGACCTGACGAACCTGGCCAACATCATGGACATTCCAATGTTCAAGTAAGTGCGATATGGCTACATTGTTACTCCAGCTGTCACGAACAGGTGCCATTTAATAGTCCGTATGTTCCTGACTAATACCAATATGACACGGCCACGACCTGTTGTTATAATTCATGTGTGAAAGACGTAGCATGCAAGATAGCCATGAGTATCCCTCTATACTGAGTTGCTGACTGTCAGTACATGTCTGTCTCCAGTTCCAAGCTTCACGCCATCATCCAGGGCCAGCTGTCCAACCTGCTGGTGTTCCCCAAGAGGATGGAGTACATCATTGGAGAGGGGACTAAGTTCTCCAAGTTACGCTGTCCTCGCCCGCAGGTATGTCCTCCAAGTTAGTCTGTCCTCCCCCGCAGGTATGTTCTCCAAGTTACGCTGTCCTCCCCCGCAGGTACGTTCTCCAAGTTACGCTGTCCTCCCCCACAGGTATGTTCTCCAAGTTAGTCTGTCCTCCCCCACAGGTATGTTCTCCAAGTTAGTCTGTCCTCCCCCGCAGGTATGTTCTCCAAGTTAGTCTGTCCTCCCCCACAGGTACGTTCTCCAAGTTAGTCTGTCCTCCCCCGCAGGTAGGTTCTCCAAGTTACGCTGTCCTCCCCCGCAGGTAAGTTCTCCAAGTTACGCTGTCCTCCCCCACAGGTATGTTCTCCAAGTTACGCTGTCCTCCCCCACAGGTATGTTCTCCAAGTTACGCTGTCCTCGACCGCAGGTATGTTCTCCAAGTTACGCTGTCCTCCCCCACAGGTATGTTCTCCAAGTTACGCTGTCCTCCCCCACAGGTACGTTCTCCAAGTTACGCTGTCCTCGACCGCAGGTATGTTCTCCAAGTGACGCTGTCCTCGCCCGCAGGTGTGTTCTCCAAGTTATGCTGTCCTGAGTGTCCTCGTTCATTTGTAGGTTGTCTAAGTTAAATAAAGAGGCATGCCTTGTTGTTTTTTCCAATTTTATCAACTCATGTTGATATATTTGATATCAAAAGACACAAGGGTGAGATTTTATTTATCATCCAACATCATTCTTCCAACTTTTTCAGTTTGTAGACAGTATTAAGCAGTGTCTTAGTGTAAAAATCACTGCTAACAGCTTCAATAGCAAAGTCATTAGTGATGTCATTTTAATTGTGACGTCATGGTAACCAATGACGTCGCAATGGTCTGCAGAGCATGGTGATGCAATTTCATTGCAGCGATATCTAGAATGTAGATCTCACCAAAGCAATAACTCCTGTGGGAGCCAGGTTTGGATGGTAAACTCTTCTCCCATGTAGGTACGCTCTACAAGTTAAACTGTCCTCGTTGCCTGACATTGTGAAGAAATAACAGGCCTCTGTCTGGTTGTCCACATCCATATCGCCACTTTAACATTATTTACGCATATGCAGGGCGTGCTGGCAATACACGTGAAGGAGGCCAAGGAACTCCGGGACGCCGATGGAATTGGAATATCAGATCCATATGCACAGGTCAAAGGTCAGTTAAGTTATTTTGAAGGAAGTTACCCTGTTATTCTGTTGTTTGAAGACATACTTGTCATGTGTGTTTGAGACTTGGGACGTGTATGCGAGACTTGTCCCGTGTGTGTGAGACTTGTGTCATGTGCGTGTGTTTAAATCATCCCACTATATTGGTAAAATACTCCATTTCCCTATCAGAGGAAGCATGCACACATAACTATTGATGGCTGCTGGATCCCAGTAGTACATGTTTGTGAATGCTTTGAGGGGTCTGCAGTTATGCCCTGTTCTTCCCGCAGTTGGCGACCAGACGTTCCTGACAGCGACCCTTGAGAACAAGAAGGACGCCAAGTGGGACCAGAAGTTTGATGTAAGTTTTTGTTTCCACTAGTGATGGTCCCCCAGGGGTGTTCTCCTTGTGATGCTTCCCTTTTGATGTTGGGGCGGTTGGGTAGCCTAGTGGTTAAAGCGTTCGCTCGTGACAAAGAAGACCCAGGTTTGATTCCTGACATGGGTACAATGTGTGAAGCCCATTTCTGGTGTCCCCCACCGTGATATTGCTGGAATATTGCTAAAAGCGGCGTAAAACCATACTCACTCACTCACTCACTTTTGCTGGTGATGTTTCCTTAGTGACGTGCCTCTTGAGATGTTCTGACTCTCGCGATGTTCTGCTTGTAAGGTCCTCCTGGGTGTATGGAGGTCTAACAATGGGTACTTTGTGTTCAATGATCTTTCAATGATCTTTCCATGATCTTTCAATGTACGTGTTACTGTTAAGGCAGTCCTAGGCAATTAATAATTTTGCATAAAGACAACATTGCGTCACTTTTCCTTGCACAAAATGCATGTTCATGAGCCAGTGAATTCCTGGCTGAAAATGAACTGCAACAATAGCATGACGTCATCATAATGTTTTTTAATCAATACATCATTTACAATGACGGATGAAGTAGATATCCCATTCTTTAGATCCCATTGACGACTGCCGCTGTGTTGTAGGCACTTGTGGACCTGGCGGAGGAATGTCTGGAAGTGAGGGTGATGGACCACGACACAGTGGGCAGCGACGACCTCCTTGGAACGTCAGTAACGTCACACCACACTATCGTGTATTACCCAGCGGCACCTGCCGTGCACAGAGCTTGTCTACTTCTATAAGTTTACATGCTTTATTAATATATTTGTCAAGGTACTTTCGAATATTTTATGGTCTTTAACAAGGCTATGGGACATCTTGTTCAGCTGGTATGACACATATGCGAGGGTCGTCAACCGTTGATCGATGCTCATGATGGCAATCTCTGAATCGTTTTGTCGAGACTCAGTTGTTCGAATACCGTTGAAATATAGCTTTAATAGTACTGAGTGTGGCGTTAAACAACACACAAACAAATCGTAACGTTGATGTTTGTTTATGTCCACAGTGCTACGGTTCAGATATCCCGTGTGATCGAGGCAGGCAAGGTGGAGGAGGTAGGTGTTGCACTACAGGGACACCAGGTCCCAGACTTTACACAGATATTGCTCAAGCCACAGTCCAGTGTAATGTAACATCAATCCATATAAACCAAACCAAACAGACATCATTCTTGCTTGGTGCCTATCTGTTCTGTTGATGGCAAGATTTGTGGTGCAGCTGTCCAGGATGTAATCTGTCAACATGTCGCGTGCATCGGTAGCCAATAACAAACCGTGTTTCTACCTCAGTGGTTCCCCCTGGAGGGCGTGGATCAAGGCAGCATCAACTTGGCGCTCCAATGGTTCTACCTGGCCAACGACGCATCGATGCTGCAGAAGGTAGGGATTTTACTGGAGCTTCATTTGTAGACCTGAACTTGGAGATGCATCTTAGAATGGTTCCCACTTAATTATCTTTGTTAACTTTGGTGACATATTCTTCTAGAATTGATTAATAATGAATCATTCTGAATTTTTAACTTTCTACATCTACTTTATGGAACAAGGCACCCTGTGATTGTTTACACCCCAGCGTGGTACAGCTGTAATAACTCTGACTGCAGCTTTGAGAGTCCATCACTCACCCGTGGACAGTGCATTACAGGCACGTGGGCTCCCAAATAAAGACAGAGTCCACAGATTGAAAATGTGATTGAGTGTTGGTTGAGTGCACCATGTTACTTATATGTGTCACCCCTCAGTGGTCTAGTGGTAGAGCGTGTGCCAGGAGAGCGCAATTTCCAGGGTTCGATCCCCAGTCGTGTCATAACAAAATATGTTAAAATATGGTATTTGTTGTTACCCTGCCTGGCACTGTGCATTAAGGGGCTAAAACAAGGACTGGTCGGCTCGGAGTCAGTATACTGTATCTGAGTGGGGTATTCATGTTAAACTGCGGCATGGTATCTCAGTGGGCTAGCACTATAAATTCAGCATTAGTCCGGACTAGTACAAGCAGCCACAGACACTCACATACACACGTGCATGCGACCCGTGAAGATCCGGAGTAGAATAGGTCTTCAGCAACCCATGCTTGCCGTAAAAGGCGACTATGCTTGTTGTAAGAGGTGACTAACGGGATCGGGTGGTCAGGCTCGCTGACTTGGTTGATGCATGTCATCGTATCCCAATATCGTGGATTGCTGCTCATGATATTAATCACTGGATTGTCTGGTCCAGGCTCGATTATTTATAGACCGCGTCATATCGCTGGAATATACAACAAACCAACCAACACACGTGCATGCACATCGCTATATAAGAGCAATAATCTTGGAGGCTCGACGTTAAACCCCATTTCACCTCACCTACTTATGTATGTTACTTATGAATGTTACTTATCTATGTTTCTTTTATATGTTACTTGTGTATGTTACTTATATATTACCTATATATGTTACTTATATATGTTGCTTATGTATGTTACTTATATATGTTGCTTATATATGTTACTTATGTATGTTACTTGTGTATGTTACTTATATATGTTGCTTATATATGTTACTTATGTATGTTACTTATATGTTACTTATATGTTTCTTATATATGTTGCTTATGTATGTTACTTATATGTTACTTATATATGTTACTTATGTATGTTACTTATATGTTACTTATATGTTTCTTATATATGTTGCTTATGTATGTTACTTATATGTTACTTATATGTTACTTATATGTTTGTGTCTTGCAGGAGGGGGAATGTCGGCGGTGCCTCCTGATGGTGAGTGTGGACTCTGCTAAAGGATTACTGGTGAGTACAAGGATCGCTTCTGTTGTCTGTTGAGTAGCTAATAACAAGTCCTTGTTCTCAAAAGTTTGCTTATGACCGTAACTCCCACACATCGATTTACGACAGTCTCAGCGCTGAGATCGCTTCGTGAAGGGGCGTCAAGTCATGAATGGCAGGTTGATATGGTTTCATTGTTCTTGGTCCCGGTCTATCAAAGCGATATTGGTGCAACGAGTGTCGTAACTCCAGTTCTTTAACACAGACGTAGTATAAAGCCATGACCCTGGTCTCGACAGTGATTTTGGTACGGTTGATTCGCTGTGCAGAGTTGTGTCCCTTAGGGGTACCAGGAACGTATATGATTGTGGGTTCGAGTACCCAGTTTCGCACTGATTATGTTCTGATTTGTCAGCACTGTGGGTTTTACCAAAGTGATTGACGTCTAAGAGCGGCAACTATCAGTGTTAAACCAAACTCACCTACACTGCATATGGCAATGACGTGTTATTTCTACTGGAAGCCATTACCGCTGTTATGTTCCAACTACTGTTTGCAGAAACCTGACCAGAAACCAGAAGATGTGTCTCCCGTTGTGAGCCTGTCGTTCATGGAGCAGGAGTTTACGAGCACCGAGGCCGCCGCCGCACCGGAACCCTCGTGGCAGGAGGACTTCCGGTTCCTGGTCACATGCGCAGGAGAACAGAAGCTGACGCTGAAGGTTTGAACTGTGCATCCATGTAGATCCATGTCCATCCATATTTGGAAAAGGTGGAAATAGGTTTTGCTGGTCACGGAAAATAATACATTTTGAATTGCATTAAATGATTTTCGAATATTCGTATGTGTGTGCATCTTACTGCTGTTCAATTGGACCAGTGGAGATCTGGGTTAGAATAGGTTTTTCATGAGCATCGATCCACTTTTATCAACGAGTGTGGATCAATACAGTGGATAGACTTGTCCAGACCGCCGTTGTATAGCTGGAATATTGCTAACTGCGGGGTTAAACAACAAACAAACGAACGAACCAAACGAACACGTCTCTAGAGAGACAGACTTTATATTTGTCGTCTGCTCCAGGTGAAGGACAGCAAGGAGGACATAGCCTACGGAACTGCTGAGATCGACATCAAGGATCTGATTGGTGCTCCTGACATGGTCCTCGACCAGTCATATCCCCTCGTCACAGAGATAGAGGGAATCACGCCAGAGCTGAAAATGAAACTGGTTCTTAGGGTATGTCTACATATAAAATGTCATTGTAAAAAAATAACCAGTCTCTACTATCTGCCGACTCAGATTCCATTTGGCGTAAAAGGCAAAATGGAAGTTAAAATTTTATGAATGGATCACTGAAAAGATGGTAAGGGTGGTAAGGGTAAGCTTGTCCTGTTCTACCGGAAGTGCATGACAGATGCACGACAAACATGACAACGCATGACAAACATGACAAACGTACGACAAACACACAACAAACATACGACAAACACATGACAAACGCATGACAAACACATGACAAATGCATGACAAACACATGACAAACGCACGACAAACATACAACAAACACATGACAAATGCATGACAAATGCACAATAAACACTCGACAAACACACGACAAACACACGACAAAGGCACGACCAACTTTTAGTGCTCTGTTATTTATACAAGGGGCTTCAAACAAGTTTACATTTTGTCAACAGTATTTGAATGAAGCAGACGTGTGTCCCTTGCTAACACTGTTGTGAAAGCTGATGGCATGACTAAATCAATTGTACTTCAGGTGCTGACACCAGACACAGATCCAAGATGGCTGGCAGACAGCTTCCACTGAGTCTTCAGACATCTTCCACTGAGTCTTCAGACAACTTCCAGTCTACAGTCGAAGTCTGCCCAGTGTAAGGCATGAGGCGTCACGTGATGCCCGTGTGACGCAGGAATATTCTTCCATTTCTAGTTTATGTAAACGATGCATGGGTTGGGCCTACGTAGAGGACAGTGTCAATGATTGATCTTTTGTCTGGTTCTCATGGAAACAGGCGGAATCTGTCCCGCGTTGGTCTTGTTGGTGGAAGATATTGAGAGGACTTCTGGTCCTGATGGTGAATCTGTCCGAGATAAGTGATTATTTCATTTATATCATGGGTCATTATTTTAAAGTTCCAAAGTTGTTGTTTTATATTATTTATAAATATTTTGACGATCTTTCTATGCTAGATATACATGGTGTTGTGTTTCCTCGTGATTTGTTTGAACTGAATGCTTGTTTTACACAGCGCATAATTACCACACCTGATTGTCAAACTGCCATAATCAAGAAAGTATTATATTTATGAATATTATCTAAATAAACAACGTGGTATGACAAGAGCATTTTTGATCTTCTAGATGTGTCAATGTTTTAGATCACCCACAATGCTAAAATATTGTAATGAAAGTTATCAGACATATTATATAACAAGCTCATAAACTTTCCTTTGTATTGCTTTTTGTACTTGTTTTTGTCAAGTAAAGAAATATGGCTAAAATGAGTGAAAAGGTCATTTTCTTGAAATTCATACAATGAGTCTTGACCAAGATGACTGTTTTGCAGTGTGTTTGTACTGTTTCTACCTAACTGTAAGCAATTCAACATCAAATATTAAAAAATAACTTCCTGGAAACCTTTTTGACACACTTTTGCCGAAACTCTACATTTAATGCTAAGTATTATAAAGAAATAAAGTTTGGCAAATACATGCGAAGTTTGCTAACTTTTATGGCCATGTATAGGATGCTGTGTTGCATATGGGTGATGCAGATGGACCAGAGCGCCAGCAGCTTACCTTGTCCTTTGAACAAAACACTGATGATACTCATATCATATACACCTGCCATTCTTTGTGGACACAATGCTGGTTTGTGTGTTAAATATTTATATGTAACAGTTTACACAATACTCCATGCGTGTCAGTATTTTAGTATTGTTATCTTTGTTAAGAATTTTAATGTATTTTATTCTTCCATTTTTCTTTCTTTAAGACTGTGTGAATCTTGCATGCCGTTGACGTAATGACGGCGATATCTCCATGGACCCAGCTGTCTAGAGTCAGGGCCTTGTATACGTGATACATTCATACTAGGAAGATTGATGTTAGCTTTACTTACCGAACCAAATGTACCAAGGGCTTCTTAGTAAACTTATCATAGGATGATATTTGAGTTGTGAAATATGAGGATACCAATCTGTAGGTGTTGTGGGGGTGCGACAGTGAAAATCTCGGATAGCTTTTGATAGTTCAAAACGGTTTAAGATATTATTAACATGTCGATGTAATAACGATAAATAGTTTTAATGCTGCTGATGATGATAATAATATTATTAATAGTAATAATGGTGATAAGACCTATAACAAATATAAGAACACTAATACTTATAACAGCTATTACAGCACCAGTAATATATATATGGTAGGTTGATATAAGGGTTATCATGAGGTGGAAATATTCACATATATCCATACGGATTATGTTTTTGGCTACCTGTTAGTATAAAATCTCGTAGCTGTGCTACTTTGTCGACTCCTGCTGACTTATATTTGTTATGAGACGGCACTCTGTGACTCTCTACGGACATATATTTGTTATTAGATGGCACTCTAACTCTCTATGGACATATATTTGTTATTAGATGGCACTCTAACTCTCTACGGACATATATTTGTTATTAGATGGCACTCTAACTCTCTACGGACATATATTTGTTATAAGACGGCACTCTGTGACTCTCTACGAAGATATATTTGTTATTAGACAGCACTCTGTGACTCTCTACAAAGATACATTTGTTATTAGACAGCACTCTAACTCTCTACGGACATATATTTGTTATTAGATGGCACTCTAACTCTCTACGGACATATATTTGTTATTAGACAGCACTCTGTGACTCTCTACGAAGATACATTTGTTATTAGACAGCACTCTGTGACTCTCTACGGACATATATTTGTTATGAGACGGCACTCTGTGACTCTCTACGGACATATATTTGTTATTAGACGGCACTCTGTAACTCTCTACGAACATATATTTGTTATGAGACGGCGCTCTGTGACTCTCTACAGACATATATTGGTTATTAGACGGCACTCTGTGACTCTCTACGAAGATACATTTGTTATTAGACGGCGCTCTGTGACTCTCTACGAAGATACATTTGTTATTAGACAGCGCTCTGTGACTCTCTACGGACATATATTTGTTATGAGACGGCACTCTGTGACTCTCTACGGACATATATTTGTTATGAGACGGCACTCTGTGACTCTCTACAGACATATATTGGTTATTAGACGGCACTCTGTGACTCTCTACGAAGATACATTTGTTATTAGACAGCACTCTGTGACTCTCTACGGACATATATTTGTTATGAGACGGCACTCTGTGACTCTCTACAGACATATATTGGTTATTAGACGGCACTCTGTGACTCTCTTTACATACATATATTTGTTATTAGACGGCACTCTGTGACTCTCTTTACGGACATACATTTGTTATGAGACGGCACTCTGTGACTCTCTTTACATACATATATTTGTTATGAGACGGCACAGGCCTGCTGTGTTGTTGAAGCATTACTGGCTGACGTGCAATGCTCTGATTGTAATTTGTGATGTCTTACACAGATTACCGTCTTGTGGTGGAGATTTCCCATACCTCGTGGTAGCCTAGGAGACGCCCCGGGGCCGGGTTAGAGTGGGTCCCCCGCGCAGTGCTGCTGGGAGTAAGCGGTGACTAACACGGGTTGGGTGCTCAGATTCGATAACTGGGCAGTTTGCGTGGAATATTGCCGACAGCCGAATGCTTTTCCCACTCTGCTGTTTCCACGACTGTTCTCGTTGCGTGCCTTGTGACACTGTCACTCATTATCGTGATGGCTGATTGCGAACATTGATATTTTATTTTATATTTTAAACAGCAATACTTTTATCAGAATATGAGAGATTGTGGTTTTACTTTTATCTGTTTTCTTGTGTTGAAGAAAATAAAATTGTACTTCATGGTTTTGTTTTGTTATGTCTATCATCTAAAACTGCCTTCCACAGGAGATATCACTCCGTGGAGATATCACTGACGGCTATCTTAATGATACAATCAAATGACATCCCAATTAAACCTCAGAGTTTTACATGTTAGACTGTTGATATGTTTGATATCCAAACACACCTGGTGAGATTCTCTAGTTCTGCGAAAAAGGGAAGAATAACTCCCCTCATGTTCCCATGGAGTCTGGCGTTATAACGGGGTTTCAGTAAGTGAGTGAGTGGGCCTAACGCCGCTTTGAACAATCTGGCATTATTCTTGCATGGCAGCTTGATGTGCGAGGGGCTCCAGAGGGTGAGTTTGGTGTCAACGGGCACGGGGTGGTGGTGACAGGCCTGGAACAAATACCCCTCCCTGGGTGGGCGTCAGCAGTGATGGTTCATCCAGGGTCAGCACCACACCAGTGAGTTGTTTTCATGCTGTATGAGACACTGGGTACAATCAAACCTGCGTTCTTCACGTCCACATTGCTGGTTGTCCCAGTATCTTGAACAGCCCGATAGCCGGTATTGATCTGACTGAATCCCCTAACACGGAATTCATGTAACTCTTGATCACGTTTTTTGTGTGGTAATAACGTCCTAGACGCTGTTATGCGACGCAAATCGACTGCCGGTAACTTTGTAGAAGAAACAGCGTCCGGGACTCCCCCACACCAACCCCCACACCAACCTGAACACACCTACACCAGCCCGAATACACCTACACCAGCCCGAATACACCTACACCAGCCCGAATACACCTACACCAGCCCGAATACACCTACACCAGCCTGATACACCTACACCAACCTGACTACACCTACACCATCCTGAATACACCTACACCAACCTGAATACATCTACACCAACCTGAACACACCTACACCAACCTGAACACACCTACATCAACCTGAATACACCTACACCAACCTGAATACACCTACACCAACCTGAATACACCTACACCAGCCTGAATACACCTACACCAGCCTGAATACACCTACACCAGCCTGAATACACCTACACCAACCTGAACACACCTACACCAACCTGAATACACCTACACCAACCTGAATACACCTACACCAGCCTGAATACACCTACACCAACCTGAACACACCTACACCAACCTGAATACACCTACATCAACCTGAATACACCTACACCAACCTGAACACACCTACACCAACCTGAATACACCTACACCAGCCTGAATACACCTACACCAACCTGAATACACCTACACCAACCTGAATACACCTACACCAACCTGAATACACCAACACCAGCCTGAATACACCTACTTAAACCTGAATACACCAACCTGAATACTACCACACCAACGTGAATACACCTACACCATCCGGCATACACCTACACCAACCTGAACACACCTACACCAACCTGAATACACCTACACCAGCCTGAATACACCTACACCAACCTGAATACACCTACACCAACCTGAACACACCTACACCAACCTGAATACACCAACACCAGCCTGAATACACCTACTTAAACCTGAATACACCAACCTGAATACTACCACACCAACCTGAATACACCTACACCAACCTGAATACACCTACACCAACCTGAATACACCAACACCAGCCTGAATACACCTACTTAAACCTGAATACACCAACCTGAATACACCTACACCAACCTGAATACACCTACACCAACCTGCATACACCTACACCAACCTGAATACACCTCTACCAACGTGAATACACCTACACCAACCTGAATACACATACACCAACCTGAATACACCTACACCAACCTGAACACACCTACATCAACCTGAATACACCTACACCAGCCTGAATACACCTACACCAGCCTGCATACACCTTCACCAACCTGAATACACCTACACCAACCTGAACACACCTACATCAACCTGAATACACCTACACCAGCCTGAATACACCTACACCAGCCTGCATACACCTTCACCAACCTGAATACACCTACACCAACCTGAATACACCTACATCAACCTGAACACACCTACACCAACCTGAATACACCAACTTGAATACACCTACACCAACCTGAATACACCTACACCAACCTGAACACACCTACACCAACCTGAATACACCTACACCGACCTGATTACACCTACACCAACCTGAATACACCTACACCAACCTGAATACACCTACACCAACCTGAATACACCTCAACAACCTGAATACACCTACACCAACCTGAATACACCTACATCAACCTGAACAAACCTACACCAACCTGAATACACCAACCTGAATACACCGACACCAGCCTGAATACACCTACACCAGCCTGCATACACCTTCACCAACCTGAATACACCTACACCAACCTGAACACACCTACATCAACCTGAATACACCTACACCAACCTGAATACACCTACACCAGCCTGCATACACCTTCACCAACCTGAATACACCTACACCAACCTGAATACACCTACATCAACCTGAACACACCTACACCAACCTGAATACACCAGCCTGAATACACCTACACCAACCTGAATACACCTACACCAACCTGAATACACCTACATCAACCTGAATACACCTACACCAACCTGAATACACCAGCCTGAATACACCTACACCAACCTGAATACACCTACACCAACCTGAATACACCTACATCAACCTGAATACACCTACACCAACCTGAATACACCTACACCAGCCTGCATACACCTACACCAACCTGAACACACCTACATCAACCTGAATACACCTACACCAGCCTGAATACACCTACACCAACCTGAATACACCTACACCAACCTGAACACACCTACATCAACCTGAATACACCTACACCAACCTGAATACACCTTCACCAACCTGAATACACCTACACCAGCCTGAATACACCTACACCAACCTGAACACACCTACATCAACCTGAATACACCTACACCATCCGGCATACACCTACACCAGCCTGCATACACCTACACCAACCGGCATACACCTTCACCAACCTGAATACACCTACACCATCCGGCATACACCTACACCAACCTGAATACACCTACACCAACCTGAATACACCTACATCAACCTGAACACACCTACACCAACCTGAACACACCTACATCAACCTGAATACACCTACACCAACCTGAACACACCTACATCAACCTGAATACACCTACACCAACCTGAATACACCTTCACCAACCTGAATACACCTACACCAGCCTGAATACACCTACACCAACCTGAACACACCTACATCAACCTGACTACACCTAAACCAACCTGAATACACCTTCACCAACCTGAATACACCTACACCAACCTGAACACACCTACATCAACCTGAATACACCTACACCAACCTGAATACACCTTCACGAACCTGCATACACCTACACCAACCTGAATACACCTTCACCAACCTGAGTACACCTACACCAGCCTAAATACACCAACCTGAACACACTTACACCAACCCGAGTGAGTGAGTGAGTGAGTGAGTGAGTGAGCGGGTGAGTGAGTGAGTGAGTGAGCGAGTGAGTGAGTGAGTGAGTGAGCGAGCGAGTGGGTGGGTGGGTGGGTGAGTGAGTGAGTGAGTGAGTGAGTGAGTGAGTGAGTGAGTGAGTGAGTGAGTGAGTGGGTTGCTGGGTTGGTGAGTGAGTGAGTGAGTGAGTGAGTGAATGAGTTGGCGGGTGGGTGGGTGGGTGGGTGAGTGAGTGAGTGGGTGGGTGGCTGGGTTGGTGAGTGAGTGAGTGAGTGAGTCAGTGAGTGAGTGAGCGGGTGACACAGCCATTGTTTGTCCCTGAAAGGAGGTGCCGACAGTAATATTTGGATCCACAGCACAGTGCACAATCTATTGTACAGGATCATGTTCTCCCTCAACAATTTATGGTACAGATTATTTATAACAGACCAGAAAGAAGGATCAAAACAAATAGACAATGTATTGATAGGCACTATTTTGTTTCATATTTCACTCCTATCGTTACCCCTTAGCAATTGGGGAGGCATTCACCTGTCTGAACAATTCATATGTTTTGTCCTGTGCCAATTTCTGCACTACTTCCCCAATGTGTCTGTCGATTTACTTCAAGTGTTAGCTAAAGCATCTCACCAATACACCCCCACAGACCACTGCCTACATCGCACATGTAACTGATGACATTTGCCATGTTCTGATCGCGTTGAGAAGTGAGAGAAGCGCCCATACAATCTGCTTCAGTTTGCAGTCGGGTCGGCCATCATCAAACTACAGTAAACATTTATTAGTACCATTAATCACTTAAGCTATTTCCACGTCTAATAAGCGACACATTTGCTGTGTTATTTACCCATAAACGTTGTGTTCGACACAGATTTCATTTCGGGGCTGTGTAAATATCCAGGGCGGTGTTACTTACGCCAATAAAGTCGGACATTGACGATTGTTGAAACAAAGAGCAGTAATGCAGAACTGAATGAGTGATCATTTCATTCGGTCTTAGTTAAGGTGTCCTTATACCGTGTATGCTGGAGACATGTGTGACGCAGCCTCGATTATCCAGTGTATGATTATTCCATTATTAGAAACACCCTGGATCCGCTGACCACGTAGTTTCGAAAGTCCCGTCTTGTCGGTGTATTTTACTGTTTAACAATGATTGTAAATGTACTGCATTGTTTCTGTTGGCTAGAGACGCTGGACAGTAATCAGTCGTCAGGAAGTTATTATATTTAGATGCTAGAGTGGTGTGTAAACTTCCGATCCGGTATACCGCGGACGTGATAGTATGTTATGGACTGGTGAGGGCACTGGTGGAACTTTCAAGTGGCTGGATAGGTTGTATATTAGGGGTCAATAGCGTGTTTACGTGTCTCTCACGCATTTCATCCCTTCGGAACCTGGTTTCATGTGAAGATCGCTCATCACCCCTCATTCCCTGCCTAGCCCATCTCGGAAGCTTGACCCACTGTCGCCGCTGGGTGAATATACATTATTACATTATTTTGCTGTCACCACTGTATTTGTGTATTTGATACTGACCACTGCTATCATATAATATATTGTCATTGAATATTGTACTAAAACTCTATTGTTTACTGCCATTGTGATCGTCGTGCAGTAATTTGTATTGATTAGTAAACTTAGTAAATTTTGTAATACATTTGTTGATTGTATAGCACTTGTTGTTTGTTTGTTGGTTACACATTAAGTTCTTTTACGTACAGATTTCTGGGGGAGCATATTGTTTCAATTTGGGATTTGATACGTAAAAACACAGAATGTATCTCGCTGACGTGAGTAATTTGACTGGATAGCTATTCTTCGAATGAACCGATTTCTGGTGTCCCCCGCCGTGATATTGCTGGAATATTGCTAACGGCGGAGTGACCTCCAAATTCCTCTCTCGAATGAAACGGATTCTACGTCCAGGGTATTTATCATAATAGAATCGCGACATAATACTCTGGATAATCTACGATGTGTGTGCGTTACCATTCGTACAGGTTTCTGATGTATAGCTAATCCGTCTCCTTTCCGAGTAGTTATTCTCCCTGCAGTGTTTTATTGTACGATTCCAGCCAAGTTTGGCAAGGATGGGAACTGGACTTTTACAGTCTGTTAACTCCCTTGCCTCGGATAGACGTCGCATGGGGCGCTCGTTAATTCTTCAACGTAACCAAAAGCTTTAGACGACCGTCGTATGGCAACCATCGTATGGCAACCATCGTATGGCAACCATCGTCTGACAACCATCGTATGGCAACCATCGTATGGCAACCATCGTATTGCAACCATCGTATTGCAACCATCGTATGGCAACCATCGTATTGCAACCATCGTATTGCAACCATCGTCTGACAACCATCGTATGACAACCATCGTATGGGAACCATCGTATGGCAACCATCGTATTGCAACCATCGTATTGGAACCATCGTATGACAACCATCGTATGACAACCATCGTATGGGAACCATCGTCTGACAACCATCGTATGACAACCATCGTATGGGAACCATCGTATGGCAACCATCGTATGACAACCATCGTATGACAACCATCGTATGACTACCATCGTATGACAACCATCGTATGACAACCATCGTATGACAACCATCGTATGGGAACCATCGTCTGACAACCATCGTCTGACAACCATCGTATGGGAACCATCGTATGGCAACCATCGTATGACAACCATCGTATGACTACCATCGTATGACAACCATCGTCTGACAACCATCGTATGGGAACCATCGTATGCCGACCATCGTCTGACAACCATCGTATGACAACCATCGTATGACAACCATCGTCTGACAACCATCGTATGACAACCATCGTATGGGAACCATCGTATGGCAACCATCGTATGTCAACCATCGTCTGACAACCATCGTATGACAACCATCGTCTGACAACCATTGTATGCCGACCATCGTATGTCAACCATCGTATGTGAACCACCGTCTGACTACCATCGTATGACTACCATCGTATGACGACCATCGTATGACAACCATCGTATGGGAACCATCGTATGCCGACCATCGTCTGAAAACCATCGTATGACAACCTTCGTATGTAATCCATCGTTTGACAACCATCGTATGTCAACCATCGTATGTGAACCACCGTCTGACTACCATCGTATGACTACCATCGTATGCCGACCATCGTATGACAACCATCGTATGGGAACCATCGTCTGACAACCATCGTCTGAAAACCATCGTATGACAACCTTCGTATGTAATCCATCGTTTGACAACCATCGTATGTCAACCATCGTATGACAACCATCGTATGTGAACCACCGTCTGACTACCATCGTATGACTACCATCGTATGCCGACCATCGTATGTCAACCATCGCATGCCAACCATCTCATGAAACCCATCGTATGGGACCCATCGTATGACAACCATCTTATGACAACCATCGAATGGGAACCATCGTATGCCGACCATCGTACGACAACCATAGGATGGGAGCCATCGTCTGACGACCATCGCATGGGAACCGTCGCGTGACAACCATCGTATGCCATTTTCACCCGCCAGAAGAAAAGGGACCCACACTTGTGCTGTGACGTCATAAAGAAAGACATTTGACGTCAACATACTTCCGTAAAAATCGCCACGTGTGCGGACTGTAAAAAATATCGTATTTTTCTCGCTGTAGTTCGTAATGTAATAAAAAACATTATTTCAAAGCATTTCAGCATAATCGTCTACTTTTAATTAATCAAACATTATATCTAAAAACTGCATTTTTTACAAAAAACAGTCATTCGTCTGAAAATGGGACTATGCAGACAGACAACGATTCCAAATGTTTGATGCCACCTGTCTCTGTAATAAATATGAATGGTATCTGATCAATTGTATTTTTGTGGTCTCAACATACTGTAGATTAAAAATATAATGAGAAGTCAATGTGATTTTTCACCCATAAGGGTCCCTTACTTATGTCCTGGTGGGTCACATTTGTTGGAAAATCTTCATGGTGAGAGTTGTTCTCATGAAGTGGATGATAGACTATGATAGAACTCACTCCAAACTTGGTATTTTATCGATTTAATGATTAATAACCCCATTTTCCAGTTGTTTAAATAGTGCATTTTTACGCAAAATAAATACAAAAATACAACAAATATCAAAGTAAGTGTCGAAGTGTTTACCAGTAAAGTAAAATCAGATTAAATCTGTGAATCGACTTCATAATCAGCGGCTCCAGGCATGGCTAAGAGACGTAACCCTAGCCAGCACATTGCAGCCCCTGACCACTCATATAAGACACTGTTTTACAAATCCATGTCTACCCGGCACGTGTTGTCCTGGATCGGCATGACAGGTCGTAAAACAATATTCACTCCCCCGACCCACCACCACAGGACTCTCAGCACCAGAGGGTGAATCCTAGTCGAGCCTGTTGCTAATGACGAACCTGCTTGATGCCGCTGAGTACACAGGTTGAGTAACTTTGAATCCATGAGGGCAAGCAAACGTCTACTTACATTTGAAATTTTATTGAAACACTAAAATAGTCTTCGTCACGCAACATTGTGTTTGTTACTGAGGGAGCTTCCCACGGTGACAAGGACGGATCCCGTGAGACGCATCCCGGAATCTTCCTTCTCCTCGTGGCACGGCGTGACACACTTCATCATGCACCAACATGGAGGAGAGATGAGGGGGCAAAGTGACAGGGAAACGCTGTTGGGGTTTTGAATTTCCCAACATGTGAAAAACATCGTGTACAAAATCTCTTAATGTCTCTTTCGCTGGAAACATCGATGTATCATGAGTACAAAAATCACCCCAAAACAAAATACACGCTGTGCCCACTCGGTTCAGACTTTCAAGGTTATTTCCTTGCCACTGTGTAGAGCTGGCCTGCACTTTACGTATCCACTGGTGGCACTGAGGAAACGAGGCCCCAGAACGTTCATTGGCGACACATACTGAGTAGGTACAAGGTAGAGTGTAGCGTACTTTCATCACTTGTTTCACTCAGATGTAGAAGGTTACATGACATGAACCTCACTAAACTTTTAGAATTGATTTTATAAACCTACTGGCTGTTTGTGTAACTCGATATGGAGTTTTTGAAATTGTGGTAACACCTCGCAGGAGGGCTTACAATCATTGTAAACCCTTGATAGAACAAAAACTACGAACAGCCTACGAGACGCACGTGCAGATTTCGTGCCATTGCTAGACGCACGTGCAGATTTCGCACCGTTGCGAAACCCACGTGCTGAGGTCACCGGTTTCATTGAACCGAGTTCACGACTGCAGGCGATATTTCATCTCCGATACAGGTTATACATTTGAGAGTTTGTATTACAGTTATTTAATTAAAAACGTTGTCTATGCGATGAGTCGGTTTATAAGTTGAACAAACCATTTCTCTTCGGGATTACCAGCGACATGGGGGCCTACGGTATGTCACCTCATGTCAGGGTTTACAATCGCTGGTAATCCATCGTAGAATTGGTTTCTCTTATACTTAATAAATGATTATTTCCTAACCAGACCGCAGACAGCCTGGTACAGTCGATGACACAATCGGGGTCTGTGTAAAAGATGTACTCTGTACAATCCACGAAACGAAACAGGTGATGTCTAGTACATTGCATTCCCTCTATACAATACACATGTACAATATACAATCATTGATATGCCCCCATGTGATGGATACAACTGATAAAATGCAGTGAATACAATCCACGATAAGTTCCGTATACAGCCGGCATAGCCTCTACACAACCATCCTATACACAACCAACGATATAACCTATATACAATCTACACCATTGCTATATACAATCCACAATATTGCTATATACAATCCACAACTTTGCTATATACAATTTGTGCAACATGCACTACATTCAATTCATACAATGTTCTATACAATCAAAGTCATGATAAGTAATGTTTTCTCCAAGGATATATGGCCGGCGTCGCAGATATTACTGGAATGATTAATGGCTGGCGTCACAGATATTCCTGGAATGATATTTGGCTGGCGTCGCAGATATTACTGGAATGATTAATGGCCGGCGTCGCAGATATTACTGCAATGATTAATGGCCGGCGTCGCAGATATTCCTGGAATGATATATGTCTGGCGTCGCAAAAAGATTCCTGGAATGATATATGGCCCTGCGTCGCAGATATTACTGGAATGATATATGGCCAGCGTCACAAAGATTCCTGGAATGATATATGGCCGGCGTCGCAGATATTACTGGAATGATATATGTCTGGCGTCACAAAGATTCCTGGAATGATATATGGCCGGCGTCGCAGATATTACTGGAATGATTAATGGCCGGCGTCGCAGATATAACTGGAATGATATATGGCCGGCGTCGCAGATATAACTGGAATGATTAATGGCCGGCGTCGCAGATATTACTGGAATGATTAATGGCCGGCGTCGCAGATATAACTGGAATGATATATGGCCGGCGTCGCAGATATTACTGGAATGATATATGGCCGGCGTCGCAGATATTACTGGAATGATTAATGGCCGGCGTCGCAGATATTACTGGAATGATTAATGGCCGGCGTCGCAGATATTACTGGAATGATTAATGGCCGGCGTCGCAGATATTACTGGAATGATTAATGGCCGGCGTCGCAGATATTACTGGAATGATTAATGGCCGGCGTCGCAAATATAACTGGAATGATTAATGGCCGGCGTCGCAGGTATAACTGGAATGATATATGGCCGGCGTCGCAGATATAACTGGAATGATTAATGGCTGGCGTCGCAGATATTACTGGAATGATTAATGGCCGGCGTCGCAGATATAACTGGAATGATATATGGCCGGCGTCGCAAATATTACTGGAATGATTAATGGCCGGCGTCGCAGATATAACTGGAATGATATATTGCCGGCGTCGCAGATATTACTGGAATGATTAATGGCCGGCGTCGCAGATATTACTGGAATGATTAATGGCCGGCGTCGCAGATATTACTGGAATGATTAATGGCCGGCGTCGCAGATATTACTGGAATGATTAATGGCTGGCGTCACAGATACTTCTAGAATGATTAATGGCTGGCGTCACAGATATTCCTGGAATGATATATGTCTGGCGTCACAAAGATTCCTGGAATGCTATTTGGTTGGCGTCACAAAGATTCCTGGAATGATAAATGGTTGGCGTCACAGAGATTACTGGAATGCTATATGGCTGGCGTCACAGAGATTACTGGAATGCTATATGGCTGGCGTCACAGAGATTACAGGAATGCTATATGACTGGCGTCACAGAGATTACTGTAATGCTATATGGCTGGCGTCACAGAGATTGCTGGAATGCTATATGGCCCCCGTCACAGAGATTACTGTAATGCTATATGGCCCCCGTCACAGAGATTACTGGAATGCTATATGGCTGGCGTCACAGAGATTACTGGAATGCTATATGGCCCCCGTCACAGAGAGTACTGGAATGCTATATGGCTGGCGTCACAGAGATTACTGGAGTGCTATATTGCCGGCGTTACAGAGATTACTGGAATGCTATATGGCCGGCGTCAGAGATTACTGGAATGATATATGGCTGGTGTCACAGAGATTACTGGAATGCTATATGGCCCCTGTCACAGAGATTACTGGAATGCTATATGGCTGGCGTCACAGAGATTACTGGAATGCTATATGGCTGGCGTCACAGAGATTACTGGAATGTATATGGCCCCCGTCACAGAGATTACTGGAGTGCTATATGGCTGGCGTCACAGAGATTACTGGAGTGCTATATTGCCGGCGTCACAGAGATTACTGGAATGCTATATGGCTGGCGTCACAGAGATTACTGGAATGCTATATGGCCGGCGTCAGAGATTACTGGAATGCTATATGGCTGGCGTCACAGAGATTACTGGAATGCTGTATGGCCGGCATCACAGAGATTACTGGAATGCAATATGGCTGGTGTCACAGAGATTACTGGAATGCTATATGGTTAGCGTCAGAGAGATTACTCGAATGCTGTATGGCCGGCGTCGGAGATTACTGGAATGCTATATGGCTGGCGTCACAGAGATTACTGGAATGATATATGGCTGGCGTCACAGAGATTACTGGAATGCTATATGGCCGGCGTCACAGAGATTCCTGGAATGACATATGGTGTGCGTCACAGAGATTACTGGAGTGCTATATTGCCGGCGTCACAGAGATTACTGGAATGATATATGGTTGGGTCACAAAGATTCCATGAATGACGTATGGTTGGCGTGATCCAGATACCACTGACAAACTTCTCCCACAACACAGACAACAAGTCTTCAATAGTCTTCACAAAGCCATCTCTGTGCTTGATGTTCACGTTTCAGTTTTCTGGGTACCATTGTTGGACTAGATGTACGACACCATTAAATATCTACTAGTAACTGTCAGTATGGGCGAGTTACCTACATGAGACAGTTTGACGACAGAAGGCCTCTGAGGCAGCAAGGAGCTTTAATGGCAACAATGCGACTTGTAACAGAGTCGATTGTGCAGTTTCGATCATATCATGAGCATGCGTCCATGAATCAACCAGTGATGACACCAGAAGTTCTCGTAAAAGTGAGCGTATCCTGCTTCACCCCTGGCACCCGTCACATACACATGCAAAGGCAAGTCAATTGTTCACCTGAAAAACAGAACAAAACACGGGAACATACGGTACAAGTGAAAATAGGGAATTGAATCAGACATCATGTTTGTCACTGATGCGTCAAATTTAGAAATGGCCCCAACAGGTCTATCTTAAAACCTTTTGAAAGCTTTACTGAGGCCTTGAATGTTGTTACCTTGATCAAACAACTTTTGAACAAGCGTCGTGTGACAGTCTCTGAAATCTTCGTTGAAAGAGCATGCTCGATTGTATCTCAACAAACGTGAAATGAAGACACCGATGGCTGGAGCTGAGGGAATATTGCCTGACACCCAGGGAACGTTAAAGTCGCAGCAGTCACTCTGAATCTGTAAGATTAGATGTAAACGTGAAGCACATGAGACGGTCTCACTGGTAATTGTATTTCTAGTTCAGGTGGGTAAATCAGTGGAAGGGAATGGGCTGTTTTTGATGGTTATTGAAAGATATCAGATCAAGGATATACCTGAAACTTAAGTTAAACTTCTTGTCGAAATTACCTTTACCAATCCGAGCATGAATTCATATGCATAGAGAGACCCATCGTCAAGAAGGGGAGCGCAATTGGTGCCCATGGGGACGCCTACTTCTTGCCTAAATGTCTCACCCAAACTTTTCCACAGATGTAATCAACGAGGAAGTCCATTTTCTCAGTAAACTTCGGATGACATTTGCTTTCATTCTTGACAAATTGAAAAATCAAATACTTTAACAAAATTGAACTTCTTTTCTGCAAAAAATCAAGCAAATCCACGTGTCAGTGGGAACAAGTACACATTTGTCATGTTGGGCAGCTAGGCATTGGATGGCAGCTGGCTGGGACAGAATGCACAGGACCAAAAGCCAGATTTGACTTCATTGAAAGAACGCAAATACAGTAGGGAAAGCAAGCAATGACCGTATTTGCGTATGTTTCCCGATAGGATTAACTATGGGTGTATATTTCATATGAAGCTACACCTTTGAAACGTGTCTAGCCGTATGCACAAGCACCATTGTCATTAGCACGTTCTTGTGTTGCATAACGTCATAGTTTTAATAATTATTAACTGCATCAGTGTTCTTGTATACATGACGAATGCATTCAGTCAGTAAGAAAATATCTGTAAAAACATTTGTATACGCAAGCTGAAAAAACCTACATTGCATATTTACACAGCTTTGTCATATACGCACATATGCAAGACAGCCACATTCACTTCAGGAACAGGACCCTTTTTGGTGCGGGAATGAAACGGGATTCCTCAAGCCATCTTCCAAGACTTGCCGACTCAATGAAACGGCGATGTGCGGCCTATATCGCAACTAACGGAGGCCACACACGCTATTGATGGACACGACTGACACTTGTCATTTCTCTGTTTGGGATACCCTGTGTTCGTGGGATGGATGAATGGTTGTCATCAAACAATCAACGATCATTTGTTGTCAACTGTTTTCTTTCTATCATTTCTTAATATTATCTCCATATCTTTTATGGCCTTAACGTCATCCGCATTTTATGTACAACTTGCGTTTCTTTTGCGGTTGAGTATATTACCGAACCATTAAAATATATGCTATTTTAAAAAATATGACATAGTAAAACACATCTCATATTTGTTCATAGTCACTTGAATGCTCTTTTATTTCATGACCAGCGTAATATATGTAAGTTTGGTAATACTGACCTGATAATTCACTTTCATTTCCCAGCATGCATAAACTTGGGAAATAATGTCCCTTGGTGTGGTGGTACCAGAAAAGAACGCAAAGAAAAAAGCGACCAATATAACCAGAATCTATACTGAGAATGTTGTGGCTCTTAAAATAATAAACTAATTTTGTATACCTATTGCCTAAACATAATAATGATTCTTGATGTGAATTTTTGTTCTATTATTGGTTTGGTGTTGATAGCGTTCTTGGAATTCTTGTTGCCCACAGTGTTACACGACCCATGGAGATCCGGGGAGGAATTGGTCTACAGCAAACCAGGCTTGTTGTTAAACGCGACTATGCTTGTTGTAAGAGGACCTGGTTGTCAGGCTCGCTGACTTGGTTGATGCATGTCATCGTATCCCAGTTGCATGGATGGATGCTCGTGATATCAAGCGCGGGATTGGCTGACCCAGACTCGATTATTTACAGACTGCCGTCATAAGTGCGGCGTTAAACAACAAACAAACAAACAAACAAACAAACAAAGTGTTACACTATTATCAACAGTGACAAACAGGACCTTGAGACAACGTGGCAAGAAACCAATGTGGTCATGGAAATGTGAACTTGCCAAGCACAAGGGTATGGTTTTGTGTCGGTATCTTTTAATTACTGACAGTTTACACAAGTTACACGCATTCTGTTACAGGATCTGAGGCCATCACAGTCAACTCTGTATCCGATGTAGGGGCGCTGGGTTAGCCTAGTAGTTAAAGCGTTCGCTCGTCACGCCGAAGACCCGGGTTCGATTCCCGACATGGGTACAATGTTCGAAACCCATTTCTGGTGTCCCCCGCCGTGATATTGCTGGAATATTGCTAAACGCGGCGTAAAACAATACTGACTCACTTGTATCCGATGTGAAAGTTGCCCTCACCAATGTAACATAGCAACAATGTCCTTCAGTTGGTGGAATTAAATACCACAGCTTCTGTCAACTGTAATATTCAGAATAAGACGCATGGCAAAACGTAACGATCTTGTCATTTATGTGAATTACCTTTTCTTTGACTGGAGGAAGCTGCATTGTAATGTGATCTGGACAGTCAAGCAGGAGAATAATGTGCAATTATTATTTCATGATATTTTCCGGTGTTATGTTCATGCTCTTTCAAGGTAACAAATCAATATTTAGACATTTGCTTGCGTTTGAAATGCTGTAACTAACACCAAAGAACCTTGAGACTATCGTTGTCACACCAAGAAAACACTCCTTTTACAAACGGCTACTATACAATTATTTTGACAACAGCTGAAGCTCATCTAAGCTCAAGTTGACTATATCATTTAACGTTAAGGCTGGTGTGCTCTCTGCTGTAAAGTTTGGTTGACACAAACAACAAACCATGGAAAACCAGGCTTTGTCCAAAATAGTCCAAATATTAGCAAAATGCATGTCATATTGATTTTCTGCAATAATTGTAGAGTTTCAGAAATACGTGATATCGTCACCATAAGTGCAATAAAACATTAGACAGAAATATAACATGCTACTGTAGATACACAATTCGTATGAAGTTTGTACACTCTTCATTCACAAAGAGGGGCGGTCGGGTAGCCCGGTGGTTAAGCGTTCGCTCGTCATGCTGAAGACCCGGGTTCGACTACCCACGTGGGTTCAATGTGTGAAGCCCATTTCCGGTGTCCCCCGCCGCGATATTGCTGGAATATTGCTAAAAGCGGCGTAAAACCATACTCACTCACTCGCTCATTCACAAAGTTAATGTTCCTAACTTACAGTTTGGTGTGACTTGGTGGTGGAGTATTGAGTGAGTGAGTGAGTGAGTGAGTTTGATTTTACGCCGCTTTTAGCATTATTCCAGCAATATCACGGCGGGGGACACCAGAAATGGGCTTCACACATTGTACCCATGTCGGGAATCGAACCCGGGTCTTCGGCGTGACGAGCGAACGCTGGTGGAGTATTGAAGAATAACGACAAATTATCATAATTATGTGTCTAGAGGAAAGGGAAAAGGGACAACTATGAACGTGAAATGTATTTACTCATAACATAAAAGAATAATTTACCTAAGCAGTCATATTGTGTCTGGACTAATGTTGGATTTAAATTGCTACCCACTGAGATACCATGCCGGCAACACGTGCCTTATCGTCCTTTTGGTTGACATGGCCTGGGAGTCGAACCACCGTCCTTCTGCCCTCCAGGCAGGCGCTCTTTATCCACGGTTGCGGTCCTTCATTGTACGAACTTTTAAAGGTAGATTTCGTATTGCTAAAATTATTTTACACTAATATCAGATATGATGGAATAAATTTAATAATATTATTATCTCGACATTGGTAATAGTTTTAGTCTTTGTTTTCCTCTTTCCAAACGGAGATGATTTTATAATATATATTACCTTTCCAAGTGTCTGTGTGTATATGTGTGGTTGATATTATGAGGGAAAGGTACACTATCCCTGTATCAAAACTCCCTTCTATATGTACACACATGCACATGTTGACTGTGTAACTTGTCCAACCACCTTCACATCTAGTATATCATATTATATATAAACAACGTTATATGTTGTCCTGCTATCTGCTGCAATACAGAATTGTTGAGGGTCGTGCCCATGAGATATTACCACAGTTATACAATGTAAAAATGTCTTAAGGTGTAAAACAGGTGCTAGATATATTAATCTCTAAACGTGCTGAGTATTTATGTTGAAGTCCCAAAAGGAACAACGGCATTGCATGGTCTAACTTAACACGTTATGACATATAACACAAGCCAGGACCTTAAAAAATATATATTATACAGATTATATTAGATAACTAATTATTAGTTAAGATAATGATAAGGCTCAGGTAATGAAATTATTTGAACTCACAGTCTTGGATTACTACACGATACATGACCTGGGACCCTAGCTTTAAAGGCTGCAATAGGCAAATATTCAGGTTTTGCGAGGGAGATGAGTCATGCTATAAGCTTTAGACTTCTAATTTTCGAACATAAGTTCTTGTAATGCACGACGTGGTAGAGAAACACGTGTTCTGAGACGAGTGAAGCAAGAATCAACAAGAAGGTCTACATGCGACATGAACTTGAATAGTAAAGGAGAACCTAGTCCCACACGATTTCCAGGGTCATGGAATCTGTGTCATGTATGGAAAGCATGTGCGATTAGTGCACACGTTATTATGCATGAAAACGACGACCATAGTTACACACATCCGTCACATGTGTTCATTGTCACTTGTATGTTCTGTTATTTCATGACCGGCGGCATATATAGGCAAATTTGGCGGCCAGATGATACGTTCATCTCAAACGTTGGTCATATGGACCTCGGATTACATGTTAATTTCCTAGCATGTATAAATTCGGGAAATACTGTCCCTTGGCTTGGTGACATGGGTTTAACAATGGCATCCTGGGAGACACCATTCGTGGTTTGTCCAATCTTTCCTCGGCAGCAGTGCAACTGCGGACTAGATAGCTTGACAGGCTCACCGATCTTCAACTATTACTCTCAACAAACCACGTGTCAAGACAGATTAGAGAATCTTCATGTAATTATAACAAGAAATGGTGAAAAAATATCGTCACAGCTCACATTTTCAATCTTGTTTAGACGGCTTCACGTCACTAATTAGGAATACAAATAGACATTTCGCCATAACTGGTGTAAGAAACACACACACAGTGTTTGGCAGAAGATTAAATTGTGTCATTCTTCGGCCTAATTGAAAACCTGTTGGAATTATTTTGGTCTTAAGACAAAACCTGTTGGCATTTATTTGGTGATTAACAGAAAACCTGTGGGCATTTATTTTGGTTTTTAAGACGAAACTAAGAAAGTGGTCATAGTTACTATCGCCTTCGAAAATATAACGAGGTTGTCCGGAATGCCAGTATAAACAAACCGTCTAATTGTCAAACTTCAAACCATTTGTACATAAAATATACTCTTCAGACATACAGATTCTGTTACCTGGGTAAACTGTTGTATGTATGTAGTAGATCGACATGCGGTGTGTGATTTTGTCCCGTGGTGCTGAAGCTTGGTGAATGTGGGAGTTACCCGCTGTACAGGAATCCATGGCCATGTTCCTTGTGGTATTGGCTGATTACCCGCTGTACAGGAATCCATGGCCATGTTCCTTGTGGTATTGGCTGATTACCCGTTGTACAGGAATCAATGGCCATGTTCCTTGTGGTATTGGCTGATTACCCGCTGTACAGGAATCCATGTCCATGTTCCTTGTGGTATTGGCTGATTACCCGCTGTACAGGAATCCATGTCCATGTTCCTTGTGGTATTGGCTGATTACCCGCTGTACAGGAATCCATGGCCATGTTCCTTGTGGTATTGGCTGATTACCCGCTGTACAGGAATCCATGTCCATGTTCTTTGTGGTATTGGCTGATTACCCGTTGTACAGGAATCCATGGCCATGTTCCTTGTGGTATTGGCTGATTACCCGTTGTACAGGAATCCATGTCCATGTTCCTTGTGGTATTGGCTGATTACCCGTTGTACAGGGATCCATGGCCATGTTCCTTGTGGTATTGGCTGACGTTGACACAAACGCACGAAGGTAGGACAGAGAAGGCGAATACTCTGAAGCGAGTACTTGAATAATTGTGGTTAAAACCTGGGCAGCTGACATGGAGATGAGCATTGCTTTATCTTGTGTTGTCCTGCCTCTCTGCAAACTACGTAATCTGTATAGTCCACAGTTGTACATGTCATCTGTATAGTCCACAGTTGTACGGGTCATCTTATAGTCCTTAGTTGTATAGGTCATCTGTATAGTCCACAGTTGTACAGGTCATCTGTATAGTCCACAGTTGTACAGGTCATCCTATAGTCCACAGTTGTATAGGTCATTTGTACAGTCCACAGTTGTATAGGTCATCTGTATAGTCCACAGTTGTACGGGTCATCTTATAGTCCACAGTTGTATAGGTCATCTGTATAGTCCACAGTTGTACGGGTCATCTGTATAGTCCACAGTTGTACATGTCATCTGTATAGCACACAGTTGAAAAGGTCATCTGTATAGTTCACATTTGTACAGGTCATCTTATAGTCTACAGTTGTACGGGTCATCTTATAGCCCACAGTTGTACAGGTCGTCTTATAGTCCACAGTTGTACAGGTCATCCTATAGTCCACAGTTATACAGGTCATCTCATAGTCCACAGTTGTACAGGTCATCTCATAGTCCACAGTTGTACAGGTCGTCTTATAGTCCACAGTTGTACAGGTCATCCTATAGTCCACAGTTGTACAGGTCATCTGTATAGTCCACAGTTGTACAGGTCATCCTATAGTCCACAGTTGTATAGGTCATTTGTATAGTCCACAGTTGTATAGGTCATCTGTATAGTCCACAGTTGTACAGGTCATCTCATAGTCCACAGTTGTACAGGTCATCTCATAGTCCACAGTTGTACAGGTCATCTCATAGTCCACAGTTGTACAGGTCATCTCATAGTCCACAGTTGTATAGGTCGTCTTATAGTCCACAGTTGTACAGGTCATCTCATAGTCCACAGTTGTACAGGTCATCTCATAGTCCACAGTTGTACAGGTCGTCTTATAGTCCACAGTTGTACAGGTCATCCTATAGTCCACAGTTGTACAGGTCGTCTTATAGTCCACAGTTGTACAGGTCATCCTATAGTCCACAGTTGTACAGGTCGTCTTATAGTCCACAGTTGTACAGGTCATCCTATAGTCCACAGTTGTACAGTTCATCTGTATTGTCCACAGTTGTACATGTCATCTGTATAGTCCACAGTTGTACAGGTCGTCTTATAGTCCACAGTTGTACAGGTCGTCTTATAGTCCACAGTTGTACGGGTCATCTGTATAGTCCACAGTTGTACAGGTCATCTGTATAGCCCACAGTTGTATAGGTCGTCTCATAGTCCACAGTTGTACAGGTCATCTGTATAGTCCACAGTTGTACAGGTCATCTTATAGTCCACAGTTGTACAGGTCATCTGTATAGTCCACAGTTGTATAGGTCGTCTCATAGTCCACAGTTGTACAGGTCGTCTTATAGTCCACAGTTGTACAGGTCATCTTATAGTCCACAGTTGTACAGGTCAGATTATAGTCCACAGTTGTACAGGTCGTCTTATAGTCCACAGTTGTACAGGTCATCTGTATAGTCCACAGTTGTACAGGTCATCCTATAGTCCACAGTTGTACAGGTCATCTTATAGTCCACAGTTGTACAGGTCGTCTTATAGTCCACAGTTCTACAGGTCATCTGTATAGTCCACAGTTGTACAGGTCATCTGTATAGCCCACAGTTGTATAGGTCATCTGTATAGTCCACAGTTGTACAGGTCGTCTTATAGTCCACAGTTGTACAGGTCATCTGTATAGTCCACAGTTGTACGGGTCGTCTGTATAGTTCACAGTTGTACAGGTCGTCTTATAGTCCACAGTTGTACAGGTCGTCTTATAGTCCACAGTTGTACAGGTCGTCTTATAGTCCACAGTTGTACAGGTCGTCTTATAGTCCACAGTTGTACAGGTCATCGGTATAGTCCACAGTTGTACAGGTCGTCTGTATAGTTCAGAGTTGTACAGGTCGTCTTATAGTCCACAGTTGTACGGGTCATCTGTATAGTCCACAGTTGTACAGGTCATCTGTATAGTCCACAGTTGTATAGGTCATCTGTATAGTCCACAGTTGTATAGGTCATCTGTATAGTCCACAGTTGTATAGGTCATTTGTATAGTCCACAGTTGTACGGGTCATCTGTATAGTCCACAGTTGTACGGGTCATCTGTATAGTCCACAGTTGTATAGGTCATCTGTATAGTCCACAGTTGTACGGGTCATCTGTATAGTCCACAGTTGTACATGTCATCTGTATAGTACACAGTTGAAAAGGTCATCTGTATAGTTCACAGTTGTACAGGTCATCTTATAGCCCACAGTTGTACAGGTCATCCTATAGTCCACAGTTGTACAGGTCATCTGTATAGTCCACAGTTGTACAGGTCATCTGTATAGTCCACAGTTGTACATGTCATCTGTATAGTCCACAGTTGTACAGGTCGTCTTATAGTCCACAGTTGTACAGGTCATCTGTATAGTCCACAGTTGTACAGGTCATCTGTATAGCCCACAGTTGTATAGGTCATCTGTATAGTCCACAGTTGTACAGGTCGTCTTATAGTCCACAGTTGTACAGGTCATCTGTATAGTCCACAGTTGTACGGGTCGTCTGTATAGTTCACAGTTGTACAGGTCGTCTTATAGTCCACAGTTGTACAGGTCGTCTTATAGTCCACAGTTGTACAGGTCGTCTTATAGTCCACAGTTGTACAGGTCGTCTTATAGTCCACAGTTGTACAGGTCATCTGTATAGTCCACAGTTGTACAGGTCGTCTGTATAGTTCACAGTTGTACAGGTCGTCTTATAGTCCACAGTTGTACGGGTCATCTGTATAGTCCACAGTTGTACAGGTCATCTGTATAGTCCACAGTTGTACATGTCATCTGTATAGTACACAGTTGAAAAGGTCATCTGTATAGTTCACAGTTGTACAGGTCATCTTATAGCCCACAGTTGTACAGGTCATCCTATAGTCCACAGTTGTACAGGTCATCTGTATAGTCCACAGTTGTACAGGTCATCTGTATAGTCCACAGTTGTACATGTCATCTGTATAGTCCACAGTTGTACAGGTCGTCTTATAGTCCACAGTTGTACAGGTCATCCTATAGTCCACAGTTGTACAGGTCATCCTATAGTCCACAGTTGTACAGGTCATCTGTATAGTCCACAGTTGTACAGGTCATCTGTATAGTCCACAGTTGTACAGGTCGTCTTATAGTCCACAGTTGTACAGGTCGTCTTATAGTCCACAGTTGTACAGGTCGTCTTATAGTCCACAGTTGTACAGGTCGCCTTATAGTCCACAGTTGTACAGGTCATCTGTATAGTCCACAGTTGTACAGGTCGTCTGTATAGTTCACAGTTGTACAGGTCGTCTTATAGTCCACAGTTGTACAGGTCATCCTATAGTCCACAGTTGTACAGGTCGTCTCATAGTCCACAGTTGTACAGGTCGTCTCATAGTCCACAGTTGTATAGGTCATCTGTATAGTCCACAGTTGTATAGGTCATCCTATAGTCCACAGTTGTACAGGTCATCCTATAGTCCACATTTGTACGGGTCATCCTATAGTCCACAGTTGTACAGGTCATCCTATAGTCCACAGTTGTATAGGTCATCTGTATAGTCCACAGTTGTACATGTCATCTTATAGTCCACAGTTGTACAGGTCATCCTATAGTCCACAGTTGTACAGGTCATCCTATAGTCCACAGTTGTACAGGTCATCCTATAGTCCACAGTTGTACAGGTCATCCTATAGTCCACAGTTGTATAGGTCATCTGTATAGTCCACAGTTGTACAGGTCATCCTATAGTCCACAGTTGTACAGGTCATCCTATAGTCCACAGTTGTACGGGTCATCTGTATAGTCCACAGTTGTACATGTCATCTGTATAGTACACAGTTGAAAAGGTCATCTGTATAGTTCACATTTGTACAGGTCATCTTATAGTCTACAGTTGTACGGGTCATCTCATAGTCCACAGTTGTACAGGTCATCTTATAGTCCACAGTTGTACAGGTCGTCTTATAGTCCACAGTTGTACGGGTCATCTCATAGTCCACAGTTGTACAGGTCATCTTATAGTCTCCAGTTGTATAGGTCATCTTATAGTCCACAGTTGTATAGGTCATCTTATAGTCCACATTTGTACGGGTCATCTCCAACACTTTTGTATGTTGGATACTGTTACACTCTGAAGGTGCTTCTGTAAAACATGTTTGATTTTGTATGTACACCATGCTTTCAAGATACATAATGACATGCTGCCTGTAATTTGACCTCCATTTGTACATAGGCACCGTAATTGGATCGGTAGCTTTCGACCAATAATCACCTTAACTATTGCATGACATATACAGTTGACTATGGGAAAGTTGAAGTCATCCCTCTTGTCATAACGTCTTGTGGAGAGTGTTTTCTCACTCTGAATCTTATGTAGAGATCTAAATATTAAACAGACCTAAATAGATCTGAATATGAAACCACCCTTTGTCGTAATATTTTACAGGAGAAAGATAATCGATAGCATTATACCGCAAACCAGAACATACCGCGTTAGATATGATAGACTAAACCAAAGCACACTACCACAAGTCAAAACATACCACGTCGGTTAAGACTTAACTCCCATGGTGAAGAAAGACCTCCAACATCCACACACCAGATACACTAAACCCTACACTGCGAGGCAAATGAGACAAGGCCAATTGACTGTACTTAATCCGCACACCACGCTGGACTTCTTGTATCACTCGTCCACACCGATACTTATGGAGATGTAGATTACTTAATGCCGACTGCTTGTCACGCCTGTCCACGTTATACCAGTCTTTCATTTCATTGCTGCTGTTTTAAAGGGCCCGCGGGAGTCTGGCCGAGCCTGTCAGCCAGGGAGAGCAGCCTGGGGAATGTCACGTGGTGTTCCCACCAACGCGGGCTTGTGTGTTTTAGCCATCGACCAGACACAATTGTTTCACGCAGGACCATGGTGGCGTCAGCTTCAATCTACCTGTTCCTGGTAAAAATGAATGTACATTGGTGGGATGTTTTGTTGACTTTTGTTTATTAAGTTGCTACAATTACGTCCTAGTGGAATTGAATCCTTTAGAATGGGTAATGATTGTTTTTTAAACATGGCTTCTGCATACAAAACATCTTGAACTGTCATTAATGATTTAATCTTGTCAGCGTTTATGTCTACAGGTTCTAATGATTGTAAAGTTAAATATTTATGTATGTCATTGTATTTTATTGATGAACAATGATTGCAACTGTGTTGCGTTTCCAAAGCTACATCCTTGTGGAATCACATCCTTGAGACTGAGTGATGCTTGGTTATATAAACTTGCAAAAGCTAGTATGCCGAGTTTTATTTATGTAATTGAAAACTGAAAAATAGTTGATGATGTCTATTTAACCATCACTCATTCCTGCAAAAGTTTGTTCATATTAATCTATGGCAGGGTAAGTTTGTGTAAAAATAAATTGGTTCAAAGAAAACTGGTAAGGAATTAATTTGCAACCACAGGCCGCTACCATGTTTGAAATGTAAATTTGCGCCGAAAAAAGCAAATTAATTGATTTTCAAAGGTAAGATGTAAGATACACATTAGGTGTTTATTATGCGTTTTGTTTTAATTTTTAAATTGAAATAATACAGATATAAAACCATGTAGAATTATTTTTTGAATGCTGACTAAGCGCCAGAATAGTTCATTCTTGGATAAAATGTCGCCGCTAACTGATATATTTTCATCTGAAAATCAAATATATATATATATAGAATCAACGGATTGGAAGTTACTTTTGCAGGTTACAAGGCCTCTACATTCACTGCATCTGCTGCCGACTTGATGTCCACAACGTTGTTATGCTTGTGTAGGTGTTGATAGCAGTCCAATGAAGCGCGCTCCACTTGTTGTTGTGGGAGGCCAGTCGTGGTAGTCGATCATTGTCCACTTTATTGCTTGTCGGTTGAATAAAAGTGACAAAACCCTTTCCTTATTCGAGAGACATATCTGTCAAAAGCAGAGTCGATTATACATTTCCGGCCACATCATAACCATTGTTTATGAATCATTATCGAATAGTGATGATTCCAGGTTTTCGTGAAAAGGTAAGCGTATCCTGTCCCACCGGTGGCATCCCTCACAAACACATGCAAGGTCAAGTCATTTGTTCGGCTGAAAAAAACACGGGAACATATGGTACAAGTCAAAATAGGGAATTGTATCCAACGTCTGGAAATGTCCTCCACATGTCTACCATAAAACAGTTTGAAAGCTTTACTGAGGCTTTGAATGTTGTAAACTTAATCAAACAATTATTATTGAGCAAGAGGCGTATGACGTTCTTTGAAATCTTGGCAGAAAGGTCATGCACGCGTGTATATCAAAAGTTGTGAAATATAAATACCAAAGGTTGGAGCTGCTGGAATATTGCTCGTCATAGTGTTTTGTCACTCTGAATCTTTATGTACAGATCTAAATATGAAACAGACCTAAATAGATCTAGATATGAAACCATCCTTTATCGTAACCTTAAAAGATAAACGACAGCCTTATACCGCAAACCAGAGCATACCACTTTAGATGTGATGGACTAAACCACAGCACACTACCACAAACCATTGTATATCGCCTTAGACATCACGCAATATTTTAAACCACCACATTGCGGTAGATATTAAACTGCCCAACATGCCAACATTACTGTATAGGCCACCACACGCTAGGTACTACCTCTTCCCTGATGGACAGTGATGCACTACAGACGGCTGCAGTCGGGACCAGGGCCCCGTTCCACAGAGCGACTCCTCCTATACTTTAACATTGGCTTACAACAGTCTTAGCGCTAAGATCGCTTTGTGCAAGTGGCCCAGTCACACACACGTCCGACATTTTGAGACTGACATTCAAGGCCTCACTCAGAACCTAAGTGGAATGTCTGTCACGTGATGGCATGGTTGGGAAAAACGTCCCTTGAGCCTTGTCTCAAAATTTCATTAGCCTGACAAAGGGAAAATCTATATCTCGATCTTTACCTGTAACTTGATCGAATTACGCCTGAACACGATATGCCAATATGCCAGTTCTCAAGGGAGGTGACATTTGAAAAAAAGCGTTAAATGTTTGACGAACTGACGTCCTACTCCAACATCTCTACCATATGTCTTTCGGTATATGAAGGAAGTTTCCACATGACAGCCTGTCAATCTGTCAATGAGGTTGTTGAATATTTAAAGTATGGAGGATGTCGAGTGAACACACCAGACACGCCAAACACCTGACACAGGAGGGAGACATGGCTGCACCCTGCACACACTGTAGGGTCATCAGATTCCAGCAATGGCCTGTCTGCATTTGAACCATGATCGTGGTTCTACCAATACGCCGAACGTCAGTATATCAGTGTCACCTTTACCTCCACCAAGTGCAGGACGTTAGTCTTAGATCTGTGTACGTGGATGACGTTAGTCTTAGATCTGTGTACGTGGATGACGTTAGTCTTAGATCTGTGTACGTGGATGACGTTAGTCTTAGATCTGTGTACGTGGATGACGTTAGTCTTAGATCTGTGTACGTGGATGACGTTAGTCTTAGATCTGTGTACGTGGATGACGTTAGTCTTAGATCTGTGTACGTGGATGACGTTAGTCTTAGATCTGTGTACGTGGATGACGTTAGTCTTAGATCTGTGTACGTGGATGACGTTAGTCTTAGATCTGTGTACGTGGATGACGTTAGTCTTAGATCTGTGTACGTGGATGACGTTAGTCTTAGATCTGTGTACGTGGATGACGTTAGTCTTAGATCTGTGTACGTGGATGACGTTAGTCTTAGATCTGTGTACGTGGATGACGTTAGTCTTAGATCTGTGTACGTGGATGACGTTGGCCTTAGACCCGTTGACGTGCATGCCGTTGGCCTTAGGCCTGTGTGCGTGCATGCCGTTGGCCTTAGACCTGTGTACGTGCATGCTGTTGGCGTTAGACCTGTGTGCGTGCATGTCGTTGGCCTTAGACCTGTGTGCGCGCATGCCGTTGGCCTTAGATCTGTGTACGTGCATGTCGTTGGCCTTAGACCTGTGTACGTCCATGCCGTTGGCCTTAGACACGTGTGCGTGCATGCCGTTGGCCTTAGACCTGTGTGCGTGCATTCCGTTGGTCTAGGTCATGTTGACTACGATTTTAAGCATGACAGATATAACTAAACCATAGCATACGTGAAATATCCATTACAAAGTCATCGACACCAACCCTCTTCAAGCCGAAAACAAAATACTCAAATTACTTGATAGAATATGTTTACGTTATATGACATATGTTTGCATAATCAACGGTGGTGCCGAAAACATGTGTTAAAACTAGTGGGGATATATCTCACGAAGAGTGTTGTTTGGGGAACGCCTGGTGTCATCACTGATTTTCTGTGGTCCATTCATATTGTTTCCACGGCTATTTGCCCTTTACGCCAAGTGGAATCTGTTTCGGTAGACAATCTAGTCTGGTTACTTTCTTGCATTGACAGTTTATATTTACTGTGGAATAAGTAACCTTTAGGCACACATTTGTTGCAAACCCAACTGGCCACCACAACAATGATGTTATTTCTTTTTGTGGTAAAAAACCCCAAACCCGTATATGAACTTCATATAGTTTCCCTCTTCCAGTGCAATTCACAATCTTAGGAAAGGGACGATTACTTTGAGGTTTAACTACAGCTTGACTCTTCAAATACCATTAATTCTTTTGAGAATTTATCACAATACGCTTATAATTGTACATAAAATAGGCGCCATAGGTTATATCAACATTTTGTTTGCCATTTTCGATAAGGACAAATTCACGACTGGTCATGGTTTAAACCACTGCATGTCGTGTCCATGTCGATGTATCACAAAGCAGAGACAGTTTATGGATAACAACTTCTTTATTGACTTTAAAGGCGACGTGTAAGTACGCTTGTCCCACAGAAGGATTCGTCTCAACACAGCCCTCATACTGTCTCGGGATCTGAACACAGCGGGGTGAGGTAGCTCAGTGGGCGAATGCTTGCTCGTCTCTCCTTAGATCCTTGTTTTGATTGAATATATGTACTCAAAATGCGAAACTCATTCTTGTATCTACCGACGTAAGATGTCAGCACTGTTGCTGAACTCAGTTACTCACTCACCCAACGACATCCCTTGGGACGTATCTGTATCAGGAGAAACAGTACCCATTATGCTGGTAAATAAAGGTGGTCTTCCTTGAAAATCCAGTAATTGCCAAGTAGGGGAAATGAGAAACATTACTGTAGTGAGACGGTTTGCTATGCTAGAACATCGATCAGGGGGATAAGCCACGGACATTTATGATCCACAACAATCGCCGTACTCTCTTTAAAGTGGAAGACCCTACAAAAAGACCATAACATTTACGCACAGCATAAAATTCTAACAGGTTCAGGTCGGCGCCCAGATCGGATTTCTTATACAGAAAGAATCGATTTGAGAAATGTGGAATTGCTGTTTTGCATCACTTGACAACAATGTACCATCACAACCTGCAGTGCTTTCCGAGGGCGGAGCTTAGCACTTCCTGGCTGTTATCTTTTACAGAAACGGACAATGCTGTGTCTGTATGATAACGACATTACGACAGGGGGCAGGTCAGACTGCACAGCGGCTGGTGCCAAGGTGAAGGTCAGGCTATAGGGTGTCTGGTGGGACGGTGAAGGTCAGACTGCAGAACGGCTGGCGCCAAGGTGAAGGTCAGGCTGCGGGGAGCCGGTTGGGACAGTGAAGGTCAGGCTACAGGGAGCCGGATGGGACGGTGAAGTTTAAACTGCAGAGCGGCTGTTGCCAAGGTGAAGGTCAGGCTACAGGGAGCCTAGTGGGACGGTGAAGGTCAGACTGCAGAACGGCTGGCGCCAAGGTGAAGGTCAGGCTACAGGGAGTCTAGTGGGACTAAGTCATGTCACATGTGTGTAGTTTATTGTCACCCATGACGAACCATCAGGTTATAAATAACCTGTTAGTGATTGGTTAAACAAGCATTTTGTGTGTTAATGATTAAATACCCAGTCTGTGAAGTTGTTATTGTTGACGTATCTATTTATAAGTATAAATTTCAGGTGGTGAGGTGAAATTAGGTTTAACGTCGCGTCCAACATTATTGCACTTATATAGCGACGTGCATGCATGTGTGTGTGGTGTGCGTGCGTGCGTGTGTGTGTGTGTGTGTGTGTGTGTGTGTCTCCTTGTACTAGTCCGGACTGATGCCGATTAATAGTGCTAGCTTACTGAGATACCATGCCACAGTTTATCATGAATACCCCACTCACACCCAGTATTCTGACTCCGAGCCGTTCAGTCCTTGTTTTAGCCCCTTTAGGCCGAGCGCCAGACAGGGTAACAACAAGTACCGTCTTTTAAAGTCTTTTGGTCTGACGCGGCCAGGATCGAACTCCGGATCTTCCGCTCTCCGGGCGGACGCTCTACCACAAGACCACGGAGGCGGTCAGATTGCATGAAATGTTTTCACGAAGATGTACTTTTATATAATCCATGATGCACAAGCTGCCCTATATAACACGGACTCGAGTGACCTTGTCTCTCTCTGTCTCCCTTTCAGCATGCCAGAATAGTGAATGTGGCGCCGGAACATCACCAGCCTATAAGACAAATGCCCGTATATAGCATGTGTCCTTGGCACACTGAGAAAAACTGATTTCAATGCATGGCCGCCGACATCTGGTATTTATTCGACGTAACGACCTGTCAAACGCATTGATTTGCCAGAATCAGATGATACGTCGCCCTGATTAGGATATTTTCACCAACATGACAAACGTTTAACACCTGAAGAACTTCACGCTTTACCCCCACAGTAAGCTGAATAAGTTCAATATACCCACTTCGTGAGATGTCCTGTTACAAATCCAAATGTAAATACACGAGAAGTCCTATAAAACACCTACATGATTTTCACGATATCCAACCAAAACACACATTTATGAATTGACTTTTGATATTAATTGCGTTTGTATAAGTACAACATTAAAGCAACACAGCCTCCCCCTACTCTATTATCAGCCAATCAGGAAACATTATCGGTTTATATTTCGCCAAGCGAATTGATTGGTCAGCCAATCACATGCCAGGGAAGGACTTAATTTATTTATATAAGATTGTTAACACACTCTTAACAATAAACATGCCACAGATGTCATTATAGAATGATGATATGTGTTGTACAACCAATACCAGCCTCTTACAGACTGTAATTCCCAACGTGACGTGAGAGCATGTACGTGACACCTTCCCTCTGCAGACTCGAACCATATATGGACATAATAGGAAAGGCAGTTACCGCTGTGCCACCGACTCACGCAGGTCCACAGATTCCAAGAATGAGATATGACCGGCGTCACAGAGATTCCAAGAATGATATATGTCCGGCGTCACAGAGATTCCTGGAATAATAAATGGCTGGCATCACAGAGATTCCTGGAATGATACATAACCGGCGTCACAGAGATTCCTGGAATAATGAATGGCTGGCATCACAGAGATTCCTGGAATGATATATGACTGGCATCATATAGATTCCTTGAATGATATATGTCTAGCGTTCTAGAGATTCTTCGAATGATATACGGCTGGGGTCGCAGAGAGTCCAGGAGTGGTATTCACTGAGATTTCTGCAATGATATATAACTGAGGTCACAGAGATATCACTGGCATCAAAGAGATTAATACAATGTTATATGCCTGAGGTCACAGAGATATCACTGGCATCAAAGAGATTAATACAATGATATATGACTGAGGTCACAGAGATATCACTGGCGTCAAAGAGATTAATACAATGTTATATGCCTGAGGTCACAGAGATATCACTGGCATCAAAGAGAGTAATACAATATTATATGGCTGAGGGCACAGAGATATTACTTGCGCCAAAGAGATTAATACAATGGTATATGACTGAGGTCACAGAGATATCACTGGCATCAAAGAGATTAATACAATGTTATATGACTGAGGCCACAGAGATATCACTGGCATCAAAGAGATTAATACAATATTATATGACTGAGGTCACAGAGATATTACTGGCATCAAAGAGATTAATAACAATGATTTATGACTGGTATCACAGAGATTAATACAATATTATATGGCTGACGTCACAGAGATTCATGGAATAATATGTGGCTGACGTCACATAGATTCCTCGAATGATATACGGCTGGGGTACCAGATATTCCTGGAATGGTATACGCCTATCGGTACTAGTGTTGGGCAAGATTAGATAGTAAGAAAGAACTGCCAGCGTGGACGTTTTACCTTCAGGAGAACGTTTGACTACATCTCTCTAAGACAGTGAAGGGTGAACGCGAGACACCACAAATCCACATATTAACCAATCACTAGCTTGATTTAGTTCGAGGTTTACACTGAATGTTGAACCAGGAACTTTAAACAGTAGTATATTGATGGACGCCTTTTACGTTTGTCAAATTTTTACTTTAGACATCGGAAACCTCGCAGCTTCAGGCGGACTATGTGGTTACAGATTCAACACTAATCAGGCATTTCCCAATATCTTATGAAAGGAAAACACGATCTGATAGGTATAATTTATCCATCTTTGTCCCAAATAATCACTTTTAACGTGGTTCGTACAAAAATACGACACATAAAAACATGTTCTCGGTTCCGGTGGTTGGGAGGATTGCCAATACTATTAAACCGTCTGTCAGTAAACTTCAAACCATTTGTACAAGAAAATGAGTGAGTGAATGAGTGAAGTTGTAAATCATGAAGAATTTACTACAGATGGTCAAACGTATCAAATGAAATCAGATTGATTTAGTTTTCAAACCCACATCCATATTTGCATACATATACTGAAAATGTTTAAACCCACTAGAAAGTGCACTAAGTCGGGACCATTTGAGGCCATACACTGCAGCATGAATTTCGATAGGAAAAGTTGAACATGTCCTGCACCTCAAGTATGGCCAAAGGACAATTTACAAATCAACACCTGTAATTTGGAAACCATGTTAATTTTACACCTTTCAGATGCCTGGAATAACATTTAATAAGATTTCTTCTGATACTGAATAACTGTGTAACAGCTTTTTAGAAAATAGTTGTGCGAAATAATCAAACCAGCGTTAAACGGAAATACCCCATTTCATTACTCTTGGTATTTTTCTAAGATCTCTCAGACGTGACCAAAGATGTTTGCTATTATGTAAATTCAGGGATACATTCTGGTGAGAACGTGGCGTTTGCGTTTATTTCTCTCCCTTTTCAATAGGTCTGAGTTATATTCCAAGTGACACACCACTCCCACTTCGCTTTAAGACTTGAAACAAACGAATATTTTGGCTATCCAACAATCACGTTCTAAATCCGACCCAATTTTAGATAGGGTTTCCGGCTGTACCAACATATTTCATTTTACAAAGTTCTGCATTACAAATAATCTGAGTAGGTATGTCAGTGGCATTGTCAGGATTGTGTAAACCTTCCTCTCAGAACTGATCAAATATTTCTTTTCTAAGAGTAAAGATTCTCGGAAATGTTCTCCGTTCTCCACATGCAACGTGTACCTATCTGATGCCACACGTTGAGGACACCAGGTCACATGACTGCAGCTGACACGTGACTGGGTCTGACATAGGTATAATAGGTAAAGTACTCTGTAATCAGGCGATATAATGATGTAGTCTATTGTCCATTGTGACGTGGGGGCACGGGTGGCCCAGTCGTCTAAGGCGCCGCAATTCGCTGATCAGAGTTGCGTTCCTTGGGCACGCCAGAAACCAATGATCGTGGGTTCGAATCCCGGTTTGCCCCGATTATGTTCCTAGGTTTGGTTTAGGACCATACCCGTGCTCGTGGGTCTAACAATTGCATCACTTCGGGCTTTCCTCCTACAACAAGCTGACACGCCTTGATATAACTGGAATACTGTTAAAAGCGGCGTTAAACATAACTCACTCCATTGTGACGTGTATATATATGTAGGGTTTCCAAGTTTCCTGTCGGATCTATCATAACATCCACCCATCTGTCAATGTGTGTATACATGTACACGTTTAACGTTCCATACATTTAGGGAATATTCCAAGTTTGTAAACATTCTTGATGTCTCAGACGTTTACCACTTCGGTGAAACCCACGAGCACGGGTATTCGAACCCACAATCAAAGGTTTCTGGCGTGCCCAGGGGACGTAACTATGAACAGCGAATCGCGGCGCCTTAAACGACTGGGCCACCCGTGGCCCCATACAAAATCATGACAAGTTTATCAATTCAGAACCTGTTCTTGCATTCAGTGGTCCCCTTCTGTGATTCACAACCGCCATTAGAGCAACTAAGTCATGTCACATGTGTGTAGTTTATTGTCACCCATGACGAACCATCAGGTTATAAATAACCTGTTAGTGATTGGTTAAACAAGCATTTTGTGTGTTAATGATTAAATACCCAGTCTGTGAAGTTGTTATTGTTGACGTATCTATTTATAAGTATAAATTTCAGGTGGTGAGGTGAAATGGGGTTTAACGTCGCGTCCAACATTATTGCACTTATATAGCGACGTGCATGCATGTGTGTGTGGTGTGCGTGCGTGCGTGCGTGCGTGCGTGCGTGCGTGCGTGCGTGCGTGCGTGCGTGCGTGCGTGCGTGATTGCGTGCGTGCGTGCGTGCGTGCGTGCGTGCGTGCGTGCGTGCGTGCGTGTGTGTGTCTCCTTGTGCTAGTCCGGACTGATGCCGATTTATAGTGGTAGCCAACTGAGATACCATGCCGAAGTTTAACATGGATACCCCGCTCAGACACAGTATACTGACTCCGAGCCGACCAGTCCTTGTTTTAGCCCCTTAATGCCGAGCGCCAGACAGGGTAACAAGAAATATATAATGTTTTAACGTCTTTTGGTAGGACGCGACCGGGAATCGCTATCCGGGCGGACGCTCTACTCTACCACTAGACCACGGAGGCGGTCAGTATTGATTTCAAGGCTTTTCCTTGTTGGAGGTAAACAAACAGTCTGCACAGTTTGCGGAAATCCACTTCACGGACATTATGCGCCCCTGCTGTTACACCTCCATAAACACAGAATATTGCAGTCAATTCGTACATAAACATAAGATCATAATACCTTAATAAAATAAATACAAGCGCAAAACCATTTCCATATTCAAAAGAAATCTCTGCCAAAAATCAGTTGTACGATTCCGACTGTATCACATCATGTGTTTATGAACCACTATCAAATACCAGGTACCGATGTTCAGGAAAAAGATAAGCGTAACCCACCCCATCGGTGGCACCCGTCACAAACACATGCAAAGGTATGCCAATTGTTCACCTGAAAAACAACAACACGGGAACGTATTGTACAAGTCAAAATGGGGAATTGCATCGGACATCAACCGCATGAATCATTGCTCATAATATCAATCACTGGGTCGTCTGGTCCAGACTCGATCTGTGAGACTGATATACGTGTACTCTGGTGTTTTGAATTTACAAATGTCTAAAAAAGCGAAAATTATTTATCGATTTCAAAGGAAAAAACACACTGCCACATTTAAAGAACATACATTGTGCATAAGCTGACGGCAATAACACACAACTCAAGAGCTCTGGGATTTATACGGATATTGGTTTTCTACTCGTGTTAAATGATGACAGGGCTGACGGGCTCGGCCAGACTCCCGCGGGCCCTTTAAAACAGCAGGAATGAAATGAAAGACTGGTATAACGTGGACAGGCGTGACAAGCAGTCGGCATTAAGTAATCTACATCGCCATAAGTATCGGTGTGGACGAGTGATACAAGAAGTCCAGCGTGGTGTGCGGATCAAGTACAGTCAATTGGCCTTGTCTCATTTGCCTCGCAGTTTAAGGTTTAGTGTATCTGGTGTGTGGATGTTGGAGGTCTTTCTTCACCATGGGCGATACCAGACCTCACACACTCTATAGCCGATGTACAGGTCGAAGTGAAGGCGGCCTGCTGATAGAGTCAACAACGCGTTACACGGTCCCATCTACAGTAAACTACGTTTAAAACGAACACGCTTATAACGAACTGACCGATATAACGAACTTATTTCTTAGTCCCGGCCATTATATTCTGTATATATACTTATAACGAACTACGGTTATTACGAACTAAAATTAGTGATCCCTTTGAGTTCGATATAACCGTAGTTTACTGTACACACATGTTTACATGTGGGTTTATGTGGCTCGACGTCTTGTATCATTCGGTTTTAAAGGACCCGCAGGGGCCTGGCACGTTAATGTGATATCTTGAATGTTAATTTATTATTAAGTATTGTAATGTTACCATAGTCACGTCCTTCTATATTGTCTTGAAGGGGTTAAATACAAGGCTTCACTATACGCACCATCTAGAACTGCCAATGTAACGTTCATGTCAGCAATGCTATATGTTCTGTACGTCACATGACAGAGCTGAGCGGCTTCAGCATAAGCCGTGTTGTCTTCGGTTTTTGCTGTAATTATGAACATGTTTGTGATATTTTGAATATTTTCAACCAAGTTGCCATAGTTACGTACTTGTAATAGGTGATTCAAAGAACAGTGTAATAACGGGGCTTCCACGCAACATCTGGAACTGCCCTTAATAACAACATGGTTTATGTCTGTATAACAAAACATGAATGAATCAATCTTTGTCTTTAACTTGATAGGATTTTGCCTGAACACGCTAGGAGGCGATATGGGACATACAGGTCGAATGTCGGACCAGCTGCCGCCTTGCTCCAACTCTCCACACACATAATGAGTGAGTGAGTTATGTTTCATGCCGCTTTGAATATTATTCCAGTTATATGACGTGTGTCAGCTTAATGTGGGAGGAAAGCCCGAAGTGATGCAGGTCTTAGATGCTTACCACTTCGATGAAACCCACGAGCACGGGTATGGTGCTGACAAACCTAGAAACATAATCGGGGCGAAGCGGGATTCGAACCCACGACCATAGATTTCTGGCATGCCTAAGGGACGCAACTCTGCACAGCGAATTGCGGCGCCTCAGACGACTGGGCCACCCGTGTCCCCACACATATAATGATCACTGAGACACTGCGAACACAGTTTATTACACTCTTCAAAAAAAAGAAACGCACAGGTAGATGTTTAGTAAATTTATTGTACCTAATAAAGTCGATATATTTTATTCAATATCATTGATACAAATATGAAATTTTTAGGCTCGATAGTCACATGATGTCGTTCGGTCCAAAAGGCGGCAAATGGTTGTGTGGTGGACGTTGAAGTGTCTTGCAACAGAAGTCTGCGATTCCCCTCTTTGGATACGTCCTATGGCTATGTTCCGACCGGCAGCGCTGAGTCTCATGTTGACAACTGAATGACAAATTATTGGCTCACGCTTGCCCTTTTATAGCCACCATCACAAGTTACGAATGCCATAACTTGCACGTGCATTTTGCTTTACTGTTTTCCTCCATGACATTTTTGAACAAGTGTGAAAACAATGCCGTTTAAGACATTGCAAATCGACTAGGCTGCGTTTTGACGCACCGTTTGACGAATATCAGGCCACCAACATTTTCCAATAACATATATTCAGTTTATATACCTCATTTTCTGTGTAGTCAATGAACTACATACTACCTGTGCGTTTCTTTTTTTAAGAGTGTATATACTGACGGTTTTCCAAAGTTGAGAAAAGTGATTGCTGTGAACATAACACTTGATATTGTCTCCCTTTATCGTAAGTGTCTGGCCTGAACACAGACTCTTGACGTCCTTGTTACGTTAGTTCCACATTGACATGGCAACATAATGACAGATGGTCATTTATGGAGTTAATATCGCTTCTTGTCGTTTATTATACTCTTGAAAAAGTTTCGTTATAAACTGTAAAATTTTCATTTAACTCGTTCGTTTCGCAAAGCGCTATTTTATTACTTGAAGAACGTGTATTCTCTCGCTTCCAACATCTTCCCGAGGCAAGTGAGTTAACTGACTATAAAAGTCCAGTTTCAGCTTCCAACAGCGGTCTCGTAGTTTTCTAGAATATTATTTTGTTAAACTTGATTTTGAGTATAATCATATCTATATGTATAATACTGAATATTCTTCACCCTATACAGTTTTTGTTACCCTTGTTTATAGTTTTTAAGATTTTGCAAACACGAAACTTTTTGTTTTTAGTCGCAAATACAAAGGGTGGTGAACCGTCCCTGCGTGTTAGGTAGGGAGAATTTACGTTTCAAGGTTTTACATTTGTAATGAAATAATTTAATTTTCAGGTAGACAACCACACAAAAAGTATATAATGAATATGATATGCAAAGTGTCGAGGGAATGTTATGTTTATCTCATCTCGTGATGGAGGAAAAGAAGATATTTTCTTTTCCCCCGTCACTCGATAAGAGAAACATGATATTTCACTCGACACATGGAAAATCCTATTGATTGATTGGTTGGCCACTGAAAGTGACACCTTATGGTTGCTAGGATACAATTTTGCTATGACGTCATATAGACGTTTGACGTCAACTTACATCAGGGAAGATCGACTTGAATGATCTCAAGTATCTCTGTAATAAATATGAATTACAACTTTTGAATTGTATTTTTGAGTTCCGAAGATGCTGTAGTTTTAACTTATAATTAAAAGTCAAAATGTGATTTTCACCCCTAAGGTCCCTTATCTCGTGGTTGATGACAGATGATGTAGTAGGGCCGCGGAGCTATAGGAACAGCACCCGGTGTCCCGCGAAAATGTCTTACGCAATGTGGAGAGCGTTTCATGTCGGGGTGAAGTTCGAAAGTGTTCCACTGAGCAAGATTGCTGAAACGTCAACGCGGGTGGGGATTGTTGTGAGTGAGTGTGTTGGTTTGTACGTCACTTTGAGTATGTTAGATGTATCACGGCTTACAAAGTCTTTTTAAATAATGTCAAGTACCTTTCCCACCAACACTGGCTAATGCATTTTAGCCATCGGCCAGTTGCCGTTGTTTCATTTCAGTAGCGTAGATTTTTATTTACTTCCCCCGCTTTTAAAGGACGTTGATGTGATGTTTTGAATACTTTTGATTTAGTCGCCATAGTGAAAATAATCTTTTGAAATGGGTAACGATTCGTCTATTTCATAGGTTACGGATGTTGAACACCTGTCTCTGTCCTGAAGGATATTACTCCAGGTTTATGTTAACAAAGTCATAATGATTGAATAATGATTGAATAATGATTGAATAATGATTGATTTTGCTCGTTGTAGGTATTGTGATGTTCATGGAACGTCTTCATATTGTTGGCAGTAATGGGAGCGAGACAGATGTGTTTGTGTCGATCCACGGAGAATCCTTGGCCACAGTTGTTCACCGGAGATTTACATATAAACAGAAGCAAACGCTTTCATAAGCGGATACAAGTAACTACATTGTACTGCTGCAAACCACCGCCTTTCACAGTAGATTGACATCACACTATCGCGCAGCTTCCCATGGGGGACTGCCATAGACAGCATGGCACAACACCGCAACCTTTCACTGTAGGCTGAGATGCACTTCAATAGACTGTAGCCTGTTAGTGTAGGCTGAGATGCACTTCAATAGACTGTAGCCTGTTAGTGTAGGCTGAGATGCACTTCAATAGACTGTAGCCTGTTAGTGTAGGCTGAGATGCACTTCAATAGACTGTAGCCTGTTAGTGTAGGCTGAGATGCACTTCAATAGACTGTAGCCTGTTAGTGTAGGCTGAGATGCACTTCAATAGACTGTCGACTATTAGTGTAGGCTGAGATGCACTTCAATAGACTGTCGACTATTAGTGTAGGCTGAGATGCACTTCAATAGACTGTCGACTATTAGTGTAGGCTGAGATGCACTTCAATAGACTGTCGACTATTAGTGTAGGCTGAGATGCACTTCAATACTTTGTCACCTGTTTGACATCATACTACTGATAACAACATCATACATCCGCCTTCAGACCCGTGAAGATCAGGGGTAGAACAGGTCTTCAGCAACCCATGCTTGCTGGAAAAAGCGACTCTGCTGGACGTAAGAGGCGACTAACGGGATCGGGTGGTCAGGCTCGCTGACTTGGTTGATGCATGTCATCGATCCCAATTGCGTGGATCGATGCTCATGATGTCAATCACGGGATTGTTTGGTCCAGACTCGATTATTTACACAAAATTGTTGAGTGCAACATGACACGGTACAAATCATAAGATAAAACAGCATTTTGTGAATAACCGCAACCGTAGATAACATGTCTTTGCGATAAAACACAGCATACTGCTCAGAAATGTCCCCTTATGACGGTGTCCTGATTTTTAGACATTATGTTACCGTCTCAATCTAGCTGTTGCTCAATTATTAAGTCAGCTTCGCAATAAACTGATGTAGTACTGACCGAACAAACAATTAATAATTTAATTAATATATTCTCCGATTGAAGGAACTGCGTTATTGTGAAATCATTTGTTGTGAGTGAGTGAGGCACTTTTAGCAATATTCCAGCAATATCACGGCGAGGGACACCAGAAATGGGCTTCACACATTGTACCCATGAGGGGATTCGAACCCGGGTCTTCGGCCTGACGAGCGAACGCTTTAACCACAAGGCTACCCGACAACCCCTCATTTGTTTTGACATTACGTGATGTCATAGATGTATATACACAAAACCTTGAGTCAGGTGAGCTACTTGCTTTGCTGACAAGTCAGTAAACTGTGCAGGGGTCTGTGTCCTTTGTGAAGTGGTCAAACGTTTCGAGAGAATCTAGCTCTGTTTGAAGCTGATCGAGAAAGGTTCTTGCAACATGTTGTGCTTATGGATGCAACCTTTGTTCACCACTTCCAGCCTGAGCTGAAACAGCAATCAATACAGTGGACGCATTTGACATCACCACCACCAATGAAGGCAAAGACTGCCCCGTCAGCTGGAAAGATTATGGCCTCCATGTTCAGTGATAATAAATTCCAACCAACATCGTTGACAAGATGTGAAGGGGATTATTGTTGACAAATATATCATTTTAATGTCTTCAAGTCAAATATTTCGACGTGAGGCCCAGAGCCCATGCGTCAACACTCGTACCCACAGTTCGACATTCCTGTCACGTGACGTCATGGTTGGGGAAAAGTTCGTCTCCTTTGCTTTTTAAGAGTACATCAGTCTGCCAAATATAAAAAATCTATATCTCGATCTTTACCTGCAAACAGTTCGAAATTCGTCTGAACACGATATGCCAATATGTCCATTCTTTATGGACTGTGACATTTGAAACAAGCGCCAAATGTTTGACTAACTGTCGCCCTACTCAAACGCCTGTCTCAAGAATGAGCGGAAAATACGAAAACTAGAAAAAAAGAAAGTTGTTATCATAGAGTTCGATGGCCATTTGTAAAGGATTTGAAGAAGGACTACCAATCACTACCGAACAAGGGAAGCTGAGCTTTATGTACAAAAGCCGGTTTCTCCGATCAGAAATCCCTTACAGTATGTGAAGAAGCGATTCACTTGGAGGTAAATGTCGAACTCCGAGCTGTACAAGAGGATGCATCATCATCAAGACAACGGCGATTGTGAGTGCGTGAGTTGGGTATAACGTCACTTTTCAGATATCTAGAAGGAAAACCTGAAATATTTATAGCCTTAGATATTTAGTACTTTGATGAAACCCACGAGCACGGACATTGTGCAAACAAACCAACATTCACTGTGAGGGCGACTCTTGGATTCGAACCCACGCAATTCTACAAAGTGTATTGCGGCGCCTTTGACGGCAGGGCCACCTTTGTGCCTTGCACGACACATGTGCGGTTTGAAGATATTCCTGTCCAATTAAAAAATACAGATCTCGCTTCTAGAAAACGAATCTAAATGGTATTCCTTCTGTTTTGAATATTCCAATTTTGCACAGTTATATTGCAGTGTATCCGACTTAGCGTGAGTGGGTGGATGGGCGAGTGTGTGAGCTGTATTTGACTGTGAGCTGCAACATAAGATGGAAGGGCCAGCTCTGGATCTGGAGGTGCATATGGTGAACATCGATTTACCTGAGTAGAATCTTGTGTAGGATTTCTTCAGTTCGAATAATGGGGAACAGGGCTATGTACATATCTATTCCACGTTGAAGCGTGGCATAATAAATATTCTTCAACGATTGATTTGAACCTTGCTGTGAAGTCAGGCCCCAAGCGTGGTTTTAATGCTGCTCCGTCCTTGTGCTTGATTTGCGATGTTATTGTAGTCACGCTGCGATTGACGTCATTGCCAGTTTTTGAAACAAATGTGTGATTTATAAGCTTTATATTTCATAATTTTCTACTCTCTTTCGGATAGTGTTCTGTTTCCCCATTTGTCCTAACATCGTGATGCCATTAATCGGCTGAATGGGCCAACAGAAGCCGTCGCAGAACAGCATACTTGATGTACAAAAAAACCAAGATCACTGCACAATGAAAAACGATATGACGTTGTTTAAACGTGTTGGAACTAAAACATATTTAGCATTATATGGGCAACATATGATACTTTGCTCCCTTGCGTTGATGACATTGTTGGACATTATATGAGTTAAACATTTGTTTGTTTATTGCTTTAGAGGTATTAACCTTGCTAACAGCAATGGCTGCAAACAAACTGCCGGCAACAAACACACACTTGGCGGTTGCTACCAGTAGAGCAGATCATGTCTCGAACACCACGATGCACGATACCATCTCACACTATGACATGATTCTTACTTGGCTGATAGCATGACGTCCTACCACGACCGCGTGATCATTGCTCAAGATATCAGTCACTGGATTGTGTGGTCCAGACTCCTTTGTTTACACGCCGCCGTCATATGACAGGAGGGTGTGCAGCGTCAGACAACCAACCAACACATTTTTTTAATGATTATTGAGTGAGTGGCAGGACAAGCGTACCCTTGTCGCGAACACCTGGTGTCACCACTGATTGTCAGTGGTCCATTCTTCTTATTTCATCACCACTTTGCCCTTTACGTCCGCTGTTTCTGTTCCGAGACTGATGCTCTCTGGTGTTGACGTTTTGTTATATTCATGGACAGTATTTGCGACAAGTGGAGTTAACACCATGCGTATTCTCATTGGATTAGCATGACTCTTTGTATTTCAGAAAAGAATATAGTTTAATTCCGTCAAAACATTTGATTTCTCAACTTTGTACACCACATCATTTGTTGATCTATAGGGCATTGTCACAAGTCGTGGTGACTACACAGAAAAACTGGTATATAAATTGGATATATGTTATTGGAAAATGTTGGTTGCCTGATTTTCGACAAACGGTGCGTGAAAACGCAGCCATTGTCGATTTTCAATGTCTTAAACGGCATTGTTTTCACACTTGTTAAAAAAATGTCATGTCATGGAGGAAAACATATTTCAAGTTCGAAAAACGGAACACCGCCGTAAGCAGTATTCAAAGAGGGAAATCGAAGTTTTCTGTTGCACGCCACTTCAACGTCCACCACAGCACCATTTGCCGCCTTTGTGACTGACACACACAGTTCGAGAACCGGCCGACCAAGACTTACCACCCCTGCACGGGATCGCTACATTCGACTCTTACATATACGTCATCGCAATGCCACAGCTACGGAGACTGCAGGACGCATCCCAGGTTTGAGGAGGATATCGGACCAGATTGTCAGGAACCATCTTCGCGAGGCTGGAATCCGACCCAGAAGACCAGTTATCGTCCCTGGTTTGCAACAGATCCATCGACAGCGACGCTTGCGTTGGTGCCATTCCTTACAGCCTTGGAGTTTGAGAAACTGGAGATGAGTGTGGTTTAGCGATGAATCACGATTTCTTCTTCACCGGCGAGACTGAAGACAAAGTGTTTATCGTCGTCGAAAAGAGCGTTTTGCCCCACATTGTGTACGTGAATTCGACAATTTCGGATGCGGTAGTGTCATGGGGTGGGGGTCCATATCCTAGACCACGAGATCTGACTTGGTTGTGATTCAGGGAAATGTGACAGCAAATCGCAACATGAATCAAATTCTTTAACCTCACCTTCCTCCAAGCATTGACCGCCAGAGAGAGCTGTTTCAACAGGACAACGCTCCACCGCACACGGTAGACTACCTTCATAATGCCAACATCAACGGCTTGCCCTGGTCATCGAGATCTCCAGATCTCAACCCAATCGAACATCTCTGTGATGAACCCGATCGACGTGTACGAACACGCCGCAACTGACCAACGCGTTACAAGCAGAATTCGTACACTTATCCAGTAAGTACCGAGGAGATGCAGAGCCGTGATTGCTGACCGGGGCGGTCACACGAGATACTGACATCAGCGCAACCTTGTGGCCTTATGTGGCAATGAACAGTTTTCAATGCCTTGGTACAACGACAACACGTGACTTTCGAGCTCCAATATTTCATATTTGTATCTACCTGTGCGTTTCCTTTTTCTGAAGAGTGTATAGTTACATCACTCTCTTCAAAGGTTGCGGACAATTTGTCAAAAAATGAAGCAAAAGCATTTGAAGAAAACTGAGAAAACAATATGACAACATCAATGTTTTCAGATGCTTGACAAGAAGATTGGCACCCATGCACCCAGCACCATCAACCACAATGCACCACCACCCATATGCTGCCTGGTTGGGTACTTGGTCCAGGTGCATCTTGTATGCATCGAAAGTATTGTACTTAACACAGGCCAGCTGTGTACTGTACAAAACTTTCACCAACGTGTTTATATTTTGATGATACGAGCATCAGACAAGGAATGTCATTTAAGTCCCACTATAATTGATTTGTATTTTGTTACCTGTAGCCATGTTGGTATGACGTCTTTGTGGTGGTGGGATTACCTCATGTGTGTGGAGGGAAGATCTAGATGCATCATTATCTCTGTGACGCCGGACATATATCTTTCCAGGAATCTCTGTGATCCAAGACATACCTCATTCCAGGAATCTCTGTGGCCCCAGCCATATATCATTCCCGAAAACTATGTGACGCCAGACATACCTCATTCCAGGAATCTCTGTGGCCCCAGCCATATATCATTCCCGAAAACTATGTGACGCCAGACATACCTCATTCCAGGAATCTCTGTGACCCCAGCCATATATCATTCCCGAAAACTATGTGACGCCAGACATACCTCATTCCAGGAATCTCTGTGACCCCAGCCATATATCATTCCCGAAAACTATGTGACGCCAGACATACCTCATTCCAGGAATCTCTGTGACCCCAGCCATATATCTTTCCCGAAAACTATGTGACGCCAGACATACCTCATTCCAGGAATCTCTGTGGCCCCAGACATATATCATTCCCGAAAACTATGTGACGCCAGACATATATCATTCCAGAAATCTCTGGAACGCGAGATATATATCATTCCAGGAACCCCTGTGACACCAGCGTTGTACCACATGTCATTCAACAGCGTATACTGTCGAGTCTCAAAAGAAAACATTAATTTGCAGCATATGATTTCAGTTTTGCTGACGATGTGAAATTCCACGTGGGGAATGATTTGGGTAATGTAAAGTACTTTGTATGGATTCGTATCTAGTAAATGGTATAGCGGGACTGTATAGGATGTCTCGTAGGGTGTATAAAGTGCATCTCATTGATTGTAGCAGGGCATCCTGGAGAGGACTCTTTACAAATTGTGCACCAGAAATGTTAGGGACTGTAACCATGATGTCTGATGGGCCGTACAGACGTCGGGTTTACCACAGTCTTACACAGAACACATCGCGGCTTATACAGAGAGCATTTCAAAAGAGGCACTTCAACTAAATAAAAGCGTCAAAAGCCTTTTTATATTCATAAAACATCTCTGCCCCAAACAGTGTCGACTGTAAGAATCCGACTGTATGTGTTTATGAATCACTATCAAATAGGGAGGATACCAGGTGTTCGATAATTTATGCAGCACGAACCAGTACGTAAGTGATTGAGTGAGTGATTGAGTGAGTGAGTATGGTTTTACGCCGCTTTTAGCAATATTCCAGCAATATCATGGCAGAGGACACCAGAAATGGGCTTTACACACTGTACCCATGTCGGGAATCGAACCCGGGTCTCTGGCGTGACGAGCGAACGCTTTACATCACGTGTGTTGTTTTCTCCCCCCGCCCCGACACATCTCTCTGTGAAAGACAACATCAGAACAATTGTATATCAAGTGTTGTCAGTGGAAAGGGGACATGGGATTAGCCTTGAAAATCTGAACGGACGGAGCATGAATTTTCATTCGAGAGTTTTTGCGATCATGAAGTGGCATTTTTTCCAAACAATTGGACATCAAGAGATGTGTACACGGTTCAGGAATTGAAAACCCCAACAGCGTTTCCCTGTCACTTTGCCCCCTCATCTCTCCTCCATGTTGGTGCATGATGAAGTGTGTCACGCCGTGCCACGAGGAGAAGGAAGATTCCGGGGTGCGTCTCACGGGATCCGTCCTTGTCACCGTTGGAAGCTCCCTCAGTATCAAACACAATGTTGCGTGACGAAGGCTATGTGAGTGTTTTAAGAATGTTTCAAAAGTAGGTAGACAGTTGGTTGCCATCACGGATTTAATGTTTCTCAACCCGTCTTCCCAGCGACATTCAGCATGTCCGTCATTAGCAAAATGCTCGTCTTAACTCGACTCTTTACTGCTGGGATTCCTGTGGCAGTGGATCCAGGGAGTGAATGTTGTTTTACACCTCATTTAACACTATTCCAGCTGTATCATATGTAAAAAACCTAGTGATTGATAGCATGACCACCGATGTACGCCGTCGGATTATGATGAACCTAGTGTCGGGTGCTGGAGACCTGGATATCTACATATGTGATTGTTGTCGATGTATCATCAATGTCACTACCTACTGGATACACTGTCATGTCTACAACCGCATTTCTCGCAGTATCAAACAAATATTAAGGTTAGTTGTCATTGGAATTTGAATCCATCGTAACTATCTTATCTTTCTACAATTGTCTCAATGCCATATTTACACCATCAGCAGCCTACCTTGATTAGGAAACACACACTTATCACCGTGGTTAAAACAGGGGATGCACAGATTTTAAAATGGTCGCAGTTCACTGTGCAGGGCTGTGTCTCTTAATCATAAAATAATTTTAAAACCTTTTTAAAACCTCATTCACTCACTTTACGAAACATTGTTTTTAACAATTTTTGTACAGACTGGATCAGATGGGATTCGTGAACGCATCTTACATTGTTCCACTCTGACAGACAGACAAGATAAAGTACCCGAGATTGCGAGGCCTCATCAGAATTAACCACTCCTCCAGGGCCGCTAGCAACCCCACCCCCACCTTGACACCAGCCAACCAACCGTCATCCTCCCTGTATCCTGAACTTCACCCTGCCACCAACCTCCCTGTATCCTAACCTTCACCCTGCCTCCCTGTATCCTGACCTTCACCCTGCCACCAGCCTCCCTGTATCCTGACCTTCACCCTGCCACCAGCCTCCCTGTATCCTGACCATCACCCTGCCACAAGCCTTCCTGTATCCTGACCTTCACCCTGCCACCAGCCTTCCTGTATCCTGACCTTCACCCTGCCACCAGGTTCTTTTTTTCCTGACCTTCACCCTGCCACCAGCCTACCATTTCGGTGTTTTCTGATTCGTATATCGTCCGCGTTCGGGTGGAGTTTCACCATATCTAACCAACGGAGGGGGCTCTATACTGAGGTCACTATGGAGCGCCTCAAACAAATCGCCGCTTAGTTCAGAATTAAAGTGACAACATACACTGCCACAGTAACAAACATGACACAGATACTCTGTATGGTAATGACAGGCCAATGATGTTAGTCGGGGGAAATCTAGTTAATCTGAGGATCATGTAACGTTTAACGGATGTACATGCTAAGAGCAAACTTGATGTGTCCCTGGCAAGACTTGACGCCCTCCCCAAGGGACAGATTGACAATTTCAATTTGTATTCCAATGTGAAACGTTCCTCTCTATGATGTAATAAACGCGACAAAACCCTCTTCATAATTATAAGAAATCTCTGCTAAAAGCCGAGCGGATTGTATATTTGAGGCCAGAGAACCCCGCCTGTTTTGCCTACAGATCAGTAGCCAGTATCATGAATCACATCTTTAAATCCTGTGTTTAGGCCCTCATGCACGACGATAAGCATTCTTGTTGTTGTTTTCCTAGTTCCATGCTGAGAAGTATATGCGAAGAGGTGAAGGAGTTAGCCAAACATTGGACGTCTATTTCAAATGTCACCTCCCTAGCGAGTGGTCATATATCGTGTTCAAGCGTAATGCTGTCAATTTGCAGGTAAAGATCGAGGTAAATAGATTTTTATTTGCCATTTGTAACAAGGCGCAAGGGACGTTTTTTTCTAAACCATGCCGTCTCGTGACCGGAATTCACTCATATTTTGAGTGACGCGTTCCTTGTGGGGCTTATCATGTCGAACTTAACAATCTAGAATTTCAGTACAACGTCTATATGAGTGGTCCAGGGGGCATCTGTCTGGAGCACATCAGGGTGTTGCAAAGACGCAATGTGTATGATAATGGGGCATGTTGTGCTATTCAACTCTATGTCATTATATGTGTGGTGCAGTGCATGCTAACTAAAACATTATGCTTTTGTATGCCATGGTTTATTGCATGTTATCCTTCGGAGGTACGGTCGTCTACGGTGGTATGCTGGGTTTGCGGGCAGTAGTGTACTGTCGTTTTGAGTTCTCCAGTAAAAATGTTGTGATTCACGATAAAAGGTAGTTTGCGACTGACTAGTAGTAGACAATCTACAGTAACAAATGACAAGCAATGAACAGTCACAACTGACGAACATATACTACTTGCTTGTCAGTTGTGACAGTAGATTGTTTGTGCTATCTACAATCACAACTGACACGCAGTAAACAATCTACAATCACGACTGACACGCAGTAAACAATCTACAATCACAACTGACAAGCAGTAAACAATCCACAATCACGACTGACACGCAGTAAACAATCTACAATCACGACTGACACGCAGTAAACAATCTACAATCACAACTGACACGCAGTATCCAATCTACAATCACGACTGACACGCAGTAAACAATCTACAATCACGACTGACACGCAGTAAACAATCTACAATCACGACTGAAAGCAGTAAACAATCTACAATCACGACTGACACGCAGTTAACAATCTACAATCACGATTGACAAGCAATAAACAACCTACAATCACGACTGACAAGCAGTAAACAATCTACAATCACAACTGACAAGCAGTAAACAATCTACAATCACGACTGACAAGCAATAAACAATCTACAATCACGACTGACAAGCAGTAAACAATCCACAATCACGACTGACAAGTAATAAACAATCTACAGTACAATTGACGCGTGCAAAATAACGAAAACAAGTGGGGCAAGCTTCCTTGGACAAACATATTGTTACGTATCGTTTTGCAAATTGAAACTATATGCTAACCAAGAAATCTGCATGTAAAAGAACTTAGTGTGAAACCAACAACCAACCAACAAGTTGTATGCAATCAACAAATGCATAACAAAATTAACTAGGTTTACAAATCAATACAATTTACTGCACAGCAATTACAGTGGCGGTACACAAAAGAATGGAAGTACAATATTCAATGGCAATACATAATGTGATGGCATGGTCGGTATCAGATATAAAAAATAAAGTCAGTGATAATAAAATAGATACACTCGGCGGCGACAGCGGTCAAGCTTCCGAGATGGGCCTAGGCAGGGATTCAGGGGACGTGCGTGATCCACACCAAAGCTGATCTTAATGTGATGAAAAGTTTGAGAGAACCCGAAACACGCTCTTGTCCCACTATATATAGTTTAACTAGCTATTGGAAATTTCTACACAGTTCCCTCACCAGTCTAGCGGCACTAGTACATTACAGAATATTCTGCATGAGTCCACGGTGTACCGTAAGTTTACACACCACACTAGCATCTAAATATAGTAACTTTCTGACGTCTGATTATATTAATAGTAATACATTCCTGACGAATATTCACTCCCCAAGTACAATGCAATGAGCGTCTACCGAATCTCAACAGAAACAACGTAACACAGTTGCAATCATTGTTCAACAATAAAATACAATGCCATATACAAATATTTAACTTTACAATCATTAGAACCTGTAGACATAAACGCTGACAAGATTATATCATTAATGACAGTTCCAGATGTTTTGTATGCAGAAGCCATGTTTAAAAAACAATCCTTACCCATTCTAAAGGATTTTATCCCCTCAGGACGTAATTGTAGCAAGTTGAAAAAAAAGTCAACAAAACATCCCACTAATGTACATTCATTTTTACCAGGAACAGGTAGATTGAAGCTGACGCCACCATGGTCCTGCGTGAAACAATTGTGTCTGGTCGATGGCTAAAACACACAAGCCCGCGTTGGTGGGAACACCACGTGACATTCCCCAGGCTGCTCTCCCTGGCTGACAGGCTCGGCCAGACTCCCGCGGGCCCTTTAAAACAGCAGGAATGAAATGAAAGACTGGTATAACGTGGACAGGCGTGACAAGCAGTCGGCATTAAGTAATCTGCATCTCCATAAGTATCGGTGTGGACGAGTGATACAAGAAGTCCAGCGTGGTGTGCGGATTAAGTACAGTCAATTGGCCTTGTCTCATTTGCCTCGCAGTGTAAGGTTTAGTGTATCTGGTGTGTGCCATGGGTGGGTTTGATTCAGATGACCTCGTGCCTGTGGGGGCAGCAGCACATCCTTCATACTCTGCAGCTCACGTGGGGATGGGCTTCAGTTTTAATATTCTAACTGATTCCAATTGAATTGATCTATTAAGTATTGTACCACATACGGTTATTTATATATTATAACTTTTGACAAAATTAACTCTCTTGAAATAGGAATCGATAAGTCAAATTCCGTTTCTGTTTCATAGGCAATAGACATTTACAGCTGGTTTACGAGTTTTTCAGTTTAAAACATCCTAATCTGAAATACATCCACAAAGCACCTCTCACATTCCCCAACAATACTTTTCTCCGAATTGGTGCAATGGACGCCAAGAATATGTAGAGTTTTTCGTCCATTTCTTACTACCATGCCCAGCTTCAATCATAATTTAATTCTTGCAAATCAACCCCTATAACCCCAGCATCAACGTTCCGTGTGTTATTGCTTGATCTGAATGTGCGCTGTATAAATGTGGCAATAAAACATTTTCTTTAAAATCGATGAATGATTTTCGCCTCTGTAACTATTTGTAAATTCAAAACGTCAACGCTAGAGAATAATGAGTCTCGCTTTCGTTCCGAAACAAATTTCATGGGGACTACAAAGCAAACTAGTCATGGAAATACGAATGTGTCACGGACAACATGAGATGATGCCAGGTGATGGCCACGAGGTAAGCATCTCCTGCTCTAGCGGCAGCACCCGGTACAATTTCCATAAACCAGTTAGTGTTTATTTCTTTGTTGCCCCACCCAGCATTACCTGCCATACGATGATGGCCGGTAAATATCGAGTGATCAGTATCATGAGCAATGATCCTCGACGGAGAACGATGTCACCTGATCACCCGATACATTACAGTGTCAGTACATCATGTACAACCGACTACTCACGGCACGAGGTCGTTCACTGTGCGTGCATGTAATTATAAGTCCGACAGACCTGTCTCCTGAAGGTACACCATCCCCATCCCCTTCTGTAGTTGAACTGTCTCCCATATACACGTGAAGAAACGGATACACGTACAGCTGAACATGCAGATGAAACCGTCCTATCAATGCATGGCCTGTCATCTCTGAAGCAGCTTGGATGGAAGAACCCGGATATTGCTGATTGACAAGGTCCGGAATCGAGGTACAGAACATCGCACCGAGACAGACCCGGAGAAGGTAGATGGACTCCTCCTCGTGAGTGGCTGCAGTGCTGTGCTTCGGACAGGAAACAAGTCGGCCTACTTGTCTGTGTAGAGTGAGACCTTTACTTGTCTCCGTGAAACTTGTCTGCAACAAAAAGTCAGATCTCAAAATCCAGGAGATGTTTGTAATTACAAAGGACGACAAGCCTTGTACCATACAATGTAAATGATTCGCAACTAATTTCTTTAACGCGAATACAAAGATCTCGTAGAACCATCCAACCAGTTCCAGCTGCCTAATTGCAACACCCCAAGCGATATGCACGTCAGCCAAATATCCAGAGTTAATTGAGGGATGACAAGGTAAGGTGACTTGGGCAGACATGTTGGTCTATTCTCCATCAATTTTGCAACACGTTGCCAGGAACTGAGAAGATGTGGCTACAAGATTCCCTGGGAGGTGTAAGTGTTGTAGTGCTGGTCTGCACAGCTCCATACAGGAAAAGTGCGGGAATAAACGTTGGAGTGGACATGGTCGCAAGCTAACAATAGTTATCATATCGGGGAGAACGTTTGTGAAAGTAGCCGAATGCTAACGGTATAAGTCGCCATTGCAAGAGAACAACTAGATTCGATCATCCGCCCAAACAGACTCCATTATGCGTTAAGGATAAAATAGCTGTGAAAGTAACATTAATGGACCACTGAAAATCAGTGATGACACCAGGCGTTCGCGAAAAGAGCAATCTATCAAATACTATTGATTTGTGCTGAAACAAAATTCCTAAGTGAAGATATCCATAGGACATTTACATCTCATATTGGTGTCTTAACATGGAATGAAACACGGAAAGAACTAGTTTGCAAAGTTTACTAACTTAGTTTGTGCATTTCAGTGTCCGTTCAGACACTAACATGTTAGTAGAATTTATTAATCAGTTAGCATTGCTTTCAATAGGTGTCCTATCATCACTCACTAAAACAGAATACGCAGTAATCAGCTTCCTGCATGAGAGAAATACTATTAGCCATACAGCAACAACCAACTGATTAACACAAAGAATTTTAAACCTCGTTGGGATTCACACCTGCAACTTCTTGAGTTAATAGTCCGTCACGCTACCTCTTGCGTTACCGAGATTGTAATGGCCACAAGTGTCAATTGTCCTCGTCACCATTAGCTTGGTTTATTTGTACATGGTTATGTGATTATTATACCAGATTCCTTGTAAGTCCTGGTGGTATTTGTGTCACGCAAGTGCGTGTGACTCTGATTTGCACATCTAATTTCAATACATATTATACATCTAATTCATATTTGACTAATAGCCTGATATGCACTTTATTAAACAGGTTTAAATTGTTTAAATTCTAAACATTTATGCATTATAGGGACTTGTGTTTAGGTGGTGCTAATGCTATGGGCGATAGCACATTTCACATGTTTAGACCCTAAAAGTATTTAGATAGAACACACCAAATGTGCATGTTGTTTAGGATTGAAACGCATTCCTAAACATGTCAAGAATGTGTTTGTATTCTTAACACATTTTTTACAGTGTGTTTCAGTAGTGAATTGTACAAATTTAATAAGTGATATTGACTAATCTTCAGCATCTTCGTGCAATCTACCAGCCTTGATAGTAAATTCCCTGTTTACCAACCTTCTGGTCACTGTTACTAATTAAGTTAGTGTAATTCACTGGACTGTTTTCTCAGTGAACACATAAATCTCATTAGAAGTCGTCAAAATGCACACAACTTTAGTCACAGCTTGAAACTATACTTTATCACAACGACATTGCAACCATCTTGAATGCCAGATGACTGATAGCTGTTTCTCAAGAAAACTGATGCGACAACATTTATAAATGTTAATGCTTGTATCACCATGGTTTCCTGGTATTTGATCCATGTGTCATACTTAGCCAAGTGGTCTTATCGACAAAGGTTACTTTTATGTCTCAGCAATTTAAGCCCCGAAAGTTCCCGTTCTAAATGCCTCAACTAAGTCGGCAATGCTTCTACAACGGCGGCCATCAGGTCCTTGTGAATGAGGAACAGATAAGCCTGTGTATAATAGCATGATCCATAATTGATTGATTTGATTATGACGATGGTATGAAACGTTTGATAAATCCTATTACATCAGTGTAATTTAATGGCATCATTACTTTAATAGTTTTTACAAAAATGTTGCTTTGAAGGTTTAATATTACATAATGTCACACTCTCTTCTACATCGTTTCCGATTTGTTTAACATATTTATTCCATAAGTTTGATGTAATCGTTTGCAAACCCCAAATAGCGTATGTTAAATACGCTCCGATACATGGATAAAACCTTGTCAACGACAGAAAGAGCAGATTGTATTCCTGAAACATGTTGACACAGGACAGGAATGACATGTGATTAAGAAAGGGGAGACAACTCTATGTTCTTATGTAGAGGAGTGTTAATGGCTACTTCCTGCCTGGGTTATGGTTCAGGGTAATATGTATGCCTGAACTGTCTATTACTTCTGTTAATCAAAACACCGCCTTGACAATTAGCTGTTCACACTTTAGAAGTGTCAACTTTGCAGTTCGTAAAGTAGGAACTACTTTCTCACTGCACTTTTATTTGGTGAAAGGAAATCAGAAAACAAATTACATGTCATTTTGCCGGGGAATCTTAGTGAGAGATTCCGATCCATTACAGCCAGGACCAATGGTGCCAGCAACCTGGCATCCGAAATGAGTCAGGAAATGAGCTCCAATCTTCCACCAAGGACACACTCGTAGCTACACCACGAAAACAAACTTCACAGTTGCATACAGTTTCATAACATCGTTTCAGTAGCAGGGTGTGGCTGTGACAGACCACCATCACCCTCCCACCGAGCACGTGTTCGGGCGTAATTCGATCAATTGTAAGATAAAGATAGAGATGGTCTCTTTGTCGGATTGATATACTCCTGAAACTAGGCTAATGGGACTATTTACCAAATCAAGCCGTCACGTGACAGGAATTCCACTTTGAATGAAGCCTGCTCTGTGGGGCTAATAATGCCCGACTAAACTAAGATGCTATGCTGTGGCTTTTGTATGTTATCTACAGTGGTATGATGGGGTATTGTATTTAATCATAGCTGGAAAGATGTGGTGTTTTGTGGTATGATGTTGCAAGTGAGAGAGAGCTTGTGGTCTGTGGAGACTATGACCAGATGTTGTCAGAGAGTGAGAGGTTGTGGTCTGTGGAGACTATGACCGGATGTTGTCAGAGAGTAGAGGTTGTGGTCTGTGGAGACTTTGACCGGATGTTGCCAGTGAGTGAGAGGTTGTGGTCTGTGGAGACTATGACCGGATGTTGCCAGTGAGTGAGAGGTTGTGATCTGTGGAGACTATGACCGGATGTTGTCAGAGAGTGAGAGGTTGTCCTCTGTGGAGACTATAGACGGATGTTGTCAGAGAGTGAGAGGTTGTGGTCTGTGGAGACTATTACCGGATGTTGCCAGTGAGTGAGAGGTTGTGGTCTGTGGAGACTATGACCGGATGTTGCCAGTGAGTGGGAGGTTGTGGTCTGTGGAGACTATGACCGGATGTTGCCAGAGAGTGAGAGGTTGTGATCTGTGGAGACTATGACCGGATGTTGCCAGAGAGTGAGAGGTTGTGGTCTGTGGAGACTTTGAACGGATGTTGCCAGAGAGTGAGAGGTTGTGATCTGTGGAGACTATGACCGGATGTTGTCAGAGAGTGAGAGGTTGTGGTCTGTGGAGACTATGACCGGATGTTGTCAGAGAGTGAGAGGTTGTGGTCTGTGGAGACTATGACCAGATGTTGTCAGAGAGTGAGAGGTTGTGGTCTGTGGAGACTATGACCGGATGTTTCCAGAGAGTGAGAGGTTGTGATCTGTGGAGACTATGAACGGATGTTGCAATAGAGTGAGAGGTTGTGATCTGTGGAGACTATGACCGGATGTTGCAAGAGAGTGAGAGGTTGTGATCTGTGGAGACTATGACCGGATGTTGCAAGAGAGTGAGAGGTTGTGATCTGTGGAGACTATGACCGGATGTTGCAAGAGAGTAGAGGTTGTGGTCTGTGGAGACTATGACCGGATGTTGCAAGAGAGTGAGAGGTTGTGATCTGTGGAGACTATGACCGGATGTTTCCAGAGAGTGAGAGGTTGTGATCTGTGGAGACTATGACCGGATGTTGCAAGAGAGTAGAGGTTGTGGTCTGTGGAGACTATGACCGGATGTTGCAAGAGAGTGAGAGGTTGTGATCTGTGGAGACTATGACCGGATGTTGCAAGAGAGTGAGAGGTTGTGATCTGTGGAGACTATGACCGGATGTTGCCAGAGAGTGAGAGGTTGTGGTCTGTGGAGACTATGACCGGATGTTGCCAGAGAGTTAGAGGTTGTGGTCTGTTGAGACTATGACCGGATGTTGCCACAGCGTTAGAGGTTGTGGTCTGTGGAGACTATGGACGGATGTTGCCAGTGAGTGAGAGGTTGTGGTCTGTGAAGACTATGGACGGATGTTGCCAGAGAGTGGGAGGTTGTGGTCTTTGGAGAATATGACCGGATGTTGCCAGAGAGTGAGAGGTTGTGGTCTGTGGAGACTTTGAACGGATGTTGCCAGTGAGTGAGAGGTTGTCCTCTGTGGAGACTATGGACGGATGTTGCCAGAGAGTGAAAGGTTGTGGTCTGTGAAGACTATGGACGAATGTTGCCAGTGAGTGAGAGGTTCTGGTCTGTGGAGACTATGGACGGATGTTGCCAGAGAGTGAGAGGTTGTGATCTGTTGAGACTATGAACGGATGTTGCCAGAGAGTGAGAGGTTGTCCTCTGTGGAGACTATGGACGTATGTTGCCAGTGAGTGAGAGGTTCTGGTCTGTGGAGACTATGACCGGATGTTGCCAGAGAGTGAGAGGTTGTGATCTGTTGAGACTATGAACGGATGTTGCCAGAGAGTGAGAGGTTGTCCTCTGTGGAGACTATAGACGGATGTTGTCAGAGAGTGAGAGGTTGTGGTCTGTGGAGACTATGACCGGATGTTGCCAGAGAGTGAGAGGTTGTCCTCTGTGGAGACTATAGACGGATGTTGTCAGAGAGTGAGAGGTTGTGGTCTGTGGAGACTATGACCGGATGTTGCCAGTGAGTGAGAGGTTGTGATCTGTGGAGACTATGACCGGATGTTGTCAGTGAGTGAGAGGTTGTGGTCTGTGGAGACTATGACCGGACGTTGTCAGAGAGTGAGAGGTTGTCCTCTGTGGAGACTATAGACGGATGTTGTCAGAGAGTGAGAGGTTGTGGTCTGTGGAGACTATAGACGGATGTTGCCAGTGAGTGGGAGGTTGTGGTCTGTGGAGACTATGACCGGATGTTCCGAGATAGTGGGATGTTGTGGTCTGTGGAGACTATGACCGGATGTTGCCAGAGAGGGAGAGGTTGTCCTCTGTGGAGACTATGGACGGATGTTGCCAGAGAGTGAGAGGTTGTGGTCTGTGGAGACTATGGACGTATGTTGCCAGTGAGTGAGAGGTTGTGGTCTGTGGAGACTATGGACGTATGTTGCCAGAGAGTGAGAGGTTGTGGTCTGTTGAGACTATGGACGTATGTTGCCAGAGAGTGAGAGGTTGTGGTCTGTGGAGACTATGAACGGATGTTGCCAGAGAGTGAGAGGTTGTCCTCTGTGGAGACTATGGACGGATGTTGCCAGAGAGTGAGAGGTTGTGGTCTGTGGAGACTATGACCAGATGTTGTCAGAGAGTGAGAGGTTGTGGTCTGTGGAGACTATGACCGGATGTTTCCAGAGAGTGAGAGGTTGTGATCTGTGGAGACTATGAACGGATGTTGCAATAGAGTGAGAGGTTGTGATCTGTGGAGACTATGACCGGATGTTGCAAGAGAGTGAGAGGTTGTGATCTGTGGAGACTATGACCGGATGTTGCAAGAGAGTGAGAGGTTGTGATCTGTGGAGACTATGACCGGATGTTGCAAGAGAGTAGAGGTTGTGGTCTGTGGAGACTATGACCGGATGTTGCAAGAGAGTGAGAGGTTGTGATCTGTGGAGACTATGACCGGATGTTGCCAGAGAGTGAGAGGTTGTCCTCTGTGGAGACTATGACCGGATGTTGCAAGAGAGTAGAGGTTGTGGTCTGTGGAGACTATGACCGGATGTTGCAAGAGAGTGAGAGGTTGTGATCTGTGGAGACTATGACCGGATGTTGCAAGAGAGTGAGAGGTTGTGATCTGTGGAGACTATGACCGGATGTTGCCAGAGAGTGAGAGGTTGTGGTCTGTGGAGACTATGACCGGATGTTGCCAGAGAGTTAGAGGTTGTGGTCTGTTGAGACTATGAACGGATGTTGCCACAGCGTTAGAGGTTGTGGTCTGTGGAGACTATGGACGGATGTTGCCAGAGAGTGGGAGGTTGTGGTCTTTGGAGAATATGACCGGATGTTGCCAGAGAGTGAGAGGTTGTGATCTGTGGAGACTATGACCGGATGTAGCCAGAGAGTGAGAGGTTGTGGTCTGTGGAGACTTTGAACGGATGTTGCCAGTGAGTGAGAGGTTGTCCTCTGTGGAGACTATGGACGGATGTTGCCAGAGAGTGAAAGGTTGTGGTCTCTGAAGACTATGGACGAATGTTGCCAGTGAGTGAGAGGTTCTGGTCTGTGGAGACTATGGACGGATGTTGCCAGAGAGTGAGAGGTTGTGATCTGTTGAGACTATGAACGGATGTTGCCAGAGAGTGAGAGGTTGTCCTCTGTGGAGACTATGGACGTATGTTGCCAGTGAGTGAGAGGTTCTGGTCTGTGGAGACTATGACCGGATGTTGCCAGAGAGTGAGAGGTTGTGATCTGTTGAGACTATGAACGGATGTTGCCAGAGAGTGAGAGGTTGTCCTCTGTGGAGACTATAGACGGATGTTGTCAGAGAGTGAGAGGTTGTGGTCTGTGGAGACTATGGACGGATGTTGCCAGAGAGTGAGAGGTTGTCCTCTGTGGAGACTATAGACGGATGTTGTCAGAGAGTGAGAGGTTGTGGTCTGTGGAGACTATGACCGGATGTTGCCAGTGAGTGAGAGGTTGTGATCTGTGGAGACTATGACCGGATGTTGTCAGTGAGTGAGAGGTTGTGATCTGTGGAGACTATGAACGGATGTTGTCAGAGAGTGAGAGGTTGTCCTCTGTGGAGACTATAGACGGATGTTGTCAGAGAGTGAGAGGTTGTGGTCTGTGGAGACTATGACCGGATGTTGCCAGTGAGTGGGAGGTTGTGGTCTGTGGAGACTATGACCGGATGTTGCCAGAGAGTGGGAGGTTGTGGTCTGTGGAGACTATGACCGGATGTTGCCAGAGAGTGAGAGGTTGTCCTCTGTGGAGACTATGGACGGATGTTGCCAGAGAGTGAGAGGTTGTGGTCTGTGGAGACTATGGACGTATGTTGCCAGTGAGTGAGAGGTTGTGGTCTGTGGAGACTATGGACGTATGTTGCCAGAGAGTGAGAGGTTGTGGTCTGTTGAGACCATGGACGTATGTTGCCAGAGAGTGAGAGGTTGTGGTCTGTGGAGACTATGAACGGATGTTGCCAGAGAGTGAGAGGTTGTCCTCTGTGGAGACTATGGACGGATGTTGCCAGAGAGTGAGAGGTTGTGGTCTGTGGAGACTATGACCAGATGTTGTCAGAGAGTGAGAGGTTGTGGTCTGTGGAGACTATGGCCGGTTGTTGCCAGAGAGTGGGAGGTTGTGGTCTGTGGAGACTATGACCGGATGTTGCAAGAGAGTGAGAGGCTGTGGTCTGTGGAGACTATCACCGGATGTTGCCAGAGAGTGTGAGGTTGTCGTCTGTGGAGACTATGGACGGATGTTGCCAGAGAGTGAGAGGTTGTGATCTGTGGAGCCTATGAACGGATGTTGCAATAGAGTGAGAGGCTGTGGCCTGTGGAGACTATGGACGGATGTTGCCAGAGAGTGAGAGGTTGTGATCTGTGGAGCCTATGAACGGATGTTGCAAGAGATTGAGAGGCTGTGGTCTGTGGCGACTATGACCGGATGTTGCCAGAGCGTTAGAGGTTGTGGTCTTTGGAGACTATGACCGGATGTTGCAAGTGAGTGAGTGGTTGTGGTCTTTGGAGACTATAATCGGATGTTGCCAGTTAGTGAGAGGTTGTGGGCTGTGGAGACTATGACCAGATGTTGCCAGAGAGTGAGAGGTTGTGGTCTGTGGAGACTATGACCGGATGTTGCCAGAGAGTGAGAGGTTTTAGTCTGTGGGTTGGACCAACCAGCAACACAAAGAGTGAATAAAAGCTGTTAACGAAGAATATCCTCTTGTGATTGCTGGGGGAACTACGGTGAAGGTCCAAGGGCCCTCGCGAACAACCCCGAACAACGAGGCTATACCATAGTTCAGGTGTTGGCTACGGCTAAACCAATTACCTTTAATTACCATCGTCTGAAGTACCTTGGAAATATGTTCCGTTCCGTCGATGCAGTGTATATAAACAAATACATTTTCCAATTTAAAGATTTTGTTGTCCCAAAGAAGAGAAAAAATTTCAAAGCATCCCACCAATTATACATTATAATCAGGAACAGGTAGATTGAAGCTGACGTCCTTCGTGGAACACTGGTCGATGGCTAAAACACACAAGCCCGCGTTGGTGGGAACACCTCTTGACATTCCCCAGGCTGACAGGCTCGGCCAGACTCCCGCGGGCCCTTTTAAACAGCAGGAATGAAATGAAAGACTGGTATAACGTGGACAGGCGTGACAAGCAGTCGGCATTAAGTAATCTACATCTCCACAAGCATCGGTGTGGACGAGTGATACAAGAAGTCCAGCGTGGTGTGCGGATTAAGTACAATCAATTGGCCTTGTCTCATTTGCCTCGCAGTGTAAGGTTTAGTGTATCTGGTGTGTGGTTGTTGGAGGTCTTTCTTCAGCATGGGAAATACCAGACCTCATACACAATTTTACCGCTGTACAGATCAAAGCGATCATGCAGACTACAACGTGTGACATTGTTCTGTACGCACACAGCAACAACCTCGTCTAGTCTACCCCTCCTCCTCCCCAAATCTCGCCATCCCACCTCCCTGTATCCCCCCCCCCCCCCCACCCCCCCACCCCCCCACCCCTAGGGGCGAACTGGGTCGTCCAGGTAGCCTCCTGATCAGTTGTCGTAAGCGTCGTAAAATCCGGTGAAGTTAAGCATCGTTGGTAGCGGAGGGTAGGTGGATGGGTGACAGCATTCCTGCGATTTCTACGGCTTCGGCCCTGCACGACGCTGAATCACGTGTTAGATGTGGTGTCTCTTAGTGACTTTGTTTACATAACGCCTGTGTTCCACCGTACGATGGTAGGGTGAGATGGTAAATGGAATGTCAACCTCCAGGAACTCATTACACAGTTTGGGGTGTATACTCCCCAGGGAGATGAGAATGCTTTTGGGTATGGATTTTGCGTATGATAGATATACATTCTTCAAAGTGTTATCATGCACGGATTTCCCTGACCCAGATTCGACTATTTACTGGTCGTCATATATATCGCCAATCTCATTAAAATCAGATCTTAGTTGTCGCTACCGCTAAACAAAGATCTGAGGACATCCCATTTGGGGTCACGTCAGAACGACCCTTCATCCGACCAACCAGAGCGTCGCTTACCAGATCATGAAAGTGACGGTCGGAATGTGACTTCTCATCATGCAGCCTCGAAAACTTTATAACGGAGTATTCCGAACGATAGTTACGGGCTTAACGACTGAATCTATACAATCAAGATCATATATTAGCCATTCGAGAATGTTCTTTTGTTCAGGTTTCAAATTTTTAAGCGAGAATTTGTCAAAATGTGTTTCGAAGCGTAGTCGCCAATTTGAAATTAGTGCCGTAAAGCACGAGAAAGCTGCCTTCTGATTGGCTAATGTCGACTTCTTGTCAGTACTTCCCTTGGTCGGTCAGAGTTTGCGAAAGGTCGGTCTGACGTGACCTGTAATGGGATGTCCTCAGATCTTTGTTTAGCGGCAGCGAGAACTAGGATCTGATTTTAATGAGATTGATATATCGCCTTCACTTTCCGAGAAACATCTGGTATCATCACTATTTAATAGTGATTCATAAACACGTGCTGGTCATATAGTCGGAATAGTACTATATAGTACTTTATTTCTATTGGATACTGAAAGGGTTTTGTATATATACTGTCTGCAACTTTCACACACTCGTCGCTATATGGATAAAATAATGCCGATGCGATGTTAAATATTAACTCACTACTCACGCACTAACTTTAGGATTTAGGAGGTATTTAAGATTCGAAATAATGTCCATTGCCTTTACATTAATCATTTCACCATTATCATACATTATGAATGACTGCTTCATTTTTTAGTTTTCCTGGCTTGATAAGCGATTCCATTACAGTGTCTGCCTATGTACTTGAAACTCCTGCAACTCTTGTAGACTGGTTGCTTTGTCCATGTGATAATCTGGCGTTGCGTGTGTTCCGGTAGTTTGTTCCCAGTCGTGATGTAAGGCGAGGGCCCAATCTGCCGCACGAGATTATGTAGTTTCACGTTCAGCTGATCCTTCATGGGATGCAGAATCAATTTGTCTTACAGATAGTTTCTATTTCAAGAACCTGTGTGTGTAATTTAGTCATCCAAGACAAATAAGTTTTATGTAACTTGCATCAGAGTTGAGGATGTTGATTTGATTTGTATTCTGTGGATGGTGGCCACTTTGTTGTTTCACCTCCTGGTTTGGGTTGAGTTTGTGTGGGGAGGGACATGTCAGGTGTTGCCGATCTCCAGCATGGTGGTTTACTTGAACGTTTCCCGAGTGTGGCTAAATATACCACTCAAAATAAGTTAAAGAACACCCGATGTTTTCATGACTTTAGTTAATCTGTCAGGTATGTATGTATATTTTCAGCAGTACTTGGACAATGACATGTGATTGAGTTCTTTGAGTTCGAAACAGTTCAGAGTGCCTATGATGATATATCTTCACGGCAGTTCGAGACATTGGACTTCATGTATATACTTGACAACATGTATATTTTGGACATATCACTCATGATATTGTTTGGACATATGACCCGTTGTATATTTTGGACATATCACCCATGATATGATTTGGACATATGACCCGTTGTATATTTTGTACATATCACTCATAATATATTTTGGATTTATCACCCGTTGTATATTTTGGGCATATCACTCATAATATATTTTGGATTTATCACCCGTTGTATATTTTGGGCATATCACTCATGATATGATTTGGACATATCACCTGTTGTATATTTTGGACATATCACTCATAATATATTTTGGATATATCACCCGTTGTATATTTTGGGCATATCATCCATTGTATATTTTTGACAAATCATTCATTGCATATAATGCCAATTTAGGTTTTTAATTTTTAAAAGTTTTAAATCAAATTATACTTAAAATATAAAAAATACTACCATTTACCAGTATTCTTTAAGTGTTGACTTAAAGCCAGTACAGATCAAATTTGGATATGATATTCCAATCTCAAATATATAATAAAATCATCTTAAGTGTATAGTTTCTTTTTTGCTCCTCAGTTTCTGTATTTGTACAGGACAGCATCACAGGATGCCATGACTCCCTGGTGCGGCGCTGGAAGGAGGGCAGACTGCTTGCTGCCATTCGTGTACCGTCTAAAGTTCCATGGGACCACGTTATCTGCCGCTCTGTGGTGCCGTACGTCAATACTGCTGGCGAGGTGCAACTCCAACATCAATTCTGAAATAGGGTAGTGTTAGTCATACAATATAATTGTATAGGACATTTCATGCACTGAATAAAAGGCAAATCGTGAATTGCGTTTAGGACAAGCCCACCTCTGTGTGTGTATGTATATATAAATGCCATATGGTCGATTTCTGTTTATGACGTGAGCAGGGGAGTATGGAGGAGACATAACGTGGACTGTATAATGGGCATTGTGTATGATTCCTCTGTATGCATTGACGCTGACTTCAGCCCTTTACCCCCAAATTACTTTACCCCTCGACGGATAATCGAGATTGGTTATTCTCTATGGTTTGTGTTTTATGTTGTCTAACCAGACGTTCACCCACACATCTTCTCCCTGTCAAACACAGCGCCAGACTAATAATATGTCCTACAGTAACAACGTCTCCAGTCCACCAGAATAGATATACGTGTAATGCAGGCCGACTCTGGACATGATAAAGACGGGGAAATAATATTGAAAGCCTGAACCGAATAAGCATAACATGCATTTTAATTGCGAAGAAATGGAATAAAAAGATTTTATATCAATATTGTACATATTTGGTAAGTCAAAACCCCAACAGCGTTTCCCTGTCACTTTGCCCCCTCATCTCTCCTCCATGTTGGTGCATGATGAAGTGTGTCACGCAGTGCCACGAGGAGAAGGAAAATTCCGGGATGCGTCTCACGGGATCCGTCCTTGTCACCGTTGGAAGCTCCCTCAGTATCAAACACAATGTTGCGTGACGAAGGCTATGTGAGAATTTCAAGAATGTTTCCAATGTAAGTAGTCCGTTGGTTGCCATCACGGATTTAATGTTACTAAACCGGCGACATTACGTCGGCACATGGTCAGCCAAAACCATAAACACGACCCTCTGCTTCTTAATGTCCAGTGCTGGTAAATAGTTTGAGAACAAATCCATGGATTGTGTGATTGTCTCAAAAAATAGTTTTGTCTCCTCACTAAGAAAAAAGAACTGCATGTCTTGAAGAAGTGAGAGAAAAACAGATACCCGAGTCCCAATGTTCGAATAAGATTTGAGAAATAATCTCTCTACAGACGTATACTATGGCACCATTTACTTCATATAAAGATCCCGAACTTCACCCTGGCATCAGCTAAGCTGCAGCCTGACCTTCCCCCAGGCAGCAGTCACCCTGTAGCCTGACCTTCACCCTGGCAGCAGTCACCCTGCAGCCTGACCTTCACCAAGGCAGCAGTCATCCTGTAGTCTGACCTTCCCCCAGGCAGCAGTCACCCTGTAGCCTGACCTTCCCCCAGGCAGCAGTCACCCTGTAGCCTGACCTTCACCCTGGTATCAGTCATCCTGTAGTCTGACCTTCACCCTGGCAGCAGTCACCCTGCAGCCTGACCTTCACCAAGGCAGCAGTCAGCCTGTAGCCTGACCTTCACCAAGGCAGCAGTCATCCTGTAGTCTGACCTTCCCCCAGGCAGCAGTCACCCTGTAGCCTGACCTTCACCCTGGTATCAGTCATCCTGTAGTCTGACCTTCACCCTGGCATTAGTCACCCTGCAGCCTGACCTTCACCAAGGCAGCAGTCATCCTGTAGTCTGACCTTCCCCCAGGCAGCAGTCACCCTGTAGCCTGACCTTCACCCTGGTATCAGTCATCCTGTAGTCTGACCTTCACCCTGGCAGCAGTCAGCCTGTAGCCTGACCTTCACCAAGGCAGCAGTCATCCTGTAGCCTGACCTTCCCCCACGCAGCAGTCACCCTGTAGCCTGACCTTCACCCTGGTACTAGCCATCCTGTAGCTTGACCTTCACCCTGGAAGCAGTCACCATGTAGCCTGACCTTCACCCTGGTACTAGCCATCCTGTAGCTTGACCTTCACCCTGGCAGCAGTCACCCTGTAGCCTGACCTTCACCCTCGTGTCAGGCCTGACCTTCACCCTGGCATTAGTCACCCTGCAGTCTGACCTTCACCCTGGCATTAGTCACCCTGCAGCCTGACCTTCACCCTGGCAGCAGTCACCCTGTAGTCTGACCTTCACCGTGGTATCAGTCATCCTGTAGTCTGACCTTCACCCTGGCATTAGTCACCCTGCAGTCTGACCTTCACCCTGGCATTAGTCACCCTGTAGTCTGACCTTCACCCTGGTATTAGTCACCCTGTAGTCTGAACTTCACCCTGGCAGCAGTCACCCTGCAGCCTGACCTTCACGAAATACGAAATAGTTGAAACTGAGGAAGTCATGGATTCAGCTATTGACAGAGCAGAAGTTTTTCTAAGCAACACATTGATTCAATATTGTCTAAATCTACTCCATCGGGAATACCTGATTTATTGGTAAGTGTAACTTTTCATGAGAAGTAAGCACCATGCGTCTGTCCATTGCATAGCATACGTAGGTCGACTCAACACAATACTGGCCAGGATCTATGGAAGCAGTTGAAACGAGTTTCAATACCAACATTCTCATTCCGAAGGTGACCCGTGAAGATCGGGGTTAGAATTGATCTTCAACAACCCATGCTTGTGATAGAAGGCGACTAACAGGATCGGATGGCAAGACTCACCGACCCGATCCCGTTAGCATGTCACCGTATCCCAACTGCGTGTGTCGATGTTCATGATATCAATCACTGAATTGTCTGGCCCAGATTCGAATATTTACGGTCCGCGACCCTAAACAACAAACAAACAATTTATGGATGGTGGAAAGCTGCATTTATTGCTTGTGTTGACGGTGTTCATGCATCAAGTGAATAGACATTGTTGCAGCTGAAGCTGTATGTATCGGGTGGTGGTGGTGGTGCCTCTAGGGTATTGACACAATGGAATGAGACACTTGGTAATCGAGGGTGCCTCTAGGGTACTGACACAGTGGAATGAGACACTGGGTAATGGAGGGTGCTTCTGGGGTATTGACACAATGGAATGAGACACTGGGTAATCGAGGGTGCTTCTAGGGTATTGACACAATGGAATGAGACACTGGGTAATGGAGGGTGCATCTAGGGTATTGACACAATGGAATGAGACACTGGATAATGGAGGGTGCCTCTAGGGTATTGACACAGTGGAATGAGACACAGGGTAATGGAGGGTGCTTCTAGGGTATTGACACAATGGAATGAGACACTGGGTAATCGAGGGTGCCTCTAGGGTATTGACACAATGGAATGAGACACTGGATAATGGAGGGTGCTTCTAGGGTATTGACACAATGGAATGAGATACTGGGTAATGGAGGGTGCCTCTAGGGTATTGACACAGTGGAATGAGACACTGGGTAATCGAGGGTGCCTCTATGGTATTGACACAGTGGAATGAGACACTGGGTAATCGAGGGTGCCTCTAGGGTATTGACACAATGGAATGAGACACTGGGTAATCGAGGGTGCCTCTAGGGTATTGACACAGTGGAATGAGACACTGGGTAATCGAGGGTGCCTCTAGGGTACTGACACAGTGGAATGAGACACTGGATAATGGAGGGTGGGCATAAATAGGGAGAAACAAACAGATACAGAAAGTGATCGTGAAGAGAACTGAACATTGTGCAATGTGATACTTTTTTTAACAATGTTAAAGCACCACGGCAAAGACGTCAATCACAATATAAACCACCGGCAACAAAACACAAATCAACGCCAGAAAAAAAGAATAAAATGAAACAACTTAATTACGTTCCCCTATTTCCAATAGCCTTATGCAACAAGGCAATCCTTGGTGGCTTGATTATACATTTAGGTTCGTGAATCCATTGATTGCATGAAGCTCAAATTGAATCAAGTAAAGACTTCAACGCGTGATCACATTATTTTGTTGCAACAGTATAAGCATAACGTTTCACGTCACGATTTGAAGCTATGAAACAGTGCACTAGTACTCCTGCATAGATCGACACTAACACACATCATTCCATTTATCCACTCACTCACCACCCCATCACTCACTCACCCAATCCACTCACTCACTCACTCACTCACCACCTCATCCACTCACTCACTCACTCACCCAATCCACTCACCACCCAATCCACTCACTCAGTCACTCACCACCCAATCCACTCACTCACTCACTCACCCAATCCACTCACCCACTCACCACCCAATCCACTCACTCACCACCTCACTCACTCACTCACCACCTCATTCACTCACTCACTCACTCACCACCTCATTCACTCATTCATTCACTCACTCACTCACTCACTCACCACCTCACTCACTCACTTCAAGTTGATGTGGGGACCCTGAAAGTCTGGTTCATGTGGTAATATTTCAAATACATTTTTGTGTAAATCATTTTTTCTCTCTTTTTTTCTAGTTTTTGAGACGGAAGCTATTTAAACGATCGTTTCTCGTCGCCTAGCCTTGGTGAAACTTGCCAAAGTTTTTACCCGTCGTGCCAGTATTGCTTCACTCGGAGACTATCGTCTTTGACACATAAGTATATATACACAAAGGAAACTATTCTCGGTCGGAAAGACACCCCAGTGTCTCGTCATGCGGTTGGGGGAGGCTGTGAAAACAGTTTAAAGTCACATAGGAAAGTCAATCGTCAAATATATCATCTTGTGAACGAGCGACTGTCACGCACTTCACCAGTGAGCAGCGTCATGCATATACATGTGGTATTGATGCTGTTGTTACTGTACTTGAACGCTGCGGAAACGCAATGTCTAAAATTATATATTCTATGATAAACGGTTTTGGTGATTTGACAGATTTCAGGAACATAAAATCAGAGGGTATGTATATCACGTGACACTGGTAATGATAGAGACATAGAGAATCTCACCCGAATGTCTTTTGATATCAAACATATCAACTCGAGCTGATAAAAGTGGAAAAAGGTTTCCACTTTTATCAATGAGTGTTGATATATTCGATATCAAAAGACACAAGGGTGAGATTTTATTTACCATCCAACATCATTCTTCCAACTTTTTTCAATTTGTAGACAGTAATTAGCAGTGTCTTTAAGCGTAAAAAAGTACTGCTAACAGCTTCAGTAGCCGACCCATCAGTGATGTCATTTGATTGTGACGTCATGGTTACCATGACATCACAATGGTATCCAAAGCAATGTGATGCAATTTTTATTATATACTTCAGTGTGAAAGACTGAGTTTTCTGAAGTTGAGAAAAGTGATATTTTCATTGCAGTGAACATAACACTTGATATTTCACTGCAGTGAACATAACACCTGATATTTCACTGCAGTGAACATTACACGTTGACGGAACTATGTTGGCCTACACGAGATAGCTCGTACACAAACTGTTGATTTACGTCAGTTCAACGTTGACAAGTCATATAATGACAGATGGTCATTTATGTAGTTAATACCGATTCTTACCGTTTGTTATTTTGTTGAAAATGATTTGTATTAAACTGTGAATTTCTCTTCTGATTTGTCAGTCGATACTTTACGTTTCGCAAAGCGCCATTTTGTTACTTGAATTGCGTGTATTCTTTCGCTTCGAACAACCGTCTCATTGATTTGAAATTTATTTTTTGATGAAGTTGATTTTGTATATAATCATATCCAAATTTATACTAAAGAATTTAAGTGACATCAAATATTTTTGGTTACTTTTGTTTATATTTTTTAAGATTTAGCAAAGACGGAACTACATTTTTAGTCGTACTTACAGGGGGTGGAAAACCGTCCATGTGTGTTATGTAGGGAGAATTTACGCTTGAAGGTTTTACATTTGTAATGAAATAATTTAATCTTCCTGCAGACAACTACACCAAAAGTATATAATAAATAGGATATTTCATGTGTCGAGTGAAATATCATGTTTCTCTCATCTCGTGACGGGGGGAAAGGAGATAATATCTCCTTTCCCCCCCGTCACTCGGTGAGAGAAACATGATATTTCACTCGACACATGAAATATCCTCTATCATTCCAGCGATATCTACAGTGTAGATATCGCTTAATATCATCCAAGTGATATCTCCTGTGGGAGCCAGGTTTGGATGATAAATGTATATAATTAAATTTTCGTTGTGTTCATTGAAATTCCTGCATTCTGATTAGCTGAATTGGTCACGTGTTGTTGTATTCATTTCCCAATGAATGTAAAATAAAATATAATCAAGTCACGCCCACCGAGGCGCACTACTTTTATTGCTGCGGAATATCGGGGAAACCCAATATTACAGTCGAGGGAATATCCTTTCTGCTCACGTGTATCGTCATGCACAGGACATTTAGCGACTTTCATGCATATTCATTACCCAAACTACCCTTTGAAACCGAAGGCCGAGAATGAATGAAATAGCAAACGTGCAGGCTCGCTCGCCTGTTTTTTCCCCGCTTGCCTCGGTTCAACAGTCATATTTTCGGGTTTCATTTCTAACCAGCATTTTTCCAACTGTGTTTTACCGTAATCAGGGAAGTAATGTTTGAATCTGGCGGTAACTGACCATGTTATTTGAAACAGCCGCCTTCTCCCGGACATATTTCTTCCGGTTCGTTACAGTCTGACTGTTGCAGGTCTTTCCGCCTCTTGCCTTAATTGACAGGTCCAATGAACATTATTTTGATCCTACTCTCCGTTGATTGGCTACTGACTGTGTAGGCGTGTCAAATTATGTGCATAAATTAAACGATCGCCTGATTCATGTCACGCCACAATATGTATTCCTACACCTGGATTGTTTTGATATATACAACTGTTTTTGGTTAAATATTCTAAATAGTTGTCGAATTTAATTACAAGCATTGACTGTGTTTTTTCCGGTTCATTGAGGTATGAATCGAAAAACCGATGTGCAAACTTTTGTAAGAATCCGCTATACAGGATAACTATAGCGCGGTAATTGAGCGCATGGTAGAGCTCGGGCTGCGCCCGGTAAATTGCATTGTTGCAACAATTTTTTGTGTGAAATTGATCGTGTGAACTTTTGCCAGAACTACTTTCCGGGGTTTCCCCGAATTCTCGATCTGTGTTTACAATCAACTCGCTTTTCTATTTTCTTTTTAGTCCCTGCATTTATCAGCAATATAATTAATTTAGTATTTTTGCCTGGTCTTGTAACATTTCATTTGATTTATAAATAAATAAATGCTTTGGTTCTGGTGTTTGATGTCGTCTAGCTGCTACATGAAACGAAATGGATTTCCTTACGGTGATTTGGATATGGAATGGATATCTTTCAATACTAATAACGCAAGAAAATTAATTCTGTAAAATAACGGAGGTGAACGAAATTGATTTTTTGAGAGATATTGACTTTGATGCCTTGCTTTCGGAAATGACAGGAATCTAGCAACAATGAAAACAATGTAGTACCCTGCTCACATGTGGCGGCTGACACAGAGCAAACGCGATAAAACCCGATTCACTATCGCATCGGGAAAAATATCTAAGATTTTGAGAAACCATAAAACATAAACGTAAATTAAAAATAACAACCAAAAAAACCCTGTTTTACCGATTGGTCATCGGAGACGAGAAAATATCGCAAGCTCGGAGGTTCACACTGTTTAGCCAGCGCTTTTAAATCGTTCACACTTCAATGAACCCATCCAAACTGACGTTCAATTCTTAAGTATCAATATTTTTAAGGATGATGATAATATTGTTACCTGTGACCAGTAACTCTCATCGGTAGAGCCAGGTTCCACATTTGTTCTTCAGATTCTGTTATTCAAATTCCAGTGTTTATTGTATGATACACCATAGGCCCAAATACTTGAGGTGCATACAACTAGAGAGACCATATGCCGATATCGGTACATGGCCTCTGATACAATACAGTACAGGATAATGTTACACAAGTCGCGTGTCCTTTCAGTACATTTCAGTTCATTTCTGCTCTTTAAGACATTCTTGAATTATAACATGACATGTTTGAAATCATAGGGCGAGTAGAAAGTTAGACTTGAGGTCGAATTACATATTTATTTGCACATACACCAATATACCCCAGTAGCCACTACGCATGTTCTCGTATACACGCATATACCCCAGTAGCCACTACGCATGCTCTCGTATACACGCATATACCCCAGTAGCCACTACGCATGTTCTCGTATACACGCATATACCCCAGTAGACACTACGCATGTTCTCGTATACACGCTTATACCCCAGTAGCCACTACGCATGCTCTCGTATACACGCATATACCCCAGTAGCCACTACGCATGTTCTCGTATACACGCATATACCCCAGTAGCCACTACGCATGCTCTCGTATACACGCATATACCCCAGTAGCCACTACGCATGCTCTCGTATACACGCATATACCCCAGTAGCCACTACGCATGTTCTCGTATACACGCATATACCCCAGTAGACACTACGCATACTCTCGTATACACGCATATACCCCAGTAGCCACTACGCATGTTCTCGTATACACGCATATACCCCAGTAGCCACTACGCATGCTCTCGTATACACGCATATACCCCAGTAGCCACTACGCATATTCTCGTATACACGCATATACCCCAGTAGCCACTACGCATGCTCTCGTATACACGCATATACCCCAGTAGCCACTACGCATGCTCCTGTATACACGCATATACCCCAGTAGCCACTACGCATGCTCTCGTATACACGCATATACCCCAGTAGACACAACGCATGTTCTCGCATACACGCACAACCCCAGCACACACCACACGCGTTCCCGTATACACGCAAATACGAAGACTTCATGAAATTGTCATTTCGATAAGGTTGTCGCTTAATGTTGGGAGTATCTTTCTAATGTACATATTACATGTATGATACCACATGGTGATAACTTGTAAACGGGCATGTGATAGTTTTAGGCGATGAGAATCCTCTGGTCTGACCTTGGCCTTGTGTATCTCCTAATTAGCAATGGTTATATCTGTCAGGATAAGTCTGTCATGAAGACCCTGAAACAAATATTTCCAATATAGCCCATGCAAGTCTATAATAGTGGGCAAGTCTAGATTACTGCAGTTTCTGTAAATATAGGGAGTCTCTGGACTCCTTTTTATTATATTTTATTAAGACAATTTAATAACGGTTATTTCTGTAAAATAGTTTCATTTCAGAGACTAGATGTTGGGCCATTAGAGGGTGGATAACTGACCATAACTGTACATTAATACGCGCAAGTTAGGGGTCTTACACTCCTGATAAGGAGCGTTCCACTTGTCTGGGATATTAAACGACCTTCCCGTGTCATATGAAGTGTGTGCCTAGAGTGGAATAATGTTTAGGGCTATTTTACGAGCCGCAACCTAATGGACAACTGTTGTCACAACATGGCCATCTTTTATTATCTTTTTGCGATATATACTTATCTTGCATCGATGAAACAATCCGTTTATGTTGAAATATAATGCCGGGTAAAAGAAAGTAAACACTTAAAAATTGGATTTGACCAAAAATCTACAAACGTTATCAAAACGTTACTATGTTGAATACAGTCGCCGAAACACTGCAAGCTTAAGGTCCAATACACATCAATGATGCCTGTATCCAATACATGATCATCGAATAACCATTTCTTGTTTTTTTTCATTTGTGGCTACATACTTTCTTTTGCTACCCGTGAAGATCCGACTGAAGGCGGCTATGCTTGTTGTAAGAGGCGACTAACGGGATCGGGTGGTCAGTTGATTAAGTGAGTGAGTTAACATTTAACGTCACATCGGCAATATTTCAGCCATATCGGGACGAGACCATTTTTTTAATCAAGAGTAAATATATTTAGAGTTTATAAAAATCTGTCGACAACTAGAGTATCACAGATTTGTATAAAAACTAGCAAGTAATCTTAAAATATGACTCTTCATAACAATACATAATAAAAATGAGTTATAGATCACCAACAACCAAAGTTAGGCCACCATACTAGGGACCATGGGGACTTAGGTACTTTTGTTACCTACATGGTACCCCAGCAGGATTTACACCATCCCTCTGGGCCGCCTCTGTGGTCTAGTGGTAGAGCGTCCGCCCAGAGAGCGGAAGGTTCGGGATTCGATCCCCGGCCGCATCATACCAAAAGACGTTAAAAGATGGTACTTGTTGTTACCCTGTCTGGCGCTCGGCATTAAGGGGCTTAAACAAAGACTGGTCGGCACGGAGTCAGTATACTGTGTCTGAGTGGGGTATTCATGTTAAACTGCGGCATGGTATCTCAGAGGGCTAGCACTATAAATCGGCATTAGTCCGGACTAGTACAAACAGCCACACACACACATGCATGCACGTCGCTTTATAAGTGCAATAATCTGGGACGTGACCTTAAACCCCAGTTCACAAAACCTCACCTACTCCATACCTCTGGCTACTGGCGATGTTCAGAAAATTCAGGCAAACAGTTACAATCAACAAAAATACGATTAAAATCACAGAGAAATGAAAAAAAATGATAACGGACTTACGTACCCTCTGAGGGGGACAACTGTTTCACGATACTTCAACTTCCTTGGAACAAACAGCCACTAACAATCTCAGAATTCATTCTACCAAATTAAAAATCACTTACTTTATACAATACATATTATAATCAAAATGTATCTATTAATTCTATTTCTTTAAAAAAAACGATGATTAAACGAGCACTTATTTGTCTAAGAAGAACTTTTATGGATGTAACTTTGAAACATTTATCCTTTGTGATGGAAGAACTTAAAAAGTCAAGCAGGACCTTCACCTTTTAATAAATATTCATTTGAATATCTTGAATAGCAAATACGACATCGTCGTAAAATGACCTCTTCAAATCTAGACTGACAACCCAGGTAGGTGTAACCGATAGTTGGCTTAATTTGATGTAATTTATTGATACCTACATGAGTGTCCCACTTCTGTTGCATAAGATCTCTGATGTAACATCTGATCAGAGGATTATAATCACTGTATGGAATTAGAAGCGGTGTCACAGATTTGTTGAGAGACATTTTTCAGTGCCTGAAGACGAGGTAGAGAATCGGAAAAAATGATTAGCTGTTAACATGTAGACTGTTGTTGAATGTATACCAAGGCTGTAAGGAAAGCATTGGCCTCAGCAGTGAAAATAGAGCTATTGTCTGGTATTCTAGATGATAAATGTTTTGATCCAAGGACAGTGGCACTGGCTGCTTTGCCACCGCCCTTGGACCCATCAGTAAAGATTGAACGGTGAGTGTCGTATCTATTTCTTAATTGTACACATTCCTGTTGATATACTAGTTGATTTGTGTCAGATTTAATAAACCGGGTTAGAGAAACGTCTACTTCGGGCCTCATCAGCTGCCAGGGGGGAGTAGACAAGAGCCGATAAGATAAGATAAGATAAGATAATATTTATTGCAGAAACGTTCCATTACGGGACAGATGCAATTTTAAAAGACAAGACATTATGATTTATATATACATATATACAGACAAACATAATCTACATTTCTGTAGACACATACAAAACAAAATAATCAATATTACATATTTTATACATAAAATGTCGACGGTTGATTATGAGGGGGTATTTATTGTTTGAAATTATAGATGTGGAAACAAATGCAGTTGATATTGACTGCTTCATTATTTGACAGGATGTATTGAAATAATTTGTCTTCATGACTATGGACATTTACATTTACATTTTGTCTGGATAGTTTTTCAAATAGTATATTTCTTTCTCGAGTGTGTTTAATACAATGAAGTAAGTAATGTTTTTCGTTATCAATGATTGAACATGTAGAGCATAGCCTCTGATGTAGTGGGGTTGGTGGCTTTGTGTGTCTTCCAAGTTCAATATTTAATTTATGGTTACTTAATCTTAGTTTAGAAAAGTGAACTCGATATTTTTTTACTTTACAGTTGCTGAGATAGGGTTCTAATTTTATTTCATTTTTAACTAGCCTATATGTCCTAAGTTTGTTTCCTGTGCCTCTTGTTGTATTTACATCTTGAAGAGATTCCTTGAAGAGGGAGTTGAATTTAGATTTGATTGTCTCTTTGAATATTGGTGAAAGCAAAGCTGAAATACTCAAATTGTGTTTTCCTAAGAATATATTTAGCTGGTAAACCCATCCTAATCGTTTTTTCACCAAATATGTACTTTCTGTAAAAGCGTTCTGAAGTATTATGTTTTTGGAAGAACAGACATGGTGATAAAAATTTGCTATTTTGATTAATACTGTGTAGATAAGGGGGTAGAGTCCTAGTTCAGCTCGGCTTGCCCAGTTATGTGTTGTTTTGTTGACACCTAATATGGATTTACAAAATTTGAGCTGCAGTTTTTCGGGGATAAATGAATCAAAGTTGTTCAGGAGGATTGATTCTATACCCCAGATTTCACTATTATATAAAATTACTGGCTCGATTAATGTTTTAAATAGTTTGCAAGCAAGAGCTATTGGTATATCTTGGTTCAAAATGGTGGACTGAAGCTTGTGGTAGGCCCCTAGGCCTTTTTTCAAGAGAGGTTTAGCACTGTTTTTAAGTTTACCATTTGCTTCGAAGCGTATTCCTAAATAGTTATAACTATCTGTAACTAGTATTTTTTGTATCACCTATGGTCCAAGTATTCTTTTCTTCTGTTTTAATTGATTGTCCAAACACTACAACATTTGTTTTGTCACTATTAATCTTTAGGTTATTTGTGGCACAAAATACCTTTAGTCCATCAAGTAACACTTGTAGCTTTTGGGGGGAATCGGCAAATAGAACTAAATCATCGGCAAACAACAAATGACAAATGTTTAAACCATTGAGTGTTATATTATTGCTATCAGATTTGATATAATGTGGAAGGTCATTAAGGAATATATTAAATAATGTGGGAGACAAAATGCACCCTTGTCGTACCCCAATGTTGGATTTAAAGGATTGTGAAATGCCCTTGTCAGTTTTCACTTTATAAGAGATATCACTGTATAGTGATGATATTATTTTAAATATGTTTCCTGAGATTTTATTTGATAATACCTTTGTTAGGAGTAGTGATCTGTCAACTGAATCAAAGGCCTTTTGAAAATCTACAAAGCAAGTGTATAGTTTTTTCTTTTTACTTTTTGTAGAATCTATTAATGTTTTAAGAACAAATACATTATCTGATGTTTGGTAGCCCTTCCTAAATCCAGACTGACAGTGGTCTTGTAATTGATTTTTGTCCATGTGTTCCATTATTCTTTCATTAATAACCTTACAGAATAGCTTACCTAAGCAGCTGCTTAGTGCAATCCCCCTGTAGTTGTTAGGGTCAGTCTTATCACCCTTCTTATGTAATGCGGTAACAACCGAGGCTGCCCAGCTCTGTGGAAAGTGACCACTATTTAATACGTCATTAAACAGTTTAACCAATTGGTCTATCAATGAACAAGATATTGATTTTAAAAGTTCGTTACTTATGTTATCTTCGCCAGGACTTTTGTTTGTTTTGAATTGTTTTATACAAGTGAGAATTTCATTAGCTGTTATTGGTTTATTAAGACCGTCACATATATGTATATCTCCATGTCTTGAAGAATTTTGTAGAGGATCCAGAGAAGATATTTTTGTTTTAGTGTTGTAAATATTCCTGAAGTGGTTTGTTAGCTCCTCAGGATCAGGATAAACAGATTCCTTTTGGGATGAGGTTCTAAGTTTATTTAATAGTTTCCAGAATTTTTTGGGTTCCTTTTTTGACAGGGTTTCCAGTTGTTCAATGTGATTTTGTTTATAGATACGTTGTTTTCTTCTGAGTAACTTCTTGTATTCTTTTTTGGATACAAGAGCCCTATTTTTAATTGATATATTGCTTTCTTTATTGAACTCTTGATATTTTTGTTCCATATTACGTTTTGCCGCTTTACATTCAGCATCATACCATTGGTTTTTTGGTACATTTGATTTATTTTTGCAAGGTTTTGTTGACAATTTGTTGACAGTTTGTAATATATCAAAGAAGGCATCAACAAGCGCTTCACATTCAGAACCATCTTTTGGACTGGAGGTTAACATAAAATTGTTTAAGGCAGTTTGAATATTGAAGTTTGAGGTAGCATCGTTAACACATGTGTGGCTGTTGGAATGCCAGCGTCTTCTACCCCTGTATTTAGTAAAGATTACATTTGTGGCCTTATTAATGTTTTTGTTCATTTTAGGGAGTTGATCTGTGGTTACTGAAAGTTTAAGGGATAGCTGGCAGTGATCTGATAGCCATGTTAATGGTTTTATGTTGAAATATGAAATATTTTGGTAGATTCCTTCTGTGACTAACGCGTAATCAACAACGCTATGACCATTATACGTGTGACATGTAAAGTTGCCAAGTCTGTCACCAATAGTTCGCCCGTTTAATATTATTAATTTACAGCATGTGGCTATATCAAGGAGCGATTTCCCATAATTATTGCTTTTAACATCAAGACTACATCTTGGGGTTTGTATGTCTGAGGCTATATCACTGGGTAGGTCTGGCAGGTGATCTATGTTTGTATTATCAATACATTCATCCTCGCACGCTGTACGGGCATTAAAGTCCCCCCCCAAAATGATCTCACCTAAATTAGAGAATTTGATTATTTCTTTAAGGAGGATCTCAAATGGATCAATATTGCATTTTGTCCAAAATGAGGACCCTTCTGGCGGTATGTAGATGGTACCTATATAAATATCTCTCTTGGTGCAACATAATGTTCTATCTATTTTCACCCAGAGAGAAAAAAGGCTAGATGAAATCACATTTACATGGTGTTTAAGGTCGTTTCTACAGAGGAAGGCTATTCCACCTCGACTACTGTTTCCAAAACTATGTTTTCTAGATACACTAATGGTATGAAATCCATGAAAGCAAACATCACTTTGGTTCTCCCAAGTCTCAGTTAAACCAAGAAAGTCATAGTTTTTCAGTTTGTCATACAAATCATTGTCTTTTGTATGATGGAGTCCTTGTATGTTCCAAAATGAAAAGTTCATATCACACTGGGTATACATCATTCACAGAATAATAAAAACAAAGCAAAATATAGCCTAATGTGGCACAGGCAGGAAAAAGCACGGTTTGCTGAGCTGCCAGGTTGGTCCGGAGGAGAGTCATCATATATGCATTGTACAATCTTGTTTTGGTATTATTATGAATATAATCCACATGGAATTTGGCACTTGAGGATGGTATGATATAATCCTTGGATACATGAAAGTAAGGTGTGTTAATATAACACAGAAAGTTGATGGCACATCAAACCAATATGGAGAATAAATATACTCCATCACTCTTTTCAAATAACTCCAGAGAGGCACATACGGAGTTTGCGGATTATGTCCTGTGCTGAATCACTTGTTTGTAGTTGTGATGGTGGCGATGACCACCATATGGAGGCGGGGTCCATGGACGGGTTTAGTTGAGCGCTTTGTCCTATCTGTGGGGGGACAGGCCATGGGGGTGGTACCTGGTGCCCAGGAGGTGGAGGTGGTCTCTCTATGGAGAGATAATATCTAGATCTATATTTGCAGCAATAATATGTAATTTGATCCGAATTCCAAGTGGTGTAACCCCCATCGTCAAAGTGGGTTGGGGAAATTCGTTTTTTCCGCCGTATTTATCTTGGGTTATTGATCCGTTTTAATATGATACGGCGTTAATCAGCTGATAGGAAGTAAACTTTGGTTGTAAGACCAAAGCCGGCCAGGTAACGGCGGGTAAATCAACAGTGACGCGGGTAGCAGACGTTCAAAACGAGGTATCGTCTCGGCACAGGGTGCCATCAGGCCATGGATCATATTCGGAGCATATCCACGGGATTCGAACTAATCGGGGCCAACGATTTCGGTTACATAACGCTCGAGAGCGCTTTGAACCAGTGTGTTCCATCAAATACGGAGAAGACGTGAATCGGACTTAATTTACTTACGTCTTATCGTACGTGCGATAAAACCAAAGAAATATACAAAAACAAAAAAGACCAACCGGGATTTAAATGTAGATTGGATTTTCTGTTTGAGTCAGCACACTCAACGAGATCCCATGTGATTGTGTGTCATTGGGCACCAAACAATTTACAAACAAAAAATGAAGAAGAGTCTCTTTTCATCCAACTGAGTAAAACGTCTTTGTTACTACATGTCATACACCAGTTGAAAGGTCTAATCCTACTGTTTATCAATATGAAAGTTATGTTTATCACATTATTTAAATAATGCATTCATAACTTAATTAAGTTCGTTTTTAATAAAAATGTATCTAACATATTCACAACGTCCAGATTGAGCAAATTGTGGCGATTTTCGGCAATTTTAAGGTTTCATAATAGAGCTATTATTTCGTTTGTATTTTCATTGTTAAAGCAGAGACCATATGATATCTATTATATGGTCTCTGGTTAAAGTAATCGGAAAATGATGAATTTTTAAATACGATCTATCATCGAAATATATAAAAACAAACACAAATCAACAGGGATTACAATGCAAATTGGATTTTCTGTTTGAGTCAGCTCACTCCCGTCCACCCCATAAGTAAGTTTCAGTGTTGCGATGCCTCAATAACATCCCATGTGATTGTCTGTCACTGAACACCAAGCAATTTACAAATAAAAAATGAAGTCTTTTTTCATCGCACTCAGTCTGTGATCAAATATCGGTAAAAACAACTGCAAGGTAGATCGATATATGAAGGGAGGTAACTCTTGGGCGAATCGTCCTTATAAACACTCCGAACTCGGAGCTGCTTTCACTTCACTTTGTTAATGAGACACGTTTTCTCATTACTTTTTGTATTTTCATATCGATAGTTTTGAAAAACACATATACGAAAATCGAGTATGAAACAGCTGAAGTCGGGTCAGAAAAGATCGTCGTCTGAATGTTGCATGCGTTTACGAGTAAACCAAACGGATGATATATACCTACAACTAGGGTTGTATAGAGTCTATATTGCTTGTCCGTGTGGTAATAGAACATCGGAGGTGGAGACACGAGTAATGTTATCACCACACAGTTGCTATATATCGTCGATAAAGGGACTGTAATGTAATTGTACCCACATTCCTGCTAATTTCTTCTCGTCTCTCACTGGCGGATAATAATTAATGCATCATCAATAATTGTTTTTGGACTCCAAAGCCTGAATTACACACGACTCTTGCGAACATCGATTAGACGGAGACTCCCTTGGTAATAGGGTCCTCAGGTCACGCAATGCTCATGTTTTCTGTCAAACTCCCACGGCTAACAACTGGCTTTTAGTAAAGGGAACGGTCCCACTGCGATAGGCGTCGCTTTTTCATAAAGATTAAGGGTAAAGAGTGTCCAATTATCGTGTTTGTAAATTTTCATGAAATATAACGATAGTATTATGGCAGTTAGGTTATCTGGGAAGTACAAAGGAATTATATTCTAGAGCGCCCCTGTTTTATTTGAAATATTAGATATCCTCGAACAATTCAGCATTTTTCATAATCGCCCTAAATCTAAGAGACAAATATCAGCAGTTTATCACATTTTAAGGGTGAAAGGGTTCTGAATACTCTTGAACTTAAAAGCCCGCAAGGGAAGACAATAGCATTGCAACAATCAAGCTTTATCTGTGAAATACCATACATTCAAATCGTTGGGCACGCAGGTTTTTGCGTGGGTATTTTCCGTTGATCATCCGTGAAATAATACCTCACAGATTTAATCTCTCTACATGATATACGATCGTAGCTTTTAAGTGCATTTCCAAAAAATGTTGAAATTTACTTGAGAGGAGGATATGTATATGCGCATCTTACAACAGAATCAAGAAATGTCCATTAGCAAGACCAGTATCTCGTCTTAGCAAAATAATGTCTCCAGAATTCTGAGGGGAAAGAATATTCATGTCTTATTGGCCAAATAAAACAAATTGCGAAAGGATAGGATGTCCTCTAAATATGGGATCTGTAAACGGTAATGACAGGCGATCTGATAAAACCTGCGCTGGCGAGTACAGCCATGGCAACCAATCGCAAGAAAGTTCATCTTGTCCGTTTGATAAATTTGTATTGCGATTTGTGTTGGGATCGTAAATGACCAAAAAATGGAGCCTATCTTCTTCTCGATTTCGACTTTATCTGCCTAAGACTATCGACCATTCCTGCATTTGATATGGGCCGGCCATAGTCGCGTCTGCCTTGAGACTTCTAGTGTGGCTAGTTTGACGTTGGACAGCGGCTTAAATGATTTCTATCGATTGTTTCACCCATCTCTAACAGTTATGTAAACAGAATTCTTTGAAAGCTTTAGCTTCCGAAAATTGTTCTTTGAACCCCTCTTTAGCGACAAACGACCGGAACGAACCACGTCCCTTGAGACCGTTAACCATTCCATCTCAACTGCCATTGAGACATCAATATTTGACCCCTACAGAGAAAATGAGATCTTCCGCATCGACAATCAAGACTCATCGATTGGCTAGAACATGGCTTGTGGCAAGTCCAGAATTCTTCCGAGAGGTAAGACAGTAGTCCGAGCCAAGACTGCTCGCTACTGTCAACAGCGAGGGATATAGACGCCGGTGGGTGCAGTTTTCTACCCCCAGGGGCTTGACATGACAGTGTTCTCTGGCTGAGACATGACGCCCCAATCGTGAGGTGAGAGTCAGTTTTTACCATGCCTTATATTCCAGTCTTCAGATAAGATCAGTCTCTATTGTAGCTGTTCGTCGGCAAATGCATCGGCTTTCTTTCACGAGGAGCCGAGCCGGCGAATGTCAAGTTATATTGTTCTTGTAAAAGCTATAGGGTTCGGAAAAGTGTTCACCATGTTGGTGTTAGTCCGTGATGTGTCGAAGTGTGGACAACATTTGGTTACCGGTGATGCAGGCTGTTGATAGCGTTTTATATCTCATTTGTCCCGACGCTCGTAGCGTGTTTACCATGCGCATACCGGTGCCGTATTGGCGACAATCAGCCCTCTGAAAACACCCTGCGAGCGTGCGCTGTCACAATTGTGTTAGACAAAACGGGAACCTCTGTCACTGGGCAATAAACACTAGCTGTGCTGGTGATTCAACACATCCGAACCGATTAGAGAATGATGACATTCGCTCCAGCATTATATATAATTGACACAGTAAACATGCACTGATTTGATCAGGGTTACCAGCTGATAAGGACGGATGTCAATAGATGTCAGCGAGCTGGTGTAATCAGCCCTGGGTTTCATCAGTTCCTGTAATAGCCCCGAGGCGCGGATTAACGCTCCTGCTGAATGCTGATCGCTTTTCGAATTAATGTTATTTTCAAACAAGAGAGACAGATAACAGGACCTTGGACAGGTATATTTTTAGTTTCTAGATTGCAGGGTGTTCTTCATGTTTTGTTCAGTATGGAAACAGTTAAGTTTCTTGTCCATCTGTGCTGTGTAACAGTTCCGTGGCATCATGTCTCAGTAGGGGCAGTCGGGTACACTAGTGGTTAAAACGTTCGCTCGTCACACCAACATGTGTACAATGTGTTAAGTCCATTTCTGGTGTCCCCCGCTGTGATATTGCTGGAATATTGCTAAAAGCGGCATAAAACCAAACTCATTCATGTCTCAGTTTTTCATATGGTCTTTTCTTAGACTCAGACTCCTGGCCCCAACATGACTGTTTCAGTACCATGTACCCGTGGAGATACCCGCCTGGCCCCCACATGACTGTTTCAGTACCATGTTCCCAATGACTGATTCAGTACCACATCCCCGTGGAGATACCTGCCTGGCCCCCACATGAATGTTTCAGTACCACGTCTCCATGGAGATACCCGCCTCACCCCCACATGACTGTTTCAGTAGCACGTCCCCGTGGAGATACCCGCCTGGCCCCCACATGACTGTTTCAGTACCACGTCCCTGTGGAGATACCCGCCTCACCCCCACATGACTGTTTCAGTACCACGTCCCCGTGGAGATACCCGCCTCACCCCCACATGACTGTTTCAGTACCACGTCCCCGTGGAGATACCCGCCTCACCCCCACATGAATGTTTCAGTACCATGTCCCCGTGGAGATACCCGCCTGGCCCCCACATGACTGTTTCAGTACCATGTTCCCATGGAGATACCCGCCTCACCCCCACATGACTGTTTCAGTACCACATCCCCGTGGAGATACCCGCCTCACCCCCACATGAATGTTTCAGTACCATGTCCCCGTGGAGATACCCGCCTGGCCCCCACATGACTGTTTCAGTAGCACGTCCCCGTGGAGATACCCGCCTGGCCCCCACATGACTGTTTCAGTAGCACATCTCTGTGGAGATACCCGCCTGGCCCCCACATGACTGTTTCAGTAGCACGTCCCCGTGGAGATACCCGCCTGGCCCCCACATGACTGTTTCAGTAGCACATCTCTGTGGAGATACCCGCCTGGCCCCCACATGACTGATTCAGTACCAGGTCTCTGTGGAGATAATTGCCTGGCCCCCACATGACTGTTTCAGTAGCACATCTCTGTGGAGATACCCGCCTGGCCCCCACATGACTGTTTCAGTAGCACATCTCTGTGGAGATACCCGCCTGGCCACCACATGACTGTTTCAGTAGCACGTCCCCGTGGAGATACCCGCCTGGCCCCCACATGACTGTTTCAGAGCCACATCATTCTGGAAATGACATAACATCTAGTGTATCACGCTGATAAGATGTGACATTTAGTGTATCATGCTAAGACATGACATTTAGTGTATCATGCTAAGACATGACATTTAGTGTATCATGCTGATAAGACATGACATTTAGTGTATCACGCTAAGACATGACATTTAGTGTATCACGCTAAGACATGACATTTAGTGTATCACGCTAAGACATGACATTTAGTGTATCACGCTGATAAGATGTGACATTTAGTATATCACGCTAAGACATGACATTTAGTGTATCATGCTAAGACATGACATTTAGTGTATCATTCTAAGACATGACATTTAGTGTATCACGCTAAGACATGACATTTAGTGTATCACGCTAAGACATGACATTTAGTGTATCACGCTAAGACATGACATTTAGTGTATCATGCTGATAAGATGTGACATTTAGTGTATCACACATCTTCCTGAGGCAAGGGAGGTAACTGACTGTAAAAGTCCAGTTTCCACCTTTGCCGAAATATAGGCTCGGATTTCTGGGCTTAATCGTAGTGTCACCCGTGGCTATCACAAGTTATGTCACTTCTATGTCCCTCCTATTGACCAATCAGATTCCACCTCACTTCAAACAAAATGGCAGCACCCAGTGAAGACAATCTGATCGATGATCAAGATCATTATTGTGATAAACAGGTCTCACTTTGCAAAGTGCATCATGTGAGCACCTTGATTAAAAACATGAAAATATTTTTTAAATATTTTTTGACGCCGAGTTGGCGGTACACATGCTTTGCAAATCCTGCAGTCGACTGAAATCTGCATGGCAGTTTACAAACCTGATGTCCATTTTGTTATGTGATTTTGATCAGACTATGCATAGATTTGTTAGTCCAGCCAAAATATAACTCCATAATTCCAACCTAGTTTGCCAAGGGTGGAACTGGACTTCTATAGTCAGTTAAGTCCCTTGCCTCAGGAAGACGTGGAAGACATGACACACCCTACTGAGTATCAGCTGATAAGACATGACACACCCTATTGAGTGTATCAGCTGATAAGACATGACACACCCTATTGAGTGTATCAGCTAATAAGACATGACACACCCTATTGAGTGTATCAGCTGATAAGACATGACACACCCTATTGAGTGTATCACACTGATAAGACATGACACACCCTATTGAGTGTATCATGCTGATAAGACATGACACACCCTATTGAGTCTATCAGCAGATAAGACATGACACACCCTATTGAGTGTATCATGCTGATAAGACACGACACACCCTATTGAGTGTATCAGCTGATAAGACATGACACACCCTATTGAGTGTATCAGCTGATAAGACTCCCTTACCCCGCAGGCTGGCTGTTCCCTGCGGTAGAGCTGGGGTCAGGAGCAGGCCCAGACAGGCACACTGAGTCAGGTCAAGTCGTAGGGGATGGGTACCCGGGTAGTAAATTTGTACTAAACCCGAGATGAATGTGTTGTTTTTGGGAGCAGGATATTTAATACATTGAATATGGTATGAGATTGTAGACATTTCATCTCAGATAAAAAATGTCTAAATTTGGGGAAGTAGGAGTGTGAATAATGGGCACGCATTTCCTCATCCTGTTGCTTTCATCTTGGATAGAACAATTCATAATTCACAGTGACTGAACTCTGGTCTTTGATCGGCGCAGCCCAGCTGGTGATATATGACTGTATCTCCAGGATGATACGCTGCTGGTCGGTGCTTGTTGCAGCCTGCCTGGTGCCATGCTAACGATGATGCCACATATCGAGACAAAGTGCACAATCATCACAGCTCTTGTTTAGGATGTAGTGATGAAAATCAAATTAGATATTCATTTAGCCTTTCATCATCAAACATGTCATAATCTTCAAATCTTCAAATGTTCAATGTTATTAGGTAATTTCCATAACTCATAAGTGACTGGCTCTGTGATTGATGAATAACATCGTGTGTGATTATAACAGTTCAGTCCAATCTCTTGTGATTATAATACAGCAGTTCAGTCCAATCTCTTGTGATTATAACTTGACAGTTCAGTCCAATCTCTTGTGATTATAACTAGACAGTTCACTCCAATCTCTTGTGATTATAACTTGACAGTTCAGTCCAATCTCTTGTGATTATAACTAGACACTTCAGTCCAATCTCTTGTGATCATAACTTGACAGTTCAGTCCAATCTCTTGTAATTTTAATGTGACAGTTCAGTCCAATCTCTTGCGATTTTAATACGACAGTTGAGTCCAATCTCTTGTGATTATAATACAACAGTTCAGTCCAATCTCTTGTGATTATAACTAGACAGTTCAGTCCAATCTCTTGTGATTATAACTAGACAGTTCAGTCCAATCTCTTGTGATCATAACTTGACAGTTCAGTCCAATCTCTTGTAATTTTAATGTGACAGTTCAGTCCAATCTCTTGCGATTATAATACAACAGTTCAGTCCAATCTCTTTTGATTATAACACAACAGTTCAGTCCAATCTCTTGTGATTATAACTAGACAGTTCAGTCCAATCTCTTGTGATTATAACTAGACAGTTCAGTCCAATCTCTTGTGATTATAACTTGACAGTTCAGTCCAATCTCTTGTGATTATAACTAGACAGTTCAGTCCAATCTCTTGTGATCATAACTAGACAGTTCAGTCCAATCTTTTGTGATTATAACTTGACAGTTCAGTCCAATCTTTTGTGATTATAACTTGACAGTTCAGTCCAATCTCTTGTGATTATAACTAGACAGTTCAGTCCAATCTCTTGTGATTATAACTTGACAGTTCAGTCCAATCTCTTGTGATCATAACTTGACAGTTCAGTCCAATCTCTTGTAATTTTAATGTGACAGTTCCGTCCAATCTCTTGTAATTTTAATGTGACAGTTCCGTCCAATCTCTTGCGATTATAACTAGACAGTTCAGTCCAATCTCTTGTAATTTTAATGTGACAGTTCAGTCCAATCTCTTGTGATTATAACTTGACAGTTCAGTCCAATCTCTTGTGATCATAACTTGACAGTTCAGTCCAATCTCTTGTAATTTTAATGTGACAGTTCCGTCCAATCTCTTGTGATTATAACACGACAGTTCAGTCCAATCTTTTGCGATTATAACTAGACAGTTCAGTCGAATCTCTTTTGATTATAACACAACAGTTCAGTCCAATCTCTTGTGATTATAACTTGACAGTTCAGTCTAATTGTTGTGATTATAATATGACAGTTCAGTCCAATCTCTCGTGATTATAACACAACAGTTCAGTCCAATCTCTTGTGATTATAACACAACAGTTCAGTCCAATCTCTTGTGATTTTAACACAACAGTTCAGTCCTATCTCTAGAGTGACAGGACAGGTTCCCTCTATATTATTTAACTTTAAACCTTTATTCTTGAAATATTTGGTTTACAGATATCTTTTCATCACCGCAGAGTTGGTGGTGGTCAAGTAGACATAAAAACAGGATGACATCACATTTTTATCCAGCATGGTCTGCGGAGTGGAAAACTGAAATTGAAGAAGCATGCTGCTAACAATGAGTGCAAATTGAAAGTTGCTCCCCAGTTGTATCGATCTGCTGAAGGGGGTCCTTTCATTTTGCTGGGAAAACAAGAAGACCTTTCTCAAAATTTAATTTAATTTCAAATTTAAAAAAGGTTTCTGTTGGCATGACCTAAGGAATATGAAAGCCATGACAAGCCAACAAATGCAGTTTGGTGTTATTGTGAGAGAGGTACCGCAGTAACAATGTTATGATTGACCTGATTATGATTCTTGTTTTGTCAGCACCATTTCCACTTGTTTTGGTACTTACTTGCCAAACTTTTCCAAAAATAGCTTGGTAACAAAACAAGAGGAAAGGGTCCTAATCCATCTGTTCAAAATAACGTTCACAAATTAGATGTTCCCAAAATCTAAACTCAACAAGGTCTTCTAAGATATAAAGCTATTGACAGCTGCATAAAGAAATCAAACTATTCCTTGATTCAAAGACAATTAAATTTTTTATAAAACTACATCATCACTTTTCCAACTCCTCATTAAAACACAAAGCTTCTAAATAATTAATTTATTGTGGCCTGATCAAAACAAAAGATAGGTCTTCCTGCAGCAAGAGATCCATTTGCTCAGCTGAATGTTGCTCAGGTCAAAGACTGGTTGTTTCACCAATGTGGTAAGGCGATTGTGATAAATAAAATAATCAGTTTGTGGAAAATGGCCTCCACATCTGTTGAACCAACTGTGCACACCTGGAGAAACACCTGTCTCCAACATAAACATAAAGAAAAAAACAACTTTTTGTCCGTCAGAATAAACAACTTAAGTTAAGTTTTCCCAAGTTTATAAACAGACCGTGAAGCTGTTGACAGTAGTTATGTAAGGTCAAGATCTTGTTTGCCCTACAACCCTCATTTCCACATAGAAGTGAAGAGTCTTGTTTGAAATAGAATGTTTCTGTCTGTCATTGTTGAGTTATATTGGTTTCCATGGCGACCTATTAGATCTGAATACTTCCTGCTTGTCTCGGTTCTGATCAACAAAGCATGTATGATAATGTTGCTGTATTGAGGATGTATCTGCTAATGGGCAATGGCCGACCACCTGTGGCTGCTTAGTTTGGCAACGTTCATGTCGGCACAGGTACTTGACTTGTCTAGAATGTCTGCCTGTTTCCGCAGTGTCCAGCTGACATGTCAAGATTTATGCGATATTGATCTGGTCCTTAAGTTGCAGATATACATTGCAATAAAACACACAAAGATGCAGTCTTATTAAAATCAGATCTGAGTTCTCGCTGCCGCTAAACAAAGATCTTAAGACATCCCATTACGGGTCATGTCAGAATGACCTTTTGGAACTTTGACTGACCGCTGAAATGACTAACAAGAAGTCAAAGTCAGCCAATAAGAAAGCAGCTTTCTCGAGCTTTTCGGCACTCGTTTCAACCTGGCGACTTCCATTTCAGACTGCGCTGGAAAAATATGTTGACACACAGTTCTCGATTAAAATTTTGAAAACTGAACAAATGAACATTCCGGAATATCAAATATATGATTGAGATTGTATGGCAGTGCTTTTTACGTACTGTGCAGCGCCTCCTCCGTTCAAATGTTTACCCCATGGAAGCGAGAGATAGACAATAATTTTGACGGGAATCAGTCGTACGGGCCATAACTGTCGTTCGGAATACCCCGTGTTAACGTTTTCAAGGATTAGACAACACATTCGGACCGTCACATTCATGACCTGGTAAGCGACACTTTGATTGGTCAGATGAAAGGTCGTTCTGATGTGAACCGTAATGGGATGTCCTCAGATCTTTGTTTAGTGATAGTGAGAACTAAGATCTGATTTTAATGAGACTGACGAAGATGTATTGTCTCTCAAGCCCTGATACAGCTCACTTGATGTTTTGGAAAAAGGCTTGAAATTGCATGATTCAGATAAAGTTAAATAACAAACATACAAACACACCTGCTAATTAGTGGATGACCAGGGCCGCTTTCTTTGTTACTTGTTTTAAGCCCCACCCAGCAATATTCCAGCTTTATGATGGCGGTCTGTAAATAGTCTGGATCAGACAATCCAGTGATTGATATCATGAGCATTGATCCACGCAATTAGGATACGATGACAAGTTAACCAAGTCAGCAAGCCTGACCACCCGATCCTGTTAGTTGCCTCTTACGACAAGCATGGGTTGCTGAAGACCTATTTTAACCCGGATCTTCACAGGTCAACTGCGGCAGTTAGGCCTTCATGTCACCAGTGCCTCTCAAGATATGTGGATGTAGCAGGGAATCTCCTCTCCCTGGAATATGTTGTCCCTGTCTGTATTTATACTGGGATATTATGTCCTCAGGACAGTTTTCATCTATGGCCCGTGAACATCGGGGGTAGAATAGGTCTTCAGCAACCTGTTCACAGGCACTTTTTTTATCCCCGACCAGTGGTTCCGTCTGTATTATCGCCTCCGTGGCCTAGTGGTAGAGCGTCCGCCTGGAGAGCGGAATGTCCAGGGTTCGATCCCCGGCCACGTCATAACAAAAGATGTTAAAAGATGTTAAAAGATGGTACTTGTTGTTTCCCTGCCTGGGGCTGGCATTAAGGGGCTAAAACAAGGACTGTTCTGCTTGGAGTCAGTATACTGTGTCTGAGTAGGGTATTCATGTAAAACTGCCACATGGTATCTCATTGAGCTAGCACTATAAATCAGCATCAGTCCGGAGTCTCGCACGCGCACGCACGCACACGCACACACACACACACACACACACACACACACACACACACACACACACACACACACACTAGTTCAATAATCATGGACACGATGATAATCCCAATTTCACCTCACCACCACCTTCTCAAAAGTATATGCGTTTGTCATTGAAATTGACTTGATCATGCATCTTGTTTGGATTAACCCAACACATCTCACTCTATTAGCAGCACCATTTATTTGGGTAATCTGATCAATGTCTGTGGATATTTTAAATTGTGATGGAACAGCAATTTCTTCTGTAATCCAAGATAAAGTGATGACAGGGCAGTTTCTGTGTTTTGCGTGTAATGCAGTGGCTGTTTTGGGGCGTGTTGCATGTTGAATATGACTATGTGTTGCAGCAGTGTCTTTGATCTGAATATCAAATATTAGCTACAACCTGGAATTGCTTCTCTTTCCAGTTTGTCTTCAGCTCTCCACCGAAAGCTATTGAGGCCGGACCAATGTTTTGTTTAGAGAAGGCCTTTTTTTAAAAACTTATTTGAATTCAATTAAAATTTTAAACTTTTGAAAAAATTAAAGGTTGCTAACTTGTCTGTAAAATTTGTCTAGTCTGAAAGGGATTTGATAATGTTTCAACATGCCTCCTGAGCACATCTGCGATGCTGAAACCAAATTCACTGTTCTGGAATATTCTTGTGAAGTAATTGACAGATGTTTCAAAGCAAGGACCCAACATCATCCCTCAGTGCACTTGTCCTGAATAATGACATGTTCTCTGGAAAGGTCATCAAGTTTAAACCAAAGCTACTTTGACTTGATTTTGTTATGTCACTTTATAGATTGAAAAAGAATCACAGCAGGATCTCAGAGGAAATTTCAAAACAAAAAGTGCAGCTGTTCAGTGTTTAAAAAAAATAAAATTTAACCTTTTGTCTGAAAATGTTTTAGAGACACCACTTCTCCCATCCTTGGAAATTAAGGTGTCAAACTGTTGTTGCTAATAGTCCATCCATAGTTTATTGCAGGGGCTGTTTACAGCCGCAGTTGTTGGACAAATTTGACAAACTATGGATACCACATTGACATGTGAGTGGATAACCTCATTCCACTGGTATCCAGCCACCAGACACCAGAAATGGGGGTTTATTTGACAGGACAAATATTATTGTCAACAAGCACTACAGTATTCCTTGACACAGACCTCTTGACACACACACAGACCTCGCTGATACAGACCTCCTTGATACACACACAGACCTCCTTGATACAGACCTCCTTGACACACAGACCTCCTTGATACAGACCTCCTTGATACACACACAGACCTCCTTGATACACACAGACCTCCTTGATACACACACAGACCTCCTTGATACACACAGACCTCCTTGATACACACACAGACCTCTTTGACACACACACAGACCTCCTTGATACACACACAGACCTCGCTGATACAGACCTCCTTGATACACACACAGACCTCCTTGATACAGACCTCCTTGACACACAGACCTCCTTGATACAGACCTCCTTGATACACACACAGACCTCCTTGATACACACAGACCTCCTTGATACACACACAGACCTTGATACAGATTTCCTTGATACACACAGACCTCCTTGATACACACACAGACCTCTGATACACACACAGACCTCCTTGATACAGATTTCCTTGATACACACACAGACCTCTTTGATACATACACAGACCTCTGATACACACACAGACCTCCTTGATACAGATTTCCTTGATGCACACACAGACCTCCTTGATATACACACAGACCTCCTTGATACAGATTTCCTTGATACACACACAGACCTCTTTGATACACACACAGACCTCCTTGATACACACACAGACCTCTGATAAACACACATACCTCCTTGATACACACACATACCTCCTTGATACAGATTTCCTTGATACACACACAGACCTCTTTGATACACACACAGACCTCTTTGATACACACACAGACCTCTGATACACACACAGACCTCCTTGATACAGATTTCCTTGATACACACACAGACCTCCTTGATACACACACAGACCTCCTTGATACACACACAGACCTCTTTGATACACACACAGACCTCTGATACACACGCAGACCTTGATACACACACAGACCTCCTTGATACACACACAGACCTCCTTGATACACACACAGACCTTGATACACACACTGACCTCCTTGATACACACACAGACCTCCTTGATACACACACAGACCTTGATACACACACAGACCTTGATACACACACAGACCTCCTTGACACAGACCTTGATACACACACAGACCTCCTTGACACAGACCTCCTTGATACACACACAGACCTCCTTGACACAGATTTCCTTGATACAGACCTCCTTGACACACAGACTTCTAGAGTTTGGGAGTTTTGACTGGTTGCTGCGATAGTATAGAGAGCTCCTTGAATGGCCTATCGCTGTGAGGAGCTTGATGAGACAATCTCAGAGGGGAGATAACCCCATGTCTCTTGTGTCCCTTATTGTTCTGTTAGGGGCAGTGGCCTTGTGGTGAGCCTGAAGGCAGGGGTTAGATTCCCTGCATGGGTACAGTGTGTGCAGCTCACTTCTGTCCCCCGCTGGAATATTGCTGGAATATTGCTGGGTTATTGCTGGAATATTGTTGGAATATTGTTGGAATATTGCCGGGTTATTGCTGGAATATTGCTGGGATATTGCCGGAATATTGCTTGGATATTGCTTGGATATTGCTTGGCTATTGCAAGAATATTGCTGGGTTATTGCTGGGTTATTGCTGGGTTATTGCTTGTTTTTTGCTGGGATATTGCCGGAATATTGCTGGAATATTGCTGGGTTATTGCTTGTTTTTGCTTGAATATTGCTGGGATATTGCTGGAATATTGCTGGGTTATTACTGGGATATTGCTATTATATTGCTGGAATATTGCTGACATATTGCCGGAATATTGCTGGAATATTGCCGGGTTATTGCTGGAATATTACTGGAATATTGCCGGAATATTGCTGGAATATTACTGGAATATTGCTGGGTTATTGCTGGGATATTGCTGGATCATTGCTGGAATATTACTGGAATATTACTGGGTTATTGCCGGGTTATTGCTGGGATATTGCTGGAATATTGCTGGAATATTGCTGGGTTATTGCCGGAATATTGCTGGATTATTGCTAGGTTATTACTAGGGCTGCAACGATACAGGAAGGTCACGATACGATACGCATCACGATATTCTGGTCCTGATACGATACGTATCTCGATACGCAATGATAAAAAAACAAGACCTAAAGCATGTCAAGATTGAACCTTTCATGATTTTGGAACAGTCAAAATTATTTTATAATAACAAGACTACTGAAGTTGTAAAGTTGCAAAGTGGAACTTTCCCTAACTTTCCTTCAAAACAATTCAAATCTCAAACACCAGAAAATAATTAATGTACTTCACCAGTGATACAACTTCAAAGAATTATGATGCAGTGGTCGAAGAAATTGTATCTGAAATTATTGTTTTATCAGGAATAATATATTCCAATATCGTGTTACTTTAGTTGCAGCTTTTACTATATATATTCTTAAAATTATAAGAACCACAAGCGTAGGATTTTGATACTGGTGATTGCTGTTGCAGGATATTTTTACGTATGGAACAATTTGACCAGTCAGCGTAGGGACTTCCCGCGCTACATGTATTTCGATTGCGAAAACGTTATGTTGACATATATAAACCAAACTGCCACAAATATGACTTTTAACGAGTCAAAGTAGGGCATTGTTAATATGTGTATCCATTCTCTAGCAACTAAAGTTTGTTTCAATGCATCAAAAGCGGTAATCTGACCGTGGTTGCTGTATCTCTTCACACACGATTTCACCTAACTTAATGAAAATGATATTAAATGAAATTTTGAATAAAAATATATTATATATTAAAAACACAAGTCCAGATATACTATGAACACGTTTTAATAACAAGATAGTATAATAATGGTATTGAATTGCATACTTCAGTTCGGATTTGCTGACTGGTATTTTCGGTGTTATGTTCTTGCGGTGATCAGCTGATAATTTTTTTTTGAGATGGGGAAAAACACCTGTCAGTGTAAAACCTGAGCTTATTAAAAATGTAAGTACGTTTTTTGGAGCCATGCGTTACCGCGCGCTATAACCAAGTTTGCGGTTTATTGAAAGGCACAATAGCGAGGAAACGCTGTACTTGAGATTTTCGTTCCGTATCGTGGCGTATCGATAAATGGGCCCACGTTTATCATATATCGTATCGTGGGTCAAGTATCGCGATGCATCGGAATATCGGGGTATCGTTTCACCCTTAGTTATTACTGGGATATTGCTGGAATATTGCTGGAATATTACTGGAATATTGCTGGGTTATTGCTGGGATATTGCTGGAATATTGCTGGAATATTGCTGGGTTATTGCCGGAATATTGCTGGAATATTGCTGGGTTATTACTAGGGCTGCAACGATACAGGAAGGTCACGATACGATACGCATCACGATATTCTGGTCCTGATACGATACGTATCTCGATACGCAATGATAAAAAAACAAGACTTAAAGCATGTCTAGATTGAACCTTACATGATTTTGGAACAGTCAAAATTATTTTATAATAACAAGACTACTGAAGTTGTTAAGCTTCAAAGTGGAACTTTCCCTAACTTTCCTTCAAAACAATTCAAAGCTCAAACACCAGAAAATAATTAATGTACTTCACCAGTGATACAACTTCAAAGAATGGTGATGCAGTGGTCGAAGAAATTGTATCTGAAATTATTGTTTTATCAGGAATAATATATTCCAATATCGTGTTACTTTAGTTGCAGCTTTTACTATATAAATTCTTAAAATTATAAGAACCACAAGCGTAGGATTTTGGTACTGGTGATTGCTGTTGCAGGATATTTTTACGTATGGAACAATTTGACCAGTCAGCGTAGGGACTTCCCGCGCTACATGTATTTCGATTGCGAAAGCGTTATGTTGACATATATAAACCAAACTGCCACAAATATGACTTCAAACGAGTCAAAGTAGGGCATTGTTAATATGTGTATCCATTCTCTAGCAACTAAAGTTTGTTTCAATGCGTCAAAAGCGGTAATCTGACCGTGGTTGCTGTATCTCTTCACACACGATTTCACCTAACTTAATGAAAACGATATTAAATGAAATTTTGAATAAAAATATATTATATATTAAAAACACAAGTCCAGATATACTATGAACACGTTTTAATAACAAGATAGTATAATAATGGTATTGAATTGCGTACTTCAGTTCGGATTTGCTGACTGGTATTTTCGGTGTTATGTGCTTGCGGTGATCAGCTAATAATGTTTTTTGAGATGGGGAAAAACACCTGTCAGTGTAAAACCTGAGCTTATTAAAAATGTAAGTACGTTTTTTGGAGCCATGCGTTACCGCGCACTATAACCAAGTTTGCGGTTTATTGAAAGGCACAATAGCGAGGAAACGCTGTACACTTCCATATCGTGGCGTATCGATAAATGGGCCCACGTTTATCATATATCGTATCGTGGGTCAAGTATCGCGATGCATCGGAATATCGGGGTATCGTTTCACCCTTAGTTATTACTGGGATATTGCTGGAATATTGCTTGGCTATTGCTTGGCTATTGCCAGAATATTGCTGGAATATTGCTGGGTTATTGCTTGTTTTTTGCTGGAATATTGCTGGAATATTGCCGGAATAGTGCCGGAATATTGCTTGGTTTTTGCTGGAATATTGCTGGGTTATTGCTGGGATATTGCTGGAATATTGCTGGGTTATTGCTGGAATATTGCTGGGTTATTGCTGGGTTATTGCTGGGTTTTTACTGGGATATTACTGGGATATTGTTGGAATATGGCTGGGATATTGTTGGGTTATTGCTGGGATATTGCTGGAATATTGCTGGGTTATTGCTGGGTTATTGCTGGGATATTGCTGGAATATTGCTGGGTTATTGCTGGGATATTGCTGGAATATTGCTGGGATGTTGCTGGGATATTGCTGGGATATTGCTGGAATATTGCTGGAATATTGCTTGGATATTGCCGGGATATTGCTGGGATATTGCTTGGTTATTGCTGGAATATTGCTGGGTTATTGCTGGGATATTGTTGGGATATTCCTGGAATAACATTAAAAGCTCCCAGCTTAAGGAAGATGAGTGTCACGTTCATGGTCACATAAACTTAGTTTAAGTTTGCATACAACTATGGAATGCTACACATAACAGACAAGAAGTTTGGTTGGGCAATTATGTAATTTGAAGCTATATGCTGTATATTAATATCATGACACATCGATTCCTGTTGCACAATACAAACTAATATAAATGTTATCAATCGTATTAAACAACATTTAGTACCCAGCTATAGTCTGAGACGGCATGGCTATAGTGTGTGATGAGACTATGGGATCGTATAACAAGCGACAACATTTCACTCTGTGGCAAAGACAGTACCAATTGCAGAAGCTGCTTCTCTGTGAAGATTGCTGGAATATGCAAGGTGACTGACAGGGCCCCATCAAACCCTGGTCTGAACGGGAGCCGCTATAAGATGCTTGGTGAGATGAGTGTTTTATTATGGAGCTGGCCAAGCTATGAATATGAAGATTGCCAAATGTGACTTTTGTAAGATATTACAAAGTTGACCTAAATATTAATACATTTTCTTTGTATTTGGCATACACATTTCTGTGTGAGGTGATTGTTTGATTAGCAGTTGGACATTGAAATTGATCAAACCTGGTAACCCTGGCAGTTAGTTGATACTTGCAATGTTTACCCTTATAGACAGGTGCTACTCAGGTAGGGAGGAATTGTGCCAATTTACAAATGTCTACTAATTTAAGTCTGCATTCATCTATCAAATTAAATCTTGAAGGGCATGAGTGCCGACGTCTGAGGGGTGTGAGGTGACTCTCCTGGGATTACAGAAGTCAGTCCTCAGGTTTTAGTCTGATTGTCTGAACCACCTGCCCGGCGGGAGATGAAATCTGGAAGCTGGGTGTCCTGCATTGTTTATTTTTTTTAGTTGTTGTTGTTTCACGCCGTAGAGGGAGATTCTGTCGCTCTGGTTTACGATTGATTTTGACCGTTGGTTTGTAATGGTACTGCTTCATTCTTGAACATCAGTGTTGTTGTTTTGGCAAGCAATACCCCATTCTGAAGGATATATGTTGTTGAAAATGATTAAAACTGCAAAAAAAGTGTTCTTAGTGCTGAAATTGAGTTTGTCTTGGAAGCTGCAGTTGTGTGTTTTCTCTCATCATTGTTTCCCACGTCATTACCAGGAGGTCTCCCTGAGAAACCTCACAAGCAAAGATAATTACAGAACATTGATAGTTTGCAAAACAACATGGTGTGCATATGGTGTATGCAAATGGCAGATGCCGTTTTCTTTAAACTCATAAGGGTGTTCGAAAATTAGTATATGTCTGTTCATTTCGAAGAACGTTTTTGTAGTATTTTCTCTAATAATGTTTTTTGACTTTTTATCTGTGCTCTGTTGTAGTCTTTGAACACGGGACTGAGTAGATATTTCAACTGTGGGGATCTGTCCTTATTTAGTTGTCAGTAGACAGAAGTTAGTAGTTAGTAGACAGTAGACACTAGTTAGTAGGCAGTAGACAGTAGTTAGTAGGCAGTAGTTAGTAGACAGTAGTTACCAGGCAGTAGGCAATTGGCAATAGTTAGTTGGCAGTAGACAGGAATTAGTAGGCATTAGACAGTTGTAAGAAGCCAGTTAACAATAGTTAGTAGGCAGTAGTTAGTAGACAGTAGATAGTGGACAGTAGGCAGTAGATAGTAGACAGGAGTTAGTAGACAGTAGATAGAAGGTGGTAGTTAGATGACAGTAGACAGTAGTTAGTAGCCAGTAGTTAGTAGGCAGTAGACTGTAGTTAGTAGGCAGTAGACTGTAGTTAGTGGACAGTTGTTAGTAGCCAGTAGTTAGTAGGCAGTAGACAGTAGGCAGTAGTTAGTAGACAGTAGTTAGTAGACAGTAGTTAGTAGGTAGTAGCTAGTAGCCAGTAGTTAGTAGGCAGTAGACAGTAGGCAGTAGTAAGTAGACAGTAGATATTAGACAGTAGTTAGTAGGCAGTAGTTAGCAGCCAGTAGTTAGTAGGCAGTAGATAGTAGCTAGTAGCCAGTAGACAGTAGACTGTAGCCAGTAGGCAGTAGACTAGTTAGTAGACAGTAGGCAGTAGGATTTAGGGCATTTGTAGTAGAATCAAAGGGGTTGTGAAATGTTATTAAGGAAGTAAATTGTTAAACAAAGATATGTTGATCATAAATGAATGCTTTAATTTTTTTTCATGGAGTTTATGTTTTACCAACCATTTTGTATTTTACCATTGTTTTATGCCACTGTTGTTTTAAGATTGTTTTATGCCACTGTTTTGCAATTGTACAGCAACATCACAGTGGGGGACACCAGTAATCTGCTTTACACACTGCACCCACGTGGGGATGAAACCCAGGCCTCTATGTGATGGAGAACACTAAACCCACTTGGCTAACCATTAAAGCTCATTAAAGCTCTGAGAGATCCACAGTAGGAGTGAGTGAGTGAGTGAGGTTTTACGCCACTTTAAGCAATATTCCAGCAATATCACGGCGGGGGACACCAGAAATGGGCTTCTCACATGTCGGGAATCGAACTCGGACGAGCAAATACTTTAGCCACTAGGCTACCTGACCGCCCCCTACAGTACAAGAATCTTGGAGAGTTTTGTAGACATGAGCCAAGTTTATGTTGAGTAGTATATTTGCTGATTCAACAACTCAGCTGGTTCCAGACTGCCCCTGCTTTGTAGACATGAAACAGTTTAGTCTCCTCCCCGGGGAGTTGTGTTTTCCATGTGACCCGAAGCAGTCCGTGAGATTATAAATCCAAGTGAAGCCAAAGACTGTATTTAATTAAGTTGAACTGAATACTACTTCTGAGGGCGCTACATTGATTCACAGGGCTGCCGCTAGGGAGACTTATTTTCAAATTTCATGATCCAAATTAATTTTTAGAGTTGTTCATTTTCTAGTTAAGCTAAATACTGACTGTGGTTAACATTTTCTTTAGAAACACCAGCTCCAGAGACATTGCAGTGATTTCTCAGAGCCCCTAGGGAGCCCTTTTCCCAAGTTGTACATTCCAAATTTAATCCCAGAGAAGTAACAGTGGACAACTTTGAACATTTTGACTTGTCACATGATTTGTCGTCATGGTGACTGTATGTACTTGATCCTGCGAGAGCTGCTGGGCAATTAGCATACCAGTTGAGCTAAGATTGGAGGTTTGAACCAATGACGTCATCATCATCAACCATGTTATGTCCTTTAAAGCAGTGAACACGTTCAACCAAGGCACACACCTGGCAGGAAACATGGGTCAGGTTGATAAGGTTATAACAGTTTGCTGGTGTGAGAGTCAGAGTCATGTTTCAAGTTGACAGCTTCAAACCTGAACTAAGAGTCTCAGAGAGTTGAAGTGGGTTACTCGTTTATATGATTTTGAAAACATTACAACAGTGTGAGGAGAGATATACTTTATGCTAAACCTCTTCTCTCTAATCATGCCATCTGTCACAGACCTTTACTCTAATCATGCCATCTGTCACAGACCTTTACTCTAATCATGTCATCTATCACATACGTATTCTCTCTAATCATGTCATCTGTCAAGGACCTTTACTCTAATCATGTCATCTGTCACAGACCTTTACTGTCTAATCATGTCATCTTTCACAGACCTTTACTCTAATCATGCCATCTGTCACAGACCTCTTCTAACTTTTTTATATATCACAAACCTTTAGTCTCTAATCATGTCATCTATCACAGACCTCATCTCTAATCATGTCATCTATCACCGTGAGTTTTGATATTTTTCTTGAAATTGTCATGGAGAATAAAGTGGCATAACTCTGATTCTCACTTCAGGCTCCTCCGTAGTCAGCTGATGTCGCTGCAGTTATATATGTCGAGACTATTATCAATTTTACCGAGAAATTATACACGTGTGAATCCGACCTGTCACTTTTCTCTCCAAGCCAGGGAAATCATGACGGGTCTGTCGTGATTAGTTTCTAGCAGTCAATCATTGGCCCCCACTGTAGGTCACAGTTGACCAGTCAGTCAAATCCCACTTGGTAAATGAGATTATTGGGCTCCTAATTACAGCGTGAAGTGAGAGCACCAAACTGTCGCATTAGCAAAACTGACAGGCGATATGATGATTACTTCCTGCTTGCAGCCAGGCTAATACAGGCTTTATAACATAGGGATCTGTCAAGGGGAGCCGGTCTGGAAGGACATTAATGATGTTGATATCACGGCCTCATTTAATCTTGGTAGTTAAGGAAATGCTATAGCATTTAGTGGATAATAACTTGGTGATTTTCTTCTGAAAGTTTTCATATTTTGTGTCAGTTTGACCAAGTATACCTGAGTGAATTGAGTTGCTGTGGAAAATATTCACAGACTTGGATCTTTGATGATGATGAATGGATGAATAAATGCATTATTTACCTGCTTTATGAAGACTTGTAGAAACGATTTGGCACTTCCTGTTTGCCCAACAGTATTGATTTTGAATACATATTCCTCAGAAAAAGGTAATATGGAATTCGAGAAATTGGAAAATCACTTTGTCATTAATTTTTACCAACATTACAGTCATTTTATGTGTCTCTAGTCAGTTGTTCATCAGAAAGGCGTAATTCTTCTTATCTGTAAAAGGAAGCCTCAATACAGCCGTGCCGGGGCCAGACACTTGGCCCGCAGCCCTGTAAGTGGATGGATATACTGCTAAGCTCGATCTGATCGCACTTTATCAACAGCGACAAAAAATGCCAGTCCATCTTAAAGGATTGTGGCCATATGATTGAGATTTGAGCCAAGGTAGTCACATTTCGTGAATTGAATGAGTCCCTTCTAATGGTCAAGGAATTCTAGATGACAGTAAAAGGGATTCAAGGGTTTCACGTCCGTGGTGAGGAGCGTAGCTGACAACAAATGGCGTCTTGAGTACCCTTTCATCTCCAGCACGGTGTCCCTGCTGCCTTCTTGTGTGTGTATGTTCGAGCTGGAACCCACATAGTGTACCCGTCAATGCACAATGTCCCACTGCTGTCAGTGCAAAAGACTGTCTAGCCCTGTCAATGCATATGACTGTCCTAGCGCTGTCAATGTACACGACTGTCCTAGCGCTGTCAATGTACACGACTGTCCTAGCACTGTCAATGTACACGACTGTCCTAGCACTGTCAATGTACACGACTGTCCTAGCACTGTCAATGTACATGACTGTCCTAGTGCTGTCAATGCACATGACTGTCCTAGCACTGTCAATGTACACGACTGTCCTAGCGCTGTCAATGTACACGACTGTCCTAGCACTGTCAATCTACACGACTGTCCTACTGCTGTCAATGTACACGACTGTCCTACTGCTGTCAATGTACACGACTGTCCTAGCGCTGTCAATGTACACGACTGTCCTAGCACTGTCAATGTACACAACTGTCCTACTGCTGTCAATGCACACAACTGTCCTACTGCTGTCAATGTACACAACTGTCCTACTGCTGTCAATGTACACGACTGTCCTACTGCTGTCAATGTACACGACTGTCCTACTGCTGTCAATGCACATGACTGTCCTAGCACTGTCAATGTACACGACTGTCCTAGCACTGTCAATGTACACGACTGTCCTAGCACTGTCAATGTACATGACTGTCCTAGTGCTGTCAATGCACATGACTGTCCTAGCACTGTCAATGTACACGACTGTCCTAGCGCTGTCAATGTACACGACTGTCCTAGCACTGTCAATGTACACGACTGTCCTAGCACTGTCAATGTACACGACTGTCCTACTGCTGTCAATGTACACGACTGTCCTAGCACTGTCAATGTACACGACTGTCCTAGCACTGTCAATGTACATGACTGTCCTAGTGCTGTCAGTGTACACGACTGTCCTAGCACTGTCAATGTACACGACTGTCCTAGTGCTGTCAATGCACATGACTGTCCTAGCACTGTCAATGTACACGACTGTCCTACTGCTGTCAATGTACACGACTGTCCTACTGCTGTCAATGCACATGACTGTCTTAGTGCTGTCAATGTACACGACTGTCCTAGCACTGTCAATGTACACGACTGTCTTAGTGCTGCCAATGCACACGACTGTCCTACTGCTGTCAATGCACACGACTGTCCTAGCGCTGTCATTGTACACGACTGTCCTAGCGCTGTCAATGCACACAACTGTCTTAGTGCTGTCAATGCACACAACTGTCCTGCTGTCAATGAACACAACTGTCTTAGTGCTGTCAATGCACACAACTGTCCTGCTGTCAATGCACACAACTGTCCTGCTGTCAATGTACACGGCTGTCCTACTGCTGTCAATGAACACAACTGTCTTAGCCCAGTTAATGAGCACGACTGTCCTACTGCTGTCAATGCATACAACTGTCTTAGCGCTGTCAATGAACGCGACTGTCCTACTGCTGTCAAAGCACATGGCTGTCTTAGTGCTGTCAATGCACACGACTGTCTATGGGCTGTCAATGCACACGATTGTCTTAGTGCTGTCAATGCACACGACTGTCCTAGCACTGTCAATGTACACAACTGTCTTAGCGCTGTCAATGCACACGACTGTCTTAGCGCTGTCAATGTACACGACTGTCCTAGCACTGTCAATGTACACGACTGTCCTAGCGCTGTCAATGTACATGACTGTCTGACCGCTGTCAATGAGCAGTGTTCAGTACAAGTTTGTGTTATGTTAATTATTTGTTGGATGTATAGAGTCCTTAACCGGAAGTCTTGTAACGTGTATTGTACCTCGTTTTCACTTGTTTATTAAATGTCCAGCTGGGAGTGTGTCGTCTCGTGTCTATGTTCGTCGCATTGATGTCCTAGTCTAGTCTTTCGTCCAGTTTAGGGTCTTGTCCAAATAAAGAATATATATGAACCTAAACGCTACACCATTGTCCAAGCTCTGTCCAAGTCATACAATGTTTGGTCACACAAGACACATTATTGGTAGCCCTCCAACTCATCCAATGAATTCAATGTAGGCAAGCAGCATCCAGACAAGATGAGGATGTCAGTTGTGGGATGACTTCATGGCTGCGTATCGCCTGGAGTCTTGCGATACGATTTGTATCACAATACGAACTGACGATATTACTGGTATCACGATACCCCACATGAAATAGGAAGAAATGATGAAATCACTGAAATACAGCTCTAAAACCTTTTTGCTCATACATTTATCTATTGTTGTCTCATAAACTTTAACATAGAAAACCAAATGAACAAAACAGGTTTAAATGAAGGATGGTTATTAAACATAACAGTTAGTTGGCGCGTCCTTAGCCACCACGTTTTCGTGTTCTGCCATGCTTACTGGTGGAGCTATGCAATTTTAGCTATTATGGCAGGTAACTCTATTGGTTTCTGTTCTATTTCTAGAGTATTGCGATCTCACAAACTGACAATTCAAGTATCGATGATATCGTTGGTATCATTGAATTGATGACACCACGCCATCACACCACACCATCATACAACGCCATCACACAACACCAGCACACCACACCATCACACCACACCACACCACACCACACCACACCACACCACACCACACCACCGCACCGTGGCGTGACGGCCATCACATCACACCATGCCATCACATCACACCCTCACACCATGCTGTCACACCATGCTGTCACACCAAGCCATCACACCACACCATCACACCACACCATCACACCATGTGATGGACCATGCCATCACACCACACCATCACATCACACCACACCATCATACCATACCATCACAGCACACCGTCACACGATGCCATCAAATCACACCATGCCATCACATCACACCCTCACACCATGCTGTCACACCATGCTGTCACCCCAAGCCATCACACCACACCATCACGCCACACTATCACACCATGTGATGGACCATGCCATCACACCATGCCATCCATGTCACACCATGCTGTCACACCAAGCCATCACACCACACCATCACACCACACCATCACACCATGCCATCACATCACACCATGCCATCACACCATTAATGAAACAGAACAACACAAGGATGCCCAACTGAATGTACCTGTTGTACCTGCCTTGGTAGTTCTTGGTTGGTGGGGGGCGATGGGGTAGCCTAGTGGTTAATGTGTTCACATCTTTTGGGGAACTCAGTCAATTGCAAGAGCTGATCCTTCTAACCAAACCCAAGTGACACAGTAAGATGCATTCTAGTAAAGATAGAACTGTAACAGGACTAATGTAGTAATACTGGCAATAGCGATCAGCTGTACCAAAGTGCTATGCTTACGGTTATTCATTTATTTCAAATATATATAGTTAAAAGCTGCAACTAAAATAACATGATATTGAAATAAGTTAATAGTTTCAGAGACATTTCTTCCAATCATTGTAAAATAATTTTTTAACAGAATCACCGGTAGATTCCAAGAAACATGTGCACTGCTGATTGCTACTTCCGGCTTAGTTTACGAGACAAATACAAACGTTAGTCTTAATCTGCATATAACACTATGCCTAGCAGAACAGGAAATACAATTTGGTCGGTGAATGATCATGTCTAGTGATGTTTTATCTCACATTTCCAATTTGTATTGACCAAGTTTAATTTTTATGATCTGTTTGATTCACTGAAGGGATAGATCTACGATGTATTTTTCTGTAAATGTACAGATTGTATATGCGATGGTGACGTACTTCATTCCAAATCGCTTTATAGACGGGGTATATAAATAAGCATCAATTTTGAAGGCTTGTACAGGGGGGTCGCCTTATACTCGGGATCACTTTATAGACGGCATGTCTATACAAGTGTTTCAGTTTACCCTGATTGCGAGAGTACTTCTTTCTTCTGACACACGGACTGCAACCTATGAAAATGAAGGTCACCGACTCCCAGCAGCTCCTCGACCCTGAGTCCCCGCATGTCCTTGTCTCCGAGTCACCGACTCCCAGCAGCTCCTCGACCCTGAGTCCCCGCATGTCCTTGTCTCCGAGTCACCGACTCCCAGCAGCTCCTCGACCCTGAGTCCCCTCATGTCCTTGTCTCCGAGTCACCGACTCCCAGCAGCTCCTCGACCCTGAGTCCCCGCATGTCCTTGTCTCCGAGTCACCGACTCCCAGCAGCTCCTCGACCCTGAGTCCCCGCATGTCCTTGTCTCCGAGTCACCGACTCCCAGCAGCTCCTCGACCCTGAGTCCCCGCATGTCCTTGTCTCCGAGTCACCGACTCCCAGCAGCTCCTCGACCCTGAGTCCCCGCATGTCCTTGTCTCCGAGTCACCGACTCCCAGCAGCTCCTCGACCCTGAGTCCCCGCATGTCCTTGTCTCCGAGTCACCGACTCCCAGCAGCTCCTCGACCCTGAGTCCCCTCATGTCCTTGTCTCCGAGTCACCGACTCCCAGCAGCTCCTCGACCCTGAGTCCCCGCATGTCCTTGTCTCCGAGTCACCGACTCCCAGCAGCTCCTCGACCCTGAGTCCCCGCATGTCCTTGTCTCCGAGTCACCGACTCCCAGCAGCTCCTCGACCCTGAGTCCCCGCATGTCCTTGTCTCCGAGTCACCGACTCCCAGCAGCTCCTCGACCCTGAGTCCCCGCATGTCCTTGTCTCCGAGTCACCGACTCCCAGCAGCTCCTCGACCCTGAGTCCCCGCATGTCCTTGTCTCCGAGTCATCGACTCCCAGCAGCTCCTCGACCCTGAGTCCCTGCATGTCCTTGTCTCCGAGTCACCGACTCCCAGCAGCTCCTCGACCCTGAGTCCCCGCATGTCCTTGTCTCCGAGGTTGTGATCCATATAATAGATTCCTGCCTACGGTGAGATTTACTTCAGGTTTTACCCATGCCATCAGTTTCCTAAAGTTAAGAAGGATAACTTGTTCTTATAACAATGTCGACCTTTTTTAAGCCGATTCCTGCTATTTGTTATTGATAGCCTGGACTGTTAGTTTTCTAGATTATTTGTTGAAAGCAGCTCCATCAGCTTTTTCATATTTGGTCAGCCATGAGATGAACGAGCAGTTTCCATGCTTATCCACTTGGTAAAATATTGCTCTGCAGAAACTAACAAACCAATCCATTGCAAGCGGAGCAGATTTGTCCTGTTGGCAGATGTCATTACCAAAACTTGGCTTTTTCTGTAAGGACTAATTTGAGATGTGCCTTTCTGATGTTGGCTTTTGTGAGGAAATTGGGTAGTTTGTTACAAGACAAATCAAGTAGAAATCGTTGTGTTAGGGAGGAAGACTCAATCTGAATCGTTAATGATGTCTTTGACCTGCGGCGTTCATACAGACTTCAGACACCCCACTTCCAGTTTTCTTTACAGACCCGTGTTTGTCAATGAAATAGATTTTCCTGGAATTTTTTGTCTGAGTTCTAAAAATGCTGACATTTCGATATCGGAACTTGCTGCTGTCTGGTGCAAATGTTTGAAATGCTATCTCTCCAGCCAATCAATTTTCAGTAACGAGGAAACTTTTCGGTGGCTGTGGCTGCTGATGTGGATGCCAGTGTTGACGCATGATCTGACCTGCAAGCACAAAAAGACGTGACGATCTTGCAACATTTTACTATTTTCCAAACATACGAGTTGACCTGTTCATCCCGGGAAGCCACTTTTCTGTCAATATTAACAATTTTGTCCCATTTAGGAAATTGAGCTTTCTGACCTGGAGCGAAAACAACATTAAGTAATCAGTCGATTGATTTGTTGATAAGAGAACATGAGACAAGTTTGTCATCGCAGATTGTGTAAAGATGGATGCTGGGATATATTGATCAGCTGACTGCACCCGAGCTGCAAGGCCGAATGTGAGATTTCCGAAACTGGTTGCCCTTTAATCTGTTGTCGCACTGACCACTGACCACGACCGGGGCAATAGGCATGTTACAAATGGAGCAAGGCCGTAGTTATGCCGTTCTGGGTGTATGCTTGACTTTGGTTTAAGTGCTTTCTGATTGATCGTCCATTTAGTGCAGTCTTTGACAGCTTGAGAGCAGGAGGGCTGTTTGTGTAGGGGATATTGTATGAGATAGGCAACGTATAATCAGGTCCCATTTTCTCATCAAAGCATTCTGGAAATCTTCAAAGGTCATTGGGAAGATTTCATACTCTTAGCATATTTACATCAAAGATATTCACTTTGGAATATTTGAATAATAGGACTTTTCTAGAGATATTGAAAGTGATTTTGATGGATGGGTTTGCAAACAGTGTTTTCCTTCACAAGAGGTAATAGTATGTCCAAGGTTGTGGTTCAAAGTCCCTGGCACGTCACTGGGTACAGATCTAGTCACTAAAAAACCCAGCTGATGGATGGCTCCAGTATTAATGGTAGATGTGGTCTATCAAGGACCCTCAACATGGCACTCGCAACTATCCTCTTGCTTGTCTGATTCATGGTGGATGTGGTCTATCAAGGACCCTCAACATGGCTCTTGGCAACTATCCTCTTACTTGTCTGATTCATGGTGGATGTGGTCTATCAAGGACCCTCAACATGGCACTCGGCAACTATCCTCTTACTTGTCTGATTCATGGTGGATGTGGTCTATCAAGGACCCTCAACATGGCTCTTGGCAACTATCCTCTTGCTTGTCTGATTCATGGTGGATGTGGTCTATCAAGGACCCTCAACATGGCTCTTGGCAACTATCCTCTTACTTGTCTGATTCATGGTGGATGTGGTCTATCAAGGACCCTCAACATGGCACTCGGCAACTATCCTCTTGCTTGTCTGATTCATGGTGGATGTGGTCTATCAAGGACCCTCAACATGGCACTCGGCAACTATCCTCTTACTTGTCTGATTCATGGTGGATGTGGTCTATCAAGGACCCTCAACATGGCTCTTGGCAACCATCCTCTTGCTTGTCTTTTTGTTGTATTATAGTAGTTTGATTCTGATATTCAGAATCTCATCCTTCCAAATGATGTGCTGGTTTTCTCCTGGGGATGCTGCAGAGAGTAAATACCCTCTGGGCTGTGGGTGAGAGGTCTCCTTGGATTGAGAGTCAAACCTCTTCTGCTTAACATCTACGAGGGGTGTTCATTAAAGATTTCCTCTAAACCACTTAGGGTTATCATATTTGGTTGAAATTTCACATGTGTAATGATACATGTATCTATGGGTTATGTCTGAACTATTAATCTTACCACTTTTACAGTCATTTATTGTAAGTGGTGGTGGACCAGTCATTTATTGTAAGTGGTGGTGGACCAGTCATTTAGTGTAAGTGGTGGGAGACCAGTCATTTAGTGAAAGTGGTGGTGGACCAGTCATTTATTGTAAGTGGAGGGAGACCAGTCATTTAGTGAAAGTGGAGGTGGACCAGTCATTTAGTGAAAGTGGAGGTGGACCAGTCATTTATTGTAAGTGGTGGTGGACCAGTCATTTATTGTAAGTGGAGGTGGACCAGTCATTTATTGTAAGTGGTGGGAGACCAGTCAGTTATTGTAAGTGGTGGTGGAACAGTCATATATTGTAAGTGGAGGGAGACAAGTCATTTAGTGCAAGTGGTGGTGGACCAGTCATTTAGTGGATGTGGTGGTGGACCAGTCATTTATTGTAAGTGGTGGTTGACCAGTCATTTATTGTAAGTGGTGGTGGACCAGTCATTTATTGTAAGTGGTGGGAGACCAGTCATTTAGTGTAAGTGGAGGTGGACCAGTCATTGAGTGTAATTGGTGGACCAGACATTTAGTGTAAGTGATGGGGAACCTTCAGATATGGGTCTTTTTGGTTTAAGGGATGTGCATAATTTAAGAAATACCCATCAACCTTAGAAATCATTATGAAAGCTTTCTTATGTGTTCTGTGAAAGAGATCTAGAATTGTTCATTGCAATATTTGCATGTTTTAAATTTATGATAATAAAAAATGTATAGACAGTGCTAAAATTAGTCAAATATGCAGATTTCCGAGGTCTTCAGGAAGCATTTTCGACTATTTGAATATGATCATGACTTTGACTGACAAGCTGATTTTCTTAGATGTTGAAAAAACCCAGAACATATATATATATGGTGATAAGACTCATCTTGGGTGACAGACATGCTGTCTTTGATGTTCACTTGAAGCTCAAAACACAGGCTTTCTCCACTCATTTTACCATATGTATGTAATTGATCATGTCAGAAGTTGTAACTGGCAAGTGTAATACAGGAAGAAAGGCTGGTTGTCAGACTTTGCAATATGTATGGAAATTTACGTGCCATAATATCCAAATTTTCTGCAATTTTGAAATTTGACATTTAAATGTTCCCACAAGAGCATTTATCCTATCTCATCCTTTGGGCTGGTTATTTTATGATTAATAATATTATAATTATGTCAATAATATTTGTGGCAGTTTCATGATAATAATATACTCTGGCATACTTTTGAAGGGTCTGAAAAATATGGATAATCGCTTATGGAAGGCTGCTGCCTTGACGTACGCTTGGATGGGGTTATCCGTAAACGATGTGACTGCCGCCCTGTCAGACGACTCCCTATGAGATCGACAGGTCCTTAAACGTCTGGGAAATTAAGTCATGTCATTCTCCATGATCGAGGCCTTGGCTCAGTTACTCGGAACTCAGTGTTGATGTAGCGGGGCAGTCATCCAGACTGACCTTGTCTGAAGTAGCCCTCATTCACAAACTGAAAACATATGAAAGTTTACTGATTAATTCTGTAATTTTATGCACCTTTATACAACTGTTTCAATGACATATTTTTTTTAAAAACGTTTGTATATTAAATGAGTGAGTGAGTATGGTTTTACGCCGCTTTTAGCAATATTCCAGCAATATGACGGCGGGGGACACCAGAAATGGGCTTCACACATTGTATCCATGTCGGGAATCGAATCGGGGGTCTTCGGCGTGACGAGCGAACACTTTTACCACTAGGCTACCCGACCCCCCCTGTATATTAAATGAAGAGTTTATGATAGAGGATTTAGACAGAGACTGGTCTCGGGTCTCGGGTCTCGAGTCTCGAGTCAGTTGGTGGTTCCATGAGAGTGTACTCAAGTCATTCCCAAATCCCTTTCTTTGTCTGTAAACTGAAATTTGATAATGTATATCAACCTAGCTGTACCCCTCAAAAGATGAGTGAGTGGGTGGGTGGGTGGGTGGGTGGGTGGGTGAGTGAGTGAGTGAGTGAGTGAGTGAGTGAGTGAGTGAGTGAGTGTCAAACCAGAAAACTTAAAAAAATTGTACTTTTTGTTGCCCTGCCTGGAGCTTGGCATTAAGAGGCTAAAAGAAGGACTGGTTGGCTCGGAGTCAGTATACTGTGTCTGAGTGGTGTGTCCATGTTAAACTGCTGCATTGTATCTGAGTGGGCTAGTTCTGACTATTACAAACAGTCCCCCTCACATACGTGCATGCATGTCACTATATGAGTGCAATAACCTTGGTAATGTTTAACCTCACAACGTCTCACTCATACACCCACACTTTCGCCCTATGTGAAGGGTGTGTGTGGGCCAATACCACTCTACCATTTGCAAGCTGTTGAATTGTAGAAAAGCGAAAAAAAATGGAAATGCCCCTTTAATCCAAATGAACGTTTCTATCCCTCCATACTGTAGAGTGCTGAGGCAGGGACCATATTGGAGGCTTGTGATGATGATATCTTCCCTCACAATATGTCAATGACTCCCTTGGGGCTCCTGTGTGATCCTCAGCCCCCCGTGCTTGTCGCAGTACCTCATGAAATGGGCATCTGTCAGTCAGGCTCTGTGACTTGGTTGCTGTGGTTGTTGATGACAGCTTTTATTGAAATTACAAGGATTTCCCCATGTCTGGTCCTAGGATATCCTGCTAATCCTAGCAGTGACTGAGAAAATTGTTTGGACATTTAGGATTAAACCAGAAGTTAAGATCTGGAATAAAAGGATGTCGTTCTAAGCTGATAATTTGTGTATAAATCCCCTGACTTCATATGCCTGGAGTCATTGCCTCGGATTTCCTATTTCACTTTGGTCGTGACGTGCATCCAAGTGCGTGTGCATGCGTGTGTGCGTGTCTGTTTGTACTATGCCAGACTTATGCCAGTTTATGTTGCTGGCCAACTGAGAAGTCATGCCGAAGTTTATGCCAAATTTATTGCTGTGTTTAGCAATATTCCAGCAAGAACACTGTGGGTGACGCCAGAAATGGACTCTATACATTGTACTAGGGCTGGGACGGGTAACTCGGGTACTCGGGTTGGGTGGGTACTGAGTCGGGCCCGGGTACCTACAGGACTACCCGAAACCTGTGGTTAGTCACGTGATATATTGTTTCATGACAAAAATTCACTATAACTACATTGTTACACAACAATTTTAAGTCTCTAATGTTCGCATTTCTTCTGTCTTATATATGTTTGAACAAAGATAAAACTTCAGTCGAGTGTATGCATGACCACATCGTTTTATACGTGTATCAAAATACATTTTGCCAGGGCTACTGTCAAACTATTCCCAATCAGACATTTTGACCCTATCTCTTGACACCAACAGCGGGTAGCCGGGTAGGGTTGGGTAATAGGGGTGTGGGTACCCGGGTAGGGTAGGGTAATAGGGGTGTGGGTACCCGGGTAGGGTCGGGTAATAGGGGTGTGGGTACCCGGGTAGGGGGTGTTGGTACCCGGGTAGGGTCGGGTAATAGGGTGTCGGGTACCCGGGTAGGGTTGGGTAATAGGGGGTTGGGTACCCGGGTAGGGTCGGGTAATAGGGGTGTGGGTACCTTGGTAGGGTCGGGTAATAGGGGTGTGGGTACCCGGGTAGGGGGTGTTGGTACCCGGGTAGGGTCGGGTAATAGGGTGTCGGGTACCCGGGTAGGGTTGGGTAATAGGGGGTTGGGTACCCGGGTAGGGGGTGTTGGTACCCGGGTAGGGTCGGGTAATAGGGTGTCGGGTACCCGGGTAGGGTTGGGTAATAGGGGGTTGGGTACCCGGGTAGGGTCGGGTAATAGGGGTGTGGGTACCTTGGTAGGGTCGGGTAATAGGGGTGTCGGTACCCGGGTAGGGGGTGTGGGTACCCGGGTAGGGTCGGGTAATAGGGTGTCGGGTACCCAGGTAGGGTTGGGTAATAGGGGGTTGGGTACCCGGGTAGGGTCGGGTAATAGGGGTGTGGGTACCCCGGGTAGGGTCGGGTAATAGGGTTGTGGGTACCCGGGTAGGGTCGGGTAATAGGGGGGTGGGTACCTGGGCAGTAAACTTGGACTCATCCCAGCCCTACATTGTACTCATGTGGGGATTCAAACCAGGGCCTTCCGTGGGATGAGCCAACACCTGATCCACTAGACTGACATACTGTCCCCTTCTTTGTGCAAGAGTATCGTGCAGAATGTCAGGATGGAGCTTTGTAACAAATGTTTCTTAAGATAATTTCAGTATCAAAGGATAGTTTAAGTTTTAGTTTACAACACAACAAATTAAAAATGACAACATTATTTTTGGAACTAAAGGAGAAGCACTTCTTCATCCATCTGGACCTTAGAGCTCGGCCTCCCAGCGATCAACTTGCTCACCTCAGACCTACTACCCATTACCTCGGCTGTCATTTGTTACATCTCAATTCCTGAAGCAATCCCTGTAGATGGAGGACTGAAATAACCATGCTGGCTGACACAGAACTTTACTTTACTTACAAGAGTTCACAAACTGCCTTCCATTGCATGCATCCATATTGAACCGACTCTCTGTGGCTTCTTGAAACCGGATTAAAATTCTCCTTCTCGTTTGAAATTAATTGGACAGTTATTTTTAACAGGTTTCATTTGCAGCTCTGGGGTTACTGTGGAGGTATTAGTGATGGCTCCAGATGAGGCAGCCTTTCATCTGGCGATCTAGCACGATACTCAACTTCACAGTTTTATCATGGGCAAGGGCTTTAACATGCTTTTGGTTTGGTTGGTTTGTTGTTTATTGCCGCACTCAGCAATATTCAAGCTATATGACAGCGGTCTGTAAATAATCAAGTCTGGTTCAGACAATACAGTGATTGACATCATGAGATCGATCCAGGCAATTGGGATACAATGCCCCATCAACCAAGTCAACAAGTCTGACCACCCGATCACATTAGTTACCTCTTATGACAAGCATAGTCCCCTTTTACAGCAAGCATGGGTTGCTGAAGACCTTTTCTACCCCAGCTCTTCATGGCTCTCAACACATTGTACAGGGGAAGTTAGGTGTACAGGGGAAGCTACACGTACCGGGGAAGTTAGGTGTACAGGGGAAGCTACACGTACAGGGGAAGTTAGGCATACAGGGGAAGTTGGGTGTACAGGGGAAGTTAGGCATACAGGCGAAGTTGGGCATACAGGGGAAGTTAGGCGTACAGGGGAAGTTGGGCGTACAGGGGAAGTTGGGCGTACAGGGGAAGTTGGGCATACAGGGGAAGTTGGGTGTACAGGGGAAGTTGGGCATACAGAGGAAGTTGGGCATACAGGGGAAGTTGGGCATACAGAGGAAGTTTGGCGTACAGGGGAAGCTAGGCGTACAGGGGAAGCTAGGCATACAGGGGAAGTTAGGCATACAATTGCTTCTTATTAAATTTACAGTACCGGTATATATTGTTAATGAATTGTGGTAGTAATGACTTAAGATGTTAAATTAATAGTCACAGTATGTGATCACTCAAATCACAGAAAGGGTCAATGACAGATGGGGGCAAGGGTGGCCCAGTCGTCTAAGCCCCTGTGATTTGCTGTGCAGAGTTGCGTCCCTTGGGCATGAAGAAACCTATGATTGTGGGTTCGAACCCCGGTTCGCCCCCAATTATGTTTTTAGGTTTGTCAGCACCATACCTGTACTTGTGGATTTCACTGAAGTGGTAAACGTCTGAGACATGCATCACTTCGGGCTTTCCTCCCACATTAAGCCGACACGCCGCGATATAACTGGAATACTCAAGCGGCGTTAAACCCAACTCACTCACTCACTCACAGAAAGGCTCTTCAAAGAAATTCTTCAAGGACAAGGAAATATGTCTCTTATCCCACAATGCTTTTCTGGATGGATAACAAGATAAATCTGTTATCACACAATTATTGTCTCGATAACATGATACATCTGTTATCACATAGTATTATTCCTAATGTCTTGATGGATATCACATAACTCTTGTCCTAATGGATAACAAGATAAATTTGTTAATACAAAATTCTTGTCTTTAATAACAAGATAGATCTGTGATCACTTTGTTCTTGTCTCAATGGAAAACGAGACAGATTTTGAATTAGCAAAGTTTCTAAGAACATAACAGAAAAATGTGCAGTTTTTTAACCATGTACGACTTCAGTTTTGTACAATGTGAAGTGATGCCAAAGCGACAGCATAAAAAAACTGCAAATGGTTGTATGACTTCTGTTACGTGATACAAACACGTGCCTTGACAGGATCAAAGCGAGTGAGAGAGGTTGCAAATGATACATCCCTGTTCAATCTACTGGTCCACTCGGTAGGCTTGATGTAGGAAGTCTGTTTGACATTCTGTATGATGTGTTATTGGTAGCTTAAGAACTGCTCCATCTTTTGAATTGATGACATCCGTGATGGCTCGGCTTGACCTGTGTTCCATCAGGCGGGATGCGGTCCTTCCGATCTGGACATATGATAGTCCCCTTCTTTGTGTTTTCATCGTTATTGATGAGTTCCGTCATCGTTGATCGATGAATTGGGATATTTTTTTGAAAGTCATTAATTTGTCTTAGAATATTGAAGCTATTGATACTTTCATAGAATTCTGTTTATTTTTTCAGCCATTTTGTTTCTGGAGATTATTGAAACTATTAATACAATCACTAAGTTATAATTAGGATAGTAATCTGCTGCCAAGTCTAGTAACCATGGAAACTTGAGATGATTCATGGCAAAGAGTTTGTTGACCTTGCCTTACAATTTCAGTGTAATAGAATGGTAATTTATGCACCTAATACCACCATTATGGTTAAGTGGGGGAAGGGAGGAGGGGGGGGGGGGGGGAGGAATGGGGGTAATGAAAGGAGACTTAGCGTTCTCAACAAAACATGAGGAGAATTGTGTTTCTACTTGATGAAGCTCAGTAGCTGGCTGGAGAAATAACCTGACTCATTTGCCTCATCCGTTCAATACGATAGATCTTCAATTTTTTAATTCTGAGAGCTTATTTCCAAACTGTTGTTTGAGCCAACAATCTACATTGCATTTTTTGTTTTTGCTGTATATGCTGGAGGTATGCCTGTCTACTCACGTGTCATTGCTCACCTGTAGAAGACTTTCAAACTTTGAATAACAAAAAGCCCAGAGACCTCCATTAACTTTGAAGTGAAATAAAATTGAGAAAATTGAGCTGAATAAATGCTTTTAGCAGGAAATTCCACACGTAAATGACCAATTTCTCTCTGTGCAGACTTGTAAAGGTTGCACGAAACTCAGCAGGTCTTTCAATATCAGATGCACAAGTTTTGTAGTACACCCCCACTGCAGGAGAAGTGTCCCTGGCAATTAGCTGCTATTGTTTGTCAAGTGGCCAGGATCAATAGAGACTGAATAGAGAGGAGGCGGCAACGCTGTCTCTTTGTGACATCAAATATGGGCTGTGAAGCTACAGGAGCCTGCGGCCATGGGCAGCAAGAGGTCAGCTTTGTCCTGATGGAACTGGACATAACATGAAGATATGGCCCATTATAGCATGTTGAGGTGGGGAATAAGTACATGGGTTGGTTCTACCAGGACTGTACATTACATGAAAATATGGCCCATTATAACATGGAGGTGGGGAATAAGGACATGAGTTGGTGATACCAGGACTGGACATAACATGAAGATATGGCCCATTATAGCATGTTGAGGAGGGGAATAAGGACATGAGTTGGTGATACCAGGACTGGACATAACATGAAGATATGGCCCATTATAGCATGTTGAGGAGGGGAATAAGGACATGAGTTGGTGATACCAGGACTGTACATTACATGAAGATATGGCCCATTATAGCATGTTGTCAGGAGGGGAATAAGGACATGAGTTGGTGATACCAGGACTGTACATTACATGAAGATATGGCCCATTATAGCATGTTGAGGAGGGGAATAAGGACATGAGTTGGTGATACCAGGACTGGACATTACATGAAGATATGGCCCATTATAGCATGTTGAGGAGGGGAATAAGGACATGAGTTGGTGATACCAGGACTGTACATTACATGAAGATATGGCCCATTATAGCATGTTGAGGAGGGGAATAAGGACATGAGTTGGTGATAGAAGGACTGGACATTACATGAAGATATGGCCCATTATAGTATGTTGAGGAGGGAAATAAGGACATGAGTTGGTGATACCAGGACTGTACATTACATGAAGATGTGGCCCATTATAGGATGTTGAGGAGTGGAATAAGGACATGAGTTGGTGATACCAGGACTGGACATTACATGAAGATATGGCCCATTATAGAATGTTGAGGAGGGGAATAAGGACATGAGTTGGTGATACCAGGACTGTACATTACATTAAGATATGGCCCATTATAGCATGTTGAGGAGGGGAATAAGGACATGAGTTGGTGATACCAGGACTAGACATTACATGAAGATATGGCCCTTTATAGCATGTTGAGGAGGGGAATAAGGACATGAGTTGGTTCTACCAGGACTGGACATTACATGAAGATATGGCCCATTATAGAATGTTGAGGAGGGGAATAAGGACATGAGTTGGTGATACCAGGACTGGACATTACATGAAGATATGGCCCATTATAGTAGTTGAGGTGGGGAATAAGTACATGGGTATCAAGAAAGTATAACTTGTAGTGTTTTATTAAAGAAACTAGGCTCTAAGATGAAATCCTTCTACAGGGTTAAAGTTGAGTTTGAAAAATGTGATGGAAGCTTTTTCAATTTAGTTTGTTCATCCTGCAGCAAGAACGAGTCATTTATAATTGCTGCTGTAAAACCTCCATGTTACTTTATGAGAGAGGAGTAGAAAGTTAATGGACAGTTGAACATGTGTCGTCATTAGATGAGGTGTCCAAGTCCAACTGCCAAGCCACCAAAGTGAGGAAGGATGCAAGGAAGGACAACTGACAGGACAATGATAAAGTGCTGTTCCTGACTGCCACACTGACCCGAATGAGTGGCTGCAAGTACTCATGCGTTTAGTGGACTTGTCACATTCTGGAGCTAAAAAAATATTTTGAAAATAATTGATTGACTTAATATTAAAAAGTTATTTACTGGCTGACAAGCCTTAAATATCAAATGAGAACCCAGTGTCACCATTGTTTTATGAGTGGGTAATGCATTTTGTAATACAGTCTTAAATTTATGAGAATTTAATTTTTGAACACGTTTTTATAAAGATTTCGTTTTAGAATATGAAAAAACAAAACAAAACGCTTTTGAATGAACAAATAATTTGTTGTGGAATTAGGACAAAATGTGTAAAATAACTAATCATTTGTCTTTGACTTTCTGTGGATATTTAAGGAATTATTTATGACCTGTGCCCACTTGCACAAAGCGATCCAAGTGCTAAGACTATTGTAAGCCTATGTTAAAGTATGGGAGTTACGATCATCTTAGCGCTAAGATTGCTTTGTGCAAGCAGGTCCTGATCTTAGTGTTACCTTGTCATGTAATGCAGTAAGTGCTATGTTTATGAACTGTTCATGTTTTCATGAAAATCGATCGTAGTGATCAATCTGTGATGTAAGCCTTGAAGCTGGTCAATCTGTGAAACACTTTCATGCCTAGATTTAGATGTTCGATAAGCAGTGTGGGGGAATTTCAATTTCTATGTAAATACTCCAGTATAAGATCATACATGGAAGACTGACACTTAAAAAATAATGTGGCTATGATTGATTGGCTCTCTGAACTATGTTGTCTGAAAACAGTAGTGGAGGGACAATGGGAATTGTTACTTTGGCTTGTTAACATATGTTGATTAAATCTCACTGTAACTGATGGTACCGCCTCCGTGGTCTAGTGATAGATTCTGCCTAGAGAGTGGAAGGTCTGGGGTTCCATCCCTGGTTCCATCGTTAAAAGATGGTACTTGTTGTTACCCTGTCTGGCGCTCGGCATTAAGGGCTCAAACAAGGACTGGTCAGCCCAGAGTCTGAGTGAGTATACTGTGTTTGAGTGGGGTATTCATGTTAAATTGTGGCGTGGTATCTCACTGGGTTAGCACTATAAAATCGGCATTAATCTGTGCTAATACAAGCAGCCACACACACACAGACCCACATACTTGCATGCAAGTCGCTATATAAGTGAAATAATTTTGGATGCGATGAAAAACCCCATTTCACCTCACTTTAAACATGCCATTTCCCTGATTTCTCTCCTTGCCCCAGGAGGCCTGAGGTAATGAACACTTGCTTGAAATGAGGTTGGGTTCGAATCATTTAACCAGTGAGAACATTTCGCCAAAGACCCGGGTTCGATTCCTGACATGGGTACACTGTGTGAAGCCCATTTCTGTTGTCCCCTGCCATGATATTGCTGGAATATTGCTGAAAACGACGTAAAACAAAGGTCACTCACTCACTCACTGATACAGACAGGCTTGTACATTGGACTGTGCTTTTGACAGAGACCTTTTTATGAGGATTATGGCAAGCTAAACAAAGATCTGAGGACATCCCATTACAGGTCACGTCAGAATGACCTTTCATACAACCAATCAAAGCGTCGCTTACCAGATCATGAAAGTGACAGTCGGAATGTGTTTTCTCATCATGCAACCACGAAAACGTTAACACGGGTCATTCCGAACGACAGTTACGGCCCGTACGACTGATTCCGTCAAAATTATCGTTTATCTCTCGCTTCCGTGGGTCAAACATTTGAACGGAATGTTCGTTTGTTCAGTTTTCAAAATTTTAATCGTAAACTGTGCCTACATATTTTTCAAGCGTATTCTGAAATGGAAGTCGCCAGGTTGAAACGAGTTCCGTAAAGCTCAAGAAAGCTGCTTTCTAATTGGCTGACGTTTGTCATTTCAGTGGTTGGTCAAAGTTCGTGAAAGGTCGTTTTTTTTCTGTTTAACGTAAGGATAATAAATTTACAGAAATGGTTCATGATTTACCATCGCTCTGTTATTTACCATAAAAACCATCGAATTTATACTCAGTTATAATTAAGATATCGGAGATCTGATTATTGAAATCAATTTGCACAAATTTAATGATTTAAAAAGGTTCCTAACATGAAATGTAAACCACCTTCAATGACGTAATTCAGGCAAGATCACAAAAATTTACAAATTTTGTGTTTGTTTTGGTCTTAACCTTGGTATGATTGAATACATCAGGATTTTTTTACATAGTAATGTGTATTTTTCTATCAGGAATAAATGTGCAAAATATTTCTTCAATTGGCCCTTATATAATCAAGCACCAACTGTTTGAAATCACCCACCCTCTTTACAGCGCCTTATGCTAAAATTAATCCAGCAGGCAGGGCTAAGAAGTGTGAAAACAATTCAGCAGGCTAAAGGTAAAGAGACAGGACCTCAGAGAGCCATTGCTGACGAATACTTGGTCCAAAGTCAATGCTGTCAAACAATTCTGAAGAAAAAGGTCTTTGTGTATGGTCATGAATACATGAGTGAGTATGGTTTGACGCCACTTTAAGCGATATTCCAGCAATATCACGGCGGGGGCGTCAGAAATGGGCTTCACATATTGTATCCAGGTGAGAAATCGAACCTGGCCTACAGCGTGATGTGTGAACGCTTTATCCACTAGGCTACCCCACCGCCCCTGGCCATGTAGAAGGAAGACCCAGGCTGTTACTGGCCACGGTACAGCTGAAGTGTGGCCGATGTGACATTATTTACTCACTCGCTCACTGTGATCAGGGTTCACTTGGAATAGTGTTTACAGACTAAACGCCATGCTATGGTCCATGTCACACACACTTGCACCTTGTGTCTTCACCAGGGTCACAGTGCACGTCATCGCTACTGTGCTTACCATTTGGGTAATAATGATGATAGTTATGATCATGATGATAATAATAATATATGCGCTTGTATAGCACCAACATTCACACAGTAAAGTGTGCTCTGCTCACATGTTGGAAGAGTCTGCAGAGTCAATGTTTTTTGCTGTCTTTTTAAAGATAAGTTTGGGGATCTAACTTTTAGTATCACAGTTGTGTATGGGGACTGTCTTTGCCTCCCTTATATTGCCCTGACCAGATGCTATGCTATGTGGGTGTGGACTACTCCGTGGAGAAGACTCCAGCTTGTGTGGAGAGTTCTTCTGGTCAGGCCCATGTCTGTGATTCTGCTTTGTTGAAATGTTTCAGCACTGAAGTTCTTATCAAACCTCTTAAACATGCAAACAAGTAATTTAATAATAACACATGATTTTTGTAATCTGTTGTGATTTACGGGCAATGCCTGGCAGTCATTAAGTGTAATGTTATTGATTTGAGAAACATGCTCTGAAATACAATTTCAGGGTCAGAAATTAAGTTTTATTTTTACATGTCAACAGAAAGGATCTGCTGAAGAGTTTCTGCATTTCGATTGGTTAAATTGGTTGTCCACATGAGCATGTCTCTCGTCCTTCCAGAATTTTGTTTGACTTACATGATGTTGAACCCTGAACTTCAATGCATCACTTTAAAATGACTTGTTGCTTTTGAATTAAGATTGCTTAAAATAATAGCAAAACTTCTACATTCAGTAAATTACGGTTAGAACAAACTCAAAGTGACCTCTAATTTTAGTTTGTTATAACCGCAGTTCGTTTTATGCATATATACAGCACAAACACAGCAAATGGCTGGGACCAAATAATAAGTTTGTTATATCTGTCAGTTCGTTATAAGCGGGATCATTATAAATGTAGTTTACTGTCTTAAATTATAGGATTTCTTAAAAAATAATGCTTATTGACAACAATAAAGTAAGAGAAGATTATCAGATGACAAGATTGTCATTACAACTCCTGGAAAAATAAACATTTTGGGGCAATAGAGGCCACTTGGAATAGTGTTTACAGACTACAGATGTGAGTTGTTATTGTTACTGAACATAAATTCTTTGTTATGACTATATTTTACTCATTGAATATATCCACTATGTATGTTACATGCCACACACAACACAAAAAAAACATGTCGGGAATCAAACCCTGGTCTTCAGCTGGGATGAGTGAACGCTTTAACCACTAGGCTACCCCACCGCCCATGAATATTAACAGGTACTAAATCAAGTAACCTGACACTTATATTTTTGACATGAGGCCTCAAGCTTTGATCTCTTGATTTACAGACTTTTGCTCAAACAAAGGATTGTGGTTTAATAATTGTGGAAATAAAAGTACACTTTAAGAAAAAAAATTAAATGCTCAAGTCATCTCTTGATTACTTCCCTTCCCACAATGACCTTCTCTGAAGGTTTTCCATGAGTAATATCAGTTAACAGACTCAGTGGGGGGAACAATGGAACATTTGTTAACAAATCTTAATTTCTTTCAGCACTGTGAAGTTTCAGGTCACCAGATCCATTGACAAAGTGATTCACAAAGTAATTGCCAAAGGAAGATGTAAAATTGGATGTTGTGAAGGAATTAGCATGTTGGCCAAGGGTAAAATTAACCTCTGAGGCTCAATAAGCAGGTTTATCGATAGCTCTTCAAGTACATTTTCAAAGAAAACTACAACTGTATTTTGAATGTCTGTTTATATGACCTCTACTCTACTTAATTATTGATGTAGAATCTATAATAATTACTCAAAGTTAACAAAGTTAAAGCAAGATATTACAAATGGTCAGAGAACTTAGAGAATCAATGTATTCTGTTGTTTGGCTGGTTGTAGATAGATTCAAGACAGTAGGGCTGGCTTTGCATATCCACATTCCTGGTTGTGTCATGGGATGAAGGTGAACTAATGTAGCTGTGGAAGTCCAGGACACTGACTCCAGCGGTCAGCAGTCAGCCACCCGACCTATAATAGTTGCCTGGGGACGAGTTCTAAGTGAAAGTGGTGTTCTGCTGACTTGATGCAAGTGATGTTCTACTGACTTGATGCAAGTGATGTTCTACTGACTTGACAAGTGATGTTCTGCTGACTTGACAAGTGATGTTCTGCTGACTTGACAAGTGATGTTCTGCTGACTTGATGCAAGTGATGTTCTACTGACTTGACAAGTGATGTTCTACTGACTTGACAAGTGATGTTCTGCTGACTTGACAAGTGATCTTCTGCTGATTTGACAAGTGATGTTCTGCTGACTTGATGCAAGTGATGTTCTACTGACTTGACAAGTGATGTTCTACTGACTTGACAAGTGATGTTCTGCTGACTTGACAAGTGATGTTCTGCTGACTTGACAAGTGATGTTCTACTGACTTGACAAGTGATGTTCTACTCACTTGATGCAAATGATGTTCTACTGACTTCATGCAAGTGATGTTCTACTGACTTGACAAGTGATGTTCTACTGACTTGACAAGTGATGTTCTGCTGGCTTGACAAGTGATGTTCTGCTGACTTGATGCAAGTAATGTTCTACTGACTTGACAAGTGATGTTCTACTGACTTGACAAGTGATGTTCTGCTGACTTGACAAGTGATGATCTGCTGACTTAATGCAAATGATGTTCTACTGACTTCATGCAAGTGCTGTTCTACTGACTTGACAAGTGATGTTCTGCTGACTTCATGCAAGTGATGTTCTACTGACTTGACAAGTGATGTTCTGCTGACTTGACAAGTGATGTTCTGCTGACTTGACAAGTGATGTTCTACTGACTTGATGCAAGTGATGTTCTACTGACTTGACAAGTGATGTGCTGCTGACTTGACAAGTGATGTTCTGCTGACTTGACAAGTGATGTTCTGCTGACTTGACAAGTGATGTTCTGCTGACTTGACAAGTGATGTTCTGCTGACTTGACAAGTGATGTTCTGCTGACTTGATGCAAGTGATGTTCTACTGACTTGACAAGTGATGTTCTGCTGACTTGACAAGTGATGTTCTGCTGACTTGATGCAAGTGATGTTCTACTGACTTGACAAGTGATGTTCTGCTGACTTGACAAGTGATGTTCTGCTGACTTGACAAGTGATGTTCTGCTGACTTGACAAGTGATGTTCTGCTGACTTGATGCAAGTGATGTTCTACTGACTTGACAAGTGATGTTCTGCTGACTTGACAAGTGATGTTCTGCTGACTTGATGCAAGTGATGTTCTGCTGACTTGACAAGTGATGTTCTGCTGACTTGACGCAAGTGATCTTCTGCTGATTTGACAAGTGATGTTCTGCTGACTTGATGCAAGTGATGTTCTGCTGACTTGACAAGTGATCTACTGCTGATTTGACAAGTGATGTTCTGCTGACTTGACGCAAGTGATGTTCTACTGACTTGACGCAAGTGATGTTCTACTGACTTGACAAGTGATGTGCTGCTGATTTGACAAGTGATGTTCTGCTGACTTGATGCAAGTGATGTTCTGCTGACTTGACGCAAGTGATGTTCTACTGACTTGACAAGTGATGTGCTGCTGACTTGACAAGTGATGTTCTGCTGACTTGATGCAAGTGATGTTCTACTGACTTGACAAGTGATGTGCTGCTGACTTGACAAGTGATGTTCTACTGACTTGACAAGTGATCTGCTGATTTGACAAGTGATGTTCTGCTGACTTGATGCAAGTGATTTTCTACTGACTTGACAAGTGATGTTCTACTGACTTGATAAGTGATGTTCTACTGACTTGACAAGTGATGTTCTGATAACTTGGTGCAAGTGACTCTACTACAGAACCAGCAGTCATATGATACCTCTACATCAGATTGACTGTCCAACAAAGTACGGTTGTATTGCAGACACCAAGACGCTGACAGTCGAAGCTCACACAATTAGTTAGGGAGTCTAAGTGAACATTGCGTGTAAACATTTCATTCTGACTGTGGAATCTGAGTGAATATTGTGTATTTCAGCCATGAAATGGATCTGTTGATGCTGATAAATTGCGACTCTGGACTTAATTATTTTCCACTAAGCATTGTGAACACTTTTATCAAGAAGTGAAATCTGGTTATAACGAACATATTTGCACTGTCTCTTGAAGTTCATCATGTATTGCACATAATTTTTTATTTATTTTGTGTTCTACTTCTCAACAAGTTGCTCCTGAACAGGATTGCGCTAGGTTGTCATGGAGATACAACAGTCAAGCTCTGGGATCTCTGCCCTTGGATGAACACTTTTTTTTTGAGTATTGTGTCATCTGCATCTTTGCTTGGATTAAACACATCAAACGAACATGGCTGTAGAATGTTCACTGGCTTTGACTTGGTTCGTTTAGATGATTAGCACTTCCGTTATTTAATGCGTGGCTGCTTGGCTTGCTGCACATGCTGACTGTGATCACCATCACTGGTTTGTCCCATCTGGATGCTACAAGTTGGAAATGGGGATTCTTTGGGGAGTTGTAATTTAGACATCAATGATGTAAGTGACATTCTTATTGGATGTGTGTTTTTGTGTTCTGAAATATGTGCATTATTCTATGTCTTGTGAAGAATTCTGTCTGCAATTACCTTGCCATCAATTGTGGTGTTGGATCCATCAGGCTCCCGGTACAGAGGCCCTGAGGCTTCAACTCAATGTGCTGAGTCAGCATTAACTAATTCTGTTGGTGTATGGTCGGAATTGTTGGGAGAAAATAACATTTCTAAGAAGGCTTTTATGTCGATGATATTTGTACATTATGTAAGTATTGATGGAGAGATGTTATGTCTGCCACATAAGGCTAGGGTAGTTCTCTGTGGAGTTGCATTCCTTAGTCATCTTAGAAACCTAGGATAATTGGTTTGAATCTAAGTTTTGTCCTGATGTTGTTTCTGGGTTTGTCAGGACCGTACCTATGTTGTGGATTTCACCAAGTGGTCATCTACGACCAGCAACATTGTTTCCCACGTTAAGCTCATGCAGTGATATAAGTGAAACACTTGTAGGCTGAACCAAAGTCGCTGGCTCACTGTTTTTTGCTGATGAGATAAATCTATGTGACTTTTAAGAAAGATATTCTTGTCCAAACTAAGGAAGGACAGGAAGATGTCCATGATATCAACCACTGGTTTGTCTGGTCCAGACTTGACCATGTTATCAACCACTATTTAAGATAGTTCTTGATCTGTAAATGAAGATAAAATCACTTCCAGAACGCCATTGCTACATTATCAAGGAAGGTATGAGAAGATAGTTCTTGATCTCTTGCTGTGTCACCAGTGATGACGTTGCTGACATTCGAGTGCCTTCCAGATAGGATGCAGTTAATGGCTTTCATGGGTCAGATATTAACCATTATCCTCTGATTGGATTCTGTCAACATTGTGACGCCAAGAACCCTTGGTTCCAATGTCCAGTCACTGCTCCTGGGTACCATGTTCTGTTCTTTGAGTGGGTCAAACATTCCACAGATTAATGTGACAGAATTACAGTGTGGCTGAGCCAAGTTTAAACCAAATAAGATACGATTCTTTTGTACGTTATTTTGTTTGAATGTGTACATTTCAAATAATGTAACAATCTTGGCCAAAATGTTCAATCAACTATCTTTGGTTATTGGTTTTCTGGAGCTTTCTTCTCTTTGATTCTTGTGAATGGTTAAAAAGTAAATCTTTTTTGTGATCAAGTAGAGGCAAAACCTGTACAAGGGATTGTAATGAAAATCTGAGTTTGTCACAAAATGTTGATTTTCAAATTGACATTAAGATTTAATTCCTAAAACAACTGAGGCTTGATGGGTGTGGGACAGGCAAGAACCTAGGTCTGTAATTACTCTGTAGTCTGTCGTGAAAGGTAAAATATGCCTGTAGTTCAAATCCATTCACAATCATCAGCAGACACATTCAGGCTCTGTGTAGCTTGTGGGAGAGAGCTCACAATCATCAGCAGACACATTCAGGCTCTGTGTAGCTTGTGGGAGAGAGCTCACAATCATCAGCAGACACATTCAGGCTCTGTGTAGCTTGTGGGAGAGAGCTCACAATCATCAGCAGACACATTCAGGCTCTGTGTAGCTTGTGGGAAAGACCTCACGTGAAGGGAGAATCTATGGTTATTTAAAAACAATTGTTGCTTAAAAGCCAAAGCATTGTTTTTCATATTTTAGTCGGGACACAGCAGTTAAATAGAGAATCAGTCTGAAATAAAAGCATACAAATACAATAACATACAGTCACCAATATGTGCTGATGACACCAGGGGTCACAGTATGCCGTAGACTAGTTACCATGGTGATGCCAGGGGTTCACAGACAATTCATTACAGTTGCTGTTGTAGCAGCTATAAAATTTCCAAGTCCCGTGATGGGATTCAAACCACGGACCTTCTGATCCGAGATCAGACGCCTTGTCCACATGACCAAAGAGGTTAACTGCATCCGCAAGCTGACAAGGTAAGGATGTCATCTGTGGGATGACTCCACGCCCTGCTACATACTCCCCCATCAACAGAAGGCACGTCCCGGGCCGCATAGTAGGGTACTGAGGCTTAGTCTGCTCAAATTTAGTATGAACGTGCTCAACCCCACGTTGGGCGCCAATGTAACTCCCTTAGAACTTCCGAGTCCCGTGATGGGCTTCGAACTACGGACCTTCTGATCTGAGGTCGGACGCCTTGTCCACATGACAAGATAGGTTAACCTCGTCAGCAAGCTGACAAGGTAAGAATGTCATCTGTGGGATGACTCCACGCCCTGCTACACTATGATGACACCAGGCGGTCACAGCCAGACTTTAGGTCTGTGCTCGTGGTACACGTCAAGGGACGGTGGGGTAGCCTCATGGTTAAGGCAGTCGCTTGTCACGCCAAAGGCCAGGGTTTGATTCCCCACATGGGTCCAATATGTGAAGCCCATTTCAGGTGTCCCCCAGCCGTGATGTTGCTGGAATAGTGCTAAACGCAGCGTGAAATCATACCCACTCACAGCTATGGACTATCTTGTGTATCTCTGCTGTGATGGGGAATTGAGATGCATTGCTACATTTCAATATTCAGTCATATGAACTGAAGGAGAAATATTTCTACTCAGAACTGAAGTTTTATCCCAGAAAGTAATTCATGCAGCTTCTCAAGTTGTAATGAGATCTGTTACTGCAAAATTGAGGAATGTCAAAAGAACGCTAACAAACTTTGTCACCAAAGTTGGCAAAATGTTGATATTTTCAAAAAAATATTTTCATCAATCATGAAGAATTGCACTGTGACGAGGAAAAGTATTCTTGCATTGATTGAAAAGATGACACTTGTGATAATTACATGGCTTGTGTCGCACCACGGAACACGAGATTATTCTCTTCATTAATAATAAATGTGTTCATCTTTGTCTACGGAAGCCTGGACACTTCAAGACAAGCCATATGAAACATGTGAAGTCAACCACAAGTTTCTTTAGAAGAGAGCTAATTTCAATTATAATGGTTCTGTTTCATGTAATTTGACTGATTTTCATTTTGTTGAAGTTGTGCTTAAAGTGGTTCCATGTCTAACCTAATTATTTTACAGAAATATTGTTCATGTTTGAATTCGAAGTTGCCTCATCTATCTTGGTAGATTTGTTTAGGACGTCGGTGTAGTGTGCCAAAGGTGTGGGACATTACCTTCTTATTTAGATTCAAACTTAATGTACTTTTGTAAATGTGAAATTTTGCTGTGTTGAACATTCAAGACATTTTCCTTGGTATCTGTCCCTGTGATTAGATGCTTCCATGAGCAATAATGTCTTGTAGCTTGGCGTGGTCGCCTGTGAAAAACGTTTTGGAATGTGAAGTAAGGAAATCGCTTTCTATTTTCTTCAAGCCAAAATTGAATTTTTTATGTGACCCGTGACAAGTATCTGATTCCTGGTTAGTAGACTTGATTCCGTGGGCATGAATCCTGGTAATAAAGACAGAAATCTCCTGAACAAGGCTTCATCCAAGATTTGGTTCAATTATTCATGGTAATACCCATTTTGGTTTCAATTAAAACTTGCCAAGGATTACAACCCGGGTCTCCTCTGATCAATCAGCCTGTCGGCCGACATGTCCCTAAACTAATAGAATTTTCACTGCCACGGTCCAGTGGCGACTAAGATATTGATGACAGTAATCAATGTGATTTTCTGAAAAAGCTGACAACGAAACACTAAATAATTTTCCATGGTGTGCGTAATGCACAGAAAGCTGTATTCCCGTGTGATTTTAAGAATGGAGAAATAGCATCGTTAGTGTCGAACTCCTGTAATTTGCCGGAGGAAATTGCCTCGATTTTTATCCAGGCTCGGTTAAGACCCTGTCTCCATGGACAGCTAAGAGTTTTTGTCGTTGCGATTACCATGGCAGTGGTATTACTCTGTGACAGCTGGTATTTGGACACTTTTTATCCATTTTGCTTAAAAGCCAGCGATATCATTGCTGTGTGCTCCATATTGATACTGGTTATTGTGATCGACCTCTGGCTGACAGGTTACATCGTTATGGTGCAAGTCAACCGGAAATGTATTTATTTAAGCAAATGTACTGGAAAATGCTCACGGAGGTGTAAGCTCGTGTAAGCTGCTAATAGTGATGTTTGTCCGAGTGTACAGACTGCTCAAGTCCCAGCGAGCATGACCTGAATCACTCAGGTTTCTGCCACGTTGCCACGACAGCTGATGTTAATGTGTTTTAGATAAATATTGATTCGACAGATACATGTTTTGGGAGTTTCATGACGTTTGTTTGTCAATATGCATCATGAACTTCTCCACCTACGGTTATTGGAGATTTAAATGTTTTTGTATCTGTCAGATTTTGTCACGTCAGGTTTGCCGGATACCTTGTTATCTCTGTAACTCAAATGTATTACCTCCTTACAGGACCAAGCTGATGGCAGGTAGTCTCCCCTTGAATTTGGTGTTAGTTTCAACTTGTCTCCACTAGAGGGCTACAAGAATGCCGATCACCTTGCCACTCACCAAAGTGGCAGTCGATCCAGGTAAGTTAGTACTTGTATACTAAACTTTCTTGAGTGTCTTCAAAAGTACAGATCGGACCATATTTGACAAATATGCATTGATATGTCCTCTAGTCTTAAGTTTAGACAATTGATCCTTCGGAAAAATTTGTTCACAGTGTGTTTGTTGTTAAAGATGTTTGCGGAATGTGAAGTTTTATGTGTTCAAAGCCAAGTCTGTTGAAATGACATCTTTGTGCAAGTACTCGGCTGTTGTGTCGTTTGTCAGGTAGGAGTTGGTATTGTTATGTCTGAATCTGTGTGTTCATTCATGCAGAACAGCGCAGTGGCCTGATACTGCCACAAACAGATGTCACACATGCATATTGATTCCATGTTTTGGTGTGAATTTGCAGTGTACAGGGAAACATTCCCTTCCTGCAGTTGCTGGAATCCATCATAAATATGCAGGCTTGGCTAAAAAATGATGGTTCCACGATTTTATTTTTTGCAACCTGTCAAAATACATTTTTCATGCCCTCCCAAAAGACTCAAAGTCACAAATATTATTTATATTTTGCATGGCTCTGAATCAGGTTGATTTCTGGTGTCCCCCGCCGTGATATTGCTGAAATATTGCTAAAAGTGGCGTAAAACCAAACTCACTCACTCACTGAATCAGGTTGTTTGTCTGGTTTCACGAATGGGTGTCCTTCAATAAACCCAACAATAAACTGATGGGAAGCTCATTCAAGTTCTGGTAACAATAACCACTCACTCACTCACTACACAATGTCCCACACAATAAACTGATGGGAAGCTCATTCAAGTTCTGGTAACAATAACCACTCACTCACTCACTACACAATGTCCCACACAATAAACTGATGGGAAGCTCATTCAAGTTCTGGTAACAATAACCACTCACTCACTCACTACACAATGTCCCACACAATAAACTGATGGGAAGCTCATTCAAGTTCTGGTAACAATAACCACTCACTCACTCACTACACAATGTCCCACACAATAAACTGATGGGAAGCTCATTCAAGTTCTGGTAACAATAACCACTCACTCACTCACTACACAATGTCCCACACAATAAACTGATGGGAAGCTCATTCAAGTTCTGGTAACAATAACCACTCACTCACTCACTACACAATGTCCCACACAATAAACTGATGGGAAGCTCATTCAAGTTCTGGTAACAATAACCACTCACTCACTCACTACACAATGTCCCCCACAATAAACTGATGGGAAGCTCATTCAAGTTCTGGTAACAATAACCACTCACTCACTCACTACACAATGTCCCCCACAATAAACTGATGGGAAGCTCATTCAAGTTCTGGTAACAATAACCACTCACTCACTCACTACACAATGTCCCCCACAATAAACTGATGGGAAGCTCATTCAAGTTCTGGTAACAATAACCACTCACTCACTCACTACACAATGTCCCACACAATAAACTGATGGGAAGCTCATTCAAGTTCTGGTAACAATAACCACTCACTCACTCACTACACAATGTCCCCCACAATAAACTGATGGGAAGCTCATTCAAGTTCTGGTAACAATAACCACTCACTCACTCACTACACAATGTCCCCCACAATAAACTGATGGGAAGCTCATTCAAGTTCTGGTAACAATAACCACTCACTCACTCACTACACAATGTCCCACACAATAAACTGATGGGAAGCTCATTCAAGTTCTGGTAACAATAACCACTCACTCACTCACTACACAATGTCCCACACAATAAACTGATGGGAAGCTCATTCAAGTTCTGGTAACAATAACCACTCACTCACTCACTACACAATGTCCCCCACAATAAACTGATGGGAAGCTCATTCAAGTTCTGGTAACAATAACCACTCACTCACTCACTACACAATGTCCCACACAATAAACTGATGGGAAGCTCATTCAAGTTCTGGTAACAATAACCACTCACTCACTCACTACACAATGTCCCACACAATAAACTGATGGGAAGCTCATTCAAGTTCTGGTAACAATAACCACTCACTCACTCACTACACAATGTCCCACACAATAAACTGATGGGAAGCTCATTCAAGTTCTGGTAACAATAACCACTCACTCACTCACTACACAATGTCCCCCACAATAAACTGATGGGAAGCTCATTCAAGTTCTGGTAACAATAACCACTCACTCACTCACTACACAATGTCCCCCACAATAAACTGATGGGAAGCTCATTCAAGTTCTGGTAACAATAACCACTCACTCACTCACTACACAATGTCCCCCACAATAAACTGATGGGAAGCTCATTCAAGTTCTGGTAACAATAACCACTCACTCACTCACTACACAATGTCCCCCACAATAAACTGATGGGAAGCTCATTCAAGTTCTGGTAACAATAACCACTCACTCACTCACTACACAATGTCCCACACAATAAACTGATGGGAAGCTCATTCAAGTTCTGGTAACAATAACCACTCACTCACTCACTACACAATGTCCCCCACAATAAACTGATGGGAAGCTCATTCAAGTTCTGGTAACATTAACCACTCACTCACTCACTACACAATGTCCCCCACAATAAACTGATGGGAAGCTCATTCAAGTTCTGGTAACATTAACCACTCACTCACTCACTCACTACACAATGTCCCACACAATAAACTGATGGGAAGCTCATTCAAGTTCTGGTAACAATAACCACTCACTCACTCACTACACAATGTCCCACACAATAAACTGATGGGAAGCTCATTCAAGTTCTGGTAACAATAACCACTCACTCACTCACTACACAATGTCCCCCACAATAAACTGATGGGAAGCTCATTCAAGTTCTGGTAACAATAACCACTCACTCACTCACTACACAATGTCCCCCACAATAAACTGATGGGAAGCTCATTCAAGTTCTGGTAACAATAACCACTCACTCACTCACTACACAATGTCCCCCACAATAAACTGATGGGAAGCTCATTCAAGTTCTGGTAACAATAACCACTCACTCACTCACTACACAATGTCCCACACAATAAACTGATGGGAAGCTCATTCAAGTTCTGGTAACAATAACCACTCACTCACTCACTACACAATGTCCCCCACAATAAACTGATGGGAAGCTCATTCAAGTTCTGGTAACAATAACCACTCACTCACTCACTACACAATGTCCCACACAAAAACTGATGGGAAGCTCATTCAAGTTCTGGTAACAATAACCACTCACTCACTCACTACACAATGTCCCCCACAATAAACTGATGGGAAGCTCATTCAAGTTCTGGTAACAATAACCGCTCACTCACTCACTACACAATGTCCCACACAATAAACTGATGGGAAGCTCATTCAAGTTCTGGTTACAATAACCGCTCACTCACTCACTACACAATGTCCCCCACAATAAACTGATGGGAAGCTCATTCAAGTTCTGGTAACAATAACCACTCACTCACTCACTACACAATGTCCCACACAATAAACTGATGGGAAGCTCATTCAAGTTCTGGTAACAATAACCACTCACTCACTCACTACACAATGTCCCCCACAATAAACTGATGGGAAGCTCATTCAAGTTCTGGTAACAATAACCACTCACTCACTCACTACACAATGTCCCACACAATAAACTGATGGGAAGCTTATTCAAGTTCTGGTAACACTAACCACTCACTCACTCACTACACAATGTCCCACACAATAAACTGATGGGAAGCTCATTCAAGTTCTGGTAACAATAAGCACTCACTCACTCACTACATAATGTCCCACACAATAAACTGATGGGAAGCTTATTCACGTTCTGGTAACACTAACCACTCACTCACTCACTACACAATGTCCCACACAATAAACTGATGGGAAGCTCATTCAAGTTCTGGTAACAATTACCACTCACTCACTCACTACACAATGTCCCCCACAATAAACTGATGGGAAGCTCATTCAAGTTCTGGTAACAATAACCACTCACTCACTCACTACACAATGTCCCACACAATAAACTGATGGGAAGCTCATTCAAGTTCTGGTAACAATAACCACTCACTCACTCACTACACAATGTCCCACACAATAAACTGATGGGAAGCTCATTCAAGTTCTGGTAACAATAACCGCTCACTCACTCACTACACAATGTCCCACACAATAAACTGATGGGAAGCTCATTCAAGTTCTGGTAACAATAACCACTCACTCACTCACTACACAATGTCCCACACAATAAACTGATGGGAAGCTCATTCAAGTTCTGGTAACAATAACCGCTCACTCACTCACTACACAATGTCCCCCACAATAAACTGATGGGAAGCTCATTCAAGTTCTGGTAACAATAACCACTCACTCACTCACTACACAATGTCCCACACAATAAACTGATGGGAAGCTTATTCAAGTTCTGGTAACACTAACCACTCACTCACTCACTACACAATGTCCCACACAATAAACTGATGGGAAGCTCATTCAAGTTCTGGTAACAATAACCACTCACTCACTCACTACATAATGTCCCACACAATAAACTGATGGGAAGCTTATTCACGTTCTGGTAACACTAACCACTCACTCACTCACTACACAATGTCCCACACAATAAACTGATGGGAAGCTCATTCAAGTTCTGGTAACAATTACCACTCACTCACTCACTACACAATGTCCCCCACAATAAACTGATGGGAAGCTCATTCAAGTTCTGGTAACAATAACCACTCACTCACTCACTACACAATGTCCCACACAATAAACTGATGGGAAGCTCATTCAAGTTCTGGTAACAATAACCACTCACTCACTCACTACACAATGTCCCACACAATAAACTGATGGGAAGCTCATTCAAGTTCTGGTAACAATAACCGCTCACTCACTCACTACACAATGTCCCACACAATAAACTGATGGGAAGCTCATTCAAGTTCTGGTAACAATAACCACTCACTCACTCACTACACAATGTCCCACACAATAAACTGATGGGAAGCTCATTCAAGTTCTGGTAACAATAACCGCTCACTCACTCACTACACAATGTCCCCCACAATAAACTGATGGGAAGCTCATTCAAGTTCTGGTAACAATAACCACTCACTCACTCACTACACAATGTCCCACACAATAAACTGATGGGAAGCTTATTCAAGTTCTGGTAACACTAACCACTCACTCACTCACTACACAATGTCCCACACAATAAACTGATGGGAAGCTCATTCAAGTTCTGGTAACAATAACCACTCACTCACTCACTACATAATGTCCCACACAATAAACTGATGGGAAGCTTATTCACGTTCTGGTAACACTAACCACTCACTCACTCACTACACAATGTCCCACACAATAAACTGATGGGAAGCTCATTCAAGTTCTGGTAACAATTACCACTCACTCACTCACTACACAATGTCCCCCACAATAAACTGATGGGAAGCTCATTCAAGTTCTGGTAACAATAACCACTCACTCACTCACTACACAATGTCCCACACAATAAACTGATGGGAAGCTCATTCAAGTTCTGGTAACAATAACCACTCACTCACTCACTACACAATGTCCCCCACAATAAACTGATGGGAAGCTCATTCAAGTTCTGGTAACAATAACCGCTCACTCACTCACTACACAATGTCCCACACAATAAACTGATGGGAAGCTCATTCAAGTTCTGGTAACAATAACCGCTCACTCACTCACTACACAATGTCCCCCACAATAAACTGATGGGAAGCTCATTCAAGTTCTGGTAACAATAACCACTCACTCACTCACTACACAATGTCCCACACAATAAACTGATGGGAAGCTCATTCAAGTTCTGGTAACAATAACCACTCACTCACTCACTACACAATGTCCCCCACAATAAACTGATGGGAAGCTCATTCAAGTTCTGGTAACAATAACCACTCACTCACTCACTACACAATGTCCCACACAATAAACTGATGGGAAGCTCATTCAAGTTCTGGTAACAATAACCACTCACTCACTCACTACACAATGTCCCACACAATAAACTGATGGGAAGCTCATTCAAGTTCTGGTAACAATAACCACTCACTCACTCACTACACAATGTCCCACACAATAAACTGATGGGAAGCTCATTCAAGTTCTGGTAACAATAACCACTCACTCACTCACTACACAATGTCCCCCACAATAAACTGATGGGAAGCTCATTCAAGTTCTGGTAACAATAACCACTCACTCACTCACTACACAATGTCCCCCACAATAAACTGATGGGAAGCTTATTCAAGTTCTGGTAACACTAACCACTCACTCACTCACTACACAATGTCCCACACAATAAACTGATGGGAAGCTTATTCAAGTTCTGGTAACACTAACCACTCACTCACTCACTACACAATGTCCCACACAATAAACTGATGGGAAGCTCATTCAAGTTCTGGTAACAATAACCACTCACTCACTCACTACACAATGTCCCACACAATAAACTGATGGGAAGCTTATTCAAGTTCTGGTAACACTAACCACTCACTCACTCACTACACAATGTCCCACACAATAAACTGATGGGAAGCTCATTCAAGTTCTGGTAACAATAACCACTCACTCACTCACTACACAATGTCCCACACAATAAACTGATGGGAAGCTTATTCAAGTTCTGGTAACACTAACCACTCACTCACTCACTACACAATGTCCCACACAATAAACTGATGGGAAGCTCATTCAAGTTCTGGTAACAATAACCACTCACTCACTCACTACACAATGTCCCACACAATAAACTGATGGGAAGCTTATTCAAGTTCTGGTAACACTAACCACTCACTCACTCACTCACTCACTCACTCACTCACTCACTCACTCACTCACTCACTCGTTCACTCACTCACTCACTCACTCACTCACTCACTCACTCACTCACTCAACCACTCACTCAACCACTCAACCACTCACTCACCCTGTGTTGTGTGACAACTATTAGTGACGATGAAGCGTGGATTTATTGATTCGGATTATTTGAAGTACATTGAGCCGTATGTTACTCCTTAGACAGCTAGTGACAGTTAGTAGTGACAGTAATAGTCGTTGATGTGTGTCTTTATGTGGAGGTAGAATAGTGCAGATGAGCCATTTCTTTAGACATTATTATTCACAGAGCCATTTTTAGGCCTCCCTTGTTTTACAGCCATGTTGCGAAGTGCCTGCAGATACCAGAATCTTTATCAAGCATTATGTGCATCAAAGAGTTGACACTTTTAGTATCACTAGAATCACTAACCCTATGGTTGTGTATCACATTTCTTATGATTCTGGAAAGGTTACGTAGCTTTTATTATCTCCGCCATGAAGTGGTGTGGGGAATATAGGAACAGTGCATCCAGCTGTCTGCCTGTCCGTTCGTCTGCTCTCAAAGGAGACACAGTTTCCCAAATCTAAGCAAGTTAGAGAAATGAAATTTTACACACTCATGTTACTCATCATGATCTTAAATGGGTTCGAAAATTGGTGTCTTAAATTCTTTTCTTACAGAGTTATGGCCCTTTCTCCGTGCTTTTCAGCATAGTGCATACTGTGTGAAATGGGGACAGGTTTTTTAAGAAACTACTAAAATTACATGAATGAAAGTTTGCATGCTTATCTAAGAGATGCTTGTCAAGACAGGGTTAAAAAATTGGTGCTGTAAGTCTGCTGTAAGAGTTATGGCCCTTGCTCCGTGCTTTGCAACTTAGTGCATAGTGTCTGCAATGGGGACAAGTTTCCTCAGAAACTAATGAAGTTTTATGAATGAAAGTTTGCATGCTTATCTAAGAGATGCTTATCAAGAATGAGTCGAATTTGTGCCATAAATTATATTTTTCCAGAGTTCCTTCCCTTGCTACATGTTTCGATTTTGAGCAAACACAGTTCTGGCCCTGTATCCATGTTATTTTACAAAGTGCATTGTGTCTGCAATGAGGACAAGTTTTCTCAGAAACTACTGAAGATAGCTTACCTAAGAGATACTTATAAAGACTAAATTATTTTTTTCAGAGAAGAGACCTTCTGTGTATAGTAATTTCACATTTACTTAAATAAAGCTACCCGAGTGCCTATCTTTTCTTAAGACTTTATAGGAATCTTTTTCTTTAGTTTATATTCTCTACTATATGAACAAACAAAATTCTAATGTGCCCCATGGCGGGCGATAGTAATAACGCTGTTTTCTTGCTTAGGATAAATCAGTTAACCATGAAGTGTTAAAAGGCCTAAGAACAGCATCGCTATCTATTGTGAAAATTCTGGTGGTTGAGCTATGCAGTCGGATTCTCAACCAAGTTAATTCATTGAGTGCAATCTATTTGGATGCCTATCTGAGTGTCATCATCCAGCAACATCAGCAACATCAGCAACATGGTCTGGATCAGCTGGGACTTATGACTTACAGGGCATTTACCCCTAATAGCCTGCAGAACAACTCCGTGAACAACACTAAGGCAGCAGAATGTACCACCACATCTCATCACGTTTGTTTCCCAGAAGGTTAAGCTGAAGCCTATGTGGCATAAGTAAGGATTTGAAATAGTTTCCACTTGTGGAGGACAGATTTAGTATGGCGTGGCTGCCAAGTGAGTTCGGATATGTCTGGCTGTGACACTCGTGTGATTAAATGTTCCTTGTGTGACTGGTGTTTATCCTCTAAATAACCGATTGCTAGATGCTCACAGATTGCAAGTTGCTCCATGGCAGGCTGAAAGATGAGATTCACAATCTGGCCAACATTTAACAGTATTTGTGCAGCTTGATGAAGCTGCTGGAAGGCCAACCATTAAGATCAGGAGATCCACATCAAAGTGTTGCTCAATATTTATTACTGTATTTGGTTCGCAATGGAATATAAACAATTAACTAAAAGGGGGACACGGGTGGCCCAGTTGTCTAAGGTGCCGCAATTTGCTGTGCAGAGTTGTGTCCCTTGGGCATGCCAGAAACCTATGCTTGTGGGTTCGAATCCCAGTCTGCCTCGATTATGTTTCTAGGTTTGTCAGCACCATACCTGTGCTCGTGGGTTTCACTAAGGTTGTAAGCGTCTAAGACTTGCATCACTTTGGGCTTTCCTCCCACATTAAGCTGACACACCGTGATATAACTGGAATAATTTTAAAAGCAGTGTTAAACCCAACTTACTCACTCCTTACTGTGGTATGTCGTTAATTAAATGTGAATCTCTTGAATTGATGAAGTTATTTTGATACAAAATATAGGGAACTATATGTGACTCTCTTCCTTAAAAGATGAAGAAACGTAAATGTGACAAGATAAACTAAATATGATTTTCAAAGTCTATTGCTATCAAACCTATCAATAGTTTAGCTCTGTTGTAGACAACTACGAAATGAATGTTTCGAATGTATGTCCCATCGCTCCAAGATATCACGCCAATCTGACCTTAACTCAAGTGAGTCCGATTGGCCTTGTTTTGCAGGTGCCATGTCATACTTTTGTTTTCTCTGTGAAGCAAGCTGTCTGTTCAAGCTATCTGTTCATGCTTAACATGTCTTTAAACCAGTTTTTGACTTGAGGAGTGCCACTTGCTCACGTGGGGATCCATTCCTTTCCCCGGGGGATGCGGACAACATGTTTGATTCTTGTTTTCAAATACGTCTTACACAGTTTGTTTTAGAATAAGTTCTTTTCTGACCTGATGACTCCTAAAATGGAAACAATTTTTTTTGAAAGTACAATGTTTGTATCACATAAATAGTCTTTACAGTTAGAAATAGCCCATGCTTGGGAAGTCTCACAGTAGTTTCAGGTCAACAGGTTTGGGAAGTCTCACAGTAGTTTCAGGTCTACAGGTTTGGGAAGTCTCACAGTAGTTTCAGGTCTACAGGCTTGGGAAGTCTGACAGTAGTTTCAGGTCTACAGGCTTGGGAAGTCTCACAATAGTTTCAGGTCTACAGGCTTGGGAAGTCTCACAATAGTTTCAGGTCTACAGGCTTGGGAAGTCTCACAATAGTTTCAGGTCTACAGGCTTGGGAAGTCTCCCAATAGTTTCAGGTCTACAGGCTTGGGAAGTCTCCCAATAGTTTCAGGTCAACAGGCTTGGGAAGTCTCACAATAGTTTCAGGTCTACAGGCTTGGGAAGTCTCACAGTAGTTTCAGGTCCACAGGCTTGGGAAGTCTCACAGTAGTTTCAGGTCTACAGGTTTGGGAAGTCTCACAGTAGTTTCAGGTCTACAGGTTTGGGAAGTCTCACAGTAGTTTCAGGTCTACAGGCTTGGGAAGTCTCACAGTAGTTTCAGGTCTACAAGTTTGGGAAGTCTCACAGCAGTTTCAGGTCTACAGGTTTGGGAAGTCTCACAATAGTTTCAGGTCTACAGGCTTGGGAAGTCTCACAATAGTTTCAGGTCTACAGGCTTGGGAAGTCTCACAATAGTTTCAGGTCTACAGGCTTGGGAGGTCTCACATTAGTTACAGGTCTACAGGCTTGGGAAGTCTCACAGTAGTTTCAGGTCTACAGGCTTGGGAAGTCTCACAGTAGTTTCAGGTCTACAGGCTTGGGAAGTCTCACAATAGTTTGAGGTCTACAGGCTTGGGAAGTCTCACAGTAGTTTCAGGTCTACAGGCTTGGGAAGTCTCACAATAGTTTCAGGTCTACAGGCTTGGGAAGTCTCCCAATAGTTTCAGGTCTACATGCTTGGGAAGTCTCACAGTAGTTTCAGGTCTACAGGCTTGGGAAGTCTCACAGTAGTTTCAGGTCTACAGGCTTGGGAAGTCTCACAATAGTTTCAGGTCTACAGGCTTGGGAGTCTCACAGTAGTTTCAGGTCTACAGCCTTGGGCAGTCTCACAGTAGTTTCAGGTCTACAGGCTTGGGAAGTCTCACAGTAGTTTCAGGTCTACAGGCTTGGGAAGTCTCACAATAGTTTCAGGTCTACAGGCTTGGGAAGTCTCACAGTAGTTTCAGGTCTACAGGCTTGGAAAGTCTCCCAATAGTTTCAGGTCTACAGGCTTTGGAAGTCTCACAATAGTTTCAGGTCTACAGGCTTGGGAAGTCTCAAGGCTTGGGAAGTCTCACAGTAGTTTCAGGTCTACAGGCTTGGGAAGTCTCCCAATAGTTTCAGGTCTACATGCTTGGGAAGTCTCACAGTAGTTTCAGGTCTACAGGCTTGGGAAGTCTCACAGTAGTTTCAGGTCTACAGGCTTGGGAAGTCTCACAATAGTTTCAGGTCTACAGGCTTGGGAGTCTCACAGTAGTTTCAGGTCTACAGCCTTGGGCAGTCTCACAGTAGTTTCAGGTCTACAGGCTTGGGAAGTCTCACAGTAGTTTCAGGTCTACAGGCTTGGGAAGTCTCACAATAGTTTCAGGTCTACAGGCTTGGGAAGTCTCACAGTAGTTTCAGGTCTACAGGCTTGGAAAGTCTCCCAATAGTTTCAGGTCTACAGGCTTTGGAAGTCTCACAATAGTTTCAGGTCTACAGGCTTGGGAAGTCTCAAGGCTTGGGAAGTCTCACAGTAGTTTCAGGTCTATAGGCTTTGGAAGTCTCCCAATAGTTTCAGGTCTACAGGCTTGGGAAGTCTCACAATAGTTTCAGGTCTACAGGCTTGGGAAGTCTCACAGTAGTTTCAGGTCTACAGTCTTGGGAAGTCTCACAATAGTTTCAGGTCTACAGGCTTGGGAAGTCTCACAGTAGTTTCAGGTCTACAGGCTTGGGAAGTCTCACAATAGTTTCAGGTCTACAGGCTTGGGAAGTCTCACAATAGTTTCAGGTCTACAGGCTTGGGAAGTCTCACAGTAGTTTCAGGTCTACATGTATTGCAGGGAACACAGGTGGCCCAGTCGTCCAAGATGCAGCAATTGGCTGTGCAGTTGTGTACCTTGTGGGTTGTTGGTTTCACAGAAGTTGTAAACGTCTGAGATCAGCATCACTTCGGGCTTTCCTCCCACAGTAAGCTGATGCTGTGAATTGGAAGTGATTCAGAATACTGTTCAAAGTGATGTTAAACCAACTCACTCAATACATGTATTTCTCCACTTTTGATAGTGATACCGGCTTTCCTTATTAGTGGCACTATTAACACTATCCAGGCACAGTTTGAAACCATTCTGAAATGTTGTCTTAACTCTTGTTCAACATGGCTCAGATTAAAAGGTGCTAGAAAGCTGTTTGTTTGTTTCTTTGTTGTTTAATACTGCACTCTGCTATATTCCAGCTATATGACAGCGTTCTCTAAATAATTGATACTAGACAATCCAGTGATTGATATCATGAGCATCGATCCACACAATTGGGATACGATGACATGAATCAACCAAGTCAGCGAGCCTGACCACCTGATCGTTAGTCATCTCTTATGACAAGTATAGGTAAGAACAATTCTAACCCGGATCTTCATGGGTGGAAGGTCATGAACTTGGTAACAAACCTTTCACTAATAAGCAGATTGGCACAAAACCCCAGAAACTTGTGAAGTAAAGGACTATGTGATGTATGGACTGCCTCACGTGACTTCAGCATTCACAAGGATGGTGTCCTGTTTTGCATGGTTAGGTGCCAACCCTTTGTGAGAAGCATCTGTTTGAAGGAGAACTGGATGCCCCACAGACAGCTGTTATCCTGGGCATTGGAGAAATCGACCCAAAACAGCAACTTTGAGGTCAAGGTGGGGTCACATATCAAATGCCGTCAGTTTGTTGTTGCTGGAACACTTTGACGTGTTGTTTGGCGAGACGTGGCTGGAACTTGAGGACATGGAGGACAACCCACTGGTGGGATGTCAGCAGCTGTCAGACTGGCATGGGGCACAAGATACAGAAGCTTGACCATCAGTAGCCAATCTTCAGAACCTGGCACTGAGAATGGCAAAGACTTCCAGGAACGCAACCCTATATCACTGGAGGCGGGAAGCGTTAATCCCGGCATGATACAGAATCTGGACCATCAGCAGCCAGAAACTGGCACTAAGAATGGCAAAGCCAACCAGTGTAGCCCTGTCATGGGGGGTGGGAGGCATGAGGCGGAGGGTTGAGGCGTTTATCCGGGCATGTTGCGGCTGTGTGCGCTGTCGACGTTCTTGTCACAGGAGGTGATGTTGGGGTCATCATGGTCAGTATTAGCAACACCTGACCAGCAACTCCTACAGCGCCATGCCGAGGTCATGTACCGATTTTGTCATAAATACACACAATGAAATGTCTACCAATCATAAATACCATGTCATGATTGTTGTCCTTAATTACCGAAAAAGATTTTCTGTCAGGAAACAGCACATGTTCTGTTTTTCTCTGGTGTGTATCACAGAGTCAAAGGAAAGGAATAATCTAAGTTACAATTCAAAGGGTTATGTTTTTTCTTGAACAAATTGTTGAAAATATTTTCTGAAACCGAAAGGCCAAGGGAGTTGATGCGTTGTTGGAATGATATTAGAAATTTAGAATTTGTTCTTGGCATTGTGATTGACGTCAAATGGGCATGTCACTGAGGATTTGACAGAAAAAATTAAAACAATTTGAAGTTCTCAACCAAACCCATCAACACAAATGGATTTCCATTTTACATGGATGGTTAACACTATCAAGGGATTACGATTTCTTTAAGACACCAAGATTGATATTTCATGTTTTTATGTTTTTGAGGAGGTATTTTCCGACTCTACAACTAGCCAGTGGTTCAATTTTTGTGGTTCAGACTTTGAACTGCGATCAGTTTTGTTATTGTCATGTGTCAGTCAGATTTGTTGTCAATGTTAGTCAGATTAGTTGTCGATGTGAGTCAGATTAGTTGTTGATGAGACAGTCAGATTTGTTGTCAATGTTGTCAGCCAGATTTGTTGTCAATGTTGTCAGCCAGATTTGTTGTCAATGTTAGTCAGATTAGTTGTCGATGTGAGTCAGATTAGTTGTTGATGAGACAGTCAGATTTGTTGTCGATGTTGTCGATTTTGTCAGTCAGATTAGTTGTTGATGTGACAGTCAGATTTGTTGTCGATGTTAGTCAGATTAGTTGTCGATGTGTCAGTCAGATTTGTTGTCGATGTTAGTCAGATTTGTTGTCGATGTGTCAGTCGGATTTGTTGTCGATGTTAGTCAGATTTGTTGTCGATGTGTCAGTCAAATTTTTGTTGTTGATGTTAGTCAGATTAGTTGTCGATGTGTCAGTCAGATTTGTTGTCGATGTTAGTCAGATTAGTTGTCGATGTGTCAGTCAGATTTGTTGTCGATGTTAGTCAGATTAGTTGTCGATGTTGTCACAGTCAGATTAGTTGTCGATGTTAGTCAGATTAGTTGTCGATGTGTCAGTCAGATTTGTTGTCGATGTTGTAAGTCAGATTTGTTGCCGGTGTCAGTCAGATTTGTTGTTGATGTTGTCACAGTCAGATTTGTTGCCAGTGTCACAGTCAGATTTGTTGCCAGTTTCAGTCAGATATGTTGCCAGTGTCACAGTCCCATTTTAATGTCTGCAGTGTACAAACCAGTATTGTACCTCATTGAAAAGAGTTGTGTCCCTTGGCTGCCCAGATCACAAGTTTGAAGTGGGTTTGAATTCCAGATTCTTTTCCCAATTGTTACCATGGTTACCATGGGTAGATGTAAGGACTAAACCAACACTTGTAAATTTCAAGGCATCTGTGAGTTTCCCCACCGTCACTTTCCTCTCCCAAGAAGCAGATGATGTTGATGTAACTGAAATACTGTTTTAAAGCAACCATGAGACCAATTGACAGTCAACTACGTTAGGTGAGTTGAAATGAATTTTATCATCGTGTTTAAGATTATTGCACTTATATAGCGACATGCATGTGTGTGTGTATCTGCTTGTACTAGTAAGAAATGCTGATTTTATAGTGCTAGCTCACTGAGATACCATGCCGCAGTTTGACATAAATACCCCACTCCTGTTGACCAGTCCTTGTTTTAGCCCCTTAATGCCGAGCACCATACAGGATAACAACAAGTACCATCGTTTAACATCTTTTGGTATGACACAGACGGGGATAGAACGCTGGACATTCCGCTCTCTGGGCGGACATTCTCCCACGAGACCACGGAGGCGGTCTCAACTACATTAAAGGTCTCCATTGAGCTTCAACAGATGTGTGCTGGTCTCATCGGGTCAGCTATGCAGTTACAATTCTATTTTCATGGCATAAGCAAAGCCCAGCTAATGATCGGAGGCTCATTTCAATGGTGGACCCATGGGAGCTTGAGGAGACTGATCAGCTGAGTAAATAGATGACTAGCACAACCGGAGTCATCTGAGATCCAAGTGCTGCCTCTGTGATGTCTACTGATTTAACAAGGAGCTGTGATCCCAGTGAGGGCAGGGAAGCATTGTTGCTGTGCCGCGGGAGGTACTGTACAGACTTGGGAGACTATTGGAGCATTGTGTGAGTGTGTGTACCACTATTGGAGCATTGCGTGGTTGTGTGTACCACTATTGAAGCATTGTGTGAGTGTGTGTACCACTATTGGAGCATTGTGTAGGTGTGTGTACCACTATTGGAGCATTGTGTAGGTGTGTGTACCACTATTGGAGCATTGTGTGAGTGTGTGTACCACTATTGGAGCATTGTGTGGGTGTGTGTACCACTATTGGAGCATTGTGTGGATGTGTGTACCACTATTGGGGCATTGTGTGGGTGTGTGTACCACTATTGGGGCATTGTGTGGGTGTGTGTACCACTATTGGGGCATTGTGTGGGTGTGTGTACCACTATCGGGGGCATTTTGTGGGTGTGTGTACCACTACTGGGGGCATTATGTAACACCTAACCCTGAGTGTAGACAGGTGGTTGCCCTAACTCTGAGTGTAGCCAGGTGGTTGCCCTAACTCTGAGTGTAGCCAGGTGGTGGCCCTAACCCTGAGTGTAGCCAGGTGGTTGCCCTAACTCTGAGTGTAGCCAGGTGGTTGCCCTAACTCTGAGTGTAGCCAGGTGGTGGCCCTAACCCTGAGTGTAGCCAGGTGGTTGCCCTAACTCTGAGTGTAGCCAGGTGGTTGCCCTAACTCTGAGTGTAGCCAAGTGGTTGCCCTAACTCTGAGTGTAGCCAGGTGGTTGCCCTAACTCTGAGTGTAGCTAGGTGGTTGCCCTAACTCTGAGTGTAGCCAGGTGGTTGCCCTAACTCTGAGTGTAGCTAGGTGGTTGCCCTAACTCTGAGTGTAGCCAGGTGGTTGCCCTAACTCTGAGTGTAGCTAGGTGGTGGCCCTAACTCTGAGTGTAGCTAGGTGGTGGCCCTAACTCTGAGTGTAGCCAGGTGGTTGCCCTAACTCTGAGTGTAGCTAGGTGGTTGCCCTAACTCTGAGTGTAGCCAGGTGGTTGCCCTAACTCTGAGTGTAGCTAGGTGGTTGCCCTTACTCTGAGTGTAGCCAGGTGGTTGCCCTAACTCTGAGTGTAGCTAGGTGGTTGCCCTTACTCTGAGTGTAGCCAGGTGGTTGCCCTAACTCTGAGTGTAGCTAGGTGGTTGCCCTAACTCTGAGTGTAGCTAGGTGGTTGCCCTTACTCTGAGTGTAGCCAGGTGGTTGCCCTAACTCTGAGTGTAGCTAGGTGGTTGCCCTAACTCTGAGTGTAGCCAGGTGGTTGCCCTAACTCTGAGTGTAGCTAGGTGGTTGCCCTAACTCTGAGTGTAGCCAGGTGGTTGCCCTAACTCTGAGTGTAGCTAGGTGGTTGCCCTTACTCTGAGTGTAGCCAGGTGGTTGCCCTAACTCTGAGTGTAGCTAGGTGGTTGCCCTTACTCTGAGTGTAGCCAGGTGATTGCCCTAACTCTGAGTGTAGCTAGGTGGTTGCCCTTACTCTGAGTGTAGCTAGGTGGTTGCCCTAACTCTGAGTGTAGCTAGGTGGTTGCCCTTACTCTGAGTGTAGCCAGGTGGTTGCCCTAACTCTGAGTGTAGCTAGGTGGTTGCCCTTACTCTGAGTGTAGCTAGGTGGTTGCCCTAACTCTGAGTGTAGCTAGGTGGTTGCCCTAACTCTGAGTGTAGCTAGGTGGTTGCCCTAACTCTGAGTGTAGCTAGGTGGTTGCCCTAACTCTGAGTGTAGCCAGGTGGTTGCCCTAACTCTGAGTGTAGCTAGGTGGTGGCCCTAACTCTGAGTGTAGCCAGGTGGTGGTGCAACTCTAAGTGTAGCCAGGTGGTTGCCCTAAATCTGAGTGTAGCTAGGTGGTTGCCCTAACTCTGAGTGTAGCTAGGTGGTTGCCCTAACTCTGAGTGTAGCCAAGTGGTTGCCCTAACTCTGAGTGTAGCTAGGTGGTTGCCCTAAATCTGAGTGTAGCTAGGTGGTTGCCCTAACTCTGAGTGTAGCCAGGTGGTTGCCCTAACTCTGAGTGTAGCCAGGTGGTTGCCCTAACTCTGAGTGTAGCCAGGTGGTTGCCCTAACTCTGAGTGTAGCTAGGTGGTTGCCCTAACTCTGAGTGTAGCCAGGTGGTTGCCCTAACTCTGAGTGTAGCTAGGTGGTTGCCCTAACTCTGAGTGTAGCTAGGTGGTTGCCCTAACTCTGAGTGTAGCCAGGTGGTTGCCCTAACTCTGAGTGTAGCTAGGTGGTTGCCCTAACTCTGAGTGTAGCTAGGTGGTTGCCCTAACTCTGAGTGTAGCTAGATGGTTGCCCTAACTCTGAGTGTAGCTAGGTGGTTGCCCTTACTCTGAGTGTAGCTGGTTGGTTGCCCTAACTCTGAGTGTAGCTAGGTGGTTGCCCTAACTCTGAGTGTAGCCAGGTGGTGGTGCAACTCTAAGTGTAGCCAGGTGGTTGCCCTAACTCTGAGTGTAGCTAGGTGGTTGCCCTAACTCTGAGTGTAGCTAGGTGGTTGCCCTAACTCTGAGTGTAGCTAGGTGGTTGCCCTAACTCTGAGTGTAGCCAGGTGGTTGCCCTAACTCTGAGTGTAGCCAGGTGGTTGCCCTAACTCTGAGTGTAGCTAGGTGGTTGCCCTAACTCTGAGTGTAGCTAGGTGGTTGCCCTAACTCTGAGTGTAGCTAGGTGGTTGCCCTAACTCTGAGTGTAGCTAGGTGGTTGCCCTAACTCTGAGTGTAGCTAGGTGGTTGCCCTAACTCTGAGTGTAGCCAGGTGGTTGCCCTAACTCTAAGTGTAGCTAGGTGGTTGCCCTAACTCTGAGTGTAGCCAGGTGGTTGCCCTAACTCTGAGTGTAGCCAGGTGGTTGCCCTAACTCTGAGTGTAGCTAGGTGGTTGCCCTAACTCTGAGTGTAGCTAGGTGGTGGTGCAACTCTGAGTGAGCCACATAAAGAAACTCTTCTAGAGGAAGGCCTCTTCTTTCGAGGAGATAATCATTCCAATATTCTGACCTTTTTCCATACTGTTCTAGAAACAAATATACTTATAGAGAGAGTAGCACAGTTATCATTAAAGTAAAATATATATTACAATATAATTTAATTTATTCCAGCTAAAGATTTGCCAGTTCACACATTTTTGTTACATTGACGAGCACATGGTCTTTAACCATGTGCTACAACCATGTGCTACCCCATATACATTGTAAGGATTTCCTTTTGGCCGAAACTATTTTGTATTAAGTACAATAAGCTACGTTTATAACGAACATGCTTATAACAAACTGACCAATATAACAATCTTATTTTTTAGTCCTGGCCATTGGTTGTATATATGCTCATAACCCACTATGGTTGTTACAAACTAAAATTATTGCTCCCTTTGAGTTCATTGTAAGCGTAGTTTACGGTATTAGAATTCTGCATGACCTCTTATGGAGGGAGGTTTGGGATTTCCAGCCTTCCTCCCTTCATCTGAGTCCAGCAGTAAACCGTTAGGATCCTCCAGAACTGCCTCATGTTGTAACTAGCAGCCCAGTGGCTGCATGTTAAACAACCATCCTTGGCTACATGAGCCAAAGCAAAGATGCAGAAATCAGATATGCCTGACTGAATGCTTCCTTCACTTTTACTGAGAATTTGGACACCTTGACTTGGATTGTCTGACTAGAATGTTCATGCTCCCCGGGGCGTCCTCAGGTCTTCACAGACACCGTGTGTTGAAGTAACAGATCAGATTGTAATGAAATTGCAATTTGACATAAGTCTAACCCAATATGTCTATAGATACTCCACATGTCTAATAGCTGATTGTATGCATAAATATTTTAGTTTAGGAGAAATAAGTTATTTCCATAGAAACAAGAGCTGATTTATGGATTGGGATTGATGATATTTGGGTTGTTTTTGTTGTTTCCATGGAAACATATGCTGATTTTCAATAATCCTCCTTATGCTGTTGAATGCTACATTGTTCTCTACAACACAAGGGTATCATTAAGATGATGGCAGTGTTTTACTGAAATGCCTCATCAGCTGATGGAATACCAGCTGATTACAACAAGGAAGGAAGTGTTCGGAGGAACAAGTAATTGATTTGTTTTGACAGCAAGACATTATTTCAGCAATTATTTAAACAATACAATAATATGCTCAAAATCCATATTTTGATCAATCTTTGATCGTCAGTACATTTAAGTGTGTCTTGTACTTCCTATCCTGTGTCCGAGCTGTGGCTACTTCGCTGCATGCAAGGATGTAGCTGGAATGTGGGTTAATTATGCCTTAGCAGCATTTTAGTGAAATCATCCAGGCTTTACATGCTTATTAGATGGAAATATCTATTTCATTCAATTCTAAAGGACAAATAGCTCATTTATTGCTTTGTAATGAACAATTTGTATGCTGTGGTGATGCGCAGTGTTATCTGGTGTGCTTGATTGCTGCATTAAAAGGCACTTAACAAATGTGTGGCTGAACGTTAAGTGGAACCGTGGACTTTCCTCACTGTGTGATATGTGTTATAAGGACAATGGAACCTTTAGGAACACTGATGAGCTTGGATGATTTCGGTGTTTGCCAGCAAGTGTTGGTCGGATGGAGGCAGTGGGTGGGAATGGCTAAACCTCCTGGTGGATAGAATATTCTATAATCTGAATAAATATGTCGGCATTTGGAGCTTTCGTATTTATGTTACTTTCACAGAGAGTGAGTGAGTGGATGATTGGGTGGTTGAGTGGGTGGTTGAGTGAGTAAGTGAGTGGGTGGGTGGGTGTTTGAGTGGATGGTTGAGTGAGTGAGTGAAGGGGTTTTGGGTGGGTGGGTGAGTGGATGGTTGAGTGAGTGAGTGAGTGGATGGGTGGGTGGGTGAGTGGATGGGTGATACAGTGATATTGACAGACAAATCTGGAGTCTACAACAAGCAAAAACTCAGCAGCTTAGGAACACAATTTGAGTGAGTAACTTTGGTTTTATGCCACTTTAAACAATCAAGTACCTAGTGCTTGCACCCCCGATCCTAGGTTAATGGCACACCTAGTACTTGCACCCCTGATCCTAGGTTACTGGTACACCTAGTACTCGCACCCCCGATCCTAGGTTACTGGTACACCTAGTACTTGCACCCCCGATCATAGGTTACTGGCACACCTAGTACTTGCATCCCCGATCCTAGGTTACTGGTACACCTAGTACTTGCACCCCCGATCCTAGGTTACTGGCACACCTAGTACTTGCACCCCCGATCCTAGGTTACTGGTACACCTAGTACTTGCACCCCCGATCCTAGGTTACTGGTACACCTAGTACTCGCACCCCCGATCCTAGGTTACTGGTACACCTAGTACTTGCACCCCCAATCCTAGGTTACTGGTACACCTAGTACTTGCACCCCCGACCCTAGGTTACTGGTACACCTAGTACTCGCACCCCCGATCCTAGGTACTGGCACACCTAGTACTTGCACACCCGACCCTAGGTTACTGGTACACCTAGTACTCGCACCCCTGATCCTAGGTTACTGGTACACCTACTACTTGCACCCCCGATCCTAGGTTACTGGTACACCTAGTACTCGCACCCCCGACCCTAGGTTACTGGTACACCTAGTACTCGCACCCCCGATCCTAGGTTACTGACACACCTAGTACTTGCAGCCCCGATCCTAGGTTACTGGTACACATAGTACTTGCACCCCCGATCCTAGGTTACTGGTACACCTAGTACTTGCAGCCCCGAACCTAGGTTACTGGTACACCTAGTACTTGCACCCCCGATCCTAGGTTACTGGTACACCTAGTACTCGCACCCCCGATCCTAGGTTACTGGTACACCTAGTAGTACTTGCACCCCCGATCCTAAGTTACTGGTACACCTAGTACTTGCATCCCCGATCCTAGGTTACTGGTACACCTAGTACTCGCACCCCCGATCCTAGGTTACTGACACACCTAGTACTTGCAGCCCCGATCCTAGGTTACTGGTACACCTAGTACTTGCACCCCCGATCCTAGGTTACTGGTACACCTAGTACTTGCAGCCCCGAACCTAGGTTACTGGTACACCTAGTACTTGCACCCCCGATCCTAAGTTACTGGTACACCTAGTACTTGCATCCCCGATCCTAGGTTACTGGTACACCTAGTACTTCCACCCCAGATCCTAGGTTACTGGTACACCTAGTACTTGCACCCCTGATCCTAGGTTACTGGCACACCTAGTAGTACTTGCACCCCCGATCCTAGGTTACTGGTACACCTAGTACTTGCACCCCCGATCCTAGGTTACTGGTACACCTAGTAGTACTTGCACCCCCGATCCTAGGTTACTGGCACACCTAGTACTTGCACCCCCGAACCTAGGTTACTGGCACACCTAGTACTTGCACCCCTGATCCTAGGTTACTGGTACACCTAGTACTTGCACCCCTGATCCTAGGTTACTGGCACACCTAGTAGTACTTGCACCCCCGATCCTAGGTTACTGGTACACCTAGTACTTGCACCCCTGATCCTAGGTTACTGGCACACCTAGTAGTACTTGCACCCCCGATCCTAGGTTACTGGCACACCTAGTACTTGCACCCCCGATCCTAGGTTACTGGTACACCTAGTACTTGCACCCCTGATCCTAGGTTACTGGCACACCTAGTAGTACTTGCACCCCCGATCCTAGGTTACTGGTACACCTAGTAGTACTTGCACCCCTGATCCTAGGTTACTGGCACACCTAGTAGTACTTGCACCCCCGATCCTAGGTTACTGGCACACCTAGTACTTGCACCCCCGATCCTAGGTTACTGGTACACCTAGTACTTGCACCCCTGATCCTAGGTTACTGGCACACCTAGTAGTACTTGCACCCCCGATCCTAGGTTACTGGTACACCTAGTAGTACTTGCACCCCTGATCCTAGGTTACTGGCACACCTAGTAGTACTTGCACCCCCGATCCTAGGTTACTGGCACACCTAGTACTTGCACCACCGATCCTAGGTTACTGGCACACCTAGTACTTGCACCCCCGACCCTAGGTTACTGGTACACCTAGTACTCGCACCCCTGATCCTAGGTTACTGGTTCACCTAGTACTTGCATCCCCGATCCTAGGTTACTGGTACACCTAGTACTTCCACCCCCGATCCTAGGTTACTGGTACACCTAGTACTTGCACCCCCGACCCTAGGTTACTGGTACACCTAGTACTTGCACCCCCGATCCTAGGTTACGGGCACACCTAGTACTTGCACCCCCGCTCCTAGGTTACTGGCACACCTAGTACTTGCACCCCCGATCCTAGGTTACTGGTACACCTAGTACTTGCACCCCCGATCCTAGGTTACTGGTACACCTAGTACTTGCACCCCTGAACCTAGGTTACTGGCACACCTAGTACTTGCACCACCGATCCTAGGTTACTGGTACACCTAGTACTTGCACCCCCGATCCTAGGTTACTGGCACACCTAGTACTTGCACTCCTGATCCTAGGTTCCTGGTACACCTAGTACTTGCACCCCTGATCCTAGGTTCCTGGTACACCTAGTACTTGCACCCCTGATCCTAGGGTCCTGGTACACCAAATGGACAACTTGGCATACTGGCAGCAAGTTAGACCACTGGGCCACCCTTTTCCCCCAGCTGGGACCGCCTCCGTGGTCTAGTGGTAGAGCGTCCACCCGGAGAGCGTCATACTAAAAGATGTTAAAAGATGGTACTTTGTGTTACCCTGTCTGGTACTCGGCATAAAGGGGCTAAAACAAGGACTGGTTGGCTCAAAGCAAGTATGCTGCAGCATGGTATCTTGGCGAGCTAGCACTATAAAATCATCATTAGTCCGGACTAGTACAAGCAGCCACACACACACATATGCATGCATGTTGCTATGTAAGTGCAATAATCTTGGACGTGACGTTAAAACCCATTTTACCTCATTTTCTTCAAACTGGAAAGTGTCTTCATCAGACTTCACATGAGTTTTGCATGCAACAACTATCAACACTCATTATGTGTAGGGAGAGCTGAAGGAAGAGATGGCGTGTAGTGGGCGTGGACACTCAATTGCCTCCATGATGTCTCTGCATAAAGAACTTGCTCATTTTATTGCCGGAGTAAAAGAGCGATTGAATATTGTTTTACACACATCAGCAATCTTGCAGCAATTTGTGGCAGCACTTTTTTGCAAGTGTGCCGTTAACCAAATGGGGGTGTCATGTCTGGGACATGGTTCCTAGCACTGCGTCAGGTTACCTTCTCGCTGAGCGGTTGTGATGCAGATACGTAGATTAACGACATAATGTTCCCACCATTGCAGTCATTGAGGGACTGTGCACGACTTGACCACAAAGGATCACAATCTCCATTCCGAGACACTAGCATGCATCTTGAAGGAAGCCGCTTGCGAAATGTTTGATTGAATGCTTTAGGCAATTGTAGCTTGCAGAGCAGAACTTAGAGAACCAATCAGCGTGATTGAACAGAACAGTTAAAATGTAATCAAACTGTCTCTACCAGTAATTTCCTTCTGTAGTCAAGGACAGCTCGAAAATGGGAAATCTGCTTTGAAAAATATTGCTAATCACACTTAAATCTATATTTGTTCACTTGTAGCCTGATTTCTCTTCTGGTAATCATCAGGAAATCTTTTTACATTTTTTCTCTATTTTTGTCAAACATTCCCATTGATTATGACCTGTATTTTGCAGTGGATCTGTCGCCAGCAAACCTTGTTTTACACAAGAATGTTCAGTTTCTGATTTGAAAACAAAATGTTCATTACATAGATAAGTCAAGTCTGTGATCATGGAAGACATTAACAGCAAAAACACTTCCTGTTTAATTATGGCCACTTCTTTATCCTATATTACCTTTGTAAATAAATATTTACCAATATGGGTATAGTTACTTATACTTTTGGAGCAGTTCATTACAATCAAAAAGCAATAATGTCATCATTACTACATCATTTGAGTGTCACCAGCAACATGCTTCTGGCTGTTCAGGGGCGGTGGGGTAGCCCAGTGGTTAAAGTGTTTGCTCGTCACGCCGAAGACCAGGGATTGATTCCCGACATGGGTACAATGTGTAAAGCACATTTCTGGTGTCCCCCGCCGTGATATTGCTGGAATATTGCTAAAAGCAGCGTAAAACCATACTTTCTCCCTCTGGCTGTTTGGAGAGGCCTGACGCCCGTGTTCATGGTCCAGATCGTGGCACTAATAACTGGGTGAAACGGAGACATTGTCTCTGTGGATTTTCGGTAATTAGTATCGGTAAAGTATATATACACTGTCAATTTGTCTAAGCCAAGTCCCCTTTAAACAACTTTGTAGCCAGGTATCACTGCCAAGTGCTAAGATCAGCTGTGCTTGAAGCAGTCGTACAATCTCTGTACTAGCCAGGTGCTCTGGGGCACCAAGATGTGCTGACATTCACATACAGTACTGTTGCTGTTAACAGATTTCACAAGAAACACAAGCTAGTTACCAAGACTTGTTTTTGCTACCATCTGTTTACTTTCATCAGATCTGTTTACTTTCCACCAAGTCTGTTTTCATTCTGCCATGTCTGTTTACTTCCTTCCGAGTCAGGTTTCCTTCTGCTGAGTCTGTTTATTTGCCGTCAAGTCTGCTATTGTTTTGCCAAGTCTTTGTACTTGTTTCAGTGATGGAAAACCTTGAGTAGGTCAAAAGGGGAAGGAGGTAACTCTTCACTTGTCATTTCCTAAAACAATACTTAATTTGATGTTTCCTATTTTGACTGACTAGTCTCAGAGTAGGACTTGTTTCATTCCAGTGGGCCATGTGCCGACATTGAATCCGTGATGAAGCCTGATATTGTCAGTTGTCCTGGTGCGTTTGTAGATGATGTGGGGAAGATGCCTGTGAGTTATTTGTTGCAATCAAAGCCAGAATTACAACACTGCCAATAACAGGAATTCATGTAACTAAAGCCATAAAACACAAAAAACACAAAAAACACAAATATAACACAAATATAACACAAATATAACACAAATATACCAACATCAGAAGTCGCAGAGGAATTTTTTTATCCATCAATCTCCCGGCCCTGATAGAATTCCTAACAAGATTCTTAAATGGATGCGGGGCGAAAGCACCATCTCAGCACTTCATGAGTGTAATCTCCCTGATTTATGGAAAGCAACCAATGAAATCCCTTTCCTGTCAATCCCTGTGTTAATATTTCCGATGTTTATGTGTCCGTGACTAGTTGTGTAAGGAAAGTATATGATAAGTGTTGACAGACACTTTCACAGACTCTTGTCACAAGTTCCCTAGGTTGAGTTTACCTCAAGGGCTGCACCAGATATGAGGTGAAGAATTGTATAACCTTGTACCCAGCTTATTCAGATCTGGTAGTAAACCTGGAAACACAACTACTCAACAGAATTAGAGAATTATCATGGTTCTGTTCTGAGTCACAAAACCTTCCAAATGGCATGCTGGTTTTCTTGGGGGAATTAGGCAGCAGAGAGACGGAGTCACAGGAGACTAATTACAATTTTATTTACAAGAAACATGAACAATGAACAATATCTCAACTATAGCTGTGGATGCCACAGAGAGTCGGTACAACCCTCTGGGCTGTGGGAGAGAGATCTACTTCACGGGTATGAGCGACAAAACCCTTCTGCTTAACATCCTGCTTCTGTGGATCTATTTATTATGTTAAAACTTAGTATAAATGTTATATCATGATAGAATATCCAATTTTTTTATATTACTAATATTTAATCTTTCTTGCCATTAGATGACAGATTAACCACAGTAATATGAAAGATTTGGGTTTTCTTTAACTTCTCTGAGTGGTTCATACAAATGTGTAACATTTGGGTGACATGCTTTCAACAATAATATAAACAGCTAATTGACTTACCGGTAGATTCTTTCCATCAAATACAATCTTCCCCTGAAGGATGAACATTCAAGCCTGCTGTACATGGAACCCACACTCTTTAAGCCAGCTGTATCTGGGCAGGACTTTTTGGGGGGTTATTTTGGCCAACTCCAAACATGAAGTGTGGAGAAAGGAATTATACCTGGAAAGTATTTTATTATGTTGGTGATTCCAGCCTTTGACATCCTGGTTCAGCACAAGGTGTGCACACAGTAGGTGAAATGTAACCAGGCAACTCAGCCATGGTGAACAACTCTTTGTGGACATTTCTCAACCATTGATGTAGAAAATGTCATGGTTATTGCATACAAATGTTGTTATTGCATGCACATGTTATTGCATACATACGTTATTATTGCATACATATGTTATTATTACACATGTTCTTATTGCATACATGTGTTATTATTGCATACATATGTTATTACACATATTGTTATTGCATACATGTGTTGTTATTGCATACACATGTTGTTATTGCATACATGTGTTGTTATTGCATACATGTGTTATTATTGCATACATATGTTATTACACATATTGTTATTGCATACATGTGTTGTTATTGCATACATGTGTTGTTATTGCATACAAGTGTTATTATTGCATACATATGTTATTACACATGTTGTTATTGCATACATATGTTGTTATTGCATACATATGTTGTTATTGCATACATATTTTATTATTACACATGCTGTTATTGCATACATGTGTTGTTAATGGGGTTCAACATGTGTGTTCCATTTTTTATTTGCAATATTATAGATTTTGACCTTGATTTAACCATGGCACTTCGAACATACTGAAAGCTGACACTTCTTATGGCAGTTACTCAAGCAGTTAATTTCTAAATGTCATATAAGTTGGTATATCTGCTGTTGGTACCGGTAGTTTGTCTCTAAACATGTCTTCTGTTCTTCTGCTATTTGTTAAATTTGGACTTTTATTTAACCTTAGCACTCTAACCATGCCCCTAAATTCTCTCAAAATATGTTTCCTATCTCTGTGAACATTATGTCCTCAGGAACTGAAGAACCAGTAAAGATGAAACTTCACACTAGGCCTGGGACGAGTCCAAATTTACTACCCAGGTACCCACCACCCTATTACCCGACCCTACCCGGGTACCTGTTGTAGATATTTAGAGATAGGTACAAACTGTCTGATTTGGAAAAGTTTGACCGTAGCCCTGGTAAAATGTATGTAGATACACGTGTAAAAATGATCTGGTCATGCCTACACTAAAGTTTACTGCTTGAAGTTTTATCTTTATTCAAACATATAAAAGTCAGAAGGAATGGGTGCATTGTCAGAAAGAAATGGGAACATTAGTGACTTGTAGTGTAACCATAGAGTTTTAGATAATTTTTGTCATCAAACAATATATCACATGACTTACCACGGGTCTGGGTAGTCCTGTGGGTACCCGAGTCCTATTCAGGACACACCCCACCTGACCCGAGTCCCGAGTTACCCGTCCCAGCCCTACTTCACACACTTGTTCCCACCTATGATGACACCTGTATTTGTTCACTGTGGCCACAAAGCCAGCTAACGTGTACAAGCTGTAAATAGTCAGTCAGTTTCTTCAAAATGTAATGACATTTGGTACTTGTGAACTTAGTAGTTGGGCTCAAAATGTATGGTCTGATTTTTTTTACAATATTTTGAATTTGACCTTGGTTTGACCTTTAAACATCGACCATATTCTGCCATAAGCTGGAATTGTGTACGGCCATTATACAGCATTTTGTTTCAAAATGTACCGGGTAATAATGTTTGCGATATTTTAAATTTGACCTTTGCAATTTGACCTTTGCTCTGATCTTTTCTGACAATGCATATTCTCAGAAAACCTGATTTTCAATATGGCCGCCACAGAGGTCATATTGCAAAAATGATTTGTGGATGTTGCTCAGCCATGGTTCTGCTCAAAGTAATGCTCTTAAATTCTCGAAATGAAATTTTTCTGCGTAAACATCTTCTCTGAACCGAACTTTGGCATTTGTGGTTCTCCACTTGATGACATTATATTTTTTCAAATCTTTAGGATTTTAGTGGGTTTTTTTCATGAAACAATTGGAATTTTTTTATGGCTGCAGCAAAACTATTCTCCTGAGAAGGTTTTTGAGCCTGAGAGTTGAAACTCTGTGTAGAGTGAATTTAAGTATTATTTACTTCACCAATGTTCTTCAAAAGTACATTCACTCTTGCAGATTTTGATTTAGTTTTGCAGACTGGTCTTCGATATGTAGCATATTTTGCTGACCCCACATTTTATGTAACTTTTTTGCATGACAAACAACCCCTAAATAATATTCAAATTATTAGTATCTTTATTTGCAAAATTTAAACTAATTTTTTCATGGCACCCCACTATATACATTGTACTTGTGATAGATTTGTCCCTTAGTATTGGAGGAAAGCATGAAGTGATGCAGGTAAATATTTTATTTTGCATGGCAGTCAACCCCAAAATACCTTGTTTGTATTACTTAGAAGTTGACGGGTGACAAGGTAGACACAATGTTATTGATAACAACTTCTTTTATACTGTAAAAAGCGACGTTTTGGTATAGATCCTAATATACCGAAATGTCGCTTTTTACAGTATTAAAGAAATTGATGCAGGTCTTAGACGTTTACCACGTTGGTGATACCCATGTATACTCCTGATGGACCAAGGATTGTGATCAGGATATGGAGTAATGGAACCCATGTCTGGGCTATTTAGAGACTGATAATCAATTGAATGCATGATACCATCTCTAGACACCTGAAACATCTAATGAAGTAGAGAATTGTGTTACTCTTAAGATAGAAATGCCCTCCACTTTTAAACAGGTTTAGCATTTAGACTGTGGCCTGGGTTGCAGGGTATAAGGCTGAGTACACAGCAATCAAGGAGAACAATTACATTGGCTCTGAGGTGTTCAGAGAACAAACTCTTTGACCCATGTTTCATATTCTGATAGGAATAATTTTATTTACACGCTCAGATTATCCCACTTGCACATTTTCACTTCAGAGTTCAGTTGATGTGAGTGTGAATACATCCTTCCTCATGTTCTGAAGCACTTCACCAGTAGGCATGTCACAGTTACTGTGCACAGTGATTTCCACAAACTCCACACAGGGTCTTCTCAGTCCTTTCAGAGACAATTGGAAGTGTGAGTGAGTTTGGTTGGGTTTAACCCCACTTTTAACAGTATTCCAGTTTTATCATGGCGTCAAGTGCAAGATGTCAGGTGTTGCAATGGATCCCTGCTATGGACTGGTTTCTTGCTTTCTTTGCTCTGCAATACCTTTGTGTTATGTAGAGAAGGAATGTTCTCGTGACCTTTGTGATTGTGGGTTATATTGTACCAGTGCTGGTGGAGCCCATTTGTTTGTGGACCCTTTGTAGGTAAGAAATATTACCAATATGGACTTGAGCTATGACAGGCAATAACAAAAGACATCTCACCCTGAAGCTTTTATGCGTTAAAAAAGAAGACATTTTGAAGTTAAATAACCCGACCCAATTGCTCAAAGCGATCTTAGCGCTTTGACTATCGTGTGGCTAGGTCCAGTTAGGATGGTCTAGCCCTATGATCACTGATAGACCAAGTTCTGGGAGTTGGCTTCATCTCAGAGTGTAGGTGCTATCTCCAGGAAAGTTGTTCTTCAGTTGAAGTCACAAAGTTTCAGTAACCTGATCTACAAGATGGGAGTCTTGACGGTTATGTCGTGTCAATGTCAATAGTGGTTGACATTCACATAATCATTTGGCAAACTACTTTGAACTTACTTCATTGATACTGATATTCTAAAGAATTATTTCAAGCCCTGATAACAGAGCCAGTGATTCCCTTGTGTGTGCAGACACAAATATCAGTGTAAGATTGTAGACTGTTGATGTGTTTTGAATGACTGTAGCAGAGTTGGTCAGTTGCCTCCTTTAGGTTTGCCCCAATATTAGGATGACGAGTTCGAATGTCTTCGATATCAAATATATCACAAATATATCGACATGAGAGTCAATAACAGTTTAAAACCCCTTGGCCTTCATTCACCGATATCTCCTGTGGAAGCCATTTTTTGGATGCTAAATGTCTACGACCTGTATCACTTAGCAGTTCCTCCAACAGTAAGTTGTAACACAGTGAATTGTCACACAGTGAGTTGTCACACAGTGAGTTGTCACACTGAGTGGTCACTGTGAGTTGTCACACAGTGAGTTGTCACACTGAGTTGTCACAGTCACACAGTGAGTTGTCACACTGAGTTGTCACAGTCACACAGTGAGTTGTCACAGTCACACAGTGAGTTGTCACAGTCACACAGTGAGTTGTCACAGTCACTCAGTGAGTTGTTACAGTCACTCAGTGAGTTGTCACAGTCACTCAATGAGTTGTTACAGTCACTCAGTGAGTTGTCACAGTCACTCAGTGAGTTGTCACAGTCACTCAGTGAGTTGTTACAGTCACACAGTGAGTTGTCATAGTCACACAGTGAGTTGTCACAGTCACACAGTGAGTTGTCACAGTCACACAGTGAGTTGTCACAGTCACACAGTGAGTTGTCACAGTCACTCAGTGAGTTGTCACAGTCACACAGTGAGTTGATACAGTCACACAGTGAGTTGTCACGGTCACTCAGTGAGTTGTCACGGTCACACAGTGAGTTGTCAAACTGCGTTGTCACACTGTTAGTTGTCACACTGTTAGTTGTCACTCAGTGAGTTGTCACACTGAGTTGTCACACTGTGAGTCGTCACACAGTGAGTTGTCACACTGAGTGGTCACTGTAAGTTGTCACACAGTGAGTTGTCACACTGAGTTGTCACAGTCACACAGTGAGTTGTTACAGTCACTCAGTGAGTTGTCACAGTCACACAGTGAGTTGTCACAGTCACTCAATGAGTTGTCACAGTCACTCAGTGAGTTGTCACAGTCACACAGTGAGTTGTTACAGTCACTCAGTGAGTTGTCACAGTCACACAGTGAGTTGTCACACTGTGAGTTGTCACACTGTGAGTTGTCACACTGTGAGTTGTCACACTGAGTTGTCACACTGAGTTGTCACTGTAAGTTGTCACACACTGAGTTGTCACACACTGAGATGTCACACACTGAGTTGTCACACTGAGTTGTCACACTGAGTTGTCACTGTTAGTTGTCACAGTCACCCACTGAGTTGTCACAGTCAAACACTGAGTTGTCACACTGTGAGTTGTCACATTGTTAGTTGTCACATTGTTAGTTGTCATACTGTGAGTTGTCACACTGTGAGTTGTCAGACTGAGTTGTCACACTGTGAGTTGTCACACTGAGTTGTCACACTGAGTTGTCACACTGTGAGTTGTCACACTGAGTTGTCACACTGTGAGTTGTCACATTGTTAGTTGTCATACTGTGAGTTGTCACACTGTGAGTTGTCACACTGTGAGTTGTCACACTGTGAGATAACTGAAATCAAACATGTTCGTATGTGTCACTTCTGGGATTTGTTGCTTCCATTTTTTCAGACTCTGCCTCTTGTTGTGATGGAGGTACAAATATGGATACGCTGAGAGGTCGACAGTTTTAATCTGCCTTGAGAGTGACTACACAATGTAGACACCTGCTTGATTTGCAGGGTAGCGACAAGTTTCACAAATTAGACTGCCTGGCTCGGACTATTTTGGACGTATTTCACACACTGTCTGCAGCAAGACCGTCAACTGACAATTAATGAGCTGCTCAAAGGCGTGGGGTTATATAAGGAAACAGGATATTGTCCCCCTGGAAAGATACTGTCGGTGCAAACTGTAAATATGCTGCACAAGGTAGAACTCAACAATTTCCCTTTTGTAGTAACTTGTACCAAAAAATATTTCGGAATCCAGTTTCAGAATGCTTTGCACCATTGAATCATATCATCAGTAATTATGACCTGTGTGTCATGTGGATTATTGTTAACTCACTAACCATGTAGACAATAAATAACAATAGCAGTTGACCTCCATTATATAGAGTAGGAGTCTCACTATCTAAGCATGGTGACAGGTACACATCAGACAATTAGGGGTAGAGGTCGACCTCCATTATATAGAGTAGTAGCCTCACTATCTAAGCATGGTGACAGGTACACATCAGACAATTAGGGGTAGAGGTCGACCTCCATTATATAGAGTAGTAGCCTCACTATCTAAGCATGGTGACAGGTACACATCAGACAATTAGGGGTAGAGGTCGACCTCCATTATATGGAGTAGTAGTCTCACTATCTAAGCATGGTGACAGGTACACATCAGACAATTAGGGGTAGAGGTCGACCTCCATTATATAGAGTAGTAGTCTCACTATCTAAGCATGGTGACAGATACACATCAGACAATTAGGGGTAGAGGTCGACCTCCATTATATAGAGTAGTAGTCTCACTATCTAAGCATGGTGACAGGTACACATCAGACAATTAGGGGTAGAGGTCGACCTCCATTATATAGAGTAGTAGCCTCACTATCTAAGCATGGTGACAGGTACACATCAGACAATTAGGGGTAGAGGTCGACCTCCATTATATAGAGTAGTAGTCTCACTATCTAAGCATGGTGACAGGTACACATCAGACAATTAGGGGTAGAGGTCGACCTCCATTATATAGAGTAGTAGCCTCACTATCTAAGCATGGTGACAGATACACATCAGACAATTAGGGGTAGAGGTCGACCTCCATTATATAGAGTAGTAGTCTCACTATCTAAGCATGGTGACAGGTACACATCAGACAATTAGGGGTAGAGGTCGACCTCCATTATATAGAGTAGTAGTCTCACTATCTAAGCATGGTGACAGATACACATCAGACAATTAGGGGTATAGAGTAGTAGTCTCTCTATCTTAACAAGGTCATGCATGAGGCCCAGTCCATGGTGCCGCAGTTCGCTGTGCAGAGTTGTCTCCCTTAGGCTCTCAGAACCTATGATCATGGGTTCAAATCCCGGTTCAGCCTGATTATGTTTCTAGGTTTGTCAGCACCACACCCGTGCTTGTCGGTTTCTCGTAGGTGGTAAACGTCTAACAACTGCTTGATTTCTGACCTCCCTCCCACATCAAGCTGACGCTCTGTAATACTGTTCAATGTGGTGGTAGACCAGAATCACTAACTGAGGCATTATCAAAACAATAAGGTTTAATTAATAAATTATCTTATTACTACAGATTATTTTAATGGATGGTCCGGGTTTGGTGTGCGACTTGTTAGCTCTGTATAAATCTCCCAACAATTCTGGTAATATCTTAGATTTCTTATGATTGATGTATGTAAAGAGGGTTAACCTCTCCTGTCTATAATCTCTCTTGTTATATGGGAACAATCAGTGTTGAAGGTTGTAGATGTTGATCATGTACAAATGTCAGCTCATTGACAAGTTTGGCCATTTTAATCATTCCCTTGAACCCTTGCCACAATTAATCAGGAAACTGTGGAGCCAGTTTAGAAGAAAGCAGCTATTGCAATATTGGTTTAACATGCTGGGGCACACGAAATAGCCATCACTATGAATCGAGATCGTGAGGGATAAATTATTTCAGACAAAGTAGCAATGTGAGTAGCTGACTTGTGGTGGCATTTTATGAAAAATATCAAGTTGGGTTACTGTGGAGCGTTTGGAAATGAAAGGTTAATTTGGGGGCTGAGATGAGGGGCCAATGCTCTGATGTGGTTAGTCTGGGGATTGAGTTACCTGTCAGTCCGTTAACAGCGCTGTGTCTGTCTGCAGCCTCCATTGAAGATGGATTCATCAGCCGCCATCACGACACTGTCTGTGGTGGAATACACAGTTTACTACTTTGTCAAAAGAAAGTATATTACGGTCATATTTTTTACAGTAATGCAATATACAAGTGAAAATATTTATTGACATTTTATTATAATGGAAGGCAGGATATGTGGAGGAAATTGTGAGGATATTCCACCATTTTAAATTGGTTTGTAAATTCTGCTGCCTTAAAAAAAATAAAAAACTGAAGAAAAAAATATAACAGTAATGCAGCCGGGAGTGAATATATTTATTGGTATCTTCTGACAATGGCGGACAGGATAGGCAGAGGTTTTTCTGACAATATTCGTCCATTTAACAATTTTATGTCGTCTTGTGTAGGAAAAGTGTTTATATAGCTTCAGAGTATGAAGCTATTAACTTTCTTATCCTCTTGATGACATAGACATGTTTCTTGTCAAGATGGAATGTATATTGTATGTGATATAATCAGTTTTATTGATATTGGTGGAAGACTGTTGATGTTGGTGAAATATGTCTGCAGTCCAGTGTGTTACCTTGACCTACAACACTAGGGGTCCAGAGGACCCCTAATTACTAATTTAAAGGGTCCGTACATTAATGAAATGGTGTCGTGTACTCTGGTAATTTTGGGTTAATGAATCTCACACACGGGTCTGTCTCCCACACAGTCAGTCTCACTCATGGGTCTGTCTCCCACACAGTCAGTCACAATCATGGGTCTGTCTCCCACACAGTCAGTCTCACTCATGGGTCTGTCTCCCACACAGGTCAGTCTCACTCATGGGTCTGTCTCCCACACAGTCAGTCTCACTCATGGGTCTGTCTCCCACACAGTCAGTCTCTCTCATGGGTCTGTCTCAAACACAGTCAGTCTCACTGATGGGTCTGTCTCCCACACAGTCAGTCTCACTCATGGGTCTGTCTCCCACACAGTCAGTCACAATCATGGGTCTGTCTCCCACACAGTCAGTCTCTCTCATGGGTCTGTCTCCCACACAGTCAGTCTCACTCATGGGTCTGTCTCCCACACAGTCAGTCTCACTCATGGGTCTGTCTCCCACACAGTTAGTCTCACTCATGGATCTGTCTCCCACACAGTCAGTCTCACTCATGGGTCTGTCTCCCACACAGTCAGTCACAATCATGGTTCTGTCTCCCACACAGTCAGTCTCACTCATGGGTCTGTCTCCCACACAGTCAGTCTCACTCATGGGTCTGTCTCCCACACAGTCAGTCTCACTCATGGGTCTGTCTCCCACACAGTCAGTCTCACTCATGGGTCTGTCTCCCACACAGTCAGTCTCACTCATGGGTCTGTCTCCCACACAGTCAGTCTCACTCATGTGTCTGTCTCCCACACAGTCAGTCTCACTCATGGGTCTGTCTCCCACACAGTCAGTCTCACTCATGGGTCTGTCTCCCACACAGTCAGTCTCACTCATGGGTCTGTCTCCCACACAGTCAGTCTCACTCATGGGTCTGTCTCCCACACAGTCAGTCTCACTCATGGGTCTGTCTCCCACACAGTCAGTCTCACTCATGGGTCTGTCTCCCACACAGTCAGTCTCACTCATGGGTCTGTCTCCCACATGGGTCAGTCTCACTCATGTGTCTGTCTCCCACACAGTCAGTCTCACTCATGGGTCTGTCTCCCACACAGTCAGTCTCACTCATGGGTCTGTCTCCCACATGGGTCAGTCTCACTCATGTGTCTGTCTCCCACACAGTCAGTCTCACTCATGGGTCTGTCTCCCACACAGTCAGTCTCACTCATGGGTCTGTCTCCCACACAGTCAGTCTCACTCATGTGTCTGTCTCCCACACAGTCAGTCTCACTCATGGGTCTGTCTCCCACACAGTCAGTCTCACTCATGGGTCTGTCTCCCACACAGTCAGTCTCACTCATGGGTCTGTCTCCCACACAGTCAGTCTCACTCATGGGTCTGTCTCCCACACAGGTCAGTCTCACTCATGGGTCTGTCTCCCACACAGTCAGTCTCACTCATGGGTCTGTCTCCCACACTGTCAGTCTCACTCATGGGTCTGTCTCCCACACAGGTCTGTCTCCCACACAGGTCAGTCTCACTCATGGGTCTGTCTCCCACACAGGTCAGTCTCCCACACAGTCAGTCTCCCTCATGGGTCTGTCTCCCACACGGGTCTGTCTCCCACACAGTCAGTCTCCCTCACGGGTCTGTCTCACATACAGTCAGTCTCACTCAAGGGTCTGTCTCCCACATAGGTCTGTCTCCCACACAGGTCAGTCTCACTCATGGTTCTGTCTCCCACACAGTCAGTCTCACTCATGTGTCTGTCTCCCACACAGTCAGTCTCACTCATGGGTCTGTCTCCCACACAGTCAGTCTCACTCATGGGTCTGTCTCCCACACAGTCAGTCTCACTCATGGGTCTGTCTCCCACACAGTCAGTCTCACTCATGGGTCTGTCTCCCACATGGGTCAGTCTCACTCATGGGTCTGTCTCCCACACAGTCAGTCTCACTCATGGGTCTGTCTCCCACACAGTCAGTCTCACTCATGGGTCTGTCTCCCACACAGGTCTGTCTCCCACACAGGTCAGTCTCACTCATGGGTCTGTCTCCCACACAGGTCAGTCTCCCACACAGTCAGTCTCCCTCATGGGTCTGTCTCCCACACGGGTCTGTCTCCCACACAGTCAGTCTCCCTCACGGGTCTGTCTCACATACAGTCAGTCTCACTCAAGGGTCTGTCTCCCACACAGGTCTGTCTCCCACACAGGTCAGTCTCACTCATGGTTCTGTCTCCCACACAGTCAGTCTCACTCATGGGTCTGTCTCCCACACAGTCAGTCTCACTCAAGGGTCTGTCTCCCACACAGGTCAGTCTTACTCATGGGTCTGTCTCCCACACAGTCAGTCTCACTCATGGGTCTGTCTCCCACACATGTCAGTCTCACTCATGGGTCTGTCTCCCACACAGGTCAGTCTCACTGATGGGTCTGTCTCCCACATAGGTCTGTCTCCCACACAGGTCTGTCTCACTCATGGGTCTGTCTCCCACACAGGTCAGTCTCACTCATGGGTCTGTCTCCCACACAGGTCAGTCTCACTCATGGGTCTGTCTCCCACACAGGTCAGTCTCACTCATGGGTCTGTCTCCCACACAGGTCAGTCTCACTCATGGGTCTGTCTCCCACACAGTCAGTCTCACTCATGGGTCTGTCTCCCACACAGTCAGTCTCACTCATGGGTCTGTCTCCCACACAGTCAGTCTCACTCATGGGTCTGTCTCCCACACAGACAGTCTCACTCATGGGTCTGTCTCCCACACAGTCAGTCTCACTCATGGGTCTGTCTCCCACACAGTCAGTCTCACTCATGGGTCTGTCTCCCACACAGTCAGTCTCACTCATGGGTCTGTCTCCCACACAGGTCAGTCTCACTCATGGGTCTGTCTCCCACACAGTCAGTCTCCCACACAGGTCAGTCTCACTGATGGGTCTGTCTCCCACATAGGTCTGTCTCCCACACAGGTCTGTCTCACTCATGGGTCTGTCTCCCACACAGGTCAGTCTCACTCATGGGTCTGTCTCCCACACAGGTCAGTCTCACTCATGGGTCTGTCTCCCACACAGGTCAGTCTCACTCATGGGTCTGTCTCCCACACAGGTCAGTCTCACTCATGGGTCTGTCTCCCACACAGGTCAGTCTCACTCATGGGTCTGTCTCCCACACAGTCAGTCTCACTCATGGGTCTGTCTCCCACACAGTCAGTCTCACTCATGGGTCTGTCTCCCACACAGTCAGTCTCACTCATGGGTCTGTCTCCCACACAGTCAGTCTCACTCATGGGTCTGTCTCCCACACAGTCAGTCTCACTCATGGGTCTGTCTCCCACACAGTCAGTCTCACTCATGGGTCTGTCTCCCACACAGGTCAGTCTCACTCATGGGTCTGTCTCCCACACAGGTCAGTCTCACTCATGGGTCTGTCTCCCACACAGGTCAGTCTCACTCATGGGTCTGTCTCCCACACAGGTCAGTCTCACTCATGGGTCTGTCTCCCACACAGTCAGTCTCACTCATGGGTCTGTCTTGTGCAGTTTCACAGTTTCAGAAAATGAAAATGTGACTAATTTTATTGCTTGTCAGTTGATTTCAGGGATTGTCTGTAGCCACAAGGTGTTTCATATTTTCTTATGGTGTCAGACATTGTCTGTGTTGGAGGACATTTAACTGTGTGCCATGGACAAAGGGGTCAATGTGCACCAGTAGATTGGAGGTGTTTTTTTCAGCTGAGCAGGCTCTGAATCAATAGGAGGACTGTAGGCTTAGATTTACTTGACCAGTTTGACCAGACAGAGGAGAGTTCGATTGGCACAGAGGATAACTCGGTGGGGGGTTTGATGGGGAGAGGGGGGTAACTGGGTGTGTGGGTTTGATGGGGAGAGGTGGGTAACTAGGTGTGGGGTTTGATGAGGAGAGGGGGGTAACTGGGTGTGGGTATTTGATGGGGAGAGGTGGGTAACTAGGTGTGGGGTTTGATGGGGAGAGGTGGGTAACTAGGTGTGGGGTTCGATTGGCAGAGAGGATAACTCGGTGGGGGGTTTGATGGGGAGAGGGTGTAACTGAGTGTGGGGTTTTATGGGGGAGAGGTGGGTAACTAGGTGTGGGGTTTGATGGGGAGAGGTGGGTAACTAGGTGTGGGGTTCGATTGGCAGAGAGGATAACTCGGTGGGGGGTTTGATGGGGAGAGGGGGGTAACTGAGTGTGGGGTTTGATGGGGAGAGGGGGTAACTGAGTGTGGGGTTTGATGGGGAGAGAGGGTAACTGAGTGTGGGGTTTGATGGGGAGAGGGGGTAAGTCGGTGGGGGGTTTGATGGGGAGAGGGGGGTAACTGAGTGTGGGGTTTGATGGGGAGAGGGGGTAACTCGGTGGGGGGTTTGATGGGGAGAGGGGGTAACTCGGTGGGGGGTTTGATGGGGAGAGGGGGTAACTGAGTGTGGGGTTTGATGGGGAGAGGGGGTAACTCGGTGGGGGGTTTGATGGGGAGAGGGGGGTAACTGAGTGTGGGGTTTGATGGGGAGAGGGGGTAACTCGGTGGGGGGTTTGATGGGGAGAGGGGGTAACTCGGTGGGGGGTTTGATGGGGAGAGGGGGTAACTCGGTGGGGGGTTTGATGGGGAGAGGGGGTAACTGAGTGTGGGGTTTGATGGGGAGAGGGGGTAACTAGGTGTGGGGTTTGATGGGGGAGAGGGGGGTAACTAGGTGTGGGTTTGATGGGGAGAGGGGGGTAACTGAGTGTGGGGTTTGATGGGGAGAGGGGGTAACTAGGTGTGGGGTTTGATGGGGAGAGGGGGTAACTAGGTGTGGGGTTTGATGGGGAGAGGGGGGTAACTAGGTGTGGGTTTGATGGGGAGAGGGGGGTAACTGAGTGTGGGGTTTGATGGGGAGAGGGGGTAACTGAGTGTGGGGTTTGATGGGGAGAGGGGGTAACTGAGTGTGGGGGTTTGATGGGGAGAGGGGGTAACTGAGTGTGGGGTTTGATGGGGAGAGGGGGTAACTCGGTGGGGGGTTTGATGGGGAGAGGGGGTAACTGAGTGTGGGGTTTGATGGGGAGAGGGGGTAACTAGGTGTGGGGTTTGATGGGGAGAGGGGGTAACTGAGTGTGGGGTTTGATGGGGAGAGGGGGTAACTGAGTGTGGGGTTTGATGGGGAGAGGGGGTAACTGAGTGTGGGGTTTGATGGGGAGAGGGGGTAACTGAGTGTGGGGTTTGATGGGGAGAGGGGGTAACTGAGTGTGGGGTTTGATGGGGAGAGGGGGTAACTGAGTGTGGGGTTTGATGGGGAGAGGGGGGTAACTGGGTGTGGGGTTTGATGGGGAGAGGGGGTAACTGAGTGTGGGGTTTGATGGGGAGAGGGGGGTAACTGAGTGTGGGGTTTGATGGGGAGAGGGGGGTAACTGGGTGTGGGGTTTGATGGGGAGAGGGGGGTAACTCGGTGTGGGGTTTGATGGGGAGAGGGGGGTAACTGAGTGTGGGGTTTGATGGGGAGAGGGGGGTAACTAGGTGTGGGGTTTGATGGGGAGAGGGGGTAACTAGGTGTGGGGTTTGATGGGGAGAGGGGGTAACTAGGTGTGGGGTTTGATGGGGAGAGGGGGTAACTGAGTGTGGGGTTTGATGGGGAGAGGGTGTAACTAGGTGTGGGGTTTGATGGGGAGAGGGGGTAACTAGGTGTGGGGTTTGATTGGGAGAGGGGGTAACTAGGTGTGGGGTTTGATGGGGAGAGGGGGTAACTAGGTGTGGGGTTTGATGGGGAGAGGGGGTAACTAGGTGTGGGGTTTGATGGGGAGAGGGGGTAACTGGGTGTGGGGTTTGATGGGGAGAGGGGGTAACTAGGTGTGGGGTTTGATGGGGAGAGGGGGGTAACTGGGTGTTGGGGTTTGATGGGGAGTGGGGGGTAACTATGTTTGGGGTTTGATGAGAGGTGGGTAACTAGGTGTGGGGTTTGATGAGGAGAGGTGGGTAACTAGGTGTGGGGTTTGATGGGGAGAGGTGGGTAACTAGGTGTGGGGTTTGATGGGGAGAGGTGGGTAACTAGGTGTGGGGTTTGATGAGGAGAGGGGGGTAACTAGGTGTGGGGTTTGATGAGGAGAGGTGGGTAACTGGGTGTGGGGTTTGATGGGGAGAGGGGGTAACTAGGTGTGGGGTTTGATGGGGAGAGGTGGGTAACTAGGTGTGGGGTTTGATGAGGAGAGGGGGGTAACTGGGTGTGGGGTTTGATGAGGAGAGGTGGGTAACTAGGTGTGGGGTTTGATGGGGAGAGGTGGGTAACTAGGTGTGGGGTTTGATGGAGAGAGGGGGGTAACTGGGTGTGGGGTTTGATGGGGAGAGGGGGTAACTAGGTGTGGGGTTTGATGGGGAGAGGTGGGTAACTCGGTGTGGGGTTTGATGGGGTGGGTGGGGGTAACTGGGTGTGGGGTTTGATGGGGAGAGGGGGGTAACTGAGTGTGGGGTTTGATGGGGAGAGGGGGTAACTAGGTGTGGGGTTTGATGGGGAGAGGGGGTAACTAGGTGTGGGGTTTGATGGGGAGAGGGGGTAACTGACTGTGGGGTTTGATGGGGAGAGGGGGTAACTGAGTGTGGGGTTTGATGGGGAGAGGGGGTAACTAGGTGTGGGGTTTGATGGGGAGAGGGGGTTACTAGGTGTGGGGTTTGATGGGGAGAGGGGGTAACTAGGTGTGGGGTTTGATGGGGAGAGGGGGTAACTAGGTGTGGGGTTTGATGGGGAGAGGGGGTAACTGGGTGTGGGGTTTGATGGGGAGAGGGGGTAACTAGGTGTGGGGTTTGATGGGGAGAGGGGGGTAACTGGGTGTTGGGGTTTGATGGGGAGTGGGGGGTAACTATGTTTGGGGTTTGATGAGAGGTGGGTAACTAGGTGTGGGGTTTGATGAGGAGAGGTGGGTAACTAGGTGTGGGGTTTGATGGGGAGAGGGGGTAACTAGGTGTGGGGTTTGATGGGGAGAGGTGGGTAACTAGGTGTGGGGTTTGATGAGGAGAGGTGGGTAACTAGGTGTGGGGTTTGATGAGGAGAGGGGGGTAACTAGGTGTGGGGTTTGATGAGGAGAGGGGGGTAACTGGGTGTGGGGTTTGATGGGGAGAGGGGGTAACTAGGTGTGGGGTTTGATGGGGAGAGGTGGGTAACTAGGTGTGGGGTTTGATGAGGAGAGGGGGGTAACTGGGTGTGGGGTTTGATGAGGAGAGGTGGGTAACTAGGTGTGGGGTTTGATGGGGAGAGGTGGGTAACTAGGTGTGGGGTTTGATGGAGAGAGGGGGGTAACTGGGTGTGGGGTTTGATGGGGAGAGGGGGTAACTAGGTGTGGGGTTTGATGGGGAGAGGTGGGTAACTAGGTGTGGGGTTTGATGAGGAGAGGTGGGTAACTAGGTGTGGGGTTTGATGAGGAGAGGGGGGTAACTAGGTGTGGGGTTTGATGAGGAGAGGGGGGTAACTGGGTGTGGGGTTTGATGAGGAGAGGTGGGTAACTGGGTGTGGGGTTTGATGGGGAGAGGGGGTAACTGGGTGTTGGGGTTTGATGGGGAGTGGGGGGTAACTATGTTTGGGGTTTGATGAGAGGGGCGTAACTAGGTGTGGGGTTTGATGAGAGAGGGGTAACTAGGTGTGGGGGTTTGATTGTGAGAGGGGGGTAACTAGGTGTGGAGGTTTGACGAGATAGGGGTAACTGGGTTTGGAGGTTTGATGATCTCCTCCAACTGTCCAGATTTACCAAATTCCAACACCCAGATGATCCCACAAGTCACCATTGACCTCTGAATGGTCAATATTCTCACCCCAACTCTACACCCAGATGATCCCACAAGTCACCATTGACCTCTGAATGGTCAATATTCTCACCCCAACTCTACACCCAGATGATCCCAACCATTGACCTCTGAATGGTCAATATTCTCACCCCAACTCTACACTAGATGATCGCACAAGTCACCACTGAGCTCCCCCAACGTGACCCCAAACTTACATTATCCTGTCCCCTGAGCTGGACGATGGTTTAGCCATTGGCCTGTAATTGCCTTAAAGGGACATTATCAAATTATGTGATTCTCCGTCAACCTTCCAGATGCCCAGAAGCTCCTGACAGCGCTGCCAAGCCTGGAGACACGACTTCCCAGCAAGGGTCCTGAGATCGCCTTCCTCCGCCGCTTCCTGCGCTCCAGGGACCTGCGTCTTCTACTGCACGTAAGCCAGCATTATGACTGTCGTGGGGGAAGACAGTGTGCGAGATGAGGATGTGGGAGAGCCCACCTGGGAATGATATGTAAAATACTGCCCAAAGCTGTTTGTGTAGTCATGACTGTTCTTTAAACATGAGGTATTTACCATACAGAACGATAATACAGTGGTATGGCTTGTTGGAGTTACTTGCTTACTTCATCCTATCAGATATTTGTGAGTTGTTGAATTATAACCTGCAGTAACCATGGTAACAGTTTTCTCTCAAGCTGTCTGGCATCTTGCAAAATGGTGTCTTAAAAAATTATTAAAAATGAGTAAAAACGAATTTGACTCTTTGTTCATGATGTAACAACAAAACTATTTGTGAATTGGAGCATTTCATGATTGTTCAGTGTTTGAGACTCATCTATAATTTACTCACAGTAAAATGAAGAAAATGTTCAATCATTGAAAAAGGTTTCAATAAAATGGTGACCAGTCTTGTTGACCATCACTGTCCCTGCGGTCAGACCCTAATTAGAACTCTGGTGGCATAGCCATTTGTGGCCAATCACTCACTGGCGCGGTTTGTTGCCACAGTGTGTGAGTTCCCTTCAGGTTATTGACATATAACACAATAATGTCTGTCACAGGTTTACCGATTACTTTCCACCAATCAACAAGTCCGTCCTGTGGCTGAGTTTGCCGTCTCCCAAGCTGCTGATGTGAGTAGGTTCAGTAGAGTTGTCTCCCTTCACAATATTGTCCAGACATTGATGTGGGCCCGATTGATGCACAGCTGGTGGTTGTTCTCTGTTGATTGATTATATTTTTGTTTGTAAAATAAGTGGTCATATGAAATGGTTAGCAAAAATAGATGAAAGAAATTATTGTTTACTCATCAAAAAACTGGTGGCCCACTAATTCACATGTTTTTGCTGATTTGTGACGTAGTATAACTAAATGATGTGGTGTTCTGTGTGCTGCTGTGATGTAGTATAACTAAATGATGTGGTGTTCTGTGTGCTGCCATGATGTGGTATAACTGAATGATGTGGTATAACTGAATGATATGGTATAACTGAATGATGTTCTGGTCCAGGTGTTCTGTATGCCGCCGTGATGTAGTATAACTAAATGATGTGGTGTTCTGTGTGCTGCCATGATGTGGTATAACTGAATGATGTGGTATAACTGAATGATATGGTATAACTGAATGATGTTCTGGTCCAGGTGTTCTGTATGCCGCCGTGATGTAGTATAACTAAATGATGTGGTGTTCTGTGTGCTGCCATGATGTGGTATAACTGAATGATGTGGTATAACTGAATGATGTGGTATAACTGAATTATATGGTATAACTGAATGATGTGGTGTTTGTTCTGGTCCAGGTGTTCTGTGTGATTTGCTATAACTGGTTTGTTCTGGTCCAGGTGTTCTGTGTGATTTGCTATAACTGGTTTGTTCTGGTCCAGGTGTTCTGTGTGATTTGCTATAACTGGTTTGTTCTGGTCCAGGTGTTCTGTGTGATTTGCTATAACTGGTTTGTTCTGGTCCAGGTGTTCTGCTCCATACGCTGCCAAGAAGAGGACCTGAGAGTACAAGAACTCCTCGACATCTTGTCTAAACCTCATTTACAGGTACAGAGCTTGTTACAAACTATATGGAGAGGCTTCTCAGGTCTGCAATGCAGGGGTCCGGAAAATTTAAAATCCCAATCGGACATTTGCATTTAGGCCACGCCCCCTTCAAATAAGTTGTTACGTACAGTGTTCCCTCGTTATTGAGCGCTTCGGTTACAGCGCGGTAAAGCATGGCTCCCAAAATTTACTAACATTTTTAGTGAACTCAAGTTTTCCAATGACACAATGTTTTCCCCCATCTCAGAAAACATTATCAGCTGATCACCACAAAATACAAGTCAACAAATCCGAATTGAAGAATGCAATTTAATCCTATCATTATAATATCTGGTAATAAAAACATTGCTCACTGTTTATCTGGAGTTTGCAATATATTTGATTAATATTATTCAATATTTCATTCAATAATTATAATAATGTTTACAATAATTTCGGCGAAATCATATGCGACGTGATCCGAAGATCACACAACCCACCGTTATTTACAGCAACCACAGTCAGATTACCGCTATTGACGCTTTGAAATGAACTCTAGTTGCAAGAGAATGGATACAATATCATAAATGCGGTACCATGACTCTCTAAAAGTCATATTTGAGGCAGTTTGACTATTAAATGTCAACATAACGTTTTCGCAATCGAAATACATGTAGTGCGAGAAGTCCCTACAGTGACTGGTCAAAATCGTTCCATACGTAAAAAAATATCCTGTATACCATCTGTACCAAGGTGCTACGCTTATGGTTTTTCATAATTTTAAGTATATATGGTGGAAGCTGCAACTAAAATAACACGATATTGGAATTTATTCTTCCTGATAAAATAATAATTTCAGATACAATTTCTTCCCACCATTGCATCAAAATTCTTTAAAGTGGTATCACTGGGTACGTTTTAACTGAATCACCGGTAGATTGGGAGGAAACGTGTGCACAGTTGATTGCTATTTCCGGCTTAGTTTACGAGAAAATACACACAGTAATCTTAATCTCTGCATATAAAACAATGCCTTTGAGAGCAGGAAATACATTTTATATGGTAAAAATCATCCTGTCTAGTGATGTTTCACATCAAATTTCATACTTTTATTGACCAAGTTTGTTATGCCTGTTTATTCACCTGAAGTCGTTGAAGGTATACGATAACGCTCATCAATTATTTGGACCCTGAAGGTAGCGTTGTTTGTTTTTTAAAATGTCCGGACAGAAAAGTTTAAATGTCTGGTAAGCAATATTTTAAACCGGACATTTGAGATTCCCAATCGGACATGTCCGGTGCATATGACCCTTTCCGGACCCCTGCTGCAATGTGAAATAAAAATGACAATTTGGGTGTCTTCTTTTCTACTGTTGTCCCAAAACATAAACTAGGGCTGAAGAAGGGAAGTAACCCTTTAACATTGGATATAAAGGTGTTCGTTATAATTTCAGGTTTATTTCAACTGACCATCATTTCATGAAATCAACCAAAGAAACATTTTTAAAACATATATATTTCATAGGTTGTGAATAAACTCCTTCCTGATCCAAGTGGTTAAACAGAGAAACTCTAGTTATCCATGCCTTCACCTTGGGACTGATGTTGTGTGGATTCTGTGGTAATGTCTGCTCTTCTCGTATCAGGCGCTGTTGTACACCCATGACAAGATCTCGAGGTCGGACTACTCGCCTCAGGTTGGACCCCTCGCAGAGGAGGTAGACGAAGATGAGGCTGCTGTCAAGGTCGTCCGACTCATCAAGAGCAATGAGCCACTGGTAGGAATATAACGAGCCTGATATGAGTTCAGTGAACGTGGAAATGCAGTGACAAGTGATGTTCAGACTAATTTTGAATTTATTATTCTCTGGTTTTCTTGACAAGTTTGCATCATAATTTAGTTTTAGTTTAAACTGATAATGAATGTCGATTGGTTGTTAAGTGACACAGCTGATAGTGTGTGTTGATTGGTTGTAGGGTGTGACAATACAGCTGATAGTGTGTGTTGATTGGTTGTAGGGTGTGACGATACAGCTGATAGTGTGTGTTGATTGGTTGTAGGGTGTGACGATACAGCTGAATGAGGATTCCGGCAACATCGAGGTGGCGCGGGTGTTACATGGAGGAGCAGCAGACAGAAGCGGTGGGTTTACCACGAGTTTTGCGACTCGATATCACTGAAATATTCAAACAGACTATTTTGTTTACTGTAAGTTTGGAAGAAGACATTTTGCCTGACCAATTTAATTTCACAGGGTAAGTCCAACTTGGTAAGGCTTGTGAGACAAGACATCTGTCACATGACATCATTTAGTCAAAATATTCATCATACTTTTTGACCACGCTGAATGCAAACTGATGTGTTCAACATATTTGTGACTTTATTAAACAGAACTGAGATATTTCATACACATAAAGGGAAACAACACTCCAACCCTCTGTCATCTGGCTGGCGCCGTATTAATTAGCCCGCATAATCTCCAGATGCCAATTACCATCAGCGACCCAACAAACTGGGCTTCAGACCAACAAGGGGTCATTTGAAGGACCTCATTGACAGCAAAGGGGAATCCCCTTGAATCCTGGACACGGCTTACGATAACCTTTCACCTTGCAAATTCACTCCGTGTGTAAATGTGAATGTACTATTATGTTTTTTTAGTATACAGCAAATACATGTACATAATTTTTAGCAAAAATGAAATTAGTCCGAGGCATGATACATACTGGTAGTATTTAATCAAGATCACCAGAACCAATCAGATGTCATCATTCTAACATGGATAATATCAGGTACCGTTCACCTGCCAACACATTACCCTCCTATAGAGTGTGACACTGGAGTGTCTGTGGACTTCTGTTGCAGGTTTGATCCACGTCGGGGACGAGGTCCATGAGGTGAATGGTGTGTGTGTCCGGGGCTGCGATCCCAATGAGGTCGTTGACATTCTGGTGAGTGGTGTACTCTGAACATGTCGTGTGTCAAATAGCATCTTGCAGAACTTAGCTGATTGTATTATGACCTATTATCTCAGCTCTGTATGTATTCATCGGTATCCTTCCATAATACAGAACTTAGCTGATTGTATTATGACTTATTATCTCGGCTCTGTATGGATTCATAATAACAATTAATATAGTTCCTAAATGAAAGCAGCATTCTTATAATGTTTATATGTTTAAAACAGAAGAAGGCTCAGCACAAAAAAGTCTTAATCTCATTGTTTATAAGGTGTCTAGAATTCTGGAATGATCCATTCATTAATCAGGTGTGACTGGCATGCATTATGTAAATCAATTTCTGTTCTGCATTTTGGGAGTGAACTGATTCATCTGCTGTATGACATGTCAAATGCCCTGGTAAAGCATTTAGAAATCATTGACTGAAGTATCACTGATGCGTATTCGACTTCATGTCCTGATTGGACCTCTCATGAATTGTAATGAAGTTAGTAGATCTGATACAGTCTGTAGTCTGAAACAGTGAAGATTGTGACGTGAGTTGTGATGAAGTTAGTAGATCTGATACAGTCTGTAGTCTGAAACAGTGAAGATTGTGACGTGAATTGTGATGAAGTTAGTAGATCTGATACAGTCTGTAGTCTGAAACAGTGAAGATTGTGACGTGAATTGTGATGAAGTTAGTAGATCTGATACAGTCTGTAGTCTGAAACAGTGAAGATTGTGACGTGAATTGTGATGAAGTTAGTAGATCTGATACAGTCTGTAGTCTGAAACAGTGAAGATTGTGACGTGAATTGTGATGAAGTTAGTAGATCTGATACAGTCTGTAGTCTGAAACAGTGAAGATTGTGACGTGAATTGTGATGAAGTTAGTAGATCTGATACAGTCTGTAGTCTGAAACAGTGAAGATTGTGACGTGAATTGTGATGAAGTTAGTAGATCTGATACAGTCTGTAGTCTGAAACAGTGAAGATTGTGATGTGAATTGTGATGAAGTTTCATCATTGATGTTTCAGTCGAGGATAACCGGCCCCGTGACGCTGAAGCTGGTGCCAAGCAACTCCAAGAACGGCCCAGACCAACGCCAGTGTCAGGTAACTGTCTCACATGCGAGGGTTGGGGGATAAGTCCTGAGCCCACATTGAAGAAGTGGAGGAATAATGAAACAAATATTTGTGAAGGTTACTTGATGTCATAGAGATAGAGCCACAAAATGTTGAGTCCGTTAAGCAAATTGTTTCGCTGTCACAAGTCAGTAGAAATGAAAAATGGACCTACGTGTAGAAAGTGCAGTGAAAAGGGCACCTTATCTCACATCCACTAGGATATGAATACAGCACACATGGGAAGGAGCCCTGTCCTATGCAACCATACTGAGTTGGCCTGCAGAGTTCAAACATGGAAGAGAGAGTCTTGACGATGACCCGCGTCCTGGAAGGCCTGTGTTTTCTGCAACACCAGAAATTACCAAGAGAATCCACGATATGGTGATGACCGGCCAGCCAATGACTGGCTTTTGCTAGTTCTGTAGGCATTCCCAGGAGAGAGTACAGTCTATTACCACAGAGACTGTCATGATAAAGAAGATATCAGCTCACGGGGTTCCAAAGTTTCTGACATCTCACCAAACCTGCACCAGGCATCACATGTCTGATTAAGAAAAGCAGGAAAAGTTCTGGCCTCTGGTTTATAGAATACTGAGGTGTCTGTCATCATGGTGGACTGTCGACCAAAAGGCCAGACAATAAACAGAGCATATCATGCTGCATTTTTGAGGCAATTACGGGATAAAGTTGAGACGACGAGATGTGGGAAGCTGAGAAAAAGAGAAATCTTCTGTCAGGATAATCTGCCTGGGCACAAATCACTCGTTGCCATGGATACATTCCACAAGTGTGGCCTTGAACTCCTTCAGCATCCACCTGATTCTCGACTCCCCAAACATGAAGAAATCTCTCGCTGGAACCCATTTCAACTTGAACGATGATGTTGTGCCAGCCAAGAGAAGAACTTCTACGAAACTGGGATAAAATCCCTCCAACATCGTTGGCAAAAGTGTATCAATATGAAATGGGATTATACTAAAAACTATATCACTTTAATGTCTTTGTGTCAAGTCTTTTTATGTGAATCTCGAACCTTATAAGTCACCATCATAGCATAATGTCAGATCTCACCTTATCATATGCCCCTCAATGATATGGGGTATGTTGCATGTGTGATAGAGCCAACATGAAGACCGTCGTATCACAGGGGGTGTAATAACCCAGACCCGTATTATGCCCCCTTCCAAGTTGATATGGCTAATCAATGCAATTTGAATGGGCGATCGATATCAGCCTGGGTGGTAAGAAATTGGAGTTGAGTCCTTTGGTGTCTCGTCTGCTCGGCTAGCTTTCCAGTGACAATGTCCTCAAAACAAGGTGAACATGTTTTTACGGACATACACAAAATTTTGAGATGTTGTATGGATGGATACATTTTCCAATTTGATGTTAAGGTATGTGATAAAAGGGTTGTTATAGGGCAGTTTTCATATCATACCCCATATCAATCCGAGATCTCCATATCAACCCGAGATCTCCATATCAACCCGAGATCCCCAGATCCCCATATCAACCGGAGATCCCCAGATCCCCATATCAACCCGAGATTCCCATATCAACCCGAGATCTCCATATCAACCCGAGATCCCCAGATCCCCATATCAACCGGAGATCCCCAGATCCCCATATCAACCCGAGATTCCCATATCAACCTGAGATCCCCATATCAACCTGAGATCTCCATATCAACCCGTGATCTCCATATCAACCTGAGATCCCCAGATCCCCATATCAACCCGAGATTCCCATATCAACCCGAGATCCCCATATCATCCTGAGAATCCCAAATCAGCCTGTGACACTGTGGTATATCTCACATTACTTCATATGACTCCATGTTACATATGGGTCGATGGGGTAGCCTTGTGGTTAAAACAATCGCTCGTCATGCCGACGACACGGGTTCGATATCTGACATGGGTACTATGTGTGAAGCCCATTTCTGGTGTCCCCGGCCATGATATTGCTGGAATATTGCTAAAAGCGGGGGAAAACCATACTCCCTCACACGCACACACACACACACACACACACACACACACACACACACACACACCTCCCCCCCTCCCATGTTACATCTCCTGGTGATGTCTCCTGGCCCTTGTTTCAGATGAGAGTGAAGGCACTGTTTGACTACACCCCCGAGACGGACACCACCAATCCCTGCCCCGAAGCTGGGCTCGAGTTTCGGAGAGGAGATGTCCTTCACATTGTCAATCAAGATGACCCCACCTGGTGGCAAGCCAGGAAAGAAGGGGAGACAATCACTAGTGCTGGCCTTATTCCTAGTAAACAGCTCCAAGAGAGGTAACGTGTTTCAGTTGGGCCGTGCATCATCTGACAAAGGAAATCTGTATCAGCTTCTTCCTGTTTAGGGCAAAATATTCAGTAATCAGCAAACTTTTGTATTAGGGGCAGTTGTATAGCCTAGTGGTTAAAGCGTTCACTCGTCACACTGAAGACCTGGGTTCGATTCCCCACATAAGTACAATGTGTGAAGCCCATTTCTGGTGTCCCCGCCATGATATTGCTGGAATATTGCTAAAAGCGGCGTAAAAACATACTCACTCACTTTTGTATTATTAGGATCTGGATCCAGAAAAAAGTTGTATATTTTTTTAATGCAAAGAAGTTTGAATATTGTCTTCTATAAAGCTAGTCATCTTGTCCTGCTGTTCCAGGAATGAGATGCAGCGAAGAGCGGATGCCAAGGGTTCCCCGGGACAAGTGCGCAATGGGACAAGTGAGTTGTGGGCAGGTGGAACACCCGAGACTGCACCGCGTGTTGGTCCATCCTCCTTTAGTTCTCTACCACAAACTGAGTCTGACTGGACACGCTCCGTCGATGTCTGTGAACCACACAGCCTAACTACATAGGGGAGGATATAAGTTACAGTTAAGAAAACAAAAACCTCTTGTCATGAGAGACCTTGGTTAGAAGAGGTTCCCAGCACTCCTTGGCTGGTCCCCTGTGACCTAGGTTAGAAGAGGTCCCTAGGACCCCATGGCTGTACCTGTGACCTAGGTTAGAATGATCTGATGCCTTGAGTCTGATCTGATGCCTTGAGTCTGATCTGATACCTTGAGTCTGATCCCAAGTAGCTGTGGGAGGCTGCTGACAGAGATGGAGGCGACGAGGACGCTACTTTCTGGTGAAGCGATGCTGGTGTCTGGCGCAGGGCATCATTAACAAATGGAGCTACAACACGCTGGCTAATTGATGAAAATGTGTTGATGAACTGGGACTTAGGAATGTGGAGAGGAGTTGGTTTCAGAAATGATGTCCAACTTACAAATTTTGCAATTACGTTTAAGTTTACCACCTGTGTTCTGCGGCCAATCAGAACATCCATGTTACCTGGCTTAACGTGCTGTGGACCTTGGTGCTCCTTGATTATTCTAGAAATGTTAAATACTGGTCAGTGTTGTTCCCGCTGGACAGTCTACTGGGCACCACAGGGGCACCACAGGGGCACCACAGGGGCACCACAGGGGCACTTCCCTCTCTCTAGCTTCTGTCCACATGCAATATTTACCTCAGTATGTGAAAGGGGGGCTTGCCTTTTCAGCCGTGTAGAGTTACACTAGGGCTCTGTCTTGCATGGTGGCTTCATCCAAGCAATGTCAATGGCTCGAAGATTCTGAAAATGAATGCCCCTTGCTGTGTGGATAAAAATCTTATTTACAGTAAACTACGTTTATAACAAACACAACAGATATAACAAACTGTTCTTTGGTCCTGGGCATTTGCCATATATTTTATCATATGAAGTTGATGAATATAATGAGTGAGTGAGATTGATTTTACGCTGCTTTTGGCAATATTCCAACAATATCACGGCGGGGGACACCAGAAATGGGCTTCACACATTGTACCCATGTCGGGAATCGAACCTGGATCTTTGGCGTGACGAGCGGACGCCTTAACCACTAGGCTACCCGACCGCCCCTGGATATAACGAACATGCTCATAACGAAATAACAGATATGGCCAACTCACGTTGTGGTCCCAGGTGTACTCTGTCAACGATAATGTTTAAGTGTAATAGAACTGTTAATCCCTGAGCTGAGCTCCTCACGTGGCACCAATCTGACTATCAAAATATCCGCAGCCAAGCACGGCTGTTCAAAGTGTCAATAAACAATTGAAGGCAGTTGATTTACTCTTTAAGTACTGACACTTTGTCCTCAAACTACACCCTCAGTTAACAATAGTAACACAGTGATTGAAGTGGATATATTCTGTACATGTACAGTGCACACTTTTGTTATTTATTGAGTAACATGATGTCACATGACTTGATAAACGATGTCTGACATCGAAATGCGTATAACAAACGATGGATATAACTAAAATTAGTGGTCCCTTTGAGTTCGTTATAACTGTAGTTTACTGTATTTTGTTTTTGTGATTTTGTTGGTTTAAAGATTCTTGAATGGTTGGAATGAAAATATATGTATATATGTGTATCTCTTGAAAATTGTAATCTGTGGGTACAATATAAATGGAACAAAAGAGGAGACTAAAAGTGAAGTGAAGTTAATGGGCAACATCCAGCATGTATCTTCAGGCTTGGTGAGATGAAAACAAGCTTTTTCAATTTTTTTTGTTATATTCCAATTTTGATCAGCAGCTTTGTAGACCAGGTAACGTCACTATGCCTTGGAGTGTCCGTATAGTCATGTCTGTTGAGTACTGGGCCATTGTGGAGCAGTGATTTGACCCACACGTTGTACCACACCTGGTTGTTAAGGCAAGCCCGTCTTTGTATGAATATCGTGATTATGCTTGTTTCTATTCTTCACCTGTTCACAGCTCACATACATTCTCTTTCTGTTTATTTGTGTCCGCCCCAGGACAACTGAGCCCATGTCGGTACAGTCCAAGAATTCCGCGCCAAAAGAAATTACGTAAAACAATGTACCACGCTGTACAGAATGGAGGTACCGGGCTCTGTCCTATTTGCTAACAGTCAATAAATTAAACGTTGTGGTTCAGATATTGCGTAATGCAATACATGTAACATATAAATGGTTGGCAGTTTCATAAAAAACACAACAACTATTATATGTAAATTGCACTTTAATTTTGTTTTTTCTATAAATTTGTGTATGTCAGTAAGACTGATTTGGTTGGCTTCAAGAACGTGATGGGGCAGTTTGAATGTTCGGGACCACAACCTTTATTCTGTGTTCTAGTCATGTGCCGCTTCCCTCGGCACCACGAGCTGTACTTGCCTGGCAGGGACTTGGGAAGCATCTTTCTTTGTAGATTATTGTAAATTTGTTTTATTAAGAAACTAATTTATTTAAATCAAATTCTGTGACATTTAATCAACACATGTCACCAATCAAATATTTCTCTATATCTCTGATATTTTGCTATACATGTGTGTTCTTACCTGGGTGTAGTTGACAATGTAACATGTAAAAGTGAGACTAGATTCCTGACTGCGGGTGAAAGAGATGTTGATGTTTCAGAGTATGACACGGAAGAAATCCCCACGTACGAGGAGGTGGAACAGTATCAGCCAAAGCCCAACAAACGCAGACCGATAGTGCTCATAGGTAGGCCATTAGTTCATAGGTAGGCCATTAGTTCACATGTAGGTCGTTAGTGCTCATAGGTGGGCCATTAGTTCACATGTAGGCCGTTAGTGTCCATAGGTGGGCCATTAGTTCACATGTATGCCGTTAGTGCTCATAGGTGGGCCATTAGTTCATATGTAGGCCATTAGTTCACATGTAGGCCATTAGCTCATAGGTAGACCATTGATTCCCATGTAGGCCATTAGTTCACATGTAGGCCATTAGCTCATAGGTAGGCCATTAGTTCATATGTAGGCCATTAGTTCATAGGTAGACCATTAGTTCACAGGTTGGCCATTAGTTCATATGTAGGCCATTAGTTCACCTGTAGGCCATTAGTTTACAGCTTGGTCATTAGTTCATATGTAGGCCATTAGTTCACATGTAGGCCGTTAGTGCTCATAGGTAGGCCGTTAGTGCTCATAGGTAGGCCATTAGTTCATATGTAGGCCATTAGTTCACATGTAGGCCATTAGCTCATAGGTAGACCATTGATTCCCATGTAGGCCATTAGTTCACATGTAGGCCATTAGCTCATAGGTAGGCCATTAGTTCATATGTAGGCCATTAGTTCACATGTAGGCCGTTAATTCACAGGTTGGACATTAGTTTATATGTAGGCCATTAGTTCACATGTAGGCCATTAGATCATAAGTAGGCTGTTAGCTCATAGGTAGGCCATTAGTTCACATGAAGGCCATTAGTTCACAGGTAGACCATTAGTTCACAGGTTGGCCATTAGTTCATATGTAGACCATTAGTTCACATGTAGGCCATTAGTTCACATGTAGGCCATTAGTTCACAGGTTGGCCATTAGTTCATAAGTAGGCCGTTAGCTCATAAGTAGGCCATTAGTTCCTATGTAGGCTATTAGTTCACAGGTAGGCCATTGGTTCATATGTAGGCCGTTAGTTCACAGGTTGGACATTAGTTTATATGTAGGCCATTAGTTCACATGTAGGCCATTAGTTCACAGGTCGGCCATTAGTTCATATGTAGGCTGTTAGCTCATAGGTAGGCCATTAGTTCCTATGCAGGCCATTAGTTCACAGGTAGGCCATTAATTCACAGGTCGGCCATTAGTTCATATGTAGGCTGTTAGCTCATAGGTAGGCCATTAGTTCCTATGTAGGCCATTAGTTTATATGTAGGCCGTTAGCTTATAGGTAGGCCATTAATTCATAGGAAGACCATTAGTTCACATGTAGGCCATTAGTTCTAAGTTCAATCGTTCAAATGTTGGCCATTAGTTCATAGGTAGGCCATGAGCTCATAGGTAGGCCATTAGTTCACATGTAGGCCATTAGTTCATAGGTAGACCATTAGTTCACAGGTTGGCCAATAGTTCACAGGTTGGCCATTAGTTCATATGTAGGCCATTAGTTCACATGTAGGCCATTAGTTCACGTGTAGGCCATTAGTTCACAGGTTGGCCATTAGTTCATATGTAGGCCGTTAGCTCATAGGTAGGCCATTAGTTCCTATGTAGGCGATTAGCGGTATTACATTGTGAGACTGCCTCAGTGGTCTGCCCAGAAAGTGTAAGGTTGTGGGTTTGATCCCTGGACTTGTCATATCAAAAGGCATTAAAGGGCTAAAAAGGGACTGGTTGCCTCAGAGTCAGTATACTGTGTCTAAGTTGGGTATTCTCAGGCAAGCGCACCTGCAAGCTAACACACTAACAAGCTAACACACTAACTCACTAAGACGAACACTGACACTAAGTCATGTAACGTTGTGATAATGTCTTCTCCTTGTGTGCATGCAGGTCCTGCTGGGGTAGGCTGCAATGAGCTGAAACGTCGACTGAAGGCCAGCAACCCTGTCCACTTCCTGGAGGCCGTGCCATGTACGTACAACTTGCTTCTCCGTCCTCACTCAACTAGGGTCGTGTACTTGCCATGTAAACTACAACAAACATATAGCTTCAGTCCTGTTGCTACGTATACAGTGAACCCCTGCTGATCAGGACCAAACAACACATGTTTACATTTATTCTGACCACAGGTGATCACGCTCAACTGTGTGATTTGATGCTCATGATATCAATCACTGGAATGTTTGGAATTTGCAGACAGCCATCACATGGCTGGACAATTGTTGAGTGCGATGATAAACAAGAAACAAATCAGCAACAACTTCATGAGACTTTGGATATGTTTCAGACACCTCAAGGCCGAAGAAGCCGTTTGAGCAAGATGGCAAGGAGTACCATTTTGTGACTCGGGAAGAGATGGAGTCGGGCATCATGGAGCAAAGGTCAGTTGCTGATGAGGCAGGTCACAGCTCAAAGGTCATGTAAGTAACTCAAGGTCATCTGAATGTGTGTTGTGAACTGTAGGAGGCTCACCGACATCACGGACACTGTAGTCTTGTAGTTACAGCTCACCAACACTTGTGGACACTCTAGACATACATTTGCACTACTGCTCAAAAGGATGTCACTGTGCGTTTGAATTGTGATCTGTAACTGATATGTAAGTTCAGTTCCTATGACTGCCTTGGAAGTGCGATGAGGGTAATCAAAACGTTTGTGGCCTCACATAGAAAATAATTCCGAATCAAAATTGACTTTAGTACACTTGGTCCCACGATGTCCCAGCTTTGTTATCCCTGCCTTATAGAAGTCCTAATCTTGGTCCCCCCCAAAGTCCTCTCCAGAGTCAACCACCACGTCCTTACTGGTGGAAAAGTCCTACTCGCAGGGGTTATTTGAGTTTACGGAAGAGACAAAGGTCCGAGGGACCGGGGTCAGGGGGTGCTGTGTCAAGAGCGTAAGGGTTAAGGGGAGGTAATTCAAAGTCACAACCTGCAGCTGCAGCCACTGCCACTTGTGATGTGTGTTCAGGTGCATTGTCCTGAAACAGCTGCACACGTGAAGGGCTCTTTCCTCAATGTGTCACGTCATAGCTTCTCTCAACTGATGTTTTGTTTGTTTGTTTGTTGTTTAACGCTGCACTTAGCAATATTCAAGCTATATGACGGCCGTCTGTAAATACTCAAGTCTGGACCAGACAATCCAGTGATTGATATCATGAGCATCGATCCTCGCAATTGAGATACAATGACATGCATCAACCAAGTCACAGAGTCTGACCACCAGATCCCGTTAGTCACCTCTTACGACAAGCATAGTCGCCTTTTAGGGCATTCTACCCCAGATCTTCACGGGTTCTCAACTGATGTAGATCCATGACATCATTTTTAGGCCCAGTGATGGTCTCACCTCACTGCGGATCTTTGGTAGGCCAAATGTTTCCACTGTTTGCTCTGGAGTCAGAACCCGGGATCCATGTGAGGGTTCAGGTTCCAGACCAGGCATCTTCAAGACCGCCATCTTGTGTTCAACTTCTGCTTGGCTTCAATTCTAAGTTGCATATGAATGGCAAAATCCCCAAGCATGCATTTCACATTGACATTTCATGTGACAAGGTGTCCATTTCATGGACATAGTTAATCATAGCTTGTCCTTCACTTTCCTCCAATTCACAGATTTTGTCATCCCTGTAAATTGTCTTGTGCAGTTATCCGTCTGTAGGTTGATGTGATGTCTTCCGAGAAATGATATTCTTTATTCACGTGGTGAAACCTGACATTACACTTTACAATGTCTGTGAAGCAGCAAACATTTTGTCTTACTTGCATTGTGAACAAGGCTGTGACGTGAACACACTGCATGAGGGTGTTTCCTGTACAGCTGTGTGACGTGAACACACTGCATGAGGGTGTTTCCTGTACAGCTGTGTGACGTGAACACACTGCATGAGGGTGTTTCCTGTACAGCTGTGTGACGTGAACACACTGCATGAGGGTGTTTCCTGTACAGCTGTGTGACGTGAACACACTGCATGAGGGTGTTTCCTGTACAGCTGTGTGACGTGAACACACTGCATGAGGGTGTTTCCTGTACAGCTGTGTGACGTGAACACACTGCATGAGGGTGTTTCCTGTACAGTTGTGTGACGTGAACACACTGCATGAGTGTGTTTCCTGTACAGTTGTGTGACGTGAACACACTGCATGAGGCTGTTTCCTGTACAGCTGTGTGACGTGACCACACTGCATGAGTGTGTTTCCTGTACAGCTGTGTGACGTGAACACACTGCATGAGTGTTTCCTGTACAGCTGTGTAATGTGAACACACTGTATGAGTGTGTTTCCTGTACAGTTGTGTGACGTGAACACACTGCATGAGGCTGTTTCCTGTACAGCTGTGTGACGTGACCACACTGCATGAGTGTGTTTCCTGTACAGCTGTGTGACGTGAACACACTGCATGAGTGTTTCCTGTACAGCTGTGTAATGTGAACACACTGAATGAGGGTGTTTCCTGTACAGTTGTGTGACGTGACCACACTGCATGAGGGTGTTTCCTGTACAGTTGTGTAACGTGAACACACTGCATGAGGGTGTTTCCTGTACAGCTGTGTGACGTGAACACACTGCATGAGGCTGTTTCCTGTACAGCTGTGTGACGTGACCACACTGCATGAGTGTGTTTCCTGTACAGCTGTGTGACGTGAACACACTGCATGAGTGTTTCCTGTACAGCTGTGTAATGTGACCACACTGCATGAGGGTGTTTCCTGTACAGCTGTGTAACGTGAACACACTGCATGAGTGTTTACTGTACAGCTGTGTAATGTGACCACACTGCATGAGTGTTTACTGTACAGCTGTGTAATGTGACCACACTGCATGAGTGTTTCCTGTACAGCTGTGTAACGTGAACACACTGCATGAGTGTTTACTGTACAGCTGTGTAACGTGACCACACTGCATGAGGGTGTTTCCTGTACAGCTGTGTAACGTGAACACACTGCATGAGTGTTTACTGTACAGCTGTGTAACGTGACCACACTGCATGAGTGTGTTTCCTGTACAGCTGTGTAATGTGAACACACTGCATGAGGGTGTTTCCTGTACAGTTGTGTGACGTGACCACACTGCATGAGGGTGTTTCCTGTACAGCTGTGTAACGTGACCACACTGCATGAGGGTGTTTCCTGTACAGCTGTGTGACGTGAACACACTGCATGAGGGTGTTTCCTGTACAGCTGTGTGACATGACCACACTGCATGAGTGAACGTTGTGAGGTCTGCACTTACATGAAGTTAGACGAGGCAGTGTTGATGTATGTTTAACAAAGATGTCTGTTCTGATGCCTTCTAGGACATGTCATTGACAAGCTACAGTTGTGTTGGACACTGAAACAAACATAAAATATTTAATTACGTATACTGATAATGCAATATTGTTGATCTAGCTGAGGTATGTGGTGATGTATGTCGCTATGTATAGTTATATTTATGTCATGATTTATGTCGCGAATTATGTCGCGATATATGTCGCAATTTAAGTTGCAATTTAAGTTGTGATTTATGTCAAGATTTATGTCGCGATTTACATAGTGATGTTTGTAGTGATTTATGTAGTGATGTATGTAGCAATTTAGTGATGTATGTAGTGATATATGTAGCAATTTAGTGATGTATGTAGTTATGTAGAAAGTAGTGATGTATGTAGCAATTTAGTGATGTATGTAGTAATGAGAAATATAGTGATGTATGTAGCAATTTAGTGATGTATGTTGTAATGAGAAATGTAGTGATGTATGTAGCAATTTAGTGATGTATGTAGCAATTTAGTGATGTATGTAGCAATTTAGTGATGTATGGAGTGATTATGTAGATGTATGTAGTGATGTATGTAGCAATGTAAGTGATGTAGTGTTGACCTGTGGCCTACCTATCCAGGTTTGCGGAGTTTGGGGAATACAAGGGCAACTTGTATGGGACGAGTGTGGAGTCCATCAAGACAATCATCGCCTTGGGCAAGGTGTGCCTAGTCACCCCCCATACTCAGGTGAGACTGAAGGTGTGGCCCACACACAGGTGAGACTGAAGGTGTGGCCTACACACAGGTGAGACTGAAGGTGTGTCCTACACACAGGTGAGACTGAAGGTGTGCCTATTCACCCCCCCATACTCAGGTGAGACTGAAGGTGTGGCCTACACACAGGTGAGTCTGAAGGTTTATCCACATACAGGTGAGACTGAAGGTGTGGCCCAAGACCCGTGAAGATACGGGGTAGAATAGGTCTTAAGCAACCCATGCTTGCCGTAAAGGTGACTATGCTTGTCGTAATAGGCGACTAACGAGATCGGGTGGTCAGGCTCCCTGCCTTGATTGATGAGTGTCATCGTGTCCCAATTGAGTGGATCAGTGCTCATGATGTCAATCACTGGATTGTCTGGTCCAGACTCAATTATTTACAGACCGCCGTCATATAGCTTAATATTGCTGAGTGCGGCGTTAAACAAACAATGAAGGTATGGCTTACACACAGGTGAGACTGATGGTGTGGCCTACACACAGGTGAGGCTGAACAAATGGCCTACACACAGGTGAGACTGATGGTGTGGCCTACACACAGGTGAGACTGATGGTGTGGCCTACACACAGGTGAGGCTGAACGTATGGCCTACACACAGGTGAGGCTGAACGTATGGCTTACACACAGGTGAGACTGATGGTGTGCCCTACACACAGGTGAGACTGATGGTGTGGCTTACACACAGGTGAGACTGATGGTATGGCTTACACACAGGTGAGACTGATGGTGTGGCCTACACACAGGTGAGACTGATGGTGTGGCCTACACACAGGTGAGACTGATGGTGTGGCCTACACACAGGTGAGGCTGAACGTATGGCCTACACACAGGTGAGACTAATGGTGTGGCCTACACACAGGTGAGACTGATGGTGTGGCCTACACACAGGTGAGACTAATGGTGTGGCCTACACACAGGTGAGGCTGAACGTATGGCCTACACACAGGTGAGACTGATGGTGTGGCCTACACACAGGTGAGACTGATGGTGTGGCCTACACACAGGTGAGACTCATGGTGTGGCCTACACACAGGTGAGACTAATGGTGTGGCCTACACACAGGTGAGGCTGAACGTATGGCCTACACACAGGTGAGACTGATGGTGTGGCCTACACACAGGTGAGACTCATGGTGTGGCCTACACACAGGTGAGACTGATTGTGTGGCCTACACACAGGTGAGACTCATGGTGTGGCCTACACACAGGTGAGACTCATGGTGTGGCCTACACACAGGTGAGGCTGAACGTATGGCCTACACACAGGTGAGACTGATGGTGTGGCCTACACACAGGTGAGACTGATGGTGTGGCCTACACACAGGTGAGACTGATGGTGTGGCCTACACACAGGTGAGACTGATGGTGTGGCCTACACACAGGTGAGACTGATGGTGTGGCCTACACACAGGTGAGACTGATGGTGTGGCCTACACACAGGTGAGACTCATGGTGTGGCCTACACACAGATGAGACTGATGGTGTGGCCTACACACAGGTGAGACTGAACGTATGGCCTACACACAGGTGAGGCTGAACGTATGGCTTACACACAGGTGAGACTGATGTTGTGGCCTACGCACAGGTGAGGCTGAACGTATGGCTTACACACAGGTGAGACTGATGGTGTGGCCTACACACAGGTGAGGCTGAAAGTGTGCTTCTTTACAACAGTACCTAACTGTTCATTGTCGTTTATGTGTTTGACCATGCACTCATTCAGTCATTCATATTTTCTGTTTTGCACACTTAACCAACAGGCACTGAAATTCCTGCGTCAAGCCGACATCAAGCCTTACATCATCTTCATCAAGCCTCCTTCCCTGGAGATGCTGCAGGCGACACGCGGAGCCATGAAGGCTCGTGTCACTAAAGATGGAGATGTAACGCAACCCTTCACAGTGAGATTAAGTGTTAGATCGTCTACATGTTGATATTTTTTCTATTTCACTCTTTACTTTTGAGCACAGTTGAGCCTCATTTATGAGACCCGTGTAAGATGGTCTCCACAATTTGATCTTTTCACACCCTTTACTTTGAAGCACAGTTGACTTTAATTTCCCACATTAAGTATTAGATTGTCTGCATTAATTGACATTTTCAATTACCACCATTACTTTTGAGCACAATCTTATCTATAGGATTAAGTGTAAGATCGTCTACAGGAGTTGATATTTGAAATAGTACTGATTATTCTTGAACACAGTGGAACCTTGCCTTTGAGATTAAGTGTAAGGTTGTCTACAGGAGCATTGTCATCCTTTGTCCTTCAGCACCACTGACATTCACCTCGGGGATCCAAATACCAGTTGATTGTCTTGGCATCCAGTTAAAGAACTTTTGTCATATCAGTGTACAAGAAACTAAGACTGGGATTTTCTCATGGAATGCATGACCATGAGATTAAGGCCATTTTGATTGATTTGTCACTCTTTGAAGAGTTGAAAACAGTTTTGCATACCAGATAAACATTTCATGTTATCCAGCATACTGCACTGTGGCATTGGGAAGACCAACAACGTCTCACCTAATTACAGATGACACTCAATATTTGGTAAAAGATGAAATTGCACAATGTGTTTTTTTGGAAACCTTCCTTCAATGTGATGTCCCATGCTATTTTTCGCCCTCAACGTGATGTCCCATGACATAGTTAGCACTCACTGTATGTCCCATTACATATTTGCATATTTTCAATGTGATGTCCTATGACATATTTAGCCCTCAACATGATGTCCCATGACATATTTAGCCCTCAACATGATGTCCCATGACATATTTAGCCCTCAACATGATGTCCCATGACATATTTAGCCCTCAACATGATGTCCCATGACATATTTAGCCCTCAACATGATGTCCCATGACATATTTAGCCAACATGATGTCCCATGACATATTTAGCCCTCAATGTGATGTCCCATGACATGTTTAGCCTTCAACATGATGTCCAAAGACATGTTTAGCCCTCACCATGATGTCCCATGAAATATTTAGCCCTCAACATGATGTCCCATGACATATTTAGCCCTCAACATGATGTCCCATGACATATTTAGCCAACATGATGTCCCATGAGATATTTAGCCCTCAACATGATGTCCCAAGACATTTTTAGCTCTCAACATGATGTCCCATGACATATTTAGCCCTCAACATGATGTCCCATGACATATTTAGCCAACATGATGTCCCATGAGATATTTAGCCCTCAACATGATGTCCCATGACATATTAGCCCTCAACATGATGTCCCATGACATATTTAGCCCTCAACACGATGTCCCATGACATATTTTACCCTCAATGTGATGTCCCATGACATATTTAGCCCTCAACATGATGTCCCATGACATATTTTACCCTCAATGTGATGCCCCATAACATATTTTACCCTCAATGTGATGTCCCATGACATATTTTACCCTCAGTTTGATGTCCCATGACATGTTTAGCTGTTAACGTGAAGCTATCAACATAATTAGCAATTCTGTTTAAATCAGCTTAATCTCTTGCAGCAAGATGAACTGCAAGCAATGGTGGAATCTTCTGACAAGATAGAAGAGCGATTTGGACATTTATTTGACTATGTGATAGTAAATGATAACATAAGCAATGCATCTGCTGATTTAATACGAACAGCGGCAAGGATCGAGTCTGAACCACACTGGGTACCCATTGGCTGGTCAGCTCAGTGACAGCGTTCTCCATGAGAGGAGCTCTGCTTTTGACTCAAGACGTCTGGCAAGTTGTTACCGAGTCAAGAACTGTGTCAATGATCAGCAGCAGCCGTGCTCTGTGTCAATGCTCTTCAGAAGGTGAGGATCCCTCTTGACTTGAGAACTGACAGACCTCTAGATCTAAGAACTGTGTCAATGCTCTTCAGAAGGTGAGGATCCCTCTTGACTTGAGAACTGACAGACCTCTAGATCTAAGAACTGTGTCAATGCTCTTCAGAAGGTTAGGATCCCTCTTGACTTGAGAACTCACAGACCTCTAGATCTAAGAACTGTGTCAATGCTCTTAAGAGAGAAGTGATTGTCTTGAATCAAGAACTGTGTTATTAAGAGAAAAGTGTTTGTCCCTTATCAAGAACTATGACAGTACTCCTCAAGAGAGAAGTGTTTGTTTTGAATCAAAAACTGTGTCACTGGTCTTCAAGAGAGGAGGGTTGGTCTTTAGTTAAGAACTTATTCCAAGAAACTTGAGGAAGAAAAAGATGTGTTTCTCTTCTCTTCTCAAGAAGTGAGTGTTTCAACATAGAAGACAGACACAACAGGTGGGACAGTGCCAGAGATTGGCATGTTCCAGACTTTAGCAGTGTCAGAGATTGGGATGTTCCAGGCTTTAGCAGTGTTAGAGATTGGGATGTTCCAGGCTTTAGCAGTGTTAGAGATTGGGATGTTCCAGACTTTAGCAGTGTTAGAGATTGGGATGTTCCAGGCTTTAGCAGTGTCAGAGATTGGGATGTTCCAGACTTTAGCAGTGTTAGAGATTGGGATGTTCCAGGCTTTAGCAGTGTTAGAGATTGGGATGTTCCAGACTTTAGCAGTGTTAGAGATTGGGATGTTCCAGGCTTTAGCAGTGTTAGAGATTGGGATGTTCCAGACTTTAGCAGTGTTAGAGATTGGGATGTTCCAGACTTTAAGCAGTGTTAGAGATTGGGATGTTCCAGGCTTTAGCAGTGTTAGAGATTGGGATGTTACAGACTTTAGCAGTGTCTGAGATGGAGGCGTTCCTGACTTTAGCAGTGTCTGAGATGGAGACGTTCCAGACTTCGCAACACATATAGGGCATTGACATGGTGCTACACGGATGGAAGGCCTTGTTCAGCAGTCAGATGAGGATGCTGTACAGAGCCAGGCAATGCCTTCCCCTCAGATGCTGACCTCCTGAATAGTGAAGACCAGTGTCCCCCCTCCTCATCAACCTCATGCAACATGAGCTTCACAGTACTCACTCTTCCATTTGGTCAAGGCAGAATAAAGTTCAAGAACTCACACATTTTTTTGAAATCATACTTGAACGTTTCTTCAATGGTTATCATACAGGGATGCGTTCAGATGCAATGGAACTGGCTCAAGAACTATCACATTGATCATACATTGACTGTTTCGGTGTTGACAGACGCAATGGAACTGGCTCAAGAACTATCACATTGATCATACATTGACTGTTTCGGTGTTGACAGATACAATGGAACTGGCTCAAGAACTATCACAGTGATCATACATTGACTGTTTCGGTGTGGACAGATGCAATGGAACTGGCTCAAGAACTATCACAGTGATGATACTTTGACTCTTTCAGTGTGGACAGATGCAATGGAACTGGCTCAAGAACTATCACAGTGATGATACTTTGACTGTTTCGGTGTGGACAGATGCAATGGAACTGGCTCAAGAACTATCACAGTGATGATACTTTGACTGTTTCGATGTTGACAGATGCAATGGAACTGGCTCAAGAACTATCACAGTGATGATACTTTGACTGTTTCGGTGTGGACAGATGCAATGGAACTGGCTCAAGAACTATCACAGTGATCATACATTGACTGTTTCGGTGTGGACAGATGCAATGGAACAGGCTCAAGAAGTATCACAGTGATCATACATTGACTGTTTCGGTGTTGACAGATGCAATGGAACAGGCTCAAGAAGTATCACAGTGATCATACATTGACTGTTTTGGTGTGGACAGATGCAATGGAACTGGCTCAAGAACTACTGCTGGATTATTGTACGGGGATCCTCGGGTGTTTTTGTAAACATTTGCGTTGCAATAATTCCATTTTGCTCCTGTACATTATTTTCACAAGAGACGAAAACATTTCATTTTTGTCATTGAAGGATATCACAGGTGTGGACTTTGGTGCGTTTGGTGAATACATTATCAAGTTGATCCTTCCTCTGCATGATCTCTGTAATTGAATGTGGGACATTGGGTAGGGTTGGGGTGTGGATTGGGAGGGGTTGGAGGTGTGTTGGTTCTTCAATACATTTAGGTTAAGATGTGCAACTGACGTACAGATCTCCAGTAGTGAATGAAGACAATCTTGATGTGAACACACCTACAGGTACCGTATACACAGTAATAATAGTTTTCTGGGGTGCTTAGAAAATTCACAAAGGCTGGTGCTTACTTAAACCATAAACAAGTTTGGCCTGTTTTCAGAGATTGAGCAGTAGATGAACCAACATAGCTCAAATGTCAATGGAAATTAAAACCTTTTGATAATAGATACAAGGCAAATACATACCCCTATGCATTGCTGTTTTCTGTTAAAAAAAAGAAGGTAATGTACAATGGAATATGGAATAGATTTTCGGTCTTATTAGGGGGAACTTTTAAAGATTACCTTACAGATAAGTCAGGGGGTGCTTATTGGAGCTGGGAGTTTTGATATGGCACATACAGTAATGTAATTTGGACATTTTCCTGAAACTGACAAATCTTACAAATCTGCCAAGCATCCAATCTGCTAATCCTTGTGTTGGTTTCTCGTAATAACGATTTCTCTCCACTTATATGACCATGACAAGTGTATCATAGGTGTTTATTGAAGGTCCATGGTTATGTATAAATTAGATTTCTATGCCACATTTTTATTTCTTTAAATGATCAGTTTGTTTCAGTGTCTCTCTCAAGAAGTAATCTTTCTAACACTAAACAGCACTTAGACCAATGTCTGAGGTGCTGCCATATGATGGTCTGAATTATTCAGATTTGTTATTTGTTCTGTTTCCTTGGAAACAGGTGAGGTGAAATGGGGTTTAACATCGCGTCCAAGATTATTGCACTTATATACCAACGTGCATGTATGTGTGTGTGTTTGTGTGTGTGGCTGCTTGTACTAGTCCAGACTGATGCCGATTTATAGTGCTAGCTCCCTGACATACCATGCCACAGTTTAACATACCTCACTCAGACACAGTATACTGACTCCGAGCCGACCAGTCCTTGTTTTAGCCCCTTAATGCTAATGATCGAACCCCGGACCTTCCGCTCTCCGGGCGGACGCTCTACCACTAGACCATGGAGGCGGTCCTTCCTAGGAAACTAGCTGTATGATTATATACATATACATATATATATATATATATATTATATATTATATACCTATTTTTAATAGGATGTAAGTTAACAAAGGACCTTCAAGGATGTTGTTTAGATTCTATTGACACAATATCCACCCCAGACAACTCAATGAACATTTGAGACATAGCATGAAGGGGCAGCTTCAATACTTCTTTGATTTATTCCTCTTCCGTTTGTGTTGACAAGGTTATTTCTGCAGAAATAGTATTTGTACAAGAGAAGTAACAATATCCTGTCCTTGACTTTAACTCACAGCTGTCTAATGTCACACACAAGACACTTCTAAATAACATGTAGTTGTAGAGAGAAGAGAGTCAAGGTCAAGGTCAGTGTCAGTCCCAGTCTTGCTGTTTTCTCTCGTGTCCAATATTATACAAATTATTACTCTTGACAAGGTTTCTGTGGAAACAGGACCCGAGGACTGACCCTCGAGGTGGTTTGACTGGACCGAGGTCACAGTTCTCAGTCCTGTCAGACCGCTGAAGGGGTTTGGTCCTCAGGTCCTGGTTTTCATGTATTGACCTCATCCAGAGTAATCATTGGTTTTGTTATACTGAAATTAGCTTTAAAGTTCATGAAGTCTTTAAAACGTCCTCTGTTATAGTTAGCTGCAAATCGTAAATGTTCTTACGAGACACCCTCTAGTTTTCTAGCAGACAAATTAATATTCATCACGTGACAGGTCAATATTGATCATGTGATGAGTCAATATTCAAGGTCAGTGTTAGTCACATGATTTCAGGATTTACATTGAAATTTATTTTGTCACGTGGTTCAGATAAACCAATGGAATTGCAGGATTCTTAATAGAGGTATAACAAAACAATTTATATATATACCAACAAGGACAGATCTATACCAACAAGACAGATCTATACCAACAAGGACAGATCTATACCAACAAGGACAGATCTATGCCAACAAGGACAGATCTAAACCAACAAGACAGATCTATACCAACAAGGACAGATCTATACCAACAAGGACAGATCTCTACCAACAAGACAGATCTATACCAACAAGACAGATCTATACCAACAAGACAGATCTATACCAACAAGACAGATCTATACCAACAAGGACAGATCTCTACCAACAAGACAGATCTATGCCAACAAGGACAGATCTATGCCAACAAGACAGATCTATACCAACAAGACAGATCTATACCAACAAGACAGATCTATACCAACAAGACAGATCTCTACCAACAAGACAGATCTATGCCAACAAGGACAGATCTATGCCAACAAGACAGATCTATACCAACAAGGACAGATCTCTACCAACAAGACAGATCTATACCAACAAGGACAGATCTATGCCAACAAGACAGATCTATGCCAACAAGACAGATCTATACCAACAAGGACAGATCTCTACCAACAAGACAGATCTATACCAACAAGACAGATCTATACCAACAAGGACAGATCTATACCAACAAGGACAGATCTATACCAACAAGGACAGATCTATACCAACAAGACAGATCTCTCCCAACAAGACAGATCTATACCAACAAGGACAGATCTATGCCAACAAGGACAGATCTATACCAACAAGGACAGATCTATACCAACAAGACAGGTCTATACCAACAAGACAGATCTATACCAACAAGACAGATCTATACCAACAAGGACAGATCTATACCAACAAGGACAGATCTATACCAACAAGACAGATCTATACCAACAAGACAGATCTATACCAACAAGGACAGATCTATGCCAACAAGGACAGATCTATACCAACAAGACAGATCTATACCAACAAGACAGATCTATACCAACAAGGACAGACCTCTACCAACAAGACAGATCTATACCAACAAGGACAGATCTATACCAACAAGACAGATCTATACCAACAAGGACAGATCTCTAGTAACAAGACATCCATACCAACAAGACAGATCTATACCAACAAGGACAGATCTCTACCAACAAGACAGATCTATGCCAACAAGACAGATCTCTACCAACAAGACAGATCTATACCAACAAGACAGATCTATACCAACAAGGACAGATCTATACCAACAAGGACAGATCTATACCAACAAGGACAGATCTATACCAACAAGGACAGATCTCTACCAACAAGACAGATCTATACCAACAAGGACAGATCTCTACCATCAAGACAGATCTATACCAACAAGACAGATCTCTACCAACAAGACAGATCTATACCAACAAGGACAGATCTATGCCAACAAGGACAGATCTATACCAACAAGGACAGATCTATACCTACAAGACAGATCTATACCAACAAGACAGATCTATACCAACAAGGACAGATCTATGCCAACAAGGACAGATCTATACCAACAAGGACAGATCTATACCAACAAGACAGATCTATACCAACAAGACAGATCTATACCAACAAGACAGATCTATACCAACAAGACAGATCTATACCAACAAGACAGATCTATGCCAACAAGGACAGATCTATGCCAACAAGGACAGGTCTATACCAACAAGACAGATCTATACCAACAAGACAGGTCTATACCAACAAGGACAGATCTCTACCAACAAGACAGATCTATACCAACAAGGACAGATCTATACCAACAAGACAGATCTATACCAACAAGACAGATCTCTACCAACAAGACAGATCTATACCAACAAGACAGATCTCTACCAACAAGGACAGATCTCTACCAACAAGACAGATCTATACCAACAAGACAGATCTCTACCAACAAGGACAGATCTATACCAACAAGGACAGATCTATGCCAACAAGGACAGATCTATACCAACAAGGACAGATCTATACCAACAAGACAGATCTATGCCAACAAGACAGATCTATACCAACAAGGACAGATCTCTAGTAACAAGACAGATCTATACCAACAAGGTGTTTGGTGCTATGCAGGAGCTTTAACCTCATTTTGCTGCTTCATTAAACTAAGGAATAGAAATGTGGCTAGTTTAATCTTGACTACTTGGTACCGTGCTATTTTGTATGTATGCCATGTATTGATGGAGTATTTCCTACATTGTACATGTATTGATGGAGTATTTCCTACATTGTACATGTATTGATGGAGTATTTCCTACATTGTACATGTATTGATGGAGTATTTCCTACATTGTACATGTATTGATGGAGTATTTCCTACACTGTACATGTATTGATGGAGTATTTCCTACATTGTACATGTATTTCATGTATTGCTCACCTTTTCTCAATCATGTCGATAATAATCATTTCAGTCCTGGAGTAAAGAATTGTTGATATGTCAGATCTTCTTGTGTCTGTGGTGCAAGGGAGTTGGGTTCAACAGTATTTCTGTTGTATCACAGCTCCGTGGGGACCCGGGGAAGAATGTGTCCCCCACCATCCCATTGCTAATTGTAGGATGTGACTAAGTTTGGAACATGTTGGGCTTCTGGGTTAGAACTAGTCCCTGTGCAGTGACCAATGGTTGTCGTAGGAGGGGCCTTGATGGATGAGGAGGTCAGACTCTCTGAAGGTGTGTCCAGGCTTGACAGTGCTGCATTGTCTGGTCCAGACCTGATTATTTACAGACTGCGGTCATTTAGCTAGAATATTTCAGAATGCAGCGTTACACAACAAATAAAACAACACGTGTGTCAGCATGTTCTGTGAGAAACCCCAAGTAATGCACATCTTAAGCATTTGGTGAGGGGCGGTTGGGTGGTCTAGTGGTCACTCACTCTCTACGTTAGATGAAGTCAATGAGCAAAGGTATTACAGACTATGATATAATTGTGGCATGACTAGGCCACCATTCCTGAGTCCCTATACATAGTGAGAATTGTTTTATGCTGTTTTTAGCAATATTCCAGCAATATCACGGCAGGGGACACCAGAAATGTGCTTCACACATTGTACCCATGTGGGGAATTGAACCTGGGTCTCCGGCATGACGAGCGAACACCTTAACCACTGGGCTACCCAACTGCCCCCTGTACATACAGAGTGAGTGATGTTTTATGCCATTGGAGGAAAATATTGTGTGAATGAGTTGGGATGGATTTACAGTATTTCAGTTACATGTGTCAGCTTAGTAGTGGAGGAATAATGGCACACAGAGGGGTTCCATCTGATCCGATTCAGTGTAGCTTCTAGATTTTTCAAAATGTGAGCCCAATGACATTCTTTATTTGATCTGGGCAAAGCTCTAAGTGAGTGAGTGAGTGAGTTGGGTTTAACGCTGCTTTTAACAGTATTCCAGTTATATTGCAGCATGTCAGCTTTGCTGTGTAGCCATGGTCAGCACTAGGACAACTTTGCTGTGTAGCCATGGTCAGCACTAGGACAGCTTTGCTGTGTAGCCATGGTCAGCACTAGGACAGCTTTGCTGTGTAGCCATGGTCAGCATCTATGAAGGGTGGAAACTTGGATTCCATAACACAAACAAGGGGACACAACTCTCACAGTCAAGGAGATAAACATACTTGGTTTTCAATGTAAATCTAGGCCACCTCGTAGATTTAACCATGAAAATGAATTTGAAATGTAAAATTTCTGTTTCAAGCAGAGGTGGTTATTGTGATTTGATCCCTCTGACTGACCGATCAGAGTTCATGGTAACACCTTTAAAAAAACAAATTACCCAGCAGTTTGGGGAGAGGGGGTTGGAGAGATTAATTTGCGCAAATCCCACAATTCTGTGTCCTACAAGCAACAGTCATTTTGTTCGGAAGACAATGACCTCCCATCTCCCTCCTGCCACGCCTGCCACAAGTTCTTTAGCCTGCTGCCCAAGGAGTGTTCCATGGTTGGAAATTCGGGCAATCTACACAGCTGGTTGTCAGGAGTGGGATCTAACTGTGTTGCATGTAACACTGTTTCTTGAAACCCAAACTGAGATGGGTTATAGCTGTTTACTTGGTGAAACTTATGTGCACGGGTATGGTGCTGACACACAAACATCATAACTAGGACAACTTTGCTGTGTAGCCATGGTCGGCACTAGGACAGCTTTGCTGTGTAGCCATGGTCGGCACTAGGACAGCTTTGCTGTGTAGCCATGGTCAGCACTAGGACAGCTTTGCTGTGTAGCCATGGTCAGCACTAGGACAGCTTTGCTGTGTAGCCATGGTCAGCACTAGGACAACTTTGCTGTGTAGCCATGGTCGGCACTAGGACAGCTTTGCTGTGTAGCCATGGTCAGCACTAGGACAGCTTTGCTGTGTAGCCATGGTCAGCACTAGGACAGCTTTGCTGTGTAGCCATGGTCGGCACTAGGACAGCTTTGCTGTGTAGCCATGGTCAGCACTAGGACAGCTTTGCTGTGTAGCCATGGTCAGCACTAGGACAGCTTTGCTGTGTAGCCATGGTCGGCACTAGGACAGCTTTGCTGTGTAGCCATGGTCGGCACTAGGACAGCTTTGCTGTGTAGCCATGGTCAGCACTAGGACAGCTTTGCTGTGTAGCCATGGTCAGCACTAGGACAGCTTTGCTGTGTAGCCATGGTCAGCACTAGGACAACTTTGCTGTGTAGCCATGGTCAGCATCTATGAAGGGTGGAAACTTGGATTCCATAACACAAACAAGGGGACACAACTCTCACAGTCAAGGAGATAAACATACTTGGTTTTCAATGTAAATCCAGGCCACCTTGTAGATTTAACCATGAAAATGAATTTGAAATGTAAAATTTCTGTTTCAAGCAGAGGTGGTTATTGTGATTTGATCCCTCTGACTGACCGATCAGAGTTCATGGTAACACCTTCAAAAAAACAAATTACCCAGCATAAGTTTAAAAAATTTATTCAGATACTAAAATATACAAGACAGAATATATGGCCAATCACAGTAGAGAATCAAACAAGCCTTACATCAATCATAAAAGCCGAATAATTTCTATTCATCATAGTTGATCCAATATGGATAGCAAGGCAAAACTTCAAAGCACAACATCAAAAAATGAAAACTGACACTTTTTTCTGGTCACTGAAATTATGTTATAAAACTTATCCATCAAAACTAACAAGTCCATTCAAAATTATATTACAAACATTTTTCAAAGTTTAATTTCAACATCAATTTGACATATCTGTAACTTCAACATATTCATTTCATAGAACTGTTCAAATGTTAAAGGGAATTCTATCCAAAATGGAGGATAGGAGTCTCATACCCTCAGCATTCGTCAATTTAGAGCAAAATACAAAAATGGATGCTTAAAACTCTTCATATAGAAACATGAACACAGGCAAAATGTTTCTTCAATGAACGAAATAGAAAAATACATCACATCACATAGGTTTGGACGAGGAAACACACTGGTTATTTGGACTAAGAGCTGATGATGTTGGAACGGAGAAAGCAGTCTGGATGACCCACGGTGCAGGAGGGCTTGTTCGCAGGTTACGTGGTGTGCAATCCTCTCAAACATCTTAACAGACCAATATCGGTTGTGTCATTCAGAGAAACACTCCAAGCTGCCGGTGTCTTTTACTTTTAGTAATTTCACCTATATAAAATTACTGGAAGATGATATCTAATTATTGTTTTGCAATTATATTAAAATTTTAACTGACATGTATGGTTTTCTGAGAATATATTTGTACATCAAGTTAGAAATAAAAAAGAATGTGATAACAATTATAAATATGTTAGACTAACCAATCAACATTTTGCATTGGTTGAAACTCCAAACAGTGTACTTGCACAGTTGGCTGCCATAAACTGACTATAGTTTGATGTTGCGGAGTACAGATGTCGACACATCTTGACGACACTGATTGACGTTAATCTCCTGTTGATGGAGTACATTCACAAACATAACAAACCTCAGCCACCCTTGTTTAACTCCTTACGCTGACTAGCACATCACTGCATAGAGGACTTAGAGTTACCTCCCTTGGACCATGTACCTGGAGGGTTCTTTAGAATGTGCTACATGAAGGAATATCAAAATACTGGGGCAAATCCACTCCCAGTGAAGATCTGGGTTAGAACTGGACTTCAGCAACCAATGCTTGTCATAAGAGTTGCTAACCGGATCGCGTGGTCAGGTTCGCTGACTTAGTTGATGCATGTCATTGTATCCCAATCGCCTAGATCGATGCTCATGTCAATCACTGGATTGTTTGGTCCAGACTCGATATTTACAGACCGCTGTCATAAAGCTGGAATATTGCTGAGTGTGGCGTCAAACAACAAAAACAAACACTCCAAGTCACATATAGATACACGTAACAGTTTTAAGTAGGTCAGACTGTTCAGTACACCCTTCTTCCGGGTGACAAAAAATGTCTCAAATAGACGGAAATAGTTTTTTATGTAATGTTTTTTATGTCTGTAAGAAACATCAATTGTAAAACAGTCTTGTGTACATTGGACGTAGTTGATGAACTTTATCATCCAGGTAGTATGAAATAAAAAATATTAAGATTGAAATTGACATAAGTTTTTACATTTAAAGAAAGTCACGACATGCAATATAGCAATGTAACATTTTACAAAATTGCTGATGTATAATGAAAATATGTGAAGAAATAAACATTATATATACAATCAGCATAAATAGGCTGTAAAAAAGATGAACAACTAATATCAAACTGATGTAAATACGTAAGACAAAACGTCATGGTCCTGGTGACAAAACTGCACCGAACACCTGAATCTAAACGATCTGTCCTAACAATAGCATCACAATATACGGGGACACCCCTTGGGAAACTTAACTTCAATATTTTCAGTTTAAAAACCAATAGGGATACAATGAATTGATTGATACTTCCTGCTGCTGACTGCAGAGCATCAGCCGACTGCAGTCTAGCCAATTACACGGGTAACAAAAACCTGCATTTATCGAGCATCAGCCGACTGCAGTCTAGCCAATTACACAGGTAACAAAAACCTGCATTTATCGAGCATCAGCCAACTGCAGTCTAGCCAATTACACGGGTAACAAAAACCTGCATTTATCGAGCATCAGCCGACTGCAGTCTAGCCAATTACACGGGTAACAAAAACCTGCATTTATCGAGCATCAGCCAACTGCAGTCTAGCCAATTACACGGGTAACAAAAACCTGCATTTATCGAGCATCAGCCAACTGCAGTCTAGCCAATTACACGGGTAACAAAAACCTGCATTTATCGAGCATCAGCCAACTGCAGTCTAGCCAATTACACGGGTAACAAAAACCTGCATTTATCGAGCATCAGCCAACTGCAGTCTAGCCAATTACACGGGTAACAAAAACCTGCATTTATCGAGCATCAGCCAACTGCAGTCTAGCCAATTACACGGGTAACAAAAACCTGCATTTATCGAGCATCAGCCAACTGCAGTCTAGCCAATTACACGGGTAACAAAAACCTGCATTTATCGTGGACAATAAAGCTGTCGGAGGTACTGTGTATAAAAACAAGACTAAAACATACCGGGGATGCATTCAAAGAAACGAGTTATGGCTTCTGTTACAAACTCCTTCAAGATATCTATTTAACAATATTCTCAGGCAGCAATCAAACCCTTCACTCAACATGATCTCAAATACTATAAGCACACTAGACCAAAAAGCCCCTCCACAATATTGAGAGACACCAGGTTTCAGTACGGCAACATAAAGATTTCCTCCCCCATGTTGTTCCTGGACATGAAGCATTCAGAAGTCCCTGTTACACTGAGGGAAGTTGGCAGTCATCATGTACAGCCATAGGGAAACCTGGGCACCTTGACACCATGTCACCAAGTTCATGTACACATTCATTGCAGACTATTCTGCTTAAAGGCAACATTCTGAAACCATCTACAATAAGCTTATAGAATTTCTACATTAAGCTCCTTCCAACAATTTGCATAACGGTTACTACATGTAGGAACAAGGCAAAGTTAGAGCTTAAACGTTGATGACTATACTTCACATTTCAACCATCACTAAATATTCTTGTAAAGGGGGTCTCCCAGTTGACTCAAAACTGAAATTTGGGGGGGGATTAGGGCTGGTGGATTATAGTCTGTTCCTGTCTGGTGAATGCTTGTTAGCTTGAAAGCTTAAAAGCTGAAGTTACCATTTCAAAGTTGAATTTTGAAAGTTCGAAAGTCTGAAAGTTTTGATTACCAATCATGATGTGTTGTTAGTGCCAATATCGTGAGTGAGAACCATCTGTATCTGTTAGGTCCAGGAGATGGAACAGACTCTACATTAATCCCCCATTGGTCAGCCAATTAACACCTGCGTCACAAGTGACCTAATTTGAGCTCAAATTGGGGATTTTGAGCCAACTGGAAACGAACCTTGTAAAGAATCCACCAAACAGACTATGACCTACCTCTCTAATTACCCTGTCTGCCTGCCCAACAAACAAAAACAATTCTTTTAATTTTTTTAACAATTTCCCACACGTGAGTGAGCAAGTGCATGAGTGAGTGTGTGGGGGCACGAAGTTACGACATCCGGACATTAGTAGCAAGTGTTAAGAAGTGTTGACAATGCATGGCACTTCTAGTTAACAAACAGGTACAAAATCTTGTCTGTAACCAAAAATATACACTGAAAATCAGATATTTGTTTTTATGGTCATTACAAAATTGATTGTTTTCTGTTGAGCAATGGCACTTCTGATTGCTTATTTTTCAAAAGGTCTGTCAAAAATAACCTTACGGAACAATCATGAATCATGATCAAACATGAACACAGCTCATTCTGGATCAGCTGACCTATTTCTTCTATCATGTCAAGACGTGGTTCACTTCTTGAACAAATTAAGATTTTGTCAAAGCTGTTGAAAAAAATATTTCCCTTTTTGATAACCAAATATTTTCCAACAGCCATCAAAATTACAGATCAATACAGGTGTTCTGGATCAAAGGCTTTAGATTTATTACACCAGGATTAGGAATCTTTTATTTCTTTCATGGTTTTGTAAAACATCCAGAAGAAAGATTTCAGTTTTGAAAAGAGGTCAATGAATTACACTTGAGGTAGGATGTGACTGGAACACAGCATTGTTTCCGTGGAGTCAGTAGAGTGCTTAGTTCAGAGGGTAGGGGAGGCTGTAGAATTTGCATCCAAAAGTGAACCACCGAGGACGATGACCAAGAAGGCCTGAAATAAGGTAATATACAACAAGTAAACAAAACAACCGATTAACGGTCACCAGTGAATTCCTTCTGTAAGTTCTGGGGCTTTGAGAGGTACTACTGGTAGTAACAGTGATTCATGAGGGCCAAATTCTCGGCTGCGTGTGATATTTATTACCACCCTCCCTGAATGACTCTCAAGAAAAGCCAGTCATACAGACCTACACAATATCATAAATATTATCAGAATATATTATCGTTCCGATCCTTCCCCCTGATTGACACTCGGTTCCCCTCGGAGACCAGCACCCACTTGCACAAAGCGATCTTAGCGCTAAGATGATCGTAACTCCCATACTTTAACATAGGCTTATGATAGTCTTAGCACTAAGATCGCTTTGTGCAAGTGGGCCCAGCACCTGTGACCGGCAGTAATGAGGTGATGACAATAAACACATCAGCATCAGTATTATAACAGTAAACCTGAAGGACCTATGTAACTGACCAGACTCAAGTCAATTAATCACCAAACTTCAACATATACATAAAGGCCAGCTCCTCCCAACATCTCCTGTAGCTGTGTGGGTCTGCCTCATCAGTAGCCGGAGGGCTGGGGTGGGGGGTAGGCTCCTGGGACGTTAGGTGGGGGGTACCCTCCTGGGGCGTTAGGTGGGGGGTACCCTCCTGGGCCTGTGGGTGGGGGGTAAACTCCCGGTTGAGGCTGAGGTGGGTATCCAGTAGAAACAGCTGAAACAGCAACAGTGACAAAACTATGTTATTTTACACTGCAGAATTCGTTGGGTACGGATAAAGGGGACACAACTCTTCACAGTCAACTGGGTATGCCTTTCCCCTGACAAATGTGTTGGTGAGGGGTGGTGGGGGGTGGTAGGGGTTAGTAACCCTTGCAAGTTTTCCATCTGCCAAAATCATCTTACTTGATTTCTCAATGTTTTATACAGTTACTGAACTAAACCAATCCTATTTTTATTCCGATGTTGCTAGAAGTTGTCATTAAATACATACAGTCTTTCCACAAAGTAGGGTTTTAACATTGCCAGCAACAGTCCATGCTGTGAAGTGGGTAATATATGATGACAGACTTGATCTATTAAATGGCTACAAATGATTGTCAACACCTCGTAGATAAACTACATTCGATCAGCGATCTGAAAAAACAGGGCACAACACAAGAATGTGTGACAAAGAGGCAACTAGACTCGGAAATTCAACATTTTCAGAATTTGGGGGGGGGGGCGGTAGTTACGTATGTCTCAAAACTAAAGGAATGAAGTTTTTTATCCGACAAGGAACTTTTGAACTGGTTCCTTACCCCTTATAAATGTTCATAATATCAATCACTGGTTTGTTTATAGGTTGCCATAACACAGCAGGAGTATAGCAGAGTTTGGTGTTAAAAAACAGACATTACCTTGGGTCACATCAAAGACACGGTCCAAGTATCATAATTGATGCACATATAAAATTTGAAGCCAAGACAATCGGGTCCTGGTGTAACAAAGGGACACAAACTGCTGCATTTTACACCACAATGTCACCCGTGCATGTTTATTTCGTCAAATGTTCCCCTTGGATACTGGTTTCCATGGCTACCAGTCCTACATACCTTCATACCCGGGTGGGGCTCCTCCGTAACCTGCGGGGGGTGGATACATGCCCCCCTGGGGTGGAGGGTAGGGCATGCCTCCCTGGCTCACTTCCCCGGGGGGTAGGTTAGGCTTTCCTTCTGAAAAAACACATTTCATCACTGTAGATAACTAAATATGTCAAATGACAAAAGATTTATTTTTTCAAATCAACATAGTAATAAATTATAATGTTTGTGAAGAAACTTTAAACATTTATTCTTTTTCTCTGGCCCAGATGCTGGAGACAATGATTCAAATTGTAGATATATATATATTACATTTCTCTACATTTATATATCGCAGGTCCTGGTATCTGCTCAAATGTGGTTTTGTTTGTTCCCTGACCAGTGGATCTGTTTGCATTCCAGTTATCATTCTCAACTCCCTGGGGAGTATACAACCCAAGCTGCCTAGGGGCGCCAGAAGGTTTTTACACCCGAACCATCTCACATGTCGGGTCCCCATTCCCTGCTGGGGGAACAGAGGCATGTTTGAACTAAGTCACTTGCCCAGGGGGACACCACAAGTTTTGACACTTGGGTTTCGGGTGTATGTATGTATGTATGTAGACTCAGATTAAGATGTAACTGGGTAAATGTGGATGAGTTGTATATCTTGGACTGCTAAAGGTGTTGCTGACTGCATGCACAAACAAGGAAACAATGCATGCCAGTAAGTAGCACTGCTACAACAAATCTAAATTAACATCAATTAAGTTAAGTTGTCTTGATTTGAATACTGGTTAGTGAAACATCAAAAAGAATGCAAACTGAACAAGCTGCAAACTGTTACCGTGGCAACCTAATCAACATGAAAATGCAGCAGGCTGGTTGACCATTGTACTAGTTACCTCCCCTTATCTGAGCAAGTCGGAGTATATTGATGTTATTCAATACTCTATATAACTTGTTCAAAATTATACAAGCACCGTATTAATAAAGTGTTCTCACAATTTACACTAGTCTGTCTCACAGTCCCTGAACCAAATTATTTTCCTTTCTGTCCAGCCCTCTCTCTAATGCCATAGCCCTAAATCTAGCAATCTAGACTTTCCCTGGTTCAGGTTCTAAATCCCCCATCTCACTGGGGCTCCAGAGGGAGTTATTTGTTTCTATCAAGTGTTAGTCACTAGCTAGCTTCCCCTGAATAAATTTAAATACAATATTTTATTCTGATAAATATTGAAAAAATATTTTACATATTTTATGACAACAAAGGCTACAGAAGAAAATGCTTCCAATGTATGTAACAATGTGCCATGTCCTACTTCACAGCACTCCCTAGTGGCACAAGAAAAATGTAGAAATTGGATTACATTTTCACTGAACAATTCCAAAGTTGGAATACAACCCTTTTCAGACAGGTGTCGCTATAGCTCCTCACAGCTCCCTCCTCTCACAGCTCCCTGTTCACTGATGCTCGAGGCATGATGTAAGCAGACCCAATAATCAAGCTGACATTTCACCTGCTGAGCTTGACACCACTGAATGCCAAGGCAACATTGTGAGAGGAAAGGTCACTGTCTTGGCCTACATTCCACGACTGAGTGATTGTACTCCCGGCCAGAACAAAGTCAGGTCTGAATGATGTGACAGCATTGTTCTCCACACTGGAGTATCTACACATCAGCACCTGCACTGAAATACTGGATGGAGACCGGGCACATGGCCTGTGCCAGGTCTGAATGATGTGACGGCATTGTTCTCCACACTGGAGTATCTACACACCAGCACCTGCACTGAAATACTGGATGGAGACCGGGCACATGGCCTGTGCCAGGCAGGATCAGACAAAATACACTTGGAAATTAAAACATGCAGGAAACTTATCTGTCTCATTCAAGAACCACAACCACAGAGCAACTCACCTACGTGGACTTGCTTGAACAACAATAAAACTAAACCCTACATGGACATTCTTGAACAACAATAAAACTTAACCCTACATGGACATGCTTGAACAACAATAAAACTAAACCCTTCGTGGACATGCTTGAACAACAATAAAACTAAACCCTACATGGACATGCTTGAACAACAATAAAACTAAACCCTACGTGGACATGCTTTGATAATAACAAAACCATCACCAATGTGGACATGCTTGAATAACAACAAAACCGTCACCCACCTGGACGTGCTTGGAGGTGACAGCAACTAGACTACAGGAACCAAGGACTATCACCAACTACTTCAAGTTTGGTTCATCATCACCTCAGCACACTTCACAAACTGATTGTTTGCTGGCACTGTACTAACTACATAACCTCAACACATGATGGTCGTAGTGTTACGCTCACTTCAGACTTATGATGGTCGTAGTGTTATAATGAGTTCAGACTTACGATAGTCGTACTGCTACGATCACTTCAGACTTATGATGGTTGTACTGATATGATGACATGGACTTATGATGGTTGTAGTGTTACGATCACTTCAGACTTATGATGGTCGTAGTGTTATAATGAGTTCAGACTTATGATGGTCTTAGTGCTACGATCACTTAGAGTTATGATGGTCATAGTTCTATGATCACTTACACTTACGATGGTCATAGTGCTATGATAACTTTAAACACATTATGGTCGTAGTGCTACGATCACTTCAGATTTATGATGGTTGTAGTGATATGATGACATGGACTTATAATGATTGTAGTGTTACGATCACTTCAGACTTATGATGGTTGTAGTGTTATAATGAGTTCAGACTTACGATGGTCGTAGTGCTATGATCACTTCAGACTTATGATGATTGTAGTGTTACGATCACTTCAGACTTATGATGGTTGTAGTGTTACGATCACTTCAGACTTATGATGGTTGTAGTGTTACGATCAGTTAGGACTTATGATGGTCGTAGTGCTATGATCACTTTGTGAAAATTGGCCACTTCTGTCAATCTCTCAATCTGAACGTTCCTAAATGTAGAATTATTTCCCTTGATAAGTCTTCACTTATCCAATTCATATCCAAATTGCACAATGGAAAGCTGATTTGTTCTATCATTTTCACTAGTTATGCATGTGTTGTACTGAGGTGATGATGCCCGACTATGAGGGGGGCAGGGACATGGGGTAGAGAGACACAGGTATACCTTGAGGTGGGGGGTAGTACCCCGTCTGGTCTGGAGCACCTGGCTGCCCCGGCGGGGGTATGTAGCCAGGTTGAGGGGGATATCCGGGCTGAGGGGGGTATCCGGGCTGGGGGGCCATTTGACCTGTGATGTCAGGGACCACATGAATATCACATCCTCGTCATTACCCCGTAGTGGGTGATAAGACATATACTACCCCATACTGGGTGATACATAGATTTATACAACAGGAAACAAACTTTGCAATGAGGAAACAACAACGTGTAAGATAATTATTCTTATGGATTATCATGACTATATGTAAAATTCGTAAGAAACAATTGCTATGTTTCCTATAGAATCTATGGCCAAGATGATGTTCTGAGAGTTATATACTATAATACAATAATCCTTGTCTATCAAATTGAATCAAAAGCAAGAAATAGAATATAAGACTGTTGCACACGAAGGCAAGTGCTATACAGAATGTTACCATGGTAACATGCATACAGTAGTACTCACAGACCAGAATGTTTGCATTAGATTTCAGAAGAAAACAGATCTGTATGACAGGATGCTTTGACGATGCCGGTTTCAGAATCAGATCATCAACAGTTGTTATCAACATACAGAAAAAGTCCTTAGCTAGGTTATCGGAGAACGAGCTTGGTTTGACAACGCTCTGAAACAATTTCAGTTACCGTATTTGACGTAATAAGCGCCCAGGGCGCTCTCAAAATTAGAAATAGGGGGCTCTTATCAGAATATTATTTTGGTGGAATAAACAGAGTTGAAAGATAAATATCGTGGTTTATGCTGACGGCCTGACTGTTTATATACGACAGATATATTTTTCCAGACTTTAATTGCCCATAATTAAGAGTGCATATAACACACGATTGCGTATTATACACGAATAAATAGATCTTGTGTACATTGATCAATCGGAAGGGGTGCTAATTGGGATTGTTCACTTGCCAATATATTAGCAAATATCACCGTGGGCGCTTATTAGAGCGGGGCGCTTATTACGTTGAATACGGTATATCATGTGTGGTGAGTTTCATGTGTGAGGGAAGTGACGCAAGTGTTTACCACTCTAGTGACACCCATGAGTGCCGGTATGGCGATGATAGTTATGTAATCAGAGTCAATCAGGGACTCAAACCCAGTAGGTGCTGTTGTGCCCAAGGGACATAACTCTGCACAGGGAATTGTAGCGTTGAGATGACTGTGCCATCAATGTATCCGATGGTTAGAAGACCATGGTGGAACTCACACTGTGCTTATTACCAAGGAACAGATGTCTGTGGGCACAACGTGGCAGAGTATGTACTTCAAGAAATAATGGTTAACTGGATATTTCCAGATGTCACCAGAGACGGTGTACAGTCGACATCCAGCCTCTATACTGTAGTGAGTGAGTGAGTAAGTATTGTTATAGCAATATTACAGCATTATCACAGCGGGGGACACCAGCAATGGGCTTCACACATTGTACCCATGTGGGGAATCTAACCCGGGTCTTCGGCCTGATGAGTGAACACTTTAACTACTAGGCTGCCCGACCTCACCTATACCCAACTGTTAATCATGAAGTGGACTCCCGGTGTTCAAAGCCCTGAAAGGAAACTCACAGGTCAGCTGCAGCTGGTGTTGGATGATGTGTATGAGGTACTGACCTGCATCAGGGTATCCTGGCGGCGGGCCTGCCTCTGCGGGGGGAGGCTGCACTGGTGCGGCGTACGTCATGGTAGGTGCAGGGGCTGAAACAAAAACACCATCGTCTTCAGGTCTTAGTTACATACAATGTTCGAAATTGCTGCCTGCCTGCAAGCCAAATGCTGGTGACTTTGAGCAGAGCAACATATTCCGTAAAGCTGGCCTGACTGTCTAGTTGGCCAATACATATTTATTTCTACGACTCACATGGTCAGTTAAGGCGTTATTTAACGTCAAAGTCTGCGCCGTTTTGCTTTCATTTCGTAGTTTATCAAAAGTGTTTCGGGCAGGTAAAATATGACGAGGGCTTGCAGTATACATTGTATTTTGTACAAGCCTTCCTGGCCAGTGAACTTTGGGAACTAATCCACACACTGTTACATAGTGTTGCTACATTGTTGCAAGTATTACATATGTGTAGGTGTTACTGAGTGCAGCTACATTGTTATACATTACATTAGTTTTGCTACTTTGTTACATGTTACATATAGTTGCATGTTTTACAAAGTGTTGCTACCTTGCTATTGCAATTACAAAGTATCACTACATTGTTGTCCTTCACAGACCCGGCAATAAAGCTGTGTGTTCCTACATCCGTATACACTGGTCCTTCACAGACCCACCAATAAAGCTGTATGTTCTTACATCTGTATACAATGGTCCTTCACAGACCCACCAATAAAGCTGTGTGTTCCTACATCCGTATACAATGGTCCTTCACAGACCCACCAATAAAGCTATGTGTTCCTACATCCGTATACAATGGTCCTTCACAGACCCAGCAATAAAGCTGTATGTTCTTACATCTGTATACAATGGTCCTTCACAGACCCAGCAATAAAGCTGTGTGTTCCTACACTATATACAATGGTCCTTCACAGACCCAGCAATAAAGCTGTATGTTCCTACATCCGTATACAATGGTCCTTCACAGACCCACCAATAAAGCTGTGTGTTCCTACACTGTATACAATGGTCCTTCACAGACCACCAATAAAGCTGTGTGTTCCTACATCCATATACAATGGTCCTTCACAGACCCAGCAATAAAGCTGTATGTTCCTACATCCGTATACAATGGTCCTTCACAGACCCACCAATAAAGCTGTGTGTTCCTACATCCGTATACAATGGTCCTTCACAGACCACCAATAAAGCTGTGTGTTCCTACATCCGTATACAATGGTCCTTCACAGACCACCAATAAAGCTGTGTGTTCCTACACTGTATACAATGGTCCGTCACAGACCACCAATAAAGCTGTGTGTTCCTACATCCGTATACAATGGTCCTTCACAGACCACCAATAAAGCTGTGTGTTCCTACATCCGTATACAATGGTCCTTTACAGACCACCAATAAAGCTGTGTGTTCCTACATCCGTATACAATGGTCCTTCACAGACCCATCAATAAAGCTGTGTGTTCCTACATCCGCATACAATGGTCCTTCACAGACCCATCAATAAAGCTGTGTGTTCCTACATCCCTATACAATGGTCCTTCAAAGACCCATCAATAAAGCTGTGTGTTCCTACATCCGCATACAATGGTCCTTCAAAGACCCATCAATAAAGCTGTGTGTTCCTACATCCCTATACAATGGTCCTTCAAAGACCCATCAATAAAGCTGTGTGTTCCTACATCCGCATACAATGGTCCTTCAAAGACCCATCAATAAAGCTGTGTGTTCCTACATCCGCATACAATGGTCCTTCACAGACCCATCAATAAAGCTGTGTGTTCCTACATCCCTATACAATGGTCCTTCAAAGACCCATCAATAAAGCTGTGTGTTCCTACATCCGCATACAATGGTCCTTCAAAGACCCATCAATAAAGCTGTGTGTTCCTACATCCGCATACAATGGTCCTTCACAGACCCAGCAATAAAGCTTTGTGTTCCTACACTGTATACAATGGTCCTTTACCGACCCAGCAATAAAGCTTTGTGTTCCTACATCCGTATACAATGGTCCTTCACAGACCCACCAATAAAGCTGTATGTTCCTACATCCATATACAATGGTCCTTCACAGACCCACCAATAAAGCTGTGTGTTCCTACATCCGTATACAATGGTCCTTCACAGACCACCAATAAAGCTGTGTGTTCCTTTATCTGTATACAATGGTCCTTCACAGACCACCAATAAAGCTGTATGTTCCTACATCTGTATACAATGGTCCTTCACAGACCACCAATAAAGCTGCATGTTCCTACATCTGTATACAATGGTCCTTCACAGACCCAGCAATAAAGCTATATGTTCCTACATCCGCATACAATGGTCCTTCACAGACCACCAATAAAGCTGTGTGTTCCTATATCTGTATACAATGGTCCTTCACAGACCACCAATAAAGCTGTATGTTCCTACATCTGTATACAATGGTCCTTCACAGACCACCAATAAAGCTGCATGTTCCTACATCTGTATACAATGGTCCTTCACAGACCCAGCAATAAAGCTATATGTTCCTACATCCGTATACAATGGTCCTTCACAGACCACCAATAAAGCTGTATGTTCCTACATCCGTATACAATGGTCCTTCACAGACCCACCAATAAAGCTGCATGTTCCTGCATCCATATACAATGGTCCTTCACAGACCCACCAATAAAGCTGCATGTTCCTACATCTGTATACAATGGTCCTTCACAGACCCACCAATAAAGCTATATGTTCCTACATCCGTATACAATGGTCCTTCACAGACCACCAATAAAGCTGTATGTTCCTACATCCGTATACAATGGTCCTTCACAGACCCACCAATAAAGCTGCATGTTCCTGCATCCATATACAATGGTCCTTCACAGACCAACCAATAAAGCTGTGTGTTCCTACACTGTATACAATGGTCCTTCACAGACCCAGCAATAAAGCTGTGTGTTCCTACATCCGTATACAATGGTCCTTCACAGACCCACCAATAAAGCTGTGTGTTCCTACATCCGTATACAATGGTCCTTCACAGACCACCAGTAAAGCTGTGTGTTCCTACATCCGTATACAATGGTCCTTCACAGACCCAGCAATAAAGCTGTGTGTTCGTACATCTGAATACAATGGTCCTTCACAGACCCCTGTACATAAATCACTGGAAATACACACATTATACCCTTTGAAGAGCTTCCGGCTGTGAAAACAGAACAAACAGTACTCTCTACTTTCACCTCTACTAAGAAACTAACTCAATGTATGGGCACAAAAACAAAACAAACTTTCAAAATTTGACAGTGACCTTGGTTTTACACCATGGCCACCTGAACAATGTAGACAAGGAGTGGAAGAAAATTTCAAATATAAGTTAGGGATTAGTTTTGTTTGTTTGTTGTTTAACGCCACAATCAGCAATATTCCAGCTATATGACAGCAGTCTGTAAATAATAGAGTTTGGACCAGACAATCCAGTGATTGACATCATGAGCATCGATCCAGGCAATTGTGATACGATGACAAGCATCAACCAAGTCAGCGAGCCTGACCCTCCGATTCTGTTGGTCGCCTCTTATGACAAGAATAGTCGCTTTTTATGGCAAGCAAGGGTTGCGGAAGACCTATCCTCCTCGGATCTTCACGGGTCTCATGGATTAGTAACTTTAAGTGAGTGTGATAATATTAGGGCAATAGTGGGAAACATTAGGATCAGTGCAAGCTAGTCAGCAGATACGCAGTTGTGTTGATGCGATGTATGAAGGTCTAAACACCTCTGTGAATTAACATGTGTAATTGTATAACATTGCTCCTGTCTGCCATACACAATGACCAGGTATGACAGTACTTAGTGTTCACACCAACACAACTATTCCTTCCTAATCGCATCAAAAATATGATATTTGTCATCAAACAATTATCAACTGTTCTGAAGTTGGTTTTTAGAAAATCCAATATGGCTGCCAAGTTGTAATAGAGTTCTAATCAGAAAGATAGAAATTAAGAAGCATGTTTAGTGTTTAACTCTAACTAATTATTAACAGGTGTGTTAAAGTCAGTCTAAGCCTTAGTGCATAGTTGTGGCACAAAGTGTTGGTGAACAGGATACAATGAGAATGTTCTCAACATGGGTCTACCTCTCACACAGGGAAAAGTGAGTGAGTGAGTGAGTTGGGTTTAACACCGCTTTTAACAGTATTCCAGTTATATCACGGCGTGTCAGCTTAATGTGGGAGGAAAGCCCGAAGTGATGCAGGTCTCAGGCGTTTACCATTTCGGTGAAACCCACGAGCACGGGTATGGTGCTGACAAACCTAGAAACATAATCAGGGCGAACCGGGATTCGAACCCACGATGATAGGTTTCTGGAGTGCCCAAGGGACGCAACTCTGCACAGCGAATCGTGGCGCCTTAGATGACTGGGCCACCCATGCCCCCACAGGGAAAAGTAATGCATAGAAACACATTAGAGCCTTTTATGCTTTTAGCAATATTAAAGCAATATCATAGCGGGGGACACTAGAAATGGGCTTCACACATTGTACCCATGTCGAGAATCGAACCCGGGTCTTCTGCATGAAGAGCGAATGCTTTAACCACAAGGCTACCTGACCGCCCCTCTACAGGAATAGGTCCAATCTAAAAGTGAATCTGTTTCACACATGGTTACGTAGAACTAGGAGCCACTGGAAACTGTGATTGTGACTGTCCTTGATCCAGACATGGACGAAGCGTCCCAACAACTGTGTCTCCTGGATATTCAACCACTACAAGCAGCAGCATGCAGACTATGTAGACATGCACACACACACACAGTGTACTTACAATACTGATTGGTGATGGCTAGAACATGCAAGCAAACATACACTGAACCAACAAATGGGTAAATAAGCCACACATTTGTACAACAACACATAAAACAGGATTGCACTTGCACCATGCGATGAACACTGATAGGGAACTATCACTACAGTTAGAACCACACATCTAAGTGCAAGACACGGACAGCTGCAGGGCTAAGATCACTTGATGAACGGGAGCCTGAGCATAGGATATATAATGTTGACAAAACATACAGGTTTTATTTTTCTGCTGTCTTTTTTGTCAATCTTTGATAACACTTCAATATGCATTTAGAAGTGGTTTAATAAGAAATCCGTTCTATGACTATATTTGGTAACACTTTTGTACACATCTAGAAGTGGTATAATTAGAAATAAGTTCCATGACTATATTTGGTAACACTCTTGTACACATCTAGAAGCGGTATAATTAGAAATAAGTTCTATGACTATATTTGGTAACACTTTTGTACACATCTGGAAGTGGTATAATTAGAAATAAGTTCTATGACTAAAATACAAACTATGCAGTCAACTCTCTCATAGAAAAGTCATGTCAACTGGTCATACTCCAGTATGCACATAAATCTGCTGAAGACAAAAGTACTAACTACAAGATACAAGTAACTAACTATGCACTATGGATCTGCAACAATGAATGCATTATTGTAGAGCATAGTTCAACAACAGTTAAACCTAATTTACACCAAGCCTCATAAACAGTCAAAGGAGAATCATTATTCTAATGCCATACAATTTTTCTAATTCTTTCACAACAAAAAGGAGTAAAATCCTAATGATCTGAACAATTTATTATTTTTTAAATTAAATTTTAAGTGTGGATTTGAACAAAATTTGATGTCATCATGGAGGGCCAGACATGTCAAAGCTTCCTAAGTCTGACAATTTCAGAGAAGATGTTAGCACAAAAAACCTTCAATTTGAGATAATTTAAGAGCACTTACATATATTTGGGGCAGCTATGGCTTAGCAGTGTTGGTTGGTTGGTTGGTGTGTTGTTTAACACCGCACTCAGCAATATTCCAGCTATATGATGGCGGTCTTTAAATAATCGAGTCTTGACCAGACAATCCAGTGACTGACATTATGAGCATCGATCCACGTAACTGGGATCGATGACATGCATCAGCCAGGTCAGCGAGCCTGACCACCCGATCCCGTAAGTCGCCTCTTACGACAAGCATAGTTGCCTTTTACAGCAAGCATGGGTTGCTGAAGACCTATTCTACCCTGAATCTTCACGGGTCTGCTTAGCAGTGACCCTATGAAGTTTTTTCCATATAACTGCCACAGTGGCCACATTGAAAATCATATTCAATCCTTGTTCAATGGTGGGACCAAGAATGTGAAGTTTCTGCATCTTTGGGGCAGGGGTGCTGAGGGAGATGATGTTTCAAAGGGTGAGGAAAGAAGTTTGAGATAACTTAAGAGCATGGTCAAACTACAAAGCTCAAAATTTAAAACATTGCTAAAAACAGAACATATATATTGAGCTCCACTACTAACTTCACATGTGCCCAGTGTCATATATATTGAACAAATATGGCCATGAAAAGGTTTTTCAATATTGCTGCCATGGTGGCCACATTAAAACAGGACTCGAACCTCTTGAAACAACTGGGGTGTCATCATTGGTGGGAAAAAGAATGTGAAGGTTTAGTTCCAATGGTCCTGTGGGGTCTGACAAGATGTTGACAACGGACAATGGATCACGGACAACGGACAAACAGGCCTTGACATAAGCTCCCTTGACCTTTGTCAGGGGAACTAGTAATGTTGGCATGAATCTGATCATCTTGACATATAACATTACTGATATAAATATATAAACTAGTGGGTGAGTTAACATGGTTAAGAGGAAAGGCATTACATTTTAGTAAATGAATATCATAAATCAAGAACATTTTACAAGATCCTAAATATCAATTACTGATGGGAGATAAGTAGGTTAGCATGGTTCTAGCCTACGCTCAAAGAAAGTTAGCGACATACATATAGCTTGTGTTGTCAAGAACATTTATGTACATGTAGGTTGTATACCATGAAAAATAGGAAGTGTGTGTTCTGATACACAACCACTGAACAACAGGCTCAGCTGAGTGCCAGGACTTGTGTGTTCTGAGACACAACCACTGAACAACAGGCTCAGCTGAGTGCCAGGAAGTGTGTGTTCTGAGACACAACCACTGAACAACAGGCTCAGCTGAGTGCCAGGAAGTGTGTGTTCTGAGACACAACCACTGAACAACAGGCTCAGCTGAGTGCCAGGACTTGTGTGTTCTGAGACACAACCACTGAACAACAGGCTCAGCAGAGTGCCAGGAAGTGTGTGTTCTGAGACACAACCACTGAACAACAGGCTCAGCTGAGTGCCAGGACTTGTGTGTTCTGAGACACAACCACTGAACAACAGGTGAAGCTGAGTGCCAGGACTTGTGTGTTCTGAGACACAACCACTGAACAACAGGCTCAGCTGAGTGCCAGGACTTGTGTGTTCTGAGACACAACCACTGAACAACAGGCTCAGCTGTGTGTCAGGACTTGTGTGTTCTGAGACACAACCACTGAACAACAGGCTCAGCTGAGTGCCAGGAAGTGTGTGTTCTGAGACACAACCACTGAACAACAGGCTCAGCTGAGTGCCAGGACTTGTGTGTTCTGAGACACAACCACTGAACAACAGGCGAAGCTGTGTGTCAGGACTCTGCATTGTCCCAGGGGTACAGAATCAATGTTAGAATCTACACTGAACAACAGGCCCCACAATGCTCCACGCGACTATGTAGCACACATGTATCTGCAATAATGTTGAAGTGTGGAACACCACATCTTTGTGAGGTTAATAACAGCATAATCAATGTCACATTGGAGTGGCATCCCACAATTATTCAGCATGACCATGTTATTGCTGGGTTTACAGGGGTTTTGTGGGGTTGGGAGGAAGTCTACAGGGGTTTTGTTGGGTTTTGTCTTCAACAAGACAGCAGGGTGACTGAGTGGATGAGGGTATGGAGCCATCAAACCCAGGTTTCATAGGAAGAAACACTCTCTCCACCATGTTACCCACATGAGAGGATGTGTTGGGGTGGGAACGGCACTAAGGGTGGCTGTGTTTGGGGTGGGAACAGCACTAAGGGTGGCTGTGTTTGGGGTGGGAACAGCACTAAGGGTGGATGTGTTTGGGGTGGGAACAGCACTAAGGGTGGATGTGTTTGGGGTGGGAACAGCACTAAGCAGGGAATCTGCATGGATGAAAGGTATGGAGCCATCAGGGTCATGTATTCATAACTTCATGGTAACTTTAGGGATATTTATTTCTAAAATTGATAGTAGGGACGATTAATGTTGTTAATTCTCTGAAAAATAGGTTACATTGCTTGGTTAAACAGAAAACCCAATATTTGAAGTGTTATGCTTTGGACGGGACACGGGTTACAGCTGTGAAGCATTAAAGCATAAAATGTAACTTACCATATGCTATAGTTAAAGAAAAGAAACAAGAGCAAAAATCATATAACAAGGCAAGACTGCACATGCTGCAAACACAGGCAGGCATTCAACAGGTTGAACTGTCTCCCCCTGTCATGTTCAGGCCTCAGAAGCAAGCTTTCTCCTTGTTCGATATACTTCTCTACTTTAGATAAGGGTCGTTCCGTTCATCCATGACACTCCAAACTCATCATATTTCATGTACATATTGATCAATATTCCCCTGAGTACACAACACACACCTCAGTCTGGTGTAAATGTTACATGGAAACTTTCATCGAGATAAATACTCATCTTATTAAAAGATATCTCAACAACAGGAATGAAATGGATCACTAAATGAAAGTGCGAAATGCACAGGACATAACCTACATGGTCTAGCCACATCTGTTAGCTCTACACGATAAATTATCCAAATTTGTCCAAAGTAAAAAAAAGAAATGTTGATTGAAACCACAAATCATTTCTACTAATGCCTTTGTCATAACTTTCATTTCAAGGTTTTCTAAAGGATACTGACATCCAATCAATGATGAAAATGTTAATATTTCATTTTGCCATCCCATTTCTTGGCACACTAACAACAATGACCAAACAGTCTGTACAACAAGAGGTTGCTCTGGCCTGTGTGCACAAACAGGAAGAAGTACCTCAGTGTCCCTAGCAATAGATGGTTATTCAGTGCAGCTAAGTCAAAATTCATTACTTATTGCATTTAATCCAAAATTTGTTACCATGACATGCTACATGCCAGTCTGCTCTCAGACAAGGCAGGAGAACTTGGACCACAGTCTGCCTCGGAATCTGCACATGGGGAAATTCTCCCAAACCAATCAGGAACCAGCAAAACGTGCTGATGCTAAAAGAATGTTTTGTGGATGTGGGACAGGATGTGCTATACATCGAACTACCATGAAGTGACTACTAATGTGGCGGTATGGTGGGTAGAAGACAATGTACTCACCTGGTTCTGATTTGGAGAAAGGGCTTAAAACTTTGCCACCTTGGTTCGACCTCTTCTTACATACGCAATACACGATGATCCCAACGATGACCACCACCACCAGCACGCCGATCACGATTCCTGCAGTCCGACCGGCGCTGAGAGAACATGGGTGGCAATTATACGTTTGGTGCTCACGGTTAACGTGAATGAGTTCAACACAGCTTTGAACAGTATTCCAGTTACATCCCGGCATGTGAGCTGATGCGGGAGGAGGGAAGCCTGAAGTGATGCAGGTCTCAGACGTTTACCACTTTGGTGAAACCCACGAGCACGGGTGTGGTGCTGACGTTGGTTATCCTTTCGCTTTAGGTCATAACATTTTCTAAACATTTGGATGGGAAGATCGACAAACAGGCCATGATGAAAGCTAATTTCCAGCTATATGACGGCGGTTTGTAAATAATTGAGTCTTGACCAGACAATCCAGTGATTGACATCATAAGCATCAACCTACGCAATTGAGATATGATGACAAGCATCGACCAAGTCAGCGAGCCTGACCACCCGATCCCGTTAGTCGCCTCTTACGACAAACATGGGTTGCTGAAGATCTATTCTACACCGGATTCTGCACGGGTTCCAGGCTAGGTAACCCATACACCCTAGTTCATCTGGTTATATTACATCATATTCGTTTCACCTGCCTCTCGTGTGGACATTAGTCAGCATTCATCTCTTGGTACTAGTCTGTTTGGGATAACCACCACACAGTTTTAAAATATCTTATTCTCAGAAAAGCAAATGTCTGTGTTTCAGCTGTTGAATGTTTCTATATCTTCCTTTGCAAAATTGCTACAAAGGAATTTTCAGACATTTTCTGCAGCAGCTGTCTGTGCCATGTTCTGAAAATGTGTGAACAGCTGATTTCTAGTTCTGGATTATTTTACGAGACAAATAAACATGTAATCTAATCTCGGCGTATGAAACATTGTCCGGCATACAGTACACAAATACCATTGGATTTGTAAATCATCATGTCGAGGGATGTTTTATTGTAAATTTCATGTCTTCATCGACCAAATTTGCAAATGGCAAAACAAGCACACAAACTCCTATTGCCGCCATGACCATAACACGAGATGCACAGTAAAGCAGTGCTCATGTAAAGGGAAATAAATAAAATAAAATATTGTAGCACTTCACTGGCAGGGGTTGTGTGTTTAAAAAGCAGAATTTTTAAGGACTTTTTAAAAAAATTGGAATGACCTTCAAGTACATAAGAAAGAGTTAAGTGAGTTTGGTTTTAGGCAGCTTTTAGCAATATTCCAGAAATATCATGGCTGGGGACACCAGAAAGAAATGGGGTTCACACATTGTACCCATGTCGGGAATCAAACCCGGGTCCTCGGCGTGATGAGCGAACGCCTTAACAACTAGGCGACCCGACTGCCCTCAAGTTCATAAGAAACAGAAGCAGTACTAAGCTTAGATTAATAATGATTTTAGTTTTTCTTTCGACCACCAATATTGAAGGATAGGCCACATTATTTTTTATTACAGAATTTGGTCTAAACTTCAATATAGGTGATTGAAAGAAAAATACAGTAAACTATGTTTATAACGAACATGGTTATAACAAACTGACGGAGAAGATGAACTTATTTTTTGGATCCTGGCCATTTGCTGTATATATGCCGTACATATGCTAATAATGAACTACGGTTATAACAAACTAAAATCAGTTGCCCATTGGAGTTCGTTATAACTGTAGTTTACGGTATAGAATAATTTTAACTGACAAAATAAAAGGCCTTATGAAGTGAAAAGTTTTTCTACTAATTCACACAGAGTCCTCTTGATGTCAACACGTGGGTTTTCTGTAGTTACCTGTCGAAATACTTGCAGCAGTATTCACGAAGTTCAGGGCCACAGCAGTACTGGAAGTCGTCAGGTTCGAAGAAGCGAGGGCAGAAGAAGAGGTTGTACACAGTGTTGTTGTCATCAGTCTCGTAGTTATTGCGACATATGGTCGGCACTGGAAGACAATATTGAAACTAAGGACATATGTTCCCTGTCATCCATTTTCTGTAATTAGTGCAGTAGGTGCCCTCCTCTGAACATAGGGGACTTCTTTGAGTGAGTACGCCTCTTTTAGCAATATTCCAGCAATATCATCGCAAGGGACACCAGAAATGGGCTTCACACATTGTACCCATATCAGGAATCAAACCTGGGTCTCTGGTGTGACGAGCTAACTCTTCAACCACTAAGCTACCTGACCTCCGCAACTTCTAAGAACTACTGATTATAGAAAGAAGACAATATTTCAAATAACAGGACGGCTGTTGAGAAAACTGTCATTCTTCATTTTTTTTTTTTTCAACACTTGGAAAAATTATGACATACTCATTCACAGACAAAACGACAGAAGAAAAAGACAAAGGTACACGTACTGTTGTTTGGGTGAGAGTGATAGCGTCGGGAGCGGAGGTACCACGGGCCGTGGTAGATAGTTCCCAGCAGGAAGGCATTCTTCCATGTAGATCTGGTCAGACCATAGCTGCCCTTGTACATCCTTGAGCTGCCTCGGTAGCGGACTCGCTGACGAATGCGGACCCTGCTACTTCCGTACCTGGTAGGGATGAAATGATACAGAGAGGTCACGATACGTATAATGAGTCATAGGTCACGATAACATATATATCGCAATACACATATTTACATCAAATCACATGAAAACTTCTTTACCATAAATATTTCAGAGCAGGGTCCAAAGGAAAAGCTTTCTGGAGATTCATGTTCGTAGCATCTATTTTATTATTACCCACGTAGTGAAGATACAGGTGGTAAGATACTAAATATGTATGTCAACATCTTCCCGAGGCAAGAGAGTTAACTGACTTTAAAAGTCCAGTTTCCACCCTTGCCGAACAAAGCTGGAATTCCTGGGCTCGATCGTAGCACCACCAGTGGCTATTACGAGTTATGTCCTTTCCATGCCTCTCCTATCAGATTCAACCTCTCGTGTCACCTGCATTTGCTTCAAACAAAATGGTGGCTCCCAGTCAAGATGGTCTGGTCGATAATGAAGATCTATATTGTGATAAAACGAGTCTTACAACGCGAAGTGCATCAAATCACGTGAGAACCTTGATTAATAACATGAAAAGATTTTGAAAATATCTGTTGACAACGAGTTAGCGGTGCACATGCTTTGCAAATCCTCCAGTCGACCGAAATCTGCATGACACTTTACAAACCGGATTTCAATTTCGGTGCACGATTTTGATTGGACTATGCATAGACTAATTAGTCCAGCCAAAATGTAACTCCATAATACTAGCCTAGTCCGGCAAGGGTTGAAACAGGACTTTTATAGTCAGTTAACTCACTTGCCTCGGGAAGATGGTATGTTGTATAGTGTGTTGTATAAGGTTGACAGCTTTTATTCGTTTTGATTGGATAACCGTGACCTCTGTCACACCAGAACTACTTTTTTCATTCATAAAAAATGTCGTCATTCACTTTTACAACTACAAGGCAGAACTGACACAAGAAAACAGCTTTATCACTATCCCCCGTCATGAGGCACATTCGAAGTTTGTTTGTTCATATAATAGTGAACGTAAACAGACAAAAGAGCCCCAACAAGCCTTAAGAAGAGATAGGCACATGGGCCACTATTTGTCATCAGAAAAAATAATTAAATGTGAATTTAATACACACAAAAGGCCCTTTTATTGGAAAAAATTACACAGCCTTGATAAGGATCTCTTAGATGAGCTATCTTCAGTTGTTTCTGAGAAAACTTGTCCCCATTACACAAATACTATAGATCGAAGGCCATAACACTGTAAACAAATAATTCACGGGACCAATTTTTCAAACTCAGTCTTGACAGGTATCTCTTAGATAAGCATTCAAACTTCCATTCATGTAGCTTCAGTGGTTTCTGGGAAAACTTGTCCCCCTGCACAAACTAAAATAACATGGGTCAAGGGCCATAACTCTGTAAACAAATATTTTCTCTGACTTTAATAGTTTTTGAGGAAATTTGACCCCTTTGAGAACCCGATGGACAGACGAAAGGACAGATGGATGGACTGAGGGATGGACGGACAGGCAAACTCCGTTCCAATATCCCCGCCCCACTTCACGGAGGGGGATAATAATCTCATGAAAGCAAGAGACATTTATACTCACATTATTAAACCAAACAAGATAGTTGCACTCTTAAAATTGGCTTTGCAGTCTATATTAGTTATGCATAGAGCTACTACAGACATTATATAATTGAGCTTTATCCATTTGCAACGTACGACTAGCAATAGATGGAGGGTCCCTATGAGCGTGATGCACCCGAGCACTTTTGCTTCTTTTGATTTGATTTAACATAAAAGGTTCAGCGTGGTGACGTGTAGTCACTTTAAACTTTCTGGACAGATATCGAGACTTACGTGGGATGCTCCGGTTGTGCCATCTGTGTCCTCTTTGAAGCGTATTTTGTGACATGAAATAACATACATGACTGCACGACCAGATCACTCAAACTGAACAGTCCCGATAACTCGAAAACTCAGTGGAAGTGTGACCGACTTTTGTTTTTGTGGCAAAGAACATCCTAAATGTGAACAATAACAGTTCCTATTGATCGCTTGTGTAAAAAAAGCTGTCAGTAGATCACATTTGTCTTTTCTTGTTCCGATGGTGACCTTGCCCTTCATTTGAAGCTGTCACTAACATGCAAGCAGACTATATTGTGTTGATTTGCAGGTCTTCAGGACAGGGTGGTACAGTTAATAATAATAATAATAATAATTGATTTGTAAAGCGCCTTATATCCATCGACAGTTGCTCACTGGCGCTGTGACAAATTTAAAAAGTAATGTCTATGTAATGTATATGCCAACAATCAGGAGATCTATTGAAAAGCTGAAGTGAAGAAGTGGGTTTTGAGGAGAGACTTAAACGTTTCCTTAGAAGCAGAGTTTCTCAGATTCAAAGGCAAAGAGTTCCATAACTGTGGACTGCAAAAGGAGAAGGCACGGTCAGACATAGCAGAAGTAGACAGAGGCTGATACAGTAGAGTTCCACCAGAGGATCGGAGAGCACGCTCTGGAGAGTACAGGGATATAAGATCTTTGAGATAGTCTGGATAGTCGCTATTGTTGAGGCAGTCGTGAGGCCTGATACATATCTTATAGTTTATACGAAAGGAGACTGGAAGCCAATGTAGTGCTTTGAGGACAGGACTGATATGATCGGATCTTGGAACTTTAGAGATGCATCTAGCTGCAGAGTTCTGAATGCGGTGGTACAGTTAACATTAACGTCTGTGACGAGCACTCTGGTCTCCCTCTTTCAAAGTGGTATGTATATGATATAAACTCAGCTGATAGATCAAGGAAACCGCACCAGTTTAAATGAGCAGCCGTGATCCAAGCGGTGCGAGTGACCAAGTGTTGGTCCGAAATTCAAAGTGTCGCACAGTTTGACTTTTTTCAGTTTCCTTACAGTTGCCCTGCATACTAACAACAATGCGCCTGAATTACCAAAAGTTGCAGAAATTCTAAAACAGAGATTTTGAGCATTGGTGCTGCCAGGTTTGCACACAACAGAAGGAACATGTGGTTATTGTGTATGCAAAGAAATGTCAAATGTGGGGGGGTGAGAGGTATGGTACAGAAAATGAGTAGTTTCATCTTGTATCGATACAAAAAAAAGTGCATCGTGTATCATATCATCGCATGAAAACTCATGATGCACGTGTGTGCCTATGTATGCTTTCACCACGAGGTGTTCGGAAACCTGTACTTGTTTGAAACATCAATATTTGTATTAGATATGTATGCGCTCATTTGTAGAAAGATTTAAGAAATTGTTGTGTTTTTTTGTCATTTTAATGACAGTACATTGATGTCTAACGATTCAGCAAGTGTGTGTTTAGTCACAAACAAATTATGAATCACTCCTCCTGTTTCAATCCTAGTACCTGGTGCCACTGAACCTGGTGCCACCGTACCTCGTTCCACTGTACCTCGTTCCACCATACCTTGTGCGACCATACCTAGCTGAACTGATCCTGTTCCTCACTCTCACTCTAGTTCCATATCGGGCGCTTCGTGAACTAAATCGTCCCCCTCTGGCTGCATCGGCATTGTCAACTGAAGAGGAAGATGACACATATGAAAACATCAGCAATGTCAACTGATGACACGTATGACACATATGAAAACATCGGCAATGTCAACTGATGACACGTATGACACATATGAAAACATCAGCAATGTCAACTGATGACACGTATGACACATATGAAAACATCAGCAATGTCAACTGATGACACGTATGACACATATGAAAACATCAGCAATGTCAACTGATGACACGTATGACACATATGAAAACATCAGCAATGTCAACTGATGACACGTATGACACATATGAAAACATCGGCAATGTCAACTGATGACACGTATGACACATATGAAAACATCAGCAATGTCAACTGATGACACGTATGACACATATGAAAACATCAGCAATGTCAACTGATGACACGTATGACACATATGAAAACATCAGCAATGTCAACTGATGACACGTATGACACATATGAAAACATCAGCAATGTCAACTGATGACACGTATGACACGTATGATAACATAGGCATTCTCAACTGAAGAGGAAGATGACACATATGAAAACATCGGCAATGTCAACTGATGACACGTATGACACGTATGATAACATCAGCATTCTCAACTGAAGAGGAAGATGACACATATGAAAACATCGGCAATGTCAACTGATGACACGTACCGTATTTTCTTGAGTATAGTGCGCACTTTTTTTCGAAAAAACACAGCTGTGTAGAAGGGGGTGCGCATTATACACGAATTATGAGTTTGGATGTTTTTTTCCCCCATGGAAAGATATTACCGTGAGCACGAAACACCGGAAATACCATGTCAACAAATCCATACTGAAGTACGCAAAATAATCATGTAATTACACTGTCTGGCTATAAAAAGTGTTCTTTGTATATCTGGACTTATGTTTGTAACTTATTTCATTAATTTTATTCAAAATTCCTTATAATATTGTTTTTATTAATTTCGGCGAAATCGTGTGTGAAGCGATCAGAAGATCGCACAAATCACAGTTATTAACAGCAACCACCGTCAGAATACCGCTATTGCCGCCTTGAAACGAACTTTAGTTGACAGAGAATGGATACATATATCATAAATGACATACTTTGACTCGTTAAAAGTCATATTTGTTTTTGTTTGACGATTCTATGTCAACATGAAATTCTTGAGATCACGCGATCACGTGCGCGTGAGCCTTGAGGGTGACTGGTCAGACTGGTTCCATGTAAAAAATAATACCCGGGAATAGCGATCAGCTGCTTCGCTTAGGGTTATTATTATTTTAAATATGTTTAGTAAAGGCTGCATATAATTAAGAAAATAATGGAATATATTATTCCTGATAAAAAAAAATAGTTTCAGATACAATTGTTGCCGATCCTTGCACTTAAAATCCTAAACTTATATCATTGGGTGTGTCTTGACCGAATCACCGGTCGATTCCAAGAAAACGTGTGTACAGCTGATTGCTGTTTCCGACTTAGTTTACGAGAAAATACACAAGGTAATCTTAATCCCTAGATATAAAACAATGCCTAGCAGAACAATAAATACTATTTAAACGGTAAATAAACATGTCTGGTGATTTTTTATCTCAAATTTCGAATTTGTACTGACAAAGTTTCTCAGCACCCGTTCGTTTGCCGGACTTTGCTGAGAGGGTACGGTGTAATTTTTTTCTGCGCATAATATTGAAATTTCTTTTTTTCCAAAACATTGAACCCACTAGTGGGGGGTGCGCATTATACGTGGGTGCACACTATACTCAAGAAAATACGGTATGACACGTATGATAACATCGGCATTGTCAACTGAAGAGAAAGATGACACATATGAAAACATTGGCAATGTCAACTGATGACACGTATGACACGTATGACATGTATGACACGTATGATAACATCGGCATTCCACCCACCATCAACAGCTACAGCACATATAACCCACCATCAACAGCTACAGCACATATAACCCACCATCAACAGCTACAGCACATATAACCCACCATCAACAGCTACAGCACATATAACCCACCATCAACAGCTACAGCACATATAACCCACCATCAACAGCTACATCACATATAACCCACCATCAACAGCTACAGCACATATAACCCACCATCAACAGCTACATCACATATAACCCACCATCAACAGCTACAGCACATATAACCCACCATCAACAGCTACATCACATATAACCCACCATCAACAGCTACAGCACATATAACCCACCATCAACAGCTACAGCACATATAACCCACCATCAACAGCTACAGCACATATAACCCACCATCAACAGCTACATCACATAACCCACCATCAACAGCTACAGCACATATAACCCACCATCAACAGCTACAGCACATATAACCCACCATCAACAGCTACAGCACATATAACCCACCATCATCAGCTACAGCACATATAACCCACCATCAACAGCTACAGCACATATAACCCACCATCAACAGCTACAGCACATATAACCCACCATCAACAGCTACATCACATAACCCACCATCAACAGCTACTGCACATATAACCCACCATCAACAGCTACATCACATATAACCCACCATCATCAGCTACAGCATACATAACCCACCATCAACAGCTACAGCACATATAACCCACCATCAACAGCTACAGCACATATAACCCACCATCAACAGCTACAGCACATATAACCCACCATCAACAGCTACATCACATATAACCCACCATCAACAGCTACAGCACATATAACCCACCATCAACAGCTACATTAACCCACCATCAACAGCTACAGCACATATAACCCACCATCAACAGCTACAGCACATATAACCCATCATCAACAGCTACAGCACATATAACCCACCATCAACAGCTACAGCATACATAACCCACCATCAACAGCTACATCACATAACCCACCATCAACAGCTACATCACATATAACCCACCATCAACAGCTACATCACATATAACTCAGCATCAACAGCTAATCACATATAACCCACCATCAGCGCTTGTCTGTCAAGAAAGTATAACTGTCTATAATTATATCTGATTGCTTTGTCTATATATTTGTATATGTCTGTGTATACACATAGTGTATGGAGGCCTGAGTATTTTTCCCAGGGGAACAATAATTATCCCCTTCTAGCCCACCGAGTGGACTCTGCTTTGGCCATGTGGTTGTGTAGGCGTGTGTCGTATGTCACCGAGTGGCACTTCTAATGTAAATTTAATGGAGTAAAGAAATAATAAAAATTCTACAGGAAATTTTCCTTATGATATCTGAAAAAAATATTCACATAAATGTTTCAATAGCTACAAAATATCTACATTACAGTCAGGCAAACACTTTGTGTATGTTGTTTCTGCGACCATAGTAAATCTGCATTAGAATTCTTGTATTCATTGAATTAATTTAACTTCTGTTTCATTATTTCCCATTCTTCATTTTTTCATAATTTATCTTGTAAATATACTGAATATTAACGAGGGACAAGACCCGGGTTCAACTGCCCACATAGATACAATGTGTGAAGCCCATTTCTGGTGTCCCCCGCCGTAATATTGCTGGAATATTGCTAAAGATGGCGTAACACCATACTCACTCACTCACTTTAAGGTACCCATAGTCTTGTTTTCTCCTCTGTACCACCTGTTTATGTTAAATTGCTGAAAATCATCACTCAGGCCACTTACAAAATGCCAAAATATTTCAGTCATTTTACAATTATTTTTCCATTTATTATATAATGATAATGAATTCATGACATATTTATTCTCAATTTCATCACCCTGTGCCTAAAAATGATAGAATTTAAATAAGAATAAAGTCAAGGTATAATCGTTTAAATATTTCGCTTCCAATCCCAGCCTAGTTAGCCCATTGTGATGTATTAGCCCTTTTGAACTTCTTAATAACTTTACATCAATGTGACAGATAAATAATTGTTAAATGACTGAAATATTTTGGCATTTTGTAAATGGCCTGAGTGAAAATTTGAGTCATTTTACACATTAACTGTAACTGGTAACATATGTATGTGCTACGGTGCAGTAGAAAATCAGACCTTGTTTATATATCCTTATTAATTTTAAGCATTTTCTTTGAATAACCATGTGTTTTGTCTCTTTACCAACACTTCCGTCATTTAGCATTATACTTCATACCGAAAGTCTTGTGGTGACAGCAGTGATGGCCCCAGATAACATTCGTCTGTTTGTTGTTTAATGCCACACTCAGCAATATTCCAGCTACATAATGGCAGTCTGTAAGTAATCCAAACTAGACCAGACAATCCAGTGATTGATATCATGAGCATCGATCCACCCTAAAGGGATACGGTGGCATCAACCAAGTCAGACCAAGTCAACCAACATGACAACATGATCCTGTTAGTCACTGCTTAGGTGACAAGCATAGTCGCCTTTACACGTGTGGGTTGCTGAAGACCTATTCTAACCAGATAACCACCTGTCTACATTTCCCACAGTGATCGGTTTACAGTCCTCAGCTACACCCTTCCCCCCTTACAAATTTCACAGATGGACTAGTCTGTGGATGGACTAGTTTTCAATGTTTTGAGAAATTTCTAGAGAATTTCTTTTCAAAATATCTATTCATGATCGTTATTTGCAAATTGTATTTATAGGCTGTTTTACTCTCTGAAATTTCTGGAGAGAAAACTGAACATAGATATACCATTAAACTGTTAATATTTTCAAAAGTGCAGTCCAAGTGCTGTACCATTTCAATGGCTTGAAATCACTGTCACTGTGTTCTTTGGGAGAGGTCTACTATTTATAGGGGATGTCAGCCTTTATGTTCATTAGCATTATCACATAATGCACTCGTCAAATACGCGGACACTACTTGACATGTTTATCCCCTTCTATTCAGTCAAGCTTATTCAAATTCTATTGAGGAGTCAAACAAATATACCGACAATACTCTACAGGTTTTTAAAACGCAAACAACCTTAAACATGTAAGATAATAAAGTTTCATTCAATCCTAATGTTGCTGTCACCAACAGACCTGATGACTCGCCCACACACAATACACAACCTGATTCACACTGTGTACATAGACGCTCTGGCCTTGAAGCTAATGGTGGGGTGGGACGGGGATATGTGACAAACTACAGCCTTGGCACATGAACTGTTCAGATGGTAGTTTGGGAGGTGTTTTTCTACACTATTATTAAAGGAGAAGCGTTTTTGACAAAGTTTAAGTTGAAAGTCTCGAAGTGTGAACTGCCCTGCTTATTTCAGAGAACAACATCCCTCAATGTCTGCATCTGCAAGCTAGCATCAGACCTTCAACACATACAGAGATTTAGTTAGTATAAGAAATGACCGTTTGAGAACCACCTATCTCTCAGCAGTAAATTGTTCTGGAGTTGAGTTACCCCTGCAGTGACCAGTCCCGGGAGCATCAGCTCATGACAGATTCTTAATGATAAAACTTTCAGCCTGGCAAATTTGTCCTTGCTGTAAACAAATAATGGTTCAAATTCTGTTTATTTACACATTTCTGTTTATTTACAAAAACCTGTTTTCAGTTTTACAGAAATTAGAAAATACAAAATAACCCTAACCCTGAATTCAGAGTTTTTCAATTCCCATTAGTAGATTAGATTAGTAAAAGTAAGTAAAACCTTAGTAAAACCTTAGTAAAACATATTGAGGTGTGACATTTCTAAGTCCTTCCAGTCACAATCACTGGACCGGACCCTGGACTGTGTTCCAAAGTGTATTGTTTCTTGTGTGTTGTGTACAGTGTCTGCTGGAAGACCAACAAGGTGAAACATTGGTCTTCACACTTTCATAACTGTTAACTTTAGAGTCCTGACAGCTCACAAAGTGCTGGTATTCTGTGAGTGCAGGAGGAACTTTAGTGTAACATCATGGCAACATCATCCACTCACACACTGGAAATAAAACTTTGTGAAATATTACATAAATTTAACACAGTTTAGTCTGTAGTTATTCTTTCAGCCATTGTGAACTGAGTGTGACCTACATACTCCACGATGCCTGCCTTCCTCACCATATCGACTGATGATGCCTGCTATTTCTGTCTGTATTGCACAACCCATGACGTAGTCACAAGATAAATGACTAAATTGTCTACACTAGACATTTCAACATAATCAGGATAATAGCGGAGATATGAGTGTTGCTGGCAGTATAGATTTACGGGTCCAACCCAACTTGACCTGAACTATATATCATTTAATTAGCTTGTTTCCAAAGACTATTGTACTGGCAATGAATATATTAAACGACCAATAAATAATTGAATTATTTGGCTGTGTGTCAGAGACGTGGCTTATTGACAACAGCAGCTGGAGATCCTTAACTGTTTCTATCAACAGTTCAGCTTCATGTACGATTCATCTGTCTTCATTTCGAAAAATAACAAATAATCATCATTAAACTTTCGTCTTAAACTCTTTAAATACACATCCCACATTACCATCTGGGTGGATTATAATCATTTGGAAGTGTTTTGATTAATGGTTACAATTACATGTGACAAAAGTAAAATTTGTTTGACAAAAGAGACGCACAACACTGTGTAACTGATCTGAATATTTTAGGAATATTGCCAACATCCGATCACCAAGACTATTATATATAGAGGTGTGTGGTATACCACGATATGAAACACTAATGAATACGTATCACAATACATTTGGAAAATACATCCTGCAGCATTAAAAACTGGCACTAGTCCCATAGTCCTTGCCAAACTGCCCAATAGTTAGGGTACCCTTAGGACTAGTAGAAATTTGCCCTTTTTAAGGGTTTTGCCAAATGTTATCATTACAAGGACTTGTGGACTAAACCTGTTGGCTTCTATGGCTGACAGGAATATTGCATCTTCATCTTGTTGGAAAAGTTTCCGTAAGTGACAACAAGGGTCAAGTTGAATGGGAAATTATGAATTCAGCAACTGTGATTGAGAAATGTGTGGCCAAATTTAATTTTTACCTCAGGCTCAAAACTACTTCCAGATGAAAGGACGCATGTAATATACTGTGGTACATATCGCAATACATGGACGCATGTAATATACTGTGGTACATATCGCAATACATGGACGCATGTAATATACTGTGGTACATATCGCAATACATGGACGCATGTAATATACTGTGGTACATATAGCAATACATGGACGCATGTAATATACTGTGGTACATATCGCAATACATGGACGCATGTAATATCATACTGTGGTACATATAGCAATACATGGACGCATGTAATATACTGTGGTACATATAGCAATACATGGACGCATGTAATATACTGTGGTACATATCGCAATACATGGACGCATGTAATATCATACTGTGGTACATATAGCAATACATGGACGCATGTAATATACTGTGGTACATATCGCAATACATGGACGCATGTAATATCATACTGTGGTACATATAGCAATACATGGACGCATGTAATATACTGTGGTACATATCGCAATACATGGATGCATGTAATATACTGTGGTACATATCGCAATACATGGACGCATGTAATATACTGTGGTACATATCGCAATACATGGACGCATGTAATATACTGTGGTACATATCGCAATACATGGACGCATGTAATATACTGTGGTACATATAGCAATACATGGACGCATGTAATATACTGTGGTACATATAGCAATACATGGACGCATGTAATATACTGTGGTACATATCGCAATACATGGACGCATGTAATATCATACTGTGGTACATATAGCAATACATGGACGCATGTAATATACTGTGGTACATATCGCAATACATGGATGCATGTAATATACTGTGGTACATATCGCAATACATGGACGCATGTAATATACTGTGGTACATATCGCAATACATGGACGCATGTAATATACTGTGGTACATATCGCAATACATGAATCATTATTGTAATAAATTGCGAAATGAAATTCAGGCCAATAACCATCAGTACACTGAACGAATATTTCATGATATACGAGATACATGGTGAATGATAATCGCTTAACTATATTCTCTTTCCACTGCATGCCATATATGTTTACTTTCACAAGCTCCTGGTGCTTTCACTGATTTTCAGTGATCCATTCATATAATATTCACCACGCAATGGAATTGGTTTCATCAGTGATTGACAATGGTTGTTCTCTGGCAATGACGTTTCATATCATGAGATATCACGTATTGAATATTCAGTGCTTCAGCCTTGAGGCTAGTCCTGCACCATGACCGTGGAATATATTTATTTTATGAAAAAAACATAATCTAGAAATGCATACAAAAGCAAGTCTAGCCAGCTCAAGCTAGCTCTATCTGAAATCAGCATAGGGAATTTTATTTTTATTTTTAGAGTCAAGAAGGATATTGTGTAATATAAGATTTCAGAGACTAAATGTTAGTCTGAAATCAGCATAGGGAATTTTATTTTTATTTTTAGAGTCAAGAAGGATATTGTGTAATATAAGATTTCAGAGACTAAATGTTAGTCTACCTTGAGGCAAGCTACTGGGTGTGGGGTTGATATATTGGAAACTATTTCGGTTCAGGTGCGAAATGGCATGATTAGGTTGGACTGTACAGGCTGTGCAGTGAAGTAGGCAAACTATCTTACTCATAAATAGTGAGTGAGTGAGTGAGGTTTTAAGCCGCTTTTAGCAATATTCCAGCAATATCACGGCGGGGGACACCACAAATGGGCTTCACACATTGTACCCATGTCGGGAATCGAACCCGGGTCTTCGGCGTGACGAGCGAACGCTTTAACCACTAGGCTTCCCGACTGCCCCTACTCATAAATAACAAGTGGATGTATAAGATCAATCATGTATTAGATGAAAATAGTAATAACGGTTTAATCATGTGGTGCTCAATGTGTCCAGTGATGACGAGTACAGGACCATTGTAAGTAGAACTGCTAGCAATGTCCTCATGACTACTTGGGCAGACACAATTCTTCAACAGATCAAAACTGATCACACTTGAATGATTATTCTTATTTTCAGTCATGTCAATAACATTCCATGTGATCTGAATAACATGTTTAGCTGTTAAAGAGCAGTTACTTCCCTTTACCGAATGCATTTGGATAAACATTTTATCATTTCAGCTTAACGATAATCATTAGCATGATTAGGGATAAGCAAGTTACCTGAGGTGTGTTCTGATTGATTTCTCAGCAGGTGACATGAGCAGGGTACAAGCAAAATACTTGCCCGGTCCTCAACCAATCGGAAGCTAGTATTGTAATGTAAGGTGAGATAATGTCTAGCGTTATAGTGAGTTCGGTTCACATGTTTTGATCAGGATATCTGTCATCAGAGTGTCTCAGCACAATTTCCGCGGAAAGTGTTACCGATGTAGGTCCACACATCAACATGGTTCCTAGTTAACTTTTAACTCTTCCACTTTAGTAATCCCAAGTTTCAAAATATACTCAAATTCCCATCATTAAGCTCTACAGTGTGTAGACCTGTACCAGGCATAGCTAACTATCCTAGCCCACTTGTCACATTTACAGACGGTTACGTAAGTAACTAATCAATCACATATTGTCTTAGCAGCAGACTGAACCTATCTACATTAACAGCTGCTATTTATCATGTTTATGGCAGCTAAATATTTATAATTTCTTCCAGCAGCTGTTTCCAGTGCAGCTGTGATGCCTTGTCCTTGTTCTTGTTTTCAATCATCTCAAGAAATGGCAAGATCATGCAGTGCATGTCAGCTTGAGTGGAGCTTTAATATGGTTAGTGTCGGACATGACATGACATGACATGGCATGATGAGTGCTAAGATTCTGTTGGGGATCAATTGCCAGGAGTATTTCCAGTGTGTCTGTGGAGTCAGGCCTCAATAAATCATTATTTTATTGAAAGGCTTCTTGGCCAGCCTGTCTCAGGAGGCAGAGTAAATGCTGCCATGATTAATTTGAAGCCAATTTCCCCCAAAAAATGTTAGAAATTAAAAAAAAAATTGTCAATATGTTTAAAACATGGATAAAGAAGAAAATGTTTTTTTTCATTTTGAAATATTTAGGTTTGCTTTTGCAGCACAAGCAAATAGACAGTGTTGTGTGGGAAAAATATCAGTCTCCAGCATGCCAATGCTGAAAAGTCATACCAAAAGAGGCCAAGAGATGTTACCCTGCCTGATGCTTGGTATTAAAGGGCTAAACAAGACTGGTTGGCTCGGAGTCAGCATACTGTGTCTGAGTGGGGTATTTATGTTAAACTGTGGCATTGTATCTCAGCAGGCTAGCACTATAAAATTGGCATCTATTCCGGACTAGTACAAGCAGACAGACACATGTGCATGCACATCGCTATAAAAGTGAAACAATCTTGAACACGACGTTAAACCCCGTTTCACCTCATCCCTAGGGTATTCAGTATTTTTTAAATAAAAGTTTGAGTATTATGAACAGAAACACTTTACATCATATCCCTTCAGTAAATTTGACATGATGATTTACTGTTTAAATTGTATTTCCAGTTCTGCTAGGCATTGTTTTACTTGCAGAGATTAAGATTTTGTTTTAAACTAAGCCGGAAACAGCAATCAGTTGTACACACATTCTCACAATCTACCGATGATTCGGTTAAAATTACCCAATAATATAACTTTAAAGAATTTTGATGCAATGATAGGAAGCACTGTACCTGAAACTATTATTTTATCAGGAATAATATATTCCAATATCGTGTGGTTTTAGTTTCAGCTTCTGCCATATATGTTTAAGATAACAATAACCATAAGCATAGCACTTTGCTACGTATACAGCTGATCGCTATTGCCGCAAATCTCCCAAACTCGCGCTCGCAAAAACTCTATGTCGACATATAACGGTCAAGCTACAACAAATACATCTGTTACGAGTCCAAGTATGGCATTTATGATATATGTATCCATTCTCTTTCAACTGAAGTTCATTTCAACGCATCAATAACGATAATCTGTTGCTATAAATCATGGTGAATTGTGTGATCTACCTACCACTTCACACACAATTTTGCCAAATTAATGTCAACAATATTGCATAAAATTTTGAATAAGAATTACATTATAGCTTACAGATATAAGTCCAGATATACAATGAACACTTTTTATAACGGAACAGTGTAACCAGGGTCATTACATGATTAACTTGTGTACTTCAGTGCAGATTTCTTGACATGGTTTTCCTTGTGTTTTGTGCCCACAGCAATGTCTTTGTGTTGGGGGGAAAAAACAATCAAATCTCATTATGGCATAAATAATGCCCATCCCTTCTACACAGCTGTATTATAGGCGAAACGGTGTTCATATAATCTAGAAAATACGCTGCTTAACATCAGAATATAATTTTTGGGAAATACGTCTATAAATGAATGTTAGACCTTATGCTGTGATGCTTATCTGATATGTTTTCTAAATAATCCCTAGCTACGCTGATACTGCCTTTATCTGGAAATGGTATTAAAGTCAGATGACACAAGAGAAAACTCTGATAACATAGAGAGTTCCCCATAGAACCAATAATCCTAGTGTATCGTTTTGGCATTTAACTATTGATCTGACTGGCCATGACAGAACATCCATAGAACGTCTGTTGGAACGGAACCAACTGAACATACTGCCCCTCGTAGGACTTCATCCTCTGCAGCTCCCGGACAACAGGTTCTCACCATCACCCACACACTCCCCAACCCATCACAACACATAGATTCTCCACATCACACACACACTCCCCAACCCATCACAACACATAGATTCTCCACATCACCCACACACTCCCCAACCCATCACAACACATAGATTCTCCACATCACCCACACACTCCCCAACCCATCACAACACATAGATTCTCCACATCACACACACACTCACCAACCCATCACAACACATAGATTCTCCACATCACCCACACACTCCCCAACCCATCACAACACATAGATTCTCCACATCACCCACACACTCACCAACCCATCACAACACATAGATTCTCCACATCACACACACTCCCCAACCCATCACAACACACAGATTCTCCACATCACACACACTCCCCAACCCATCACAACACATAGATTCTCCACAACACATAGCTTCTCCACATCACACACACTCCCCAACCCATCACAACACATAGATTCTCCACAACACATAGATTCTCCACATCACACACACTCCCCAACCCATCACAACACATAGATTCTCCACAACACATAGATTCTCCACATCACACACACTCCCAAACCCATCACAACACAACACATAGATTCTCCACATCACACACACTCCCCAACCCATCACAACACATAGATTCTCCACATCACACACACTCTCACCAACCCATCACAACACAAGACATAGATTCTCCACATTACACACACACTCCCCAACCCATCAAAACACATAGATTCTCCACATCACACACACTCTCACCAACCCATCACAACACATAGATTCTCCACATCACACACACATCCCCAACCCATCACAACACATAGATTCTCCACATCACACACACTCACCAACCCATCACAACACATAGATTCTCCACATCACACACACTCCCCAACCCATCAAAACACATAGATTCTCCACATCACACACACTCTCACCAACCCATCACAACACAAGACATAGATTCTCCACATTACACACACACTCCCCAACCCATCAAAACACATAGATCCTCCACATCACACACGCTCTCACCAACCCATCACAACACAAGACATAGATTCTCCACATCACACACACTCCCCAACCCATCACAACACATAGATTCTCCACAACACATAGCTTCTCCACATCACACACACTCCCAAACCCATCACAACACAACACATAGATTCTCCACATCACACACACTCCCCAACCCATCAAAACACATAGATTCTCCACATCACACACACTCCCCAACCCATCACAACACATAGATTCTCCACATCACACACACATCCCCAACCCATCACAACACATAGATTCTCCACATCACACACACTCCCCAACCCATCAAAACACATAGATTCTCCACATCACACACACACTCCCCAACCCATCACAACACATAGATTCTCCACATCACACACACATCCCCAACCCATCACAACACATAGATTCTCCACATCACACACACACTCCCCAACCCATCACAACACATAGATTCTCCACATCACACACACATCCCCAACCCATCACAACACATAGATTCTCCACATCACACACACACTCCCCAACCCATCACAACACATAGATTCTCCACATCACACACACATCCCCAACCCATCACAACACATAGATTCTCCACATCACACACACACTCCCCAACCCATCACAACACATAGATTCTCCACATCACACACACATCCCCAACCCATCACAACACATAGATTCTCCACATCACACACACACTCCCCAACCCATCACAACACATAGATTCTCCACATCACACACACTCACCAACCCATCACAACACATAGATTCTCCACATCACACACACACTCCCCAACCCATCACAACACATAGATTCTCCACATCACACACACTCCCCAACCCATCACAACACATAGATTCTCCACATCACACACACACTCCCCTTCATTTTTCAGATCTCAATAAATCACAAGGCGATATCGATGCCTGACTTTTGTCCGGACCTTGATAAATGGAAGAAACAATATCCCGACAAATGAGGTTGCTACGGTTACCAGCACTGCATGTTGGCCATAACGGATTGATTATTCAATTGTCGGAGAGGTTAGAAAAAGTAGGAAAATGGCTGTATTTTCTAGACATGACAAACTTTCCTCATATAATCATTAGGCTAGGTACTTAACTTAAGAAATCCCATTCTGCTCAATAGATTACTCTACCAATTGTCCAAAATAATTGTATAAACACAGTTCCCTTTCTGAGTGAGGAAACTTGTCAAAGAATGAGAAGTAGACAGAATGAATAAAACAGATTACATTACTTCAGCACTATACTTGGAGTAGTCTGTCGTGTTGGTTGTAGCTGGTCTTCATGGCTGTAGTCTGTCTTCATGGCTGTGGTCTGTTGTCTTGGGTGTAGTCTGTCGTCATGGCTGTAGTGTGTTGTCATGGCTGTAGTCTGTCTTCATGGCTGTGGTCTGTTGTCTTGGGTGTAGTCTGTCGTCTTGGCTGTAGTGTGTTGTCTTGGGTGTAGTCTGTCGTCATGGCTGTAGTGTGTTGTCATGGCTGTAGTCTGTCTTCATGGCTGTGGTCTGTTGTCTTGGGTGTAGTCTGTCGTCTTGGCTGTAGTGTGTTGTCTTGGGTGTAGTCCGTCGTCATGGCTGTAGTGTGTTGTCATGGCTGTAGTCTGTCTTCATGGCTGTGGTCTTTTGTCTTGGGTGTAGTCTGTCTTCATGGCTGTGGTCTGTTGTCTTGGGTGTAGTCTGTCGTCATGGCTGTAGTGTGTTGTCATGGCTGTAGTCTGTCTTCATGGCTGTGGTCTGTTGTCTTGGGTGTAGTCTGTCGTCATGGCTGTAGTGTGTCTTCATGGCTGTGGTCTGTTGTCTTGGGTGTAGTCTGTCATCATGGCTGTAGTGTGTTGTCATGGGTGTAGTCTGTCATCATGGCTGTAGTGTGTTGTCATGGCTGTAGTCTGTCTTCATGGCTGTGGTCTGTTGTCTTGGGTGTAGTCTGTCTTCATGGCTGTGGTCTGTTGTCTTGGGTGTAGTCTGTCGTCATGGCTGTAGTGTGTTGTCATGGCTGTAGTCTGTCTTCATGGCTGTGGTCTGTTGTCTTGGGTGTAGTCTGTCGTCTTGGCTGTAGTGTGTTGTCTTGGGTGTAGTCTGTCTTCATGGCTGTAGTGTGTTGTCATGGCTGTAGTCTGTCTTCATGGCTGTGGTCTGTTGTCTTGGGTGTAGTCTGTCTTCATGGCTGTGGTCTGTTGTCTTGGGTGTAGTCTGTCGTCATGGCTGTAGTGTGTTGTCATGGCTGTAGTCTGTCTTCATGGCTGTGGTCTGTTGTCTTGGGTGTAGTCTGTCGTCATGGCTGTAGTCTGTCTTCATGGCTGTAGTCTGTCTTCATGGCTGTGGTCTGTTGTCTTGGGTGTAGTCTGTCGTCATGGCTGTAGTGTGTTGTCATGGCTGTAGTCTGTCTTCATGGCTGTTGTCTGTTGTCATGGCTGTAGTCTGTCGTCATGGCTGTAGTGTGTTGTCTTGGGTGTAGTCTGTCGTCATGGCTGTAGTGTGTTGTCATGGCTGTAGTGTGTTGTCATGGCTGTAGTCTGTCATCATAACTGTAGTACGTCATCATGTCTGTAGTCAATTGGTCATGGCTGTTGTCTGCCGTCATGTTCATCATGAGGACATCAGGACAATATTTCAACATTTGGTAACCGTTGAAGAACAGAACTATCAGGATTATAACTCTCTGGAAGTATGCATTCTACTGAGTCAGTGGACTAATTCGCCCTGAGCTTGACAAGGAATGTGACGACAAAGAGCAGCGCTATTATGATCATTATGCAAGCTGATGATTACTGAGGTGTGGCCACTGATGTTTCTAATGCCACAGTACACTCTACTGGCCAAATGTGCAGTGAATTTCAACTTGTCCTCATGAAAGTAAAATCCCAAAATTATCAAAAGGCACCAGTTCACCACTAGACGATCTGTATAGCTACTCTCAACAAGAAATATTCCATGGTTTAGGAGTTCTGCTCCGGGAACGGATGGACATGTTGATCACTATATCACCCTCTTTTGAAAAACGGAAGGATAAAAATGACCAAAAATTTGTTCTCTCATGGTTGTACAACATCATGACAACACAACACGACACAACACAACGCAAACCCCTTTTGCTGTTACAAGAATCCTTATCATACCTTCATGTCAGAATGATCAGATCTCACTGGTCCACGTGATCTTGATAAAATACTGTGTAACTCGCCTTGGAGGGAAAGAAATTTCTCAGCGGGGGAATAAATCTCTTATACCCCACCACAAGCAATACAGCCTGCACAAGGATTTCTAAGAGGCAGAATAAATCCCTTATACCCCGCTTCAAAGTAAAAAGCCACACGCTTTTTCATGTGTTTTCTGAGTCAATGGAAGTCACCTGCCATGGCACAAGCTGTTTTCTATCAATTCTAAATTTGTTTAAATTCTTTTGCAATGTCACATTAAAACATGTTGATAAGTTATAAAAAGACTTGCAAGACAACCTCTAGATCAGGGTACAATGACACACTATTCACCAAGCCACAAGCCGGAGTACTGATCCAAAAAAGTCCACTCTCATGATAATCAATAGAGCAGCAGACAATGAGGGTTCATTAACAGAGGATGTAACATGCCTAATGCTCCGACCTTCATACGATGCTTTTAAAGGATAAAGTCCATGTAACATATTTCATACAAGGGCTACATAACAACAGTAACACGTATGACTTCTTATCCTGCTGGACCTACTTGCTGGTTATTACGAGACAAGTGGCGTCACGGCACTGGGATATATAGCCTCAAGTGCAGCCGCAGAAATTGACTCTAGTCCAATAGTCCAAGACTACAACGATTCAGGCTGACAAAAACTATCCACAAGAGGGATAACTTCCAACTTTCCAAAAGTCAACTTTCTCTTTAGGGTTGAGTAATATTCCAGCAACTCCCGCCTCTGGAGTTTATATTTCACAACTATTGAGTTATAATCAAGCAAGCTCTTTCTACAAAGATTTCAAAGGCTGTCATTTACAACAGTCAAAGACTTAGTTAAGCCTTCAAAAGGTTTTAAGGTACATATGTGGAGCATATTTCTAAATTTGACGCATCAGTGACAAACATGATGTCCAATGCAATTCTCGAGTTGGACTTGTTCCATATAATCCCATGTCTTTTCAAGTGAACAATTGACTTGCATTTGCATGTGTTTGTGATGGGCGTCACCTGTGGGGCAGGACAAGCTCAGCTTTTCGTGAACACCTGATGTCATCACTCATTGATAGTGATTCATATATACAAATGCTCACAACTTTTGTCAAAAAGGACTCTGCTTCTAGAGATGAAGGAAAGGGTTGTATCTACGTTGCACATGAAACATTATGCCTCTAATGAACAAAATGATGTTGACTAAAATCAATATCAGGGTATTCAAATCTCTGCCAAAGGAGCCGAGGCTAGACAGCGTGTGGACAAGGTGGCTGGGTACACACAGCAAGTGGGTGTGACCTGCACTAATGTGCTCATGTTTGATCAATGGGTGGCAGAGATACTAATTATAAAATTCAAACATTGCAGGTCATGTGTGATAAAGTATAGAGAACTACCCTTAGTCAAACAGGGCAAACATCTTCTACAGTAAACAATGTTTATGTTATAACGAACACACTTATAACGAACTGATGGATAACAAACTCATTTCTTTTCCCGGTCATTTGCTGTATATATGCGGTATTTTTGCTTATAATGAACTTCAGTTATAATGAACTTATATTAGCAGTCCCTTTGAGTTTGTTATAACCATAGTTTACTGTAGTTGGGTTATTTTACCCAGAGAACAATTTGTAGCCAGTTTGCCACCTTACCACAAGTCACATATTATACTGCCACAGGAAACGTAAACCAAGACCCACATTATGAGAAGTAACATATTGTATCCTAGCTGGAAATATATGGGGTGGGGGGAAGAGACTTGGATAAACTGACAGTCCCAGCAATGTTGTCATTCTCAAGCCACTTTCTTTGTCTGCTGACGATTCTTCGATGATGTGGAGAGCAGTTTTCAATATCCGTGCTACGCAGAGATTATGCCTCGGTTTGCCACACGACACTAATCTTGCTTTATATCACATCTAGACTGGGACTGAATGGGCACCAGACCATAACGAAAGTCCTTCTTTACCCGTGAGCACACTGTTATTACGGTAATGCTATCCTAATTGTGGTGTATGTCATCATGATGTCATGCAAACGTAATAAAAAAAATAACGTGAAGCTATTATTCAACAGGTCTTTATCAACAGAAGGGAGATGTGGACTCCGTATAACTATGATCCGTCAACAGGCTTACTCAGGCATGTCCTGTTTTGATCGTACACTCCCTTTGGTGTACTTGTGGAATGCACGCAGGTTCTCAACAATCACACTGAACTGTGACCTACATACACACTCCTTAGGCTGTCTCTGCCTCCACCAACACATACTTATAACACATACTTATAACACATACTTATAACACACTTGTCTGTTCACTTGGGGAGGTCCTACAGTATATAGAGAATCTCACCCGAGTGTCTTTTGATATCAAATATATAAACACGAGTTGATAAAAGTGGGAAAACTCTGAGGCTTGCCGAAGATTTTTTTCCACTTTTATCAACGAGTGTTGATATATTTGATATCAAAAGACACGAGGGTGAGATTATATTTATCATCCAACATCATTCTTCCAACTTCTTCAGTTGTAGAAAGTAATAAGCAGTGTCTAAGTGTAAAAAGTACTGCTAACAGCTTCAGTAGCAGAGCCATTAGTGATGTCATTTGATTGTGACGTCATGGTAACCAATGACGTCACAATGGTCTGCAAAGCATTGTGATGCAATTTCATTGCAGCGATATCTACAGTGTAGATATCGCTTGATCTTACCCAAGCCATATCTCCTGTGGGAGCCAGTTTTGGGTGATAAAAAACATTAACAGCATTCCTCCCCTGATAACAAAGTACAAATATATGATGTCCACCAATCCTTGTGTTATTGTTCTGCCCTATGACATGAGCTTCAACACTTACACAGATCATGTAGCAATTCTATCAGGATATATCACATTACATACAAGATGATGTGGGACTATAGTTATCATGTTACAACCCAACCAAATACAGTGTCAGTGTGAGTCAGTGAGTCAGTGAGTTTGAAAAACATTTTGTCATATCAGCTGTGTGTCAGGCTAAAGTGACGCAGGTCGTAGACGTTCATAATGATGTTCCCCCTAGTGAATAGGTTCAGCAGTGCCCTGTGCTGTGACATTCAGTGTGTATTGCTAACACAGCATGTGTAATGTGGTGCTGCAGATAACATGACCATATTCATTAAAGGCAGTATCAGAAAATAAAGAGTCTCTGGGCTTCTTCTTATATTTTAATAGGATAATTAACAACTGTTTTTTCTGTAATATGTTCATTTCAGAGACTAGATGTTATATGCCATAATACAAAAGTGATAGAGCAAGGTGTGGTATGTCACGGCTGGATACATTGGTGAATGGCTGACATGGAAACAACTTGCAGGCATTTACAGGGACATTATTCCGAGACAAGTGTACATTTTGGTAGACTAGTCGTTTTCACCCAATCTAGTCGTTACATATACTACTAGTCCGAAATAGGCTGCGACCCAGTTAGATATGACCACAGGTGTCCAGATCTACCCTGATTAAAAATTCCGATTTATAGATTAACATCCGAACGTCTCAGTTAAGAGCTTTGAACTTTCTAATGGTGGTTAAAAAAATGCCTGGCATTTGCCGCCGAAAGCTAGAGCTTGGATACGGCAACATGTTGATCTTGTCCCAGTCAACAGAGATCGCCATTGCCAGGATCCATGTCTATGCTGGCATATGTCCGGGTAGGTTTGGCACCGGGTAGATTTTCCCGTACATTGGACGCTGGGTACCCATCTCAATGTACGGGAAAATCATTCTCAGGGCTGCTGACGTCAAGATAAACAAACAAACGAACTACAAATGCAGCCGAGCATCAGAAGCGACTGTCGACAGAGCCTGAGACAGAGAGTCGGTAAACACGCAGAAATAAATACATTTCTTGTCATTTCACGCTGGGATATTTTGGTCAGTAAGATTGATAGAGCAAAGTACTAAAATATTTTGTATCTTACCAAGGGTTAAGATGATAACTGCCACGCAGACTACGAGAAAACACAACGTTATCCACTTTGCCATGGCTGTCTTTCAGCCGAGCGATGGGCGAAATGTTATGTTAAGCAATCGATAGACGGTAAGGGGAAGTAACTCTGTATTGTTATATACAACAACCATGCAATAAGAACGGCATCTGTCTCGTTGGACAAGTACGGATAAACTTGTTACGCAACATTTATACAATCGTTTTGTAATTGTTTATCCATGTACATTATTCAGTAAAACAGAAAAGAAAAAAGGTATACGAACTTTAATCGCTGTTGTGCGGCTGAAATTATTTTATCGTTAAGGTCCTTACACAGAGAATTTTAATTTTCAAAATGTATATTTGTCTGCTCGTTCTCCTACATAACAGAGAACGAGTGGTTAACCCGTGTATAATTTCCCGCTGATAGCACGTTATAGGAGCCCCGAATAGGTGTTAAATTGTTTATATGAAAGGAATTGTCGCCCACTAATTAACTTATCACTCACCGCGAACTATACATCTCAGGTGAACGACTAGTGTGTGTTTATTCGCTATACGTGTTCTTACAGTGACGTCACTACCTAAGTGGGATAATCTGGAACGCGAAGTAAAGCCCATTTCACCTCACTTATAAATAGAGGTTATCACGCGAGTGAGTTTGGGGATGGTAAATATCCTCTATTAGGAATAAACATTGTATTTAGCGAACCTTGGCGGTCTGTCCGCTAGAGTAGCTGTCCTTTGTCAAAGGGAAGCTACTCTCACCCTAGTCTTTGAGACGTCACGGCAACGGTCAGACGTTGTTGACAGTCTGTCCTGTCATAACGTTACGAAGTGCAGTCAGATGTACACACAGCGACAAAACGAAACAAGGTAACAATTCAAAACACATTTCGGCCAAAGCCAACTGTTTTAATTTGTGGAAAACTTGAGTTTCTAAGCCGCAGAGGTATACAAGCACAGATATGGCTACTGATCCAGCTTGGCTAGGCCTCGTGGATCCTAGCTAGTGCCCTCGCAAAATTGTTTCGCAATTTATGTCTCCAAAGTTGCCCAAACTTGTAAAATGCCTTAGTTACGTCACAGTTAGACACTGGTTTTCAGTATATTAGACAGTTCTTTTGATAATGATGAAACAGGATATTGTATATATAGTTTTTAGGAATATAGTTTTAGCTCTTTTCATTTCAAGTAGTTGTATACATCTTCATTAGTTGTAGTACAAAATGTATATGCTTGGGTCCAAGCGGTTGGTTCAATTTTATTGAAGGGTGGACAGGTTAGTCTATTCCTGTCCCTTTGTCACCAACTCTCTAGCTTGTCCATACAATATTTTTCAGCTTCCTAGCTGTTTAACATTATCTAACTACAGCTTTCCACCTTAACATTTGCACACTTTTTATTCACTCTGCTTATAACTCTGCACAGACAGGACATGGACTACGTATAGTTCAGGTTAGTTATTTACATTACCTTTCCTAAATAGAATTCTAACTTATCATTTAAATATGTTATAAATAATGTAAATATTGTAAATACTTCCCTATGATATCAAATAATCAAGATATCTTCTATTTTATCAGTATAAAGTGTTTAACATGTAAGTATGTGTGAGAGCATGATTTGATTGGGAGTTTTGAATGAAAGGATTGAATTAGAAGTTGGTTTTCTATAATTTAAGGAAATGGTTGTCATGATGTATGTATGTATATATTCAAGCATGATAGTTATGTTATTTACCTTTAATAGGAATGCCATAATCCTATATGATGTGGGTTTATAGACACACCCCGGTGTCACCCACAGGGTATGTATAAATCCTTTATCTTATCACTCACTTATGAATGCATTAATATGTATAAACTATGTGTTATAATTTAACACAACATGGTAGCATTTTATATATATTCCTAATGTTAGAGATAATAAGTATATATTTATGACGCCACACGGCTACTAGTATTCTCCTAACTATATGGTGTGTAACTGATATATTCAGTTATGATAAGAGACATTTAATATATGTATTACTATTTGAAAGTTCGGTAAATTGTATTTATTATAAGTTATATACAACGAACTAGTGATGTGTAACTGTATGCGTTGCATGTATGGATTAATGTGACTGCTCAAACTAGGAAATAATTAATATGCAGCCGTATGCTATTCTATGTACAGTATAAAATGTTATATATTTTATTACAGGGTGATTGATCAATTGTGATTGATAATGGAATAAATGTCACCTCAACAAACAACCACAGCTTGTCATTTTTCATAATGAACCACCCCTGCTACAATGATAGCAATTATCCCAGTAGTTTATCCAGATTCCCGATGGTTAATTCTGACTCGATCGCCGAATGACAAGGGCGACGCCATGTTTGTTTGTAAACAGTGAAAGTAGTCCCTACTTGACCTTTGATATTTGCATCTCTATCCGCATATGACCCCAACGGATATCGTTTTTATCCGTTGGCTTTATCCTGCAAATAAACCTACCCATTATATGATAAATCTCCTGTATGTGTAGTATGGTATTGGCCGGAACTCATGTTAGATAGCCATGACCTTCATACAATAAAACGCATGTTTGTTGTTAATCATTAAAACTGAAGCATATTTCTCATATCTCATACATCATGGATTATGACGTGCATGTATGAGTGTGTCTTGTATGAAGCAAGTGTACTGGGGTTGTTGTGATGTTATTGTTTTGTAAACTTGGCGTCATTATCTGTACTGGCAATAAAGAATCACAGCCGTAGCCTGTGTTGGGCATTGTGGTTCCAGAGGGGGCGGGGGTCAAGGGGGTCCGGACCTCCCTTTTGATAACCAAATGTAGGCAGAAACATTATCTCAGAGGGGAGTTTGATATATACAGACTATACACCTTTATATACACACTATTGTGTCCAACGTATCGGAACCTGTTGTATTGTCATTAATAAATATAGCATCGACATCCAGATAATTTAAAAAAATAATTCAACGTGGAATTTATTCGTATGGTATAAATTGTCCTTTAATGTAACACTGTTTGTTTATTGATTTACGCCGAACTTGAATATTCGAGCTATGTCAGGGCGACCTGTAAATAATCGAGTCTGGACCATAAAAAACAGAGGTTGATATTATGAGCAATGGTCCATTTAATTCCGTGCGGTTCGATTATTACCGGACAGTCGGGTAGTCTAGTGGTTAAAGCGTTCGCTCGTCACGCCGAAGACCTGGGTTCTATTCCCCGACATGGATACAATGCGTGAAGCCCATTTCTGGTGTCTATTACTGGAATAGTGCTAAAAGCAGCGTAAAACAATACTCACTCACCCGATCATTATCAAGTTCCACCCAGCCTGACCATCCCTACACTTCCTACAACAAACAATCGAGTGCCGCGGACCTATTCTGACCCGTAGTAACAGGTTTCCGCACGCCCAGTGTTGTTTCTGTGACAAATGTCAGCATATGACAATTATTGTCATTTACACGGGCGTGGTATTGATGGCCGTACCGCTGCGTGGACGATGTCCGTGCTGTCCGTGCTGTCCGTGCTTTTGCTGAGTTTCCCATCTCCCGCCCACCCTGAATGTTCATTCCGACGTGCAATAATAAAAAAAGGATGGTATCTCAGTTTTTCCAGCCGCTGTGGAAAATTATGCCCTGATGTGATAAACTGAATACTACTAGTACTACCATTGCACACTCACGAATCGCCCAGGACTGCTTGATCTTTCTTCAGCTCTGTTTCTTGATTATTCGTTTCCGAAGTAAAGTGACTCGATCTACGTCATAAATTCATGGAAAGTCTAGTACCAAGTGTTTTGAACTTCCAAATGTCTGAAAGTAAGTTACAAAAATAGTTTTTATGTTTATTTTATCATTTAAACCTTATTTCGCCCTCCGCTCTCTTCCTAGTTGAGGTTGGAGAAAAACATAAAAATATATAATGGCCTTACAAAGGGGTAGTCGAGTACCTTACTCGCTATCTCTTGTTGAACTACCAGGGACCCAGGCTTTCGCAGACTGTCAGCCCTAGATACTTGGATTCAAGTCATTCCAACACCAGTTTGTCTCTCAACACAACTATTATAATATTCCTGCTCTGTGACGGCGGTCTGTAAAAATAAATGAGTCAGGACCAGACAATCCAGTGACAGACATCGTGAGCATTGATTTACGCGATTGAGATACGATGACATGCATCAACCTGGTCAGCGAGTCTGACCACCCGATCCCGTTAGTCGCCTCTTACGACAAACATGGGATGCTTCATCGGCATCGTGATGTAGATCACCCTGACTGCTAATGATTACCCTGGTTGCACAGGCACAGCGTCTCAGCTTCCTTTAGAGCACTTGCACCTGGACCTAGACTGAAATGCAATTGTTTGAGTATAGGAATACAATATAAACAAAAGTTTGCCACTAACGTGGCTATATCCCCCGCCCCTGTTGCAGGATTTATGACATAATTAAATCTAAACAAACCCTAACCTTTTTTAACCGAGGTGAAACTTGTCATGGAAATTGTAAAAAAAAGATGAGTTTGGAACCTAAGTCCATCTTGTTGCCATGGAAACGTAAAAAATAAATATTTCTAAAATTTCTCAATAGCAAAAGGCACCAGTTCAGCATGTACCTGACAGACCTGCAACGTTTGATGAAAAAATATTGAACGGTTTATGAGTTATGCTCCGGAAACGAACCCTACCCTCACAGAACCTAAGTCCATCTTGTTGCCATGGAAACGTAAAAAATAAATATTTCTAAAATTTCTCAATAGCAAAAGGCACCAGTTCAGCATGTACCTGACAGACCTGCAAAGTTTGATGAAAAAATATTGAACGGTTTATGAGTTATGCTCCGGAAACGAACCCTACCCTCACAGAACCTAAGTCCATCTTGTTGCCATGGAAACGTAAAAAATAAATATTTCTAAAATTTCTCAATAGCAAAAGGCACCAGTTCAGCATGTACCTGACAGACCTGCAAAGTTTGATGAAAAAATATTGAACGGTTTATGAGTTATGCTCCGGAAACGAAACGTGACGGACGTACGGACGGACGGAGCCCGTTTCTATATCCCCCGCCAACAACGTTGGGCGGGGGATAATAACGAGACTATATGAACACTTTCATTAAATATAGGTCAGATGTTATAGAAGTTCTTACAATAACGTCATAGGGTCCTCACATATTACATACAAAGTGACCCATGGCGTATTCATCCTAAGTAACATCTGTCATTCTGTTACTCAGTAAGCAATGATGGCATGTATCGCCCCTGGCAACGTAGCGCGGGCGATGAGAACGGTTGTATTGATCCCCGAGTATGTACGGTGGATGTATTCTGCTCGGAGCGCCTCCCAGTCAGCCTGCCCCAAGTACATGATCACTCAATACACGACAGCTTAGTGAGCCTCTTTGTTGTGTCATCACCAGAAAACGGGTTTTTGATTTTCATCATGGCTGTTACTACCAGCTAAGCCGGGGAGAGTATTTAAAGGAGAACAGGACTCCACTATCTGGGGTCCAGCTTTGGACTGAGTCTACAACACATTGTCAAAGTAAATAGTGTCAAACTGGCAACATTATACAGTTAGGATAATCATTAACTGTTAGTTAGATTACGTTATAAATTGGAGTTTAGGGGCACATTAAGCTGGTTTAGAATGATTTCAATCCAAAAAGTTTCGTCTGGCTGTTGAAGCGAACCTTGTCTCCTTGTAATGTAAGTATTGTCCGTCACGATGCTTGGCTGTACATCCCAGTTTCTGTTTGTCAATATCGGGATATATCTCGCCATATCGAGACATTTCGGAATATAGCGGGATATATTGGGCTATTTCGGGAAATATCGGTATAATTTGAGATATACTTGTATATTTCTGGCCATTTCGGGACATCTCGGAATACAGCCGACGTATATATCGGGGTATTTCGGGACATATCGGGATTTATCCAATAAGTGACTCATGCATCGACGTATGGTATATAATGGTGTCCTGATTATCAGTTATTCCCTTTTATACAATTCGTCAATGCATATTTACAGACCGTCTTCATACAGCTGGAATATTGCTGAGTGCGGCGTTGAACAACAAGGGAAACCTCGGTTGTCCTGACATGTATGACTATCGACTCATCACTTCACTTTATCCCTATGGTCGTCTCCACAAGACCCACAACGACCTGTGTTTGTCGTGTTTGCCGACTTCATGGATCAGAAGGTCGGATTCAGTGATTTGGTGGATTGTATGTCATCGTACCAAGATGCTTTTAATATCGATCACCGGTTTGTCTAATCTCGATTATTAAAGGTCTGTGTGATATAGCTGGTTTTGTGCTGTCAGCGGCGTTATACAACAGCCAAACAACCAAATGAAGTCGTCACAGCGCTCATAAACCTGACACCGCGGGTGTCAGAATGACGACGAAGAATAAGATGAGTCCACACTTTAGTCGGTTATGAACATACATGTACGGCGTATGTAGAAATAGGCGTCCCGTGAAGATCCGGGTAGAGAACTGGTCTTCAAAACATGCTTGTCGTAAGAAGCGACTATGCTTGTCGTAAGAGGCGACTAACGGGATCGGGTGGTCAGGAATAAGGGATAAAACAAGGATTTGCCGCTTCGGAGTCTGAGTAGGGTATCCATGTTAAACTGTGGCATGGTATCTCAGAGGTAAGCACCATAAAACCGACGTACAACCGATCAGTACAAGCAACCACGCACGCACGCATACGCACCCACCCACGCACGCACACACAAACGCACGTTCGCACGCACCCACACAGGCACGTACACACAAACGCACGTTCGCACACATACACCCACGCACACACACACGTACCAGCAGGTAGCTGTGAATGCAATAATCTTCAACCCGACGTTAAACCCATTTCACTTGAAGTAGTGTCCGTGTGGAGAATCCGCGCGTTAAGCCACCCAGCCATTTATGATAATAAATAAAAAAACGACGAAACCCTTTCCATATTCAATAGAAATCTCGGCTAAAAGAAGAATCGATTGTACGATTCCGACTATGTCATGAACATGTGTTCATGAATCACTATCAAATAGTGATGATACCAGGCATTAGCTAAAAGGGGAGCGTATCCTGCCCCACCGGTGGCACCCGTCACAAACACAAGTAAAGGGAAGTCAACTGTTCACTTGAAAAAAACCCACCGGAACATGTGGTACAAGTCAAAATATGGATTTCATCGCACATGATTTTTGTCACTCATGCGTCAAATTTGCGTCACTCATGCGTCATGTCTGCCATAAAACTTTTTGAAAGCTTTAATAAGGCCTTGAATGTTCTAGCCTTGATCAACTTCTGAACCAGAGTAGTATAACGCTATTTGAAATCTTTGTAGAAAGAGTATGCTCGAAACTGAAATGTAAGCACCGAAGACTGGAGCTGCTGGAATATTGCTCGACATGGAGGGAAAGTTGACTACTGGAAAGCTGGAGTCATCCCTGTTGTCATACAGTCTTGTGGAAAAAGTTTGTCACTCCGAATCTTTATGCATAGATCTAAATATGAAACAGACTGGGCGGTGTCACTGGTCTCCTTTATGTCTAGTTCAGGTGGGTAAATCAGTCGAAGAGAATCGGCTATTTGATTGTTATTGAACGATATCAGATCATCGATATACCTGAAGCTTAAGTAAAACTTCTTGTCCAGATTACCTTGTTTTGACTCAGCCAATCCGGGGCGGTCGTGTAGCCCTGTGGTTTAAGCGTTCGCTCGTCACGCCGAAGACCCGGGTTCGATTCCCGACATGGGTACAATGTGTGAAGCCCATTTCTGGAGTCCCCCGCCGTGATATTGCTGGAATATTGCTAAAAGCGGCGTAGAACCACACTCACTCACTCACTCACTTAGCCAATCCGAATGAGTTATGGGGTATAAGTAAGAAACTAGGGCAAAGAAACAACGAGTTTAATCCATCAAGTACAGGAGATAGTACACACTAGAGACTGTAAGTAGACATAATACATTCTGTCACATCAACGTTCACGAACGCTGCACGGATACACCAGGGAAGTAGCTCTAGATGGCCTCAGACCACAGTTACCCGCGGAAGGAAAATTAGAGAATATAGTGCCCTGTTTAGATGGGCTGTTCGGCCTGTTCCAAATGTTTTTGAGTGACTTATGATAGCTTAAATGAAAGATTAGACATTGTAGTTTGTGGCCAAGTTTGTGTTAGCCACAATCTGTGAAGGTTTTGATTCCAGCTTCCCATGACTTGACCGCAAGGTGAAGGTCGCTCTGTGTGTTTCGGCTCAAAACGTCCGATGGGCACTGTTGACAGCGAAAGCTAGCTGGAAGATCCAGGCCGACACTTTAATCGACAAGTGGCAGGTTGGTCAGCATGCAATAGAACAGCCTACGACCGATAATAATTATGGTGGGCTGTCATGTCACTGTAGATAGCAAAGAAGGAAATTAATTGTGGTCTGAGGCCAGATATATTGTAGTGACGTAATGCCAAGGAGAGGATGTAAATAGGGGCACTTGTCCTTAGCAACTTCCGGTTGTGCAATGTCTCAATTCCTGTTTATCTGGTGATGGCGTTTGTCTGATGGAGAGACTCGGTAAACAGCCAGATTTATGGAACATGTTGGTTAATGAATGGCGTCTGGTTTTTGTCAGTGGTAGGAATCGTTCAACTAAAGGCACTTCTTGTTGTGATGACCCAGCAACAATTAACTGTCTGAACATAAACATATACAAACACATCATATAAAAAGACACTTGATATATAAAAAAGCAATATAGAAAAATAACATTAACAATAATGCGAAAGAATTATTAACATTATTAGATATGGCACAATTATAAAAAAGTTATATAAAAATAACACATGGTAACAGAGTAAACAGGCCCTGTAGCTCACCTCTGTTTACAACCCGTGCAGATCCGGGTTAGAATTGGTCTTCGGCAACCCATGCTTTAAGAGGCGACTGACGGGATCGGGTGGTCAGGCTCGGTGACTTGGTTGATTCATGTCATCGTATCCCATTTGCATGAACGATGCTCATGATATCAACCACTGGATTGTCTGAACCAGACTCGATTATGTACAGACGCCGTCATATAGCTGGAATATTGCTAAGTGCGGCGTTAATCAAGCAAACAAACAACACCCCAATTTACTGGTATATTTGGACCAGGTTAAAGGTTATGATGAAAGGGTAAACAAGAAGATGCAAACGCAGACAACAGAATGCATTGTACAACAAAACATGGATATTTTCTGATGATATGACATAGCACGGACAAAAATCAAAATACGCCCTCAAAGTATTGCATGTTATGTTGCCTTCGGTTCCGATGAGATTACAACATTGAAAAGTATCAGTTACAATTATAGTGAAAACATTAATAAATATTACGAAGGTTAGAAAGTTGAATATGGAATTCACATTGACGTAATATAACATGGAATATAACATCTAATATACAAACGACTCCAGAATGGGCGATACAACCCCAACAATCTTGTACTTCTATGAATATGAAAAATGACACATAAAACACAAAAACACAGAGAAAAAAAATATCATCGAACAGCGTTCTACGTCGTTCGGAAGCCATCAATATATAGTTGACCGAAGGACGAAAGAGAACAGCCAAAGCTCCAGAGTCGGGGACAAAGAAGCCCCGTGAGGGATTTAGCACCCACCAGACCAATGCCCAAGTATGTATAAAAGCATTCAGTATCACAGATATACAATGAAGCACATCCTGCCATTAACACATCATCGACCATCCAGGGTAATGTGCCCACTTGCTCCTTCATATACATCACCCTGGAGCCTCGAGGATGCACAGATGTTTGCCTCAGAAAAAGAGGCTTGAATCTGTTGAAACAATTGAAACAAAAACTCTCATAGCCTTAAAAAATGGGAAGACGGGACCAGGATCATGTCCCATGATTCGCCACAGTTGATACCCAAGAGTACTGGCGTTGTTTTCTGCCTCCAAGATTAGTGTCCTCCCAGCTGATGGCGACTTACACCGCCTGAGGTGGTGGGTCCGACGACTCTGGCGGCACGCCTGAAACGACAGGTATAGAATAGAGAGTCGATACCAACCATTTCTCGACACTAACCCCACAATAGAATACGCATCAAACTACAATGCCAGACACGCACACTGCTATATACGATACTCATAACGATATTGACCCATGATACCGTTTAAACCCCAGACACTGACCCTACATTACATCATGTGTTTTACACACGATACAGTTACTAATACTAAACTCTAACTCATGACACGATATATATCACGATACTAACACCACGATTCGATTCACATCCAGAAAGTAACCCAACAATAACCCCACAATACCATCCACACAAAATACTAGTATACATGATACTATAATAATATAGTATGAGTGAGCATATGATTCATATAAAGATCCCCAGCAGTACATTACGTAACGAGAATCAAGCCACAACTCAATAAATATGAAGACACTAACCGATGATGCGATACATGAAAACATGCTACAAACCCCACCGTCTTCCGTCTTAAACTTGCTCCAAAATTTATGGTACAACTCACTTGCGGTTGTCTGAACGCCCTGGGGTGCTTGTGGTTGGGGGTAGGCAACGGTGGGCGGTTGTTGTAGAGGGGGTGGGTCTGCCGATGGGATGCCGTCAGCCGCAGGGGGACAAGTGTCTGGAAACAGAGTAAACCAGAACCCTGAAACACTGACATCTACTTTATATAACAAATGTTATATTTGGGATAACACTTTCTCAGTGGCTTCTCTTTGGCCGGGTGGGTTAGATCGCTGACTTTATTTGCTGTCGATAAGCTGCCTCACTCTGACAGTACTAGAATCTGTACTTTACTAAGAAAGTGCTATCCAAAATATGACATTTGTTACATTTGGCCACTTTTTAAATGCCATTGTGTGTTGACATCTACTTTTTTTGTTGTCGAACGCCGCACTCAGGAATATTCCAGACTCGATTATTTACAGACCACCGTCATATAGCTGGAATATTAGTGAGTGCGGCGTTAAACAACAAACAAAAAAACAAACAATATTCTGGACCAGACAAACCAGTGACTGAACATCTATTCAACAGGGTGTCACCCAATCAGGGACTGAACGACTGAGCCATGGCTGAACACCCATTCTTGCCTGGGTACGAGGAGAAAAGGCAACTAATGCTGGCATCATGGGTGTCTTCGCCCGACGTAAAGCATCACAATGTGGTGCACTTGCTTTCACCAACATTGGCTATACATATACGGACCAACTGGGCTTCGTCTCACCTGCTGGGGCTGCCTGGCCCGGGGGTGGTTGAGGAAGGTAGCCTTGCTGGCCCGGTGCTGGTTGAGGGGGGTAGCCTTGCTGGCCCGGGGGTGGTTGAGGGGGGTAGGCGACACCTAAATGACACAGAATGACGTATAGGATTACAGGTGTGTGGACAAGGGAAAAAAGACAATTGGTTTATAGGCATCATTGGTTTAGGCGCCCGTTGGGATATACATGAACATACATATGTTGTCGGGGAAAGGGTAAAATCAGAAATAGTTAACTTTGACAGTGATCAGTCACAGAGCAGCATAAAACCTTTCGTGTAGCCTGTTGGCGCCAAAGGAGCCCTGAATTGCACAAACACAAATTGCGTTAATAAATACATTTGAATTGTAAACATGTATCTTCGAGAGCTGCCTGTCTCATGTCTCACTTGGTGGCTGTTGGCCGGGGGTAGGGTATGGGTAGGTTGGTTGCTGGCCTGGAGGGGGGTACACGGCACCTGCAACAGGGAGGGAATACTTGTCATCGATAAAGTCAAAGTGACCATGTATACAAAGTATGGATTGATTGGTTTGTTGATTAAGGCCACAATGGCCATTACTCGAGGTCTATCACAGCTGTCTGTAATAATAACGGGTCTGAACCAGAGCAGGACATATCGTATGATGACGCGTATTCAACCAAGTATGTCCCCCCTTACAAGCATTGCTTACCCCTTAGTCCCTACGGGAAGGACAGGGAATATAGAATAGAGGTCGCAGTGTTTGTTATCCGAGGGTAGAAGGAGAAGTGAAAGTGCATGGAGGTTACGGCATCACGGTATTGGATGCCACAGAGAAGCGGGAGGTGACAAGGAATTATCTTGGGGTCACGGTATTGGAGGCCACAGAGAAGCGAGAGGTGACAAGGAATTATCTTGGGGTCACGGTCTTGGATGCCACAGAGAAGCGGGAGGTGACAAGGAATTATCTTTTGGTCACGATATTGGATGCCACTGAGAAGCGGGAGGTGACAAAGGGGTATCTTGGGGTCACGGTATTGGATGCCACAGAGAAGCGAGAGGTGACTGCATGCCGTGCAACGTCAATACATAGAATGGATGAGGCGGTTGATGAAGGCCATAGGGACTTGAGCCCACACTCTGATGTACGCCTGACGCAGTTCAGCTGCAGTTGACGGCCTTGGTCGGACGTCATTCAGTCGTCTTTGAATCTCGTCCCACGGGTACTCAAAGGGATTTAAATCGTGACTGAGGGCAGGCCACTGTATGGTTCTGATGCCATTCTGCTGGAGGAAGTCTCTTGTTGCTCTCGCAGTGTGGGCACGGGCGTTATCATGCTTAAACTCGTGGTCTCGGCGACGTGCCAAATGAGGTATGGCCTGTGGTCTCAAGACTTGATCAATGTCCCGAGCTGCTGTGACACCATTGCCTCTCCCTGGACCGATGTTCTGGAAGATGTTCTGCGCAAGACCACCCCACACCATGATGCTCGGACCACCCCACGAGTCTCTCCCAACAACACAAGCATCCGAATAACGTCCACCACAGCGTCGACACTCTCTCTACCATCTGCTGTTGAGATACAGTAACGGCTCACGTCTGAGAAGAGGACTCTTCGCCACTGCTGGTGGCGCCAATGCTGGTGCTGTGTCGCCCACTGTTGCGATGAAGTGGTGTCAGAATGGGTCCTCGGTGTGCCCTGTGACAGTGGAGGTGGCGTCCACACTAATGTGTCGCTGGTTAGTCTCCATGGTCTGTCGAGCAGTTTCCGCAGCAGTAACAAAGCGATCTTGAAGATGCTGTTGCACAATCTGACGATCCTGACGTCGTGTGGTGACCCTTGGTCTTCCACTACGTGGTCGGTCATCTGTAGTGTTGATGGTCTGGTACCATTGCTGGAGCCTGTATATGGTCTTTACGTGGACTTGGAATGCATTGGCTACTTGCCGGGCGGTTTGTCCAGCTTGCAATCGTCCAAGGGCTTGGTGTCGCTGATTTCTTGTCAATCTTGGCATGTGGTAGTAATTCAATAAGGAATGAATGTTATCCGATCTGGGTGGATTTTTATAGGGCAAGAAATGGGGGAAAGCATGAGCATTTCAATTTGCACGGAACTCACGTGCATCGGGTTACCATGGCCTTTGCCGTGATGCGTTTGGGCGATCGGTTTTATTGTCATCTGCTTTGTTTTTTATCATCGAATTTCATTTTTCCAGACAAGTTAATGTTGAATTTTAGAAACTTTGACAAAAATTACCCATATATTTAAATAACAACTTTTCATGCAATGTTACTTGGGGTGACGTTTCTTTTGTGGTTCAGTATAGTTGATTTATACATGGTATGCTATGAGAAAGGTGGCAAGCATTCACTCTAATTGTTGACAGGAATTGAACTGCAATATGTAATTAGGATTGTTATTCCTCGACACTTCTAATTTCAACCCCAACACGGCACATTCCGTAAGTGTACATATTTTTACGAAACTGAAAATGACAAAACCCTTTTAGCATCCGGCTCGCAAACAAGTATCTGTTATATTTCCAGGTAGCTGTGTCAATTTCACTTACTTGTAATCATTGTGCTGTTAGGTTTATGTTTTGTGCGCAATAAACTTTCGAAAAAACACCATGTTCTTGTATTATTCCTGTGTACGTGTTACTACCATATAGTTCATTGAACCTGGCAACAGAAAATCCGGTATATAAATTGAATATATGTTATTGGAAAATTTTGGTGGCCTGATATTCGACAAACGGTGCGTCAAAACGCAGCCAGTGTCGATTTGCAATGTCTTAAACGGCATTGTTTACACACTTGTTCAAAAATGTCACGGGGAAAAACAGTAAAGCAAAATGCACGTGCGACTTATGGCATTCGTAATTCGTGGTAGTGGCAATAAAAAGGTAAGCATAAGCCAATAATTTGTCATTCAGTTGTCAACATTTTTCAAGTTCGAAAATCCCAAGACCCAGAGCTGTCGATCAGAACATCGCCATAGGACGTATCCAAAGAGGAGAATAGCAGTCTTATGTTGCACGCCACTTCAACGTCCACCACAGCACCATTTGCCGCATTTGGGACCAATACACAGTTCAATTCCACTGCAGACCGTTTCGAGAACCGGCCGACGCATCCCTGGTTTTAGGAGGATAACGGATCAGATTGTCAGAAAACATCTTCGCGAGGCTGGAATCCGACCCAGAAGACCAGTTATCGTCCCTGTTTTGCAACAGATGCATCGACAGCTACGCTTGCGTTGGTGCCATACCTTGAGAAACTGGAGACGAGTGTGGTTTAGCGATGAATCACGATTTCTTCTTCACCGGCGAGATGGAAGTCAACGTGCTTATCGTCTTCGAAATGAGGGTATACTCATATATATACTCACACGCAAAAGAAACGCAAGTGGTTTTAAGCAAATAGGTAACAAACACGGAACCATAAATTGATACGAGTTTTAGCATGTAGTGAAGCCTGATGGTGTTATCAATATTTTTGGTTGCATTTTGGAAGCCCCGAGTAAAAACGCAACATAAAAAACAAATCGCCAAAACGCACCATTTCAATGAATATGTGGGTATCATGCACCCATTTCTCGCGAAATCGAAAATGCACAAACTGTCACGAACTGTAGTGGTAATAAAACTGTGGCCGATTCTTGGACCTACCATTCCTTGGTCAACAATGCCACGCCTAACTCAAATTCAGAGAAACCAGGCTATTGGACGTTTGGAAGCTGGAGAATCTGTCCAAGATGTTGCCCGTCATTTCAACGTTAACATAACCACAATTTACCGTCTCCTGCATCGACACAATGCTACACAGACCACAGATGACCTTCCTCGGAGCGGTCGTCCTAGGGTAACCACACCTCGACAAGATCGTCAGATTACCCGTCAACACCAGCGACATCCGTTCCTAACTGCAAGTGAAAGTCCTCGACAGACCATAATCGACACATTAGCCGGGACACTGTGATCCGACGTCTCCGTTCCAACAACCTCAGATGTCGCCGACCAGCACGTCGTACTGTTCTCCAACCACGGCATCGACAAGCACGACTTCAGTGGGCACAGGGTCATCACAATTGTCGTCATCGTTAGTGGAGGCGTGTCATCTTCTCTGATGCCTTCTTTTCTGTCTCCCATGCAGACGGAAGAGTCAGAATTTGGCGGCGTCGAGGTGATCGTTTCGCTGACAAAAACGTTGTGGAAAGGGATCCATGGGGTGGACCTAGCGTCATGATATGGGCAGGGATTGGACTTAATGCGAGACTTGGACCCATGTGCTTTCTAAATGTTGGTCAAGGTCGGGGACACGGCGTCACTGCTCAGCGGTATATCGACCAAATGACACATTTTCCAGCAGGACAACGCTCGTCCCCATGTTGCCAGACCTACCATGGCCTTTCTGCAACAACACAACATCTGTGTTCTACTGTGGCCAGCCCTCAGCCCTGATCTGAACCCCATCGAACACTTGTGGGATGAGGTTCAAAGGCGTCTGCTGAATGTGCGCCCAGTCCCTACAACTGCCGATGAACTAATCACAGCTGCTCTGGATGTGTGCAGGAGGATCCCTAGGGCCTTCACAAATCGTCTGATCCACTCAATGTACAGGAGATGTGTGGCAGTGATCAATGCTAATGGTGGTCACACCAGGTATTGACTGACATTTTTGGTATTGACCCGAAACTGTGTAAGCCCTTAACATTTGAAAAAAACAACAATTATGTCATCTGCCTTTTAATCCATTAAACTGTCTTCAGTCAAATTTTTGTCAATCTTGCCCTATTAGTATTTTTTGTCTTTACTGTTGAAAATAAATAACATGTATACTGCATACTCGACTTGCGTTTCTTTTGCGTGTGAGTATATATACTGTAAAATCTTGAAATTAACGCAAGAGTGAATTAAAAGCGAGTAATGCGAGTGGTCTTTGTTCGCATTATTAAACATGGCATTTATATCAACAATAAGACATTTTGGATAGGAGAAATACCAAGTTAGACATATGCTGAAAACATACAGCTATGTATTCCACAACACTGATTTCTTTAGCAGCACTTGTAGTAAGTATATAAACATTGTCATCCAAACACTAATTACATCCTGTGAATTGTCACTGCTGGGGTCAAGACAAGCGTTCTACTCACTTATGTCATCACTGATCACACCTGCAAGTCCTTACAGACGCCACCCAAGCAACACGGTGAGGGGAGGAGGTTTGTACTATGTTTAGTGCTACGACGCTGAGGGTTACCACACTCAGGGGACAAGGGGATCACCCACGGAACATGAAGAATGAGGGCGTTGTGGAGGGTCGTGATCAGGGTAGAAATGACACAGCGATCATGGCGGGTGGCTATGGTGTAGGGGATAAAGGTGCTCTCTCACCTGGGGGTGGGTACCCAGGTTGCTGAGGGGGTGGGTACCCAGGTTGCTGAGGGGGTGGGTACCCAGGTTGTTGAGGAGTTTCGCCCTGGGGAGGCAGCATCGGTGCCCCAGCCGCTGCAGACTGAACTGAAGCAAGCATAAACATGTTTTGAAAGTTTGACACTCGTAAACTGATGAAGCGCATAAAAGCTTGACACAGGATCTTGTATTAAGTGTTTGTAGAGGACTCGCGAGGAGAGGGTAGTATTGACTTTAAGGGGTGAGGTGAGTACCTTGTGTTGAGAGTCGGGCCAGAGTTGTTGGATGTGGGTTGTGAGGGGTGTTTTCTGTGGGTGTGGGTTGTGGGTGTGGGGTGTGGATGTGGGTGTGGGGAGTGAGGTGTGGGATGTTGGATGTGGGATGTTGGTGTGGGGTGTGGGGTGTGGTATGTGGGTGTGGGGTGTGGGGTGTGGGGAGTGAGGTGTAGTGTGTGGGATGTTGGTGTGAGGTGTGGGTGTTGTGTGGGATGTGGGTGTGGGGAGTGAGGTGTGGGATGTTGGTGTGGGGTGTTGGATGTGGGATGTTGGTGTGGGGTGTGGTATGTGGGTGTGGGGTGTGGGGAGTGAGGTGTGGTGTGTGGGATGTTGGTGTGAGGTGTGGGTGTTGTGTGGGGAGTGAGGTGTGGGATGTGGGTGTGGGGAGTGAGGTGTGGGATGTGGGTGTGGGGAGTGAGGTGTGGGATGTTGGTGTGGGGTGTTGGATGTGGGATGTTTGATGTGGGATGTTGGTGTGGGGTGTGGGGAGTGAGGTGTGGTGTGTGGGATGTTGGTGTGAGGTGTGGGTGTTGTGTGGGGAGTGAGGTGTGGGATGTGGGTGTGGGGTTTGGGTGTGGGGAGTGAGGTGTGGGTGTGGGGTGTGTGAAGTGGGGAGTGAGGTGTGGGATGTGGGTGTGGGTGCGGAGAGTGAGGTATGGGAGTGGAAGTGGGTGTGGGGTGTGGGGTGTGAGGTATGGGTGTGGATGGTGGATGTGGGGCGTGAGAAGTGGCAGTGGGTGTGGGTGTGGGTGTGGGATGTGGGGTGTGGGGTATAGAAAGTGAGGTGTGGGGTGTGGGACGTGTGGTGTGGGTTGGGGTGTGAGGTGTGGGAAGTGAGGTGTGGGGTGTGGGAAGTGAGGTTTGGGGTGTGGAATGTGGGGTGTAGGGTGTAGGTGAAAGGTGTGGGTGTATGGTGTGGGTGGGGGTGTGAGGTGTGGGGTGTGGGTATTTGGAGTGAGGTGTGGGTGTGGGGAGTGAGGTGTGGCTGTGGGTGTGGGGTGTGAGGTGTGGGATGTGGGTGTGGGTTTTGGGTCTGGGTGTGGGTGTAGGTAGTAAGGTGTGGGGAGTGAGGTGTGGGGTGTGGGAGTGAGGTGTGGGGAGTGAGGTGTGGGATGTGGGAGTGAGGTGTGGGGAGTGAGGTGTGGGATGTGGGAGTGAGGTGTGGGGAGTGAGGTGTGGGATGTGGGTGTGGGCGTAGGAAGTGAGGTGTGGGGAGTGAGGTGTGGGATGTGTGGTGTGGGGTGTGGGTGTGGGTGTGGGCGTAGGAAGTGAGGTGTGGGGAGTGAGGTGTGGGATGTGGGAGTGAGGTGTGGGATGTGTGGTGTGGGGTGTGGGTGTGGGCGTAGGAAGTGAGGTGTGGGGTGTGGGGTTTTGGGTGTGAGGTGTTGGGTGTGGGGTGTGAGTTGTGGGGTGTGGGGTGTGAGGTCTGGGGTGTGGTGTGTGATGTTCGGGGAGTGAGGTGTGGTGTGTGGGGTGTGGGGTGTGGGGAGTGAGTTGTGTGGTTTGGGATGTGGTGTGTGGTGTGTGGGGTGTGGGGTGTGGGGTGTGAGATGTGGGTGTGGGGTGTGGGGTGTGGGGTTTGAGATGTAGGTGTGGGTTGTGGGGTGTGGGGTGTGAGAAGTGGGTGCGGGGTGTGGGGGAGTGGGGTGTGGGGTCTGAGGTGTAGGGTGCGGGGATGAGATGTGGGGTGTGGGTGTGGGGTGTGGTGTGTGGGGTGTGAGATGTGAGTGTGGGGAGTGAGGTGTGGGGTGTGGATGTGGGATGTGGGGTGTGGGTGTGAGATGTGGGTGTTGGTTGTGGGGTGTAGGGTGTGGGGGTGAGATGTGGGATGTGTGTGTGGGGTGTGGTGTGTGGTGTGTGGTGTGTGGGGTGTGGGGTGTGGGGTGTGGGGTGTGGGGTGGGAGATGTGGGTGTGGTGTGTGGTGTTTGGGGAGTGAGGTGTGGTGTGTGGGGTGTGAGGAGTTAGGTGTGGGGTGTGATTGTGGGATGTGGGGTGTGGGGTGTGGGGTGTGGGGTGTGAGGAGTGAGGTGTGTTGTGTGGTGTTTGGGGAGTGAGGTGTGGTGTGTGGGGTGTGAGGAGTGAGGTGTGGGGTTTGGGATGTGGTGTGTGGGGTGTGAGATGTGGGTTTGGGGTTTGGGGTTTGGGTGTGGGGTGTGGGGTGTGGGGTGTGAGATGTGGGTGTGAGATGAGGGTGTGGGGTGTGTGATGTGGGTGTGGGGTGTGAGATGTGGGTGTGGGGTGTGAGATGTGGGTGTGGGGTTTGGGTGTGGGGTGTGGGGTGTGGGGTGTGAGATGTGGGTGTGAGATGAGGGTTTGGGGTGTTTGATGTGGGTGTGGGGTGTGAGATGTGGGTGTGGGGTGTGAGATGTGGGTGTGGGGTGTGAGATGTGGGTGTGAGATGAGGGTTTGGGATGTTTGATGTGGGTGTGGGGTGTGAGATGTGGGTGTGGGGTGTGAGATGCGGGTTTGGGGTTTGGGGTTTGGGTGTGGGGTGTGAGATGTGGGTGTGAGATGTGGGTTTTGGGTGTGGGTGTGGGGTGTGTGATGTGGTCGTGGGGTGTGGGCGTGGGGTGTGAGATGTGGGTGTGGGGTGTGAGATGAGGGTGTTGGGTGTGAGATGTGGGTGTTGGGTGTGAGATGTGGGTGTGGGGTGTTGGTGTGGGGTGTTTTGGTGTGAGGTGTGGGGTGTTGGTTGTGGGGTGTAGGGTGTGGGGGTGAGATGTGGGATGTGTGTGTGGGGTTAGGTGTGTGGGGTGTGGTGTGTGGTGTGTGGGGTGTGGGGTGTGGGGTGTGAGATGTGGGATGTGGGGTGTGGGGTGTGGGGTGTGGGGTGGGAGATGTGGGTGTGGTGTGTGGTGTTTGGGGAGTGAGGTGTGGTGTGTGGGGTGTGGGGTGTGGTGTGTGGGGTGTGAGATGTGGGTGTGGGGAGTTAGGTGTGGGGTGTGATTGTGGGATGTGGGGTGCGGGGTGTGGGGTGTGGGGTGTGGGGTGTGAGATGTGAGTGTGGGGTGTGGGGTGTGGGGTGTGGGGTGGGAGATGTGGGTGTGGTGTGTGGTGTTTGGGGAGTGAAGTGTGGTGTGTGGGGTGTGAGGAGTTAGGTGTGGGGTGTGATTGTGGGATGTGGGGTGTGGGGTGTGGGGTGTGGGGTGTGGTGTTTGGGGAGTGAGGTGTGGTGTGTGGGGTGTGAGGAGTGAGGTGTGGGGTTTGGGATGTGGTGTGTGGGGTGTGAGATGTGGGTTTGGGGTTTGGGGTTTGGGTGTGGGGTGTGGGGTGTGGGGTGTGAGATGTGGGTGTGAGATGAGGGTGTGGGGTGTGTGATGTGGGTGTGGGGTGTGAGATGTGGGTGTGGGGTGTGAGATGTGGGTGTGGGGTTTGGGTGTGGGGTGTGGGGTGTGGGGTGTGGGGTGTGAGATGTGGGTGTGAGATGAGGGTTTGGGATGTTTGATGTGGGTGTGGGGTGTGAGATGTGGGTGTGGGGTGTGAGATGTGGGTTTGGGGTTTGGGTGTGGGGTGTGAGATGTGGGTGTGAGATGTGGGTTTTGGGTGTGGGTGTGGGATGTGTGATGTGGTCGTGGGGTGTGGGCGTGGGGTGTGAGATGTGGGTGTGGGGTGTGAGATGAGGGTGTTGGGTGTGAGATGTGGGTGTTGGGTGTGAGATGTGGGTGTGGGGTGTTGGTGTGGGGTGTTTGGGTGTGAGGTGTGGGGTGTGGGGTGTGGGGTGTGGGGTGTTGGTGTGGGGTGTTTTGGTGTGAGGTGTGGGGTATGGAGTGTGGGGTGTGGGGTGTGGGGAGTGGTGTGTTGGGTGTGGAATGTAAAGTCTGTGACGGGGTGCCGAGAGTCGGGTGTGGGGCTGGGTTGTTTCATCTACCTGGGTCTCCGGGTTGTTGAGGGGCTGCTGTTTGGGGAGGAAGCATGGGTTGTGCTGACTTCTCCTCCGGCGGAACTAGAAACACAAACACGAACGTGATGATTGATCTCTCGCATACACAAAATATAGTCGTTATATAGACAAAGGCAAATGTTATTGTGACATACCCAAAACACAAAGAGAAGAAAGGCATGAGAAAGGCAGCTCCCTCGACGTTGTTGAATGATTTGTACGACGTCGCAACCATCGTTCCATTTCATCCGAGACATGTCAGATAGGCGACGCATCGGAGAATCTTGCATACCAGAGTAACACATTTACATCAAGAAGGAAACTCGACATATCAGTGAACAGGACCCTTCTCCCGTGACGTCCTGTGTTGTATGCACCACCGGAGATGTCGATGTCGATGTCGATGTCGATGTTGGTATTCTGCCGTCAGTATTGGCTATCTGGCTGGCACCTCGTACGGATGACGTAGATATGTAGATGGCGTCGGACTGTCGTCGCAGACACGCCTCAGTTGGCACGGATGGTGCGCGCTGTGAGAGCTGCTGTCTGGTATGGTGGTTCGAATCCATGTCTTCGCGAAGGGTTGTTTAGGTTGGGCGGCCACTACGGGAACAATCCCTGACGCGTTGTTTCCGTTGATAACGTCGCCATAAGAATCATATGATGTTCCTATGGACGTTGAACTGACGTGCGACGTCCGGATTCCAGCATTTGCCGATTGTTATTTTCACTTTGGCGTGGCACGGTGAAATCTCATCAATATTGGTGTCTTTCTGAACTCCGAACGTCCGAAGATGGCTTAGAGTGTCAATGATACGGGATTGTATATCTGGCTGTGTATATTTAACGCTTTAATCCATTTGTCCAGAATATTCGCAATTTCGTGCAAAACACGGGCAATGCCAGCGACACCTGGTGGTTGCGTTTCTTCAAGCTTTTTCAGATAAAACATCTTCCCTGGCTTAAATCCGAAACTTCATAAAAAGGCTTGTAAGTGAAACAGGTCACGTTACAATAACTTGGAGTATTTGAGAATTGTAAATCGTTTTTTTGATGTTTTACACGGGATTTTTAGAAAAAAAATGTGATCGATTTATAATCGAAAATATACGAGAAATGTAATTTAGTAAATAGCTGAATTTTAACAGCAATCATTACAATCATTCAGTACGGCTTTTTCTGAAAGGAGGGCTGCAGTTGTGATGACAAGGCAACACCTGAATACAAATAGCCCCACTACATTTCTTGTAGTTGTATTACACCTCACTCCCCACACCGATCAACATTCATTAGGGTCGCGAATGCCACCAGATAGTGTTGTATAATATGATAGTCACGTGAACGAGTGAATCAAGTGCCAACATGGATTCCCTCCACTGCTAGCCGGGGTAATCTGCGGTACTGCCTCAGCCGAGTGCACCCGAGATGACTGCAGAACTACCTAATTACCTTTCTTCTCCTCGAGTTTTTGCTGATCTTGTCGTTTCTTCCTCCACAGGAAGAATATAGCAATCCCCGCGATGAGGAAGACTCCCCCAATCAACGCGCCGATCAAGACCGGGTCAGCCTCACTGGAACAGTATAAGTGGAGTTCCTTGGATGACTAACTCAAGCAAGCTCACGTGTCATCGACAAAGTCTACATTTTGAGTCGAGGCCTGCTAAACTAGCAGCTTCGTCTTAAAACCAATCTGGCCACTACAACGGAACCATATTTCCAATACTTCTTTGCACGCCGGAAACCTATGTTTGTGGGTTCGATTCCCGGTTTGCCCCGATTATGTTTCTAGGTTTGTCAGCACCATACCCGTGCTCGTGGGTTCAACCGAAGTGGTAAACGTCTGAGACCTGCATCACTTCGGGCTTTCTTTCCACATTTATATAAACTGGAATGCTGTTAAAAGCGGCGTTAAACCAAACTCCCTCACTCACTAATCGGTAAATGACATGGATATTTGATGTTCGTAACCCTGGCGGGTTTATTTCGATGTAGCTTCAGTACTTTATATCGGACATGACATCCGGCACTCCACGGGGCAAGTAACACAACAGACCATCAATGTGGGTGAGTGAGTGAGTTGGGTTTAACGCCGCTTTTAACAGTATTCCAGTTATATCAGTTATATGTCAGCTGTATGTGGGAGGAAAGCCCAAAGTGATGCACGGGTATGGTGCTGATAAACCTAGAAACATAAACGGGGCAAACCGGGATTCGAACCCACAATCGTAGGTTTCTCGCGACGACTGGGCCACCTGTGTCCCCGCCCATAGTAGTAATTGTGTTGAGTTCAAACATGCACCGTGAAACCAATAAGAAACAACAAAACAATTCAATTAATGATTTACAAACTGCAAACTAGAAATGCCACTTGAATCAATAGCCCCACGCTCTGCCTGATGTGCGCCAGCGTGGCTGTTCAGTAAGTGATCCCATGGTGTGCGCTCCCAACACACAATGTATTATTCAAGAAAGAGACTATGGCATATAAAAGGTACATGACAACTGAGAACGATACAAAACTCTCAACACATAATGCATGCATTTGTCAGATTGCTACCACGCTACGTTGTTTCCGCGTTATTCCGTTGCCTTGCTGTTGTTTTCGAACTATGCCGTCGGTATTCGTTATAATCCAAGAAGAATTTATGTTATGTCCTAATTGTCCTGGGTTCGAATCCTGAATTCCGCTCTATGAAATTCTCCAATGAAGTGAATGTCAATTCCACAACTTCTTGGCCTGGTCCTAAGGCAAAACTGACACGTCGTGGTATAACTGAAATACTGTGCTAAGAGGCCTTTAGCCCATACCTCCCCACTCACTCACTCACTCACTCACTTGTCCCTGTATACAGGTGGTCAGGATGTGTGAGATGGCGGATAGTGTGTCATTCCAAGGGAGAGGGGCGATGGGGTAGCCTAGTGGTTAAAGCGTTCGCTCGCCACGCCGAATGCCCGTGTTCCATTCCCTACTTGGATATAAAGTCTGGTGTCCCCCGCCGTGATATTGCTGGAATATTACTAAAAACGGTATCAAATCGAACTCACTCACTCACTCACTCACAGATTTTAGGGAACCATTTATATCATTTTGCCTTTTAACGTCAATGGAATCTGTTTTGTCAGATAATCTGGACTGGTTATCGTTGACGTATTATATTTACATATTAATTACATATTTATGTCGGTGGCAAAAGTCTAACAGCCATGCTCAGCAGTCAAACTTCTCGCCCCAAAGAGATGTTACGGCAATACTGTGTGTTTCTGATAACGGAAATGGCGGTTTGTAGTGATATCACTCTACTTAATCTGACGCCCCCAAAGAGTGCGATGCAAATGTTAAAGTCATGAACTCAGTTATATATACTCAACAACAAAAGTTCCTGTGACACCAATATTTTCGTGTATTTTTTAAACAAGTAAGGTTTGGTTTTTAATATTGTAGTACATGGTTGGAATCAAGTCACAAAAACGCCACTGCTACAGAAAGCATGCATTCCATGCAAATGTTGACTTTTATGCAAGCCCCATGCATTTCACTGCCCAAGAATGGGTATAAAAAAACATGTGCGTTAACGAGATTCCATATGCATTGTTAGGCATCGTGCTGACAACAACCACTCAGAAAAACAACAAAATTACGCAATTATTCAACATTACGAAATGCCACGCCTGTCCGAAAATGAGCGTCTGCGAGCCATTGGTATGCTTGAAGCAGGATCGAGTCAACGTGGTGTTGCAAGACAATTTAACGTCCACAGAAACACCATTTGGTGTTTATGGTAACGTTGGCAACAGACGAATGCAGTCAGAGACCATCATCGGAGTGGCAGGTCACGCGTAACCAATAATCGACAAGACAACTGGATTCGAACAACACACCTACGAAATCGATTCCAGCCAGCAACAGTGACTGCAAGAAGCATCCGTGACCTTCGACGAATATCTTCACAAACCGTACGTCGTCGCCTCAGATGTGCAGGGATTGTCGCCAGAAGACCCGCCAGACGTCCCATTTTGACAGGAAACCACCGTCAAGCACGTCTACAGTGTTGCAGACAGCGTCTACGCTGTCGGCCATGCAGTGGGGACAAGTTCTATTCACTGACGAGTCTCGTTTTCACCTCAGCCACAGCGATGGACGGATTCGAGTGTACCGACGTCGAGGTGAACGTTACGTCAATCATTGAGTCATGGAAGAAGATCGGTTCGGGGGCGGCAGCGTTATGGTATGGGGTGGGATTACAGCAAGACAGAGGACCCGTTTGATAGTGGTAGAGGGAAATCTCAATGGACAGCGCTACCGCGACGAGATCATCGGCCCTGTTGTTCTATCGTTTTTGCGTCGTCATGGCCCAGGCATTACCTTTCAACATGACAACGCCCGGCCTCATATTGCTCGACTTGTTCAGGATTCTCTTCAACAAAACAACGTGAATGTCATCCCCTGGTCGGCTCGCTCCCCTGATCTCTCACTTATCAAACACATGTGGGATGAGATGGATCGGCGCCTCCGACGTAAACTACGTGTTCCAGACACTCCAGGAACTTCGAAACAAGCTCCAGCAGATATGGACAGATATCCCACAGGACTTTGTGCGACGCCTGGTCGATTCCAGGAGACGAAGATGTGTTGCTTGCATCGCAACCAGAGGTGGACACACGCTATTGATTTGTAAATTGACATTTTGGCATGTTCATGTTTTTTTAATGAAATCACGCATTTTCTGGAGTCAGTATGTCAAATTAAACCATTTGAACACTTACGGGAGTCTTTTATCTGTTGCAAACCGAAATTGTTTCAGATTTGGTAAAAAACATAACTTTGCATTAAATCTTATTCAATGTCACAGGAACTTTTGTTGTTCAGTATAGTTAACTATTTCCCGACTGTATTTTTACAGACACCACGTTAGATGCCTCTGAGAGCTCTTATAACCAGTCAGCTCGTCTCGGTCCCATAGTACAACAATAGCCAAGTTGGTCCGACTGAAGATGTACATGTATGTATTGATTAAATCTATGATCTCGGCGCCCGATACACAAGACGCGTGCCCGATCAATACGCTGCATTAGTTTGCAGCAGGGATTCTCCTGGATATTTTAACTATGATAGAAAATCTCCCCTGGTCCAAAAGCAATGCGATTTTTTGGCGTGTGATGAGATTTGGCTCATTTTCAGAGATATTTCATCTTCACACAGTGGAAACTCTATTTGTTTTTCGGTACTTGTGACTCGAATAATGTTGCAAGTAATATTACCAGATTATATAGATATATCCTCGGATATCCTATTTTCGAATAGATGTATTTAAAAATATTAGCATTGGTATTAACAAAAAATACATTCGACTAATATTTCTGTTCATTGTCTACTTTAGGAGAAATTACACTAATATTTATGTATAAGTCAAATTAAAAACTTCACATTTTAAAAAGTAATCCCATATATGATATACAACGGACAAATGTATCAGAGAAGGTAATTTTTAATCATTAATGTCCAAAGAAGGATTTCAATTAACGGTGGTAACCATAATTTGTTCCAAGCACCTACGGTATTCGGTAATAACATCAACAGTTTAAATCATAAGTCCCAAGCACGAGAATCTGATGGCACACAAGTTCAGTAGCGTGTATGGCCACCATGTGCGTTGACAACTGCCACACAATGCCTCCGCATTGACCTTGTGATGCTTGTAAACACATGATTGGGAAGACGACGCCATTGTTGCTGCAAAATGGTGCCAAGATCTTGCAAATTCTGTGGTTGGTTCTGGAGAGTGCGCAGACTTCTGCCAGACGTGTTCGGTAGGATTGAGGTCGGGAGTCCTTGACGGCCAGTCCATGAAGTTGGCTCCCGCATTCTGAAGTATATTCCTTGTCAAAATTGCTGTGTGGGGTCTGGCATCGTCGTGTTGGAAAATCAAACCGGGTCCATGTGCTGCCATATAAGGCAGAAGTTCTGGTGCCAGTACCTGGTCGCGGTAAGCAGCAGCGATGAGGTTGCCACGGATGACAAGAAGCCTGGAACGTGCATTGCCACAGAGAGCACCCCACATCATGACACTTCCGCCTCGAAATCTGTCAACTTCCTGTACACAACACTGGGCGTAACGTTCATGACGGCGCCTCCACACCCTCGCCCTACCATCAGCAAATCGAAGATTAAATCGGGAACTATCACTGAAGACGACTTGATTCCAATTCCTCTGAGTCATTCGTAAGTGTCACTGTGCCCACAATTGACGTTGACGTCTGTGTAATTGAGTCAGAATCGGCCCGCAGTATGGCCGTCGTGCTTGAAGGTGGGCAGATTTCAGACGGTTTCGAACAGTTTGCGCACTCAGTCTACCCCTAAACAGTTCATTTCTGGTTGATGTAGCCGTCAAAAATCGGTTACGGAGGTGACGTAAGACAATCTGCCGATCCTCTGCACGTGGTCGACCTGGCCGAGGGCGATCAGCTGTAGACGCGTCCGTAAATCATAAACAGTCCGTCGACTACAACCCATCGTCCTTGCAACTTCAGCTACGGACGTTCCCGTCTGCAACATGCCGATGGCACGTTCACGTTGCCACATTTGAAAGGCGTGGCATGACAAATGGTCCTAAAGACTTTTGTTTTCTTGTGTTTTTCTGGCAGAAGTTCTGGTGCCAGTACCTGGTCGCGGTAAGCAGCAGCGATGAGGTTGCCACGGATGACAAGAAGCCTGGAACGTGCATTGCCACAGAGAGCACCCCACATCATGACACTTCCGCCTCGAAATCTGTCAACTTCCTGTACACAACACTGGGCGTAACGTTCATGACGGCGCCTCCACACCCTCGCCCTACCATCAGCAAATCGAAGATTAAATCGGGAACTATCACTGAAGACGACTTGATTCCAATTCCTCTGAGTCATTCGTAAGTGTCACTGTGCCCACAATTGACGTTGACGTCTGTGTAATTGAGTCAGAATCGGCCCGCAGAATGGCCGTCGTGCTTGAAGGTGGGCAGATTTCAGACGGTTTCGAACAGTTTGCGCACTCAGTCTACCCCTAAACAGTTCATTTCTGGTTGATGTAGCCGTCAAAAATCGGTTACGGAGGTGACGTAAGACAATCTGCCGATCCTCTGCACGTGGTCGACCTGGCCGAGGGCGATCAGCTGTAGACGCGTCTGTAAATCATAAACAGTCCGTCGACTACAACCCATCGTCCTTGCAACTTCAGCTACGGACGTTCCCGTCTGCAACATGCCGATGGCACGTTCACGTTGCCACATTTGAAAGGCGTGGCATGACAAATGGTCCTAAAGACTTTTGTTTTCTTGTGTTTTTCTTTTTTTGTTAATGACTGCTAACAAGTATGGCAGAAAACACGTGCGGTATTATGGCCACGTGCCCAGTTGCACGTGAAAAAACACTTTTGCCACTATAGTGCTGTGCACGTGATTTTGATCGATTCACCTGCACAAAACCGGGTGTTATCTGAAGACAATACGTGGCCATTACTGTTTAAATACACAATAAGGGCCCACAATGATAACTGATCAAAATGTTAAAATTTTAGGATTGTGAAGTTTTTAATTTGGTTCAGTATATTTCTCTTCATTGTCGACTTGATGGGGAATTATTCGCGAGTACAATTATAGATCGTTTAGGAGGCATGTTTACCACCATCAGCTGTCCATTTCATTGGCATGCAGTAGACAACAATCTGCAGTTGTCAAATTTCGACAATGTGTGTTTAGACTGTAATTCAATATATTTAGAGTGATGGCATGAAATAGCGACTGTTGTAAATGGTATTACAGTTTGTTGGCAAAAATATATTATTTACATACCAGTGCATTCGTCAATTTCGCCGTCTTATTTCCGTCTGAAGTGTGTACCATATCAGAGGCCGGGTCTCTGACCGTATCAAATGAAATCTCATCAAATCAATATGGACTTTTCAATTAATTAGAAGTGACAGTTCATTATACAATGACTATTGCCCCAGGCTCACCCTCTTGTTTAATTAGCAACAATTAAGTCATTTATTTCACACAGAAGGCAGCGTGTTTGCCATGTGCAGCAGCCAGAAAATGTTTACGAGTAACCGGAAGTTGAAAAGACAGTTGACATTCAAGATGTTTAAGAGTTATATTTGAATGATTAAGTCACAGTTTTCAATTTTTATGGACAAATTTGGAAGCAAACATATCGTGGCATATTCTAAAAAATCTAAATCCAACTTGCTGTTTGGCCACTTGAAATAGTTCAAAATTTATAATTCAGGCATGGTGTCCATTCTTGCACGAGGGTACGTTCATGAAAACTCTTCCACCGATGCCGTCACCGTCTAGACGAATCTCATAAAACAAATGCGATCGTTTCTGATCTGAAATTTTGTAAATTATTATGGAGAAAGAATTGTATGTATATTCATTTAGTTTTTGTTTTGCTGTCATTCCAAAATCGAAATTTGCTCGTGTTTCGAAAATTTTCCCGTCTTTCGCCTTTTTTCTCTTGATATCTGCATGGACGCACATACATGGAGATCAACGTCTTTGATTTCTGCTAGGATTTAAGCCTTAAAGAAATATGTTTAATGACTTGGAGTTGTAGATCACGGAATAAGATTTTCGTGCGCTACCAAAGTGTTTAGTTTGTAAAAACAAACACTCGTTTTGCCAATCGGGTACACAAAAATGTTGCGCACTCCATCAGTCAGCTGATGCAAAGCTCCATGCAGTGATATAGGAATCGGTTATGCACAGTAAGAGATAGCATGCAATGTTTCGAGTATGCAAATCGCTGTCTCGATTGACAACTTTTGACGATTGAGTAAGTATTTTATTGACATTTTTATGTACCGTAGAAAGATTTATTGAAGCAATACGACAATTTATATCTTTGTAGGTGAAAATGAGAGTCTTAATGCAGATAAAAGTAATGAAAGATCCATGCGATTTTAATCGCGCTGATTCAATATTGATGCGATATTTACGACAACTATGCGAGAATTTCTCAAACTAGCTTCACAGGGAAACACACACGAACACGTGAAATGACATGGATGTATAAAGTTGTGCTTCGCCACATGCTGCACAGAAGTTTTTCAACCTCGTTTATCGTTTGTAAAGCAACATGAAAACGTTAATCTGTATGCTACGCCCTTTACAATGTCCATCTGTATGCTACGTAGACCCGTTACAATGTCCATCTGTATGCTACTTAGACCCTCACAATGTCCACCTGTATGCTTAGATCCCTACAAAAACCACCTGTATGCTACTTAGACCCATTACAATGTCCATCAGTATGCCACGCCCTTTACAATGTCCATCTGTATGCTACTTAGACCCGTTACAATGTTCATATGTATGCTACTTAGACCCGTTACAATGTTCATATGTAGGCCACGCTCTTTACAATATCTATCTGTATGCTACTTAGACCCTTTACAATGTTCATCTGTATCCTACTTAGACCCGTTACAATGTCCATCTGTATGCTACTTAGACCCGTTACAATGTTCATATGTATGCGTATGCTACGCGTTGGAATAGCAACACCAAATAATATGATATATGGAGAATGTGGAAGATACCCACTTTACATTAATTCACAAATAAAGTGTTTAAAATATTGGTTTAATATCATCCGTATGCCAGAACATCGGCTTCCGAAAAAAGCTTATAACATGCTCTTTCATTTAGATAGTATCGGTAAGGTTACATGGGTATCGCATATTAGGACACTATTATTCTCACATGGATATGGGTATATATGGCTTAACCAATCTGTTGGTGATCAACATTTATTTCTAAATGATTTTCGTAAAATAGCAATAAATATGTTCTATCAAGGGTGGCAATGCAACTTGGAAAATAGTTCACGTTATGATTTGTACAGAACATTTAAGACTCTATTAGAGCCAGAAAAATATCTATCAGTTTTAACAAATAGTCACCTAAGAAATGGATATATTAAATACAGACTTGGCTTGTCAAAACTTATGATTAACTATGGACGGAATATATCACTTGAAAGAATACAAAGAATTTGTCCATTCTGTAACTCTGCAATAGAAGACGAAATACATTTTACCTTTGAATGTCCTTATTATGCAGAATTACGTACTAAATATATACCAGAATGTTTCTTATCTAAGACAAGTAGAATAGCTTTTGTTTCTATTTTGTCATCGAATGATGCCGATGTAATGTTTAAACTGTCTTTATTTGTAAAACATGGGATGGAACTACGAAATAACATGTTGAGTGGAAATTCATAATTTTAATTACCTCACCCTAGAAAGTCCTCATGATTATCACCGATTGTTAAATGAATGTTATATTTATATAATTTTTGTTGTATCTCCCAATCTGTAAATTCTCACCCACTGTATTTATCTGAACTTGTATATGGGCCGATGGCCTTTGATACAATAAACATCTTTGATCTTTGATCTTGATCTACTTAGACCCGTTACATTGTCCATCTGTATGCTACTTAGACCCTTACAATGTCCATCTGTTTGCTACTTAGACCCGTTACAATGTCTATCTGTATGCTACTTAGACCCTTACCATGTCCATATGTATGCTACTTAGACCCGTTACAATGTCCATCTGTATGCTACGTAGACCCGTTACAATGTCTATCTGTATGCTACTTAGACCCTTACAATGTCCATCTGTATGCTACTTAGACCCGTTACAATGTCTATCTGTATGCTACTTAGACCCTTACAATGTCCATCTGTATGCTACTTAGACCCGTTACAATGTCCATCTGTATGCTACGTAGACCCGTTACAATGTCAATCTGTATGCTACTTAGACCCCTTACAATGTCCATCTGTATGCTGGCCTCGGGGAAGAGCGTCCGCCAGGAGAGCATCTTCACGAGGCAAGGGAGTTAGTTAAATGTCTATGAAAGTACAGTTTCCACCCTTGCCGAACTAGGCTGGAATATCTGAGCTCGATCGTAGCACCACCATTGACTATTACGAGTAATGTCCCTTCAGTTAACTCCCTTGTCTTTGGAAGATGCCCGGAAAGCGGAAGGTCCGGGGATCGATCCATGACGCGTCAAACCAAAAGACGTTAAAATGCGGTACTTGTTGTTACCTTGCCTGACGCTCGGCATAAATGGACTTCAACACGGACTGGTAGGTTCGAAGCCACTTTACTGTGTCTGAGTGGGATACTCATGTTAAAACTGCGGCATGGTATCTCAATGGGCTAGTACTATCATCAGTCCGGACCAGTACAAGCAGACACACACACACGTACATGCACGTCGCTATATAAGTGCAATCATTTTAAAACCCATTTCCCTCCTCGCCTTTACAATGCCCATGTGCATGCTGTGTAGGACCCTTGCAAAGGATTGTATAAACCTTATCCTTGAATCTTTGACAGATGGTGCTCAGCACAACAGTCAGTGAGTGAGTTGGGTTTAACGCCGCGTTTCCAGTTATATCAAGTCGTGTCAGCTTAATGTTGGAGGAAAGTCCGTAGTAGTGCAGGTCTCAGACGTTTACCACTTCTGTGATGGTGCTGAGAAAACAGAAAGCATAACAGGGATTCGAAACCACAATCATAGGTTTCTGGCGTGCCCAGAGGAACGCAACTATGCACAGCGAATTGTGGCGCCTTAGACAACTGAGCCACCCGTGCCCCCTCAGCGCAACAGTGCTCCTATCTTACCTCTCCACAGGCCCGGCACAGCAGTACTCCGTTCTCTCGTCACCACAGCAGAAATCTTTGTCGTCATTGTCGCCGTCCCCAGGACAGTAAAACAAGCCCGGCGGTGTTGATTGTGTCGTGGTGTTGTCAGACTCCTCCGTGCTGACGTTCAGGTTGGAGTTGGAGTTGTCGTAGAGGTCGGTGTTCTGGCAGATGGTGGGCACTGTGGATTGACATGGAGCGGTTCAACAGTTTGATATCTGTCTTTGTCACTTTGAGGAAATGACTGAGTGACTCATCAATGAAACATTGCTATGAGGGCGTTGAATGTCAGGGTGTTGAATATTAGGGTGTTGAATGTCAGGGTGTTGAATGTCAAGGTGTTGTTACTCAGGGCGTTGAATGTCAAAGTGTTGATTATCAGGGTGTTGAATATTAGGGTGTTGAATGTCAGGGTGTTGAATGTCAAGGTGTTGAATGTCAAGATGTTGAATATCAGGGTGTCGAAAATTGGGGTGTTGAATGTCGGGGTGTTGCATGTCAGGGTATTGAATGTCAGGGTGTTGCATGTCAGGGTTTTGAATGTCAGGGTGTTGAATGTCAGGGTGTTGTATGTCAGGGTGTTGTATGTCTGGGTGTTGAATGTCAGGGTGTTGTATGTCAGGGTGTTGTTTGTCAGGGTGTTGAATGTCAGGGTGTTGTATGTCAGGGTGTTGTATGTCCGGGTGTTGTATGTCAGTGTGTTGAATGTCTGGGTGTTGAATGTCAGGGTGTTGTATGTCAGGGTGTTGTTTGTCAGGGTGTTGAATGTCAGGGTGTTGTATGTCAGGGTGTTGTATGTCTGGTTGTTGAATGTCAGGCTGATGAATGTCAGGTTGCTGTATGTCAGGGTCTTGAATATTAGGGTGTTGTATGTCAGGGTGTTGTATGTCAGGGTTTTGAATGTGAGGGCGTTGTATGTCAGGGTGTTGTATGTCAGGGTGTTGAATGTGAGGGCATTGTATGTCAGGGTGTTGAAGGGCGGTCGGTAAGCCTAGTGGTTAAAGCGTTCGCTCGTCACGCCGAAGACAAGGGTTCGATTCTCGACATGGGTACAATGTGTGAAGCCCATTTCTGGGGTTCCCCGCCGTGATATTGCTGGTATATTGCTAAAAGCGGCGTAAAACCATACTCACTTACTATATAAGGGTGTTGAATGTCAGGGTGTTGCATGTCAGGGTGTTGTTACTCAGGGTGTTGTATGTCAAGGTGTTGATTATCAGGGTGTTGAATATTAGGATGTTGAATGTCAGGGTGTTGAATGTCAAGGTGTTGATTATCAGGGTGTTGAATATTAGAGTGTTGAATGTCAGGGTGTTGAATGTCAAGGTGTTGAATGTCAAGGTGTTGAATATCAGGGTGTCGAACATTGGGGTGTTGAATGTCAGGGTGTTGCATGTCAGGGTGTTGAATGTCAGGGTGTTGTATGTCAGGGTGTTGTATGTCAGGGTGTTGAATGTCAGGGTGTTGTATGTCAGGGTGTTGTATGTCTGGTTGTTGAATGTCAGGCTGATGAATGTCAGGCTGCTGTATGTCAGGGTCTTGAATATTAGGGTGTTGAATGTCAGGGTGTTGAATGTCAAGGTGTTGAATGTCAAGGTGTTGAATATCAGGGTGTCGAGCATTGGGGTGTTGAATGTCAGGGTGTTGCATGTCAGGGTGTTGAATATTAGAGTGTTGAATGTCAGGGTGTTGAATGTCAAGGTGTTGAATGTCAAGGGGTCGAATATCAGGGTGTTGAATATTAGAGTGTTGAATGTCAGGGTGTTGAATGTCAGGGTGTTGAATATCAGGGTGTTGAATATTAGAGTGTTGAATGTCAGGGTGTTGAATGTCAGGGTGTTGTATGTCAGGGTGTTGAATATCAGGGTGTTGAATGTCAGGGTGTGGAATGTCAAGGTGTTGAATGTCAAGGTGTTGAATATCAGGGTGTCGAACATTGGGGTGTTGAATGTCAGGGTGTTGCATGTCAGGGTGTTGAATGTCAGGGTGTTGCATGTCAGGGTGTTGTATGTCAGGGTGTTGAATGTCAGGGTTTTGAATGTAAGGGTGTTGAATGTCAGGGTGTTGTATGTCAGGGTGTTGAATGTCAGGGTGTTGTATGTCTGGTTGTTGAATGTCAGGCTGATGAATGTCAGGGTGTTGTATGTCAGGGTCTTGAATATTAGGGTGTTGAATGTCAGGGTATTGTATGTCAGGGTGTTGAATGTGAGGGCGTTGTATGTCAGGGTGTTGAAGGGCGGTCGGGAAGCCTAGTGGTTAAAGCGTTCGCTCGTCACGCCGAAGACAAGGGTTCGATTCCCGACATGGGTGAAGCCCATTTCTGGGGTTCCCCGCCGTGATATTGCTGGTATATTGCTAAAAGCGGCGTAAAACCATACTCACTTACTATATTAGGGTCTTGAATATTAGGGTGTTGAATGTCAGGGTGTTGTATGTCAGGGTGTTGTATATCAGGGTGTTGAATATTGCTACGATGACCAGTTACAATCTACTTCTGTTGTTCGAGTACGAGGGTTGGTAAAAAAAGTTCAAAGCCTGACTTTCAACTATGTCAATATAGTACATTGTTTGAGTCTTTCATTGCAAGTATATTTGAGCTGTTGAGGCCGTTGGTATATTAGCAATTGCCAGTTGAACGTGATAGGGATCCAAATGGAGATATAAATGGAATAGAACGAGTACCGAGCAGTCATCAGATTATTTACCTTAGAGAAAAGAACTCCCCAAGAAATTCATGATCACATGTCACAAGTGTATGGTGATAACTGCTCCAGCTATTCCACTGTTAAGGTTTGTTTAAACCATGGATCTATTGAAACTATTATTCATGAACAATACAGACGAACGAGATATCTGCTTTGGTGCCAAGATTCTAAATTCTGATCATCAGGACTGCCATTGCCAGAGAACATTTAGAGCCAACTGAGGAGGATTTCGTCAAATTCAAAAAGCGATAGCAACGGGTGATGAAACATGCGTCTACCCCAGTCAAAACGTCAATCCATGGAATGGCACTGCTGGAGTTCTACTACTTCATGACAATGCCCCTTCACACACGCCTCTACTTGCAAAGGCTGCTGTGCAACAATGTAGGTTCGAAGAGCTTCCTCATTCTCCATACTCGCCGAACCAGGCACCAAGTGATTTCCACTTGGTTCTTAAACTGAAAGAACACCTTCGTTGAAAGCGCTATGACGACAACGATAACATCAAAGCTGCCATGAATGGGTTTTTCAGGGTGGCTTCAGAAAACTTCTTCCTGACTGGAATTGAAAAGCTTCACTATCGATACGATATGAAAAACAGGTAGATGATGTTGAAAAATATAATAAAAAACAATTTCACAATTATTGGTTTTGTTTGTATGGCTTAGAACTATTTTAACAGCCCTCGTAGTAAATTCAGACAACCTACTTGAATCTGGGGTATTGTTGTAGCGGATGGTGTCGAAGTAGGCCACGCCGTTGTACACGTCGCCGCGCATGAATGCTGCCTCCCATGTAGCCGCGGTCAAGCCGTAGGTTCCCTGTGGGGCATTGAGTGAGTGAGTGACTTGGGTTAAAAGGAATTAATGCGATTTGGTTGAAAGCCCACATAGATGAAGTCGTAGATGAAGGTTGTATGAACCAGCGAGTACAGGTGTAGTGCTGACAGAATCATAATTATGGATCATAATCTGTGATTCAAACGTACAACTAGCGGATCCTGGCACATTTGAGAGACATACATCTGCACGAATGTTATACTGCGTGGCCAGATTCACGTGGACCTTGGTTGGAGTGTATGTGTAGACTAACCCGAGAGTGAGAGGATTAGACAGACATGCACGAGTAGAATAAGTCTTAAGCAACCCAAGGGGATTATGCTTGTCGTAAGAGGCGACTAACGGGAGTAGGTGGTCCGGCTCGCTGACTTGGATGATGCATGTCATCTTTTCCCGATTGCGCAGATCGATGCTCATGATATCAATCACTGGATTTTCTGGTCATATTGCCGTCATATAGCTGGAATATTGCTGTGTGCGGCGTTAAACAACAAACAAACAAGGTAGATGTCCCAATGCCATTTAGAAAGTGGTCAAATATAACAAATGTTATATTTGGGATAACACTTTCTTAGTAAAGTACAGATTCTAGTACTTTTGGGGTTTAAGTCCCATCCGGAATTCGAACCCAGACTGCCAGAGTGAGGCACCTAATCGCCAGCACACAAAGTCTAACCCACCCGGCCCCCGAGAAGCCACTGAGAAAGTGTTATCCCCCAAACTACATTTGTTATATAAAGTTGATGTCAGTGTTTCAGGGTTCTGGTTTACTCTGTTTCCAGACACTTGTCTCCCTGTGGCTGACGGCACCCCATCGGCAGGCCCACCCCCTCTACAACAACCGCCCACCGTCGCCTACCCCCAACCACAAGCCCCAGGGCGTTTACTGGGTTGTCTGGTCCGGACTCGATTACGAATCGGTTGATGCATGTCATCGTGTCTCTATTGCGCAGATGGATTCCCATGATGCCAATCACTTGATTGTCTGGTCCAGACTCGATTATTCACAGACAGGAATATTGCCGAGTGCGGCGTTAAACAACAAACAAACAAACAAACAAACATGCATTGAGTCTGAATCGGTGACTATGATCTCACCTTGAAGCGTCTGGGTTCATCGTCAGTGTCATCCTCATCCTCATCACGATCGTGTTCATTTCGAAATTCTGGAAATATACATCATCACGTGTCTTACAGAGCAGGCTGAATCTGTATTGGTATGTACTTGTTGTTGATGCTTTGAATGTGACTCAGAGAGCTGTCACATCTAACATGTATGGCAAATCAATACTTAACTACGTGTACTTGCTAGTCGGCGGTGACATGTACGGCAAACCAATACTTAACTACGTGTACTAGCTAGTCGGCGGTGACATGTATGGCAAACCAATACTTAACTACGTGTACTAGTCAGTCGGCGGTGAATGTACAGCAAACCAATACCTAACTACGTGTACCAGTCAGTCGGCGGTGACATGTACGGCAAACCAATATCTAACTACGTGTACCAGTCAGTCGGCGGTGACACGTACGGCAAACCATTACTTAACTACGTGTACTAGCCACTCGGCGGTGACATGTACGGCAAACCAATACTTAACTACGTGTACTAGCCACTCGGCGGTTACACGTACGGCAAACCAATACTTAACTACGTGTACTAGCCACTAGGCGGTGACACGTACGGCAAACCAATACTTAACTACTAGTAATAGCCAGTCGGCGGTGACATGTACGGCAAACCAATACTTAACTACGTGTACTAGCTAGTCGTCGGTGACATGTACGGCAAACCAATACTTAACTACGTGTACTAGCCAGTCGTCGGTGACATGTACGGCAAACCAATACTTAGCTACGTCTACTAGCCACTCGGCGGTGACATGTACGGCAAACCAATACTTAACTACGTGTACTAGCCAGTCGTCGGTGACATGTACGGCAAACCAATACTTAACTACGTGTACTAGCCACTCGGCGGTGACATGTACGGCAAACCAATACTTAACTACGTGTACTAGCTAGTCGGCGGTGACATGTACGGCAAACCAATACTTAACTACGTGTACTAGCCACTCGGCGGTGACATGTACGGCATACCAATACTTAACTACGTGTACTAGCTAGTCGGCGGTGACATGTACGGCAAACCAATACTTAACTAAGTGTACTAGCCACTCGGCGGTGACATGTACGGCAAACCAATACTTAACTACGTGTACTAGCCACTAGGCGGTGACATGTACGGCAAACCAATACTTAACTACGTGTACTAGCCACTCGGCGGTGATATGTACGGCAAACCAATACTTAACTACGTGTACTAGCTAGTCGGCGGTGACATGTACGGCAAACCAATACTTAACTAAGTGTACTAGCCACTCGGCGGTGACATGTACGGCAAACCAATACTTAACTACGTGTACTAGCCACTAGGCGGTGACATGTACGGCAAACCAATACTTAACTACGTGTACTAGCCACTAGGCGGTGACAGGTACGGCAAACCAATACTTAACTAAGTGTACTAGCCACTCGGCGGTGACATGTACGGCAAACCAATACTTAACTACGTGTACTAGCCAGTCGTCGGTGACATGTACGGCAAACCAATACTTAGCTACGTCTACTAGCCACTCGGCGGTGACATGTACGGCAAACCAATACTTAACTACTAGTAATAGCCAGTCGGCGGTGACACGTACGGCAAACCAAATCTTAAATACGTGTACTAGCCACTCGGCGGTGACATGTACGGCAAACCAATACTGACACCAAATACCATTCGTGACCAACTCGCGTTATCCCGGGACAAGCCGAACAGCGACTCGTGCCCCTCTCATCGCCATTTTTGCGACCGGGTTCCGTCTTAGCGCAAACGGGCACACCTAAAACAATTGTCAACTCGTTGCGTAATGGTTCACATATATTTCCCCATATATCATATATATTTCAGATGCAATTTAAAGCACATCTGGACATGCCGAATTATACAGTATGATTGAGCACATTTAACTGTGTCTTGGGTATATTTTTAGATGCAAGACATATGTAAAATCAAAAATTATTTCTGAGGGATTCTTTGATGAAAAATTTGAAATCATACGCGCATTCTGATTTGTTTGTCGTACTTTCGCACATAACATTCATCGATAGGGGGACGAGTCTTCTTGCAGGTTACGGAAAGGGGCGAATGGTGACGAATGCTTTCGTTCGTTAACAGACCAAACTGAAACCGGTTGCAAAATTTGGTTGTGCATGAATATTGATATATATATGCCCAAATATGGGCATTGTTGACATTTCTATGCATACACATTAACAACATTCGCCTGCAGATGTGTTTGCAAACAAAACAGTTCTTCTTTTGGAAGAATTTCTTCAACTTAAGGTAATTCAAGCGCCATGTTGTTAGTACGCACGACACCTTTAAGAAGATTTGAAAAGTCACATTAGGGCCGCGCTTTGAATATCGGACCAACTGTCGGTCACTCGCACTGCCGGGGTCCCGTCTGTGCAATCAAAATGGTTCGGTTTCCTTGATCTATCAGCTGAATTTATAATTATCATATCCGTACCATTTTAGAAAAGGGAAATCAGAGTGTTCACCAAAGACATTCATATTAACTGTATCACCCTATACTGAAGACGTGAAAATCAACAAACGCAGGTCTGCTCGCATGTCAGTGACAGCTTCGAACGATCGAAGGGCAAGGTCACCACGGCATAAGAAAAGACAATCGTGATCGACTCACAGCGTTTTACGCTGGAGATAGGGAATGTTATTGTTCACATTTGGGATATTTTGGGCCACTGAATCAGAAGTCAGGCACACTTCTACGGAGTTTTCGAATGATTTGTATCGGAAATGTTCACTTTGAGTGATCTGGTCGAACAGTCGTGAACAAGCAACTCCCGAAGCAGTGCCACAAAATACGCTTCAAGGGGGACAATGATGGCACAACCGGATCATGCCAAGTAAGTCTAGATATTTGTCCAGACAGTTCAAACTGACCTAATTTCACCACGCTTATCCGTTTACGTTAAATCAAATTGAAAGTTGCGAAAGTGGTCGGATGTGTCACGCCCATTGGGGACCCACGATCTATTGATCGGTAGTCGTACATTGTAAATGTATATAGCTCGATTATATAATGTCTGTAGAAGCTCTATGCATAACTTATATAGAATGCAAACTGAATTTGATGAGTGTGACTATCTGGTTTGATTAAATATAGTGTTTGTAAATATATCTCGCTCTCATTTAATTGCTTCAGTTCTGCCTTGTAGTTGCAAAATGAATGACGTCTCGCATGTTTTATGGATGAAAAAAGAAATCCCGGTGTGACCCAGGTCACGGTTATCCAATGAAAACGAATAAAACAAGGTCAACCTTGTACGACACACGTGTGACGTACGGATTTAGTATTAGTACCACCTGTGTACCACCATCATCCAAAACTGGCTCCCACAGGAGATATGGCTTGGATGAGATCAAGCGATATCTACACTGTAGATATCGCTGCAATGAAATTACATCACAATGCTTTGCAGACCATTGTGACGTCACTGGTTACCATGACGTCACAATCAAATGACATCACTAATGACTGCTACTGAAGCTGTTAGCAGTACTTTTTACACTGAAGAAACTGCTTATCATTGTCTACAAATTGAAAAAGTTGGAAGAATGATGTTGGATGATAAATACAATCTCACCCTCGTGTCTTTTGATATCAAATATATCAACACTCGTTGATAAAAGTGGCAAAAATCCTCGGCAAGCCTCGGAATTTTTCCACTTTTATCAACGAGATTCTCTGTATCTTCACCACGTGGGTAATAACAAGCGATATCTCCATTGCAGATATCGCTGCAATGAAATTGCACCACAATGCTTTGGGGACCATTGTGACGTCATTGTTACATGACGTCACAATCAAATGACATCACAAATGGCTCTGCTACTGAAGCTGTTAGCAGTACTTTTTACACTTATGACACTGCTTATTACTGTCTACAAACTGAAAAAGTTGGAAGAATGATGTTGGATGATAAATATAATCTCACCCTCGTTTCTTTTGATATCAAATATATCAACGCTCTTTGATATATTTGATATTAAAAGACACTGGGGTGAGATTCTCTCTGTACAGAGCGAACAAACCTTTCCGGGTCTTGACTTTCATCCTGATCTTCTTCCGCTTCCCCTTAGTTTTGGTCCGGGTGTTGGTGGAGTGGGTGTCGCTTGAGCGGGTGTTGCTGGATTTGGATGCCACCCCAGCGTTCTCCCTCCCAGCGTCAGCTTAACAAAAATAGTTTTTACTCATTCTAAACCTATCCACCATCGTTCTACACGTTTCAATTAAAACAAAAGCAAAGGAGATTCATAATCGCGCACTATACATCATTAGGAAGTATGTACCAGTCTTACAGACTCCATTGCCGTGTTGACTGTCTTGTTGTGATATGACACCGACGGGGGAGGATACGCTCCCTCTTTCGCGAAAACTTGATATCATCACTATTTCATACTGATTCATGTAAACTGACGCTTAGTCTCTGAAAATAGATGATTTTGATGGAAGAAATAACTCCATTTAAGAAGCCAGATGAAATGGGAGATTTAGAACCTGAGGAAAATCTAGACTTGCTACATTTAGCGTTTTTACATTTGCAGAAAGGGCTGGGTTGAGGGGAAAGTAATATGGTTCAGGGACTGTGAGACAGACTATGGTTCATAAACACATGCTTATTATGTAATCAGAATCGCGCAATGGGCTCTTACTACAATGTTATGATTATGGAAAGGGTTTATCGTTGTTATTTACACACAGTAAACTACGGTTATAACGAACACAAAGGGACCACTAATTTTAGTTCGTAATAACCGTAGTTCGTTATGAACGTAGTTTACTGTACACTGATTGGGTAAATATGAAATCTGTGACACAGGGCACCTTCTTCAAACAAATTCTAATCCAGTTGACCTTTCTTTGATTTGATAACGACGCCGACATGGATAGTAATAAACAACACAACTAATATCAACGACGACGAGGATGGGTGAGTGAGGTCGTTTTGAGAAGTATTTCAGTTATATCACGGCGTGTCAGCTTAATGTGGGGTGAACGTCCGAAGTGGTGCAGGTCTCAGATGTCTACCACTTTGGTGAAACCCATTGAAACCCACTATGACAGGTGTCTGGCACACCTAAGGGATGCAACTCTGCACAGCGAGTCTTTTGTCATGGGTCGTTTTTCGGATGTTGAGAGGCTGGCAACTTTTGAAGTTTTAACTCAATAAATGACTAGATGATCCACGTGGTGCTGATGAGAAACTGATGAAGCTATGGACAGAACGGTACAGGCGAGCGATGTTGAGTCACGCCTGGTGAATCACCATACATATCGATCTGTGTGAATTCTGTTGATCAGGTTTGTTTGTATAAGCACTTAGTCCCAGACGGTGGGGCCATGGTTGCTGTCATGGCTTGTAGACTCGCAGATATGTCTGCATAGATTAAATGTAGATCGCTAACCTCTTAACAGCCCTCGGCTCTATGAATAACACATGACGTATGGCAGTATAGTGCTGGGAAACAGATGTACGTTCTCACACCACGCGTACGTGCAATCATTCCACAGTGTATATAACATGTTGGTTGTAGACCACACTGACGTGCAATCATTCCACAGTGTATATAACATGTTGGTTGTGGACCACACTGACGTGCAATCATTCCACAGAGTATATAACATGTTGGTTGTAGACCACACTGACGTGCAATCATTCCACAGAGTATATAACATGTTGGTTGTAGACAACACTGACGTGCAATCATTCCACAGAGTATATAACATGTTGGTTGTGGACCCCACTGACGTGCAATCATTCCAGTGTATATAACATGTTGGTTGTAGACAACACTGACGTGCAATCATTCCACAGTGTATATAACATGTTGGTTGGAGACCACACTGACGTGCAATCATTCCACAGAGTATATAACATGTTGGTTGTGGACCCCACTGACGTGCAATCATTCCACAGTGTATATAACATGTTGGTTGTGGACCAACCTGACGTGCAATCATTCCACAGTGTATATAACATGTTGGTTGTGGACCAACCTGACGTGCAATCATTCCACAGTGTATATAACATGTTGGTTGTGGACCACACTGACCTGCAATCATTCCACAGTGTATATAACATGCTGTTTGTGGACCACACTGACGTGCAATCATTCCACAGTGTATATAACATGTTGGTTGTAGACAACACTGACGTGCAGTCATTCCACAGAGTATATATAACATGTTGGTTGTTGACCCCACTGACGTGCAATCATTCCACAATGTATATAACATGTTGGTTGTGGACCACACTGACGTGCAATCATTCCAGTGTATATAACATGTTGGTTGTGGACCACACTGACGTGCAATCATTCCACAGTGTATATAACATGTTGGTTGTGGACCACACTGACGTGCAATCATTCCACAGAGTATCTAACATGTTGGTTGTGGACCACACTGACGTGCAATCATTCCACAGAGTATATAACATGTTGGTTGTAGACCACACTGACGTGCAATCATTCCACAGAGTATATAACATGCTGTTTGTGGACCACACTGACGTGCAATCATTCCACAGTGTATATAACATGTTGGTTGTAGACAACACTGACGTGCAGTCATTCCACAGAGTATATATAACATGTTGGTTGTTGACCCCACTGACGTGCAATCATTCCACAATGTATATAACATGTTGGTTGTGGACCACACTGACGTGCAATCATTCCAGTGTATATAACATGTTGGTTGTGGACCACACTGACGTGCAATCATTCCACAGTGTATATAACATGTTGGTTGTGGACCACACTGACGTGCAATCATTCCACAGAGTATATAACATGTTGGTTGTAGACCACACTGACGTGCAATCATTCCACAGAGTATATAACATGTTGGTTGTGGACCCCATTGACGTGCAATCATTCCACAGTGTATATAACATGTTGGTTGTGGACCACACTGACGTGCAATCATTCCACAGTGTACATAACATATTGGTTGTGGACCAACCTGACGTGCAATCATTCCACAGTGTATATAACATGTTGGTTGTGGACCACACTGACGTGGAATCATTCCACAGAGTATATAACATGTTGGTTGTGGACCCCACTGACGTGCAATCATTCCACAGTGTATATAACATGTTGGTTGTGGACCATACTGACGTGCAATCATTCCACAGTGTATATAACATGTTGGTTGTAGACCAAGCTGACGTGCAATCATTCCACAGTGTACATAACATGTTGGTTGTGGACCAAACTGACGTTCAATCATTCCACAGTGTATAAGATTTTGGTTGTGGACCATACTGACGTGCAATCATTCCACAGTGTATATAACATGTTTTTTGTGGACCACACTGACGTGCAATCATTCCACAGTGTATATAACATGTTGGTTGTGGACCACACTGACGTGCAATCATTCCAGTGTATATAACATGCTTTTTGTGGACCACACTGACGTGCAATCATTCCTCAGTGTATATAACATTTTGGTTGTGCACTACACTGACGTGCAACCATTCCACAGTGTATATAACATGTTGGTTGTAGACCACACTGACGTGCAATCATTCCAGTGTATATAACATGTTGGTTGTGGACCATACTGACGTGCAATTATTCCACAGTGTATATAACATGTTGGTTGTAGACCACACTGACGTGCAATCATTCCACAGTGTATATTACATGTTGGTTGTAGACCACACTGACGTGCAATCAATCCACAGTGTATATAACATATTGGTTGTAGACCACACTGACGTGCAATCATTCCACAGTGTATATAACATGTTGGTTGTGGACCACGCCGACGTGCAATCATTCCACAGAGTATCTAACATGTTGGTTGTAGACCACACTGACGTGCAATCATTCCACAGAGTATCTTACATGTTGGTTGTAGATTACACTGACGTGCAATCATTCCACAGAGTATCTAACATGTTGGTTGTAGACCACACTGACGTGCAATCATTCCACAGAGTATATAACATGTTGGTTGTGGTCCACACTGACGTGCAATCATTCCAAAGTGTATATAACATGTTGGTTGTGGACCACACTGATGTGCAATCATTCCACAGTGTATATAACATGTTGGTTGTGGACCACACTGACGTGCAATCATTCCACAGTGTATATAACATGTTGGTTGTGGACCACACTGACGTGCAATCATTCAACAGTGTATATAACATGTTGGTTGTGGACTACACTGACGTGCAATCATTCCAGTGTATATAACATGTTTTTTGTGGACCACACTGACGTGCAATCATTCCATAGTGTATATAACATGTTGGTTGTAGACCACACTGACGTGCAATCATTCCTCAGTGTATATAACATGTTGGTTGTGCACTACACTGACGTGCAACCATTCCACAGTGTATATAACATGTTGGTTGTGGACCATACTGACGTGCAATTATTCCACAGTGTATATAACATGTTGGTTGTAGACCACACTGACCTGCAATCATTCCACAGTATATATTACATGTTGGTAGTAGACCACACTGACGTGCAATCAATCCACAGTGTATATAACATATTGGTTGTAGACCACACTGACGTGCAATCATTCCACAGTGTATATAACATGTTGGTTGTGGACCACGCCGACGTGCAATCATTCCACAGAGTATCTAACATGTTGGTTGTAGACCACACTGACGTGCAATCATTCCACAGAGTATCTAACATGTTGGTTGTAGATTACACTGACGTGCAATCATTCCACAGAGTATCTAACATGTTGGTTGTAGACCACACTGACGTGCAATCATTCCACAGTGTATATAACATGTTGGTTGTGGACCACACTGACGTGCAATCATTCCAAAGTGTATATAACATGTTGGTTGTTGACCACACTGATGTGCAATCATTCCACAGTGTATATAACATGTTGGTTGTGGACCACACTGACGTGCAATCATTCTACAGGGAAAAACATGTTGGTTGTGGACCACACTGACGTGGAATCATTCCACAGTGTTTATAACATATTGGTTGTGGACCACACTGACGTGTAATCATTCCACAGTGTATATAACATGTTGGTTGTGGACCATACTGACGTGCAATCATTCCACAGTGTATATAACATGTTGGTTGTAGACCAAGCTGACGTGCAATCATTCCACAGTGTATATAACATGTTGGTTGTGGACCAAACTGACGTTCAATCATTCCACAGTGTATAACATTTTGGTTGTGGACCATACTGACGTGCAATCATTCCACAGTGTATATAACATGTTTTTTGTGGACCACACTGACGTGCAATCATTCCACAGTGTATATAACATGTTGGTTGTGGACCACACTGACGTGCAATCATTCCAGTGTATATAACATGCTTTTTGTGGACCACACTGACGTGCAATCATTCCTCAGTGTATATAACATTTTGGTTGTGCACTTCACTGACGTGCAACCATTCCACAGTGTATATAACATGTTGGTTGTAGACCACACTGACGTGCAATCATTCCAGTGTATATAACATGTTGGTTGTGGACCATACTGACGTGCAATTATTCCACAGTGTATATAACATGTTGGTTGTAGACCACACTGACGTGCAATCATTCCAAAGTGTATATAACATGTTGGTTGTGGACCACACTGACGTGCAATCATTCCACAGTGTATATAACATGTTGGTTGTGGACCACACTGACGTGCAATCATTCAACAGTGTATATAACATGTTGGTTGTGGACCACACTGACGTGCAATCATTCCAGTGTATATAACATGTTTTTTGTGGACCACACTGACGTGCAATCATTCCATAGTGTATATAACATGTTGGTTGTAGACCACACTGACGTGCAATCATTCCTCAGTGTATATAACATGTTGGTTGTGCACTACACTGACGTGCAACCATTCCACAGTGTATATAACATGTTGGTTGTGGACCATACTGACGTGCAATTATTCCACAGTGTATATAACATGTTGGTTGTAGACCACACTGACCTGCAATCATTCCACAGTATATATTACATGTTGGTTGTAGACCACACTGACGTGCAATCAATCCACAGTGTATATAACATATTGGTTGTAGACCACACTGACGTGCAATCATTCCACAGTGTATATAACATGTTGGTTGTGGACCACGCCGACGTGCAATCATTCCACAGAGTATCTAACATGTTGGTTGTAGACCACACTGACGTGCAATCATTCCACAGAGTATCTAACATGTTGGTTGTAGATTACACTGACGTGCAATCATTCCACAGAGTATCTAACATGTTGGTTGTAGACCACACTGACGTGCAATCATTCCACAGTGTATATAACATGTTGGTTGTGGACCACACTGACGTGCAATCATTCCAAAGTGTATATAACATGTTGGTTGTAGACCACACTGATGTGCAATCATTCCACAGTGTATATAACATGTTGGTTGTGGACCACACTGACGTGCAATCATTCTACAGGGAAAAACATGTTGGTTGTGGACCACACTGACGTGGAATCATTCCACAGTGTTTATAACATATTGGTTGTGGACCACACTGACGTGTAATCATTCCAAAGTGTATATAACATGTTGGTTGTGGACCACACTGATGTGCAATCATTCCACAGTGTATATCACATGTTGGTTGTGGACCACACTGACGTGCAATCATTCCACAGGGAAAAACATGTTGGTTGTGGACCACACTGACGTGCAATCATTCCACAGTGTATAACATGTTGGTTGTGGACCACACTGACGTGCAATCTTTCCACAGGGAAAAACATGTTGGTTGTGGACCCCACTGACGTGCAATCATTCCACAGAGTGTCTAACATGTTGGTTGTAGACCACACTGATGTGCAATCATTCGACAGTGTATATAACATGTTGGTTGTGGACCACACTGACGTGCAACCATTCCAGAGTGTATATAACATGTTGGTTGTGGACCACACTGACGTGCAATCATTCCAAAGTGTATATAACATTTTGGTTATGGACCACACTGACGTGCAATTATTACACAGTGTATAATATGTTGGTTGTGGACCACACTGACGTGCAACCATTCCACAGTGTATATCACATGTTGGTTGTGGACCACACTGACGTGCAATCATTCCAAAGTGTATATAACATGTTGGTTGTGGACCACACTGACGTGCAATCATTCCACAGAGTATATAACATGTTGGTTGTAGACCACACTGACGTGTAATCATTCCACAGTGTATATAACATGTTGGTTGTAGACCACACTGACGTGCAATTATTCCACAGAGTATATAACATGTTGGTTGTAGACCACACTGACGTGCAATCATTCCACAGTGTATATAACATGTTGGTTGTAGACCACACTGACGTGCAATTATTCCACAGAGTATATAACATGTTGGTTGTAGACCACACTGACGTGCAATCATTCCACAGTGTATATAACATGTTGGTTGTAGACCACACTGACGTGCAATCATTCCAAAGTGTATATAACATGTTGGTTGTGGACCACACTGACGTGCAATCATTCCACAGGGAAAAACATGTTGGTTGTGGACCAAACTGACGTGCAATTATTACACAGTGTATAACATGTTGGTTGTGGACCACACTGACGTGCAATTATTACACAGTGTATAACATGTTGGTTGTGGACCACACTGACGTGCAATCATTCCACAGGGAAAAACATGTTGGTTGTGGACCACACTGACGTGCAATTATTCCACAGGGAAAAACATGTTGGTTGTGGACCATACTGACGTGCAATCATTCCACAGTGTATATAACATGTTGGTTGTGGACCACACTGACGTGCAATCATTCCTCAGTGTATATAACATGTTGGTTGTGGACCACACTGACGTGCAATTATTACACAGTGTATATAACATGTTGGTTGTAGACCACACTGACGTGCAATCATTCCAAAGTGTATATAACATGTTGGTTGTGGACCACACTGATGTGCAATCATTCCACAGTGTATAACATGTTGGTTGTGGACCACACTGACGTGCAATCATTCCACAGTGTATATAACATGTTGGTTGTGGACCACACTGACGTGCAATCATTCCAAAGTGTATATCACATGTTGGTTGTGGACCACACTGACGTGCAATCATTCCACAGGGAAAAACATGTTGGTTGTGGACCACACTGACGTGCAATTATTACACAGTGTATATAACATGTTGGTTGTGGACCACACTGACGTGCAATTATTGCACAGGGAAAAACATGTTGGTTGTGGACCACACTGACGTGCAATTATTACACAGTGTATAACATGTTGGTTGTGGACCACACTGACGTGCAATTATTACACAGGGAAAAACATGTTGGTTGTGGACCACACTGACGTGCAATCATTCCACAGTGTATATAACATGTTGGTTGTGGACCACACTGACGTGCAATCATTCCACAGTGTATATAACATGTTGGTTGTGGACCACACTGACGTGCAATTATTACACAGTGTATAACATTTTGGTTGTGGACTACACTGACGTGCAATCATTCCACAATGTATATAACATGTTGGTTGTAGACCACACTGACGTAGCAATTATTACACAGTGTATATTTTTATTATATACAGATTAAAATAGAAAATGGAGCAAAGGGGGTTTGTGTGATCCTGCCACAGTCAGCGTGGTTAGGCTCATCATCAGCTCAGGGCCCTTGCCCCTTCTACACGCAGCCCAGACAGCGAATGGGACTTCTTCCAGGAAGCGCTGCCTAGTACACCAAAAACTTTTTGCAGAATGTGAAGACTCCCCAACACAGCAGCCTTCTGCATTTCCCAGATTGTCAGAGGGGCTGTATTCCTGGCAGCAAACCCGCGTACTCTCCCTATGTCAGTCAACATATGGGGAGGTACTCAACCTTAGACACCGAGGACAATGGGGAGTCGGACAACTTAATAGGTACTTGGGATGCAAGCGTGACATTTCTGAGGCTGTTTTCGGACCTATTTGAAAGAATTTTGTATTCATCATTTCCCATGACGCCCTCTGCATATTCTGGCTCGTACCATGGATGAACCTCTGTGGTGGGCATCCACTGACAAAGTGTTGGAGCGACTCATTATACGACATTTCATATTTACATTTTGATGCAAAATCACACATTAACGGTTTCGAGTGGAAAGTGACTGGTCTGGGCATCAAACAGAAAGCCCTCTGGTTCACTTTTCAGGCCAGCCGACTTCATTCCGGCGAAAGACTCTGCGGGTTGTTTCTCTTCTAAACACACTGCACATAAATTTGATACAGTGGTCGTTCACATAGCCTCTCCTTGAAACCGATGGGCCGACTGATATGGCACTTCGCATGGTGGACACTCATTTCTGTACCGTCCAGCAGTACAGAACCATCAACAAAATCAACACTGACATTGAGATTATGTCCCACATCCTTGGCGCGTTTAAGAAAACTGTGCAATAACTTGTTTTCATCATTGACATGCTTCACAAGAGGTTCATCCGACAAATAAATGTGTGCAAAAGTGCACAATACAATTCTATCATGAAGAGCCGCCACGTTAATCAAAGCACGACCTCCCATTGTGATTGGCAAATATAAGCGATTAAGGGAAGTGCGAGGGTGGAGGGATCTACTGTCTGACTTGATTCTTCTGGGTGAGGGTGTCAAAACTGTGAATTTCTTGTTTCGTTCAATCGACAACACCAAGGGAATATGAAAGGACGGGTACAGTATGAGTATTTGTGGCTTTAACTTTATGGCGATCGTTCCGCTCTGAGCTCCAGATTTGTTTTTTGTTAGCGTTAAATGGTAGATGAGGCATTGGCTGATAGGTTGACAGAGATTCACGTAAATGCAATGCATGACGAGATTCCCAGCACTGCATGATGGGAAGACCAATGCCGCATGATGAATGCCACATATTGTGTAATATAACGCACTTCACATTCATACCGCAGGAATCCTAGCAGAACCTAATGGATAACAAATAAACATAATTTGGAAAGGAATCTTTTATCAAAGCATGTTATTGCCCTGCTTATCAACGATAATAGATGTTGTTGAACGTAAAGAGCTCATCATCCATTCCATCTTTTCTCATTGAAATCAGGCGCCACTTACTTGCACACTATTACCCGATTTGGAGTTTACACAGACACAGACACAGAGTTGGGACAGACACACCATGACACAGACACAGACACAGAGTTGGGACAGACTCACCATGACACAGACACAGAATTGGGACAGACACAGACACAGAGTTGGGACAGACACACCATGACACAGACACAGACACAGAGTTGGGACAGACACACAATGACACAGACACAGACACAGAGTTGGGACAGACACACCATGACACAGACACAGACACAGAGTTGGGACAGACACACCATGACACAGACACAGACACAGACACAGAGTTGGGACAGACACATCATGACACAGACACAGACACAGAGTTGGGACAGACACACCGTGACAGACACAGACACAGAGTTGGGACAGACACACCATGACACAGACACAGAGTTGGGACAGACAAACCATGACACAGACACAGACACAGAGTTGGGATAGACACACCATGACACAGACACAGACACAGAGTTGGGACAGACACACCATGACACAGACACAGACACAGAGTTGGGATAGACACACCATGACACAGACACAGACACAGAGTTGGGACAGACTCACCATGACACAGACACAGACACAGAGTTGGGACAGACACACCATGACACAGACACAGAGTTGGGACAGACACATCATGACACAGACACAGAGTTGGGACAGACACACCATGACACAGACACAGACAAAGAGTTGGGATAGACACACCATGACACAGACACAGACACAGAGTTGGGACAGACACACCATGACACAGACACAGAGTTGGGACAGACTCACCATGACCCAGACACAGAGTTGGGACAGACACACCATGACACAGACACAGAGTTGGGACAGACACACCATGACACAGACACAGAGTTGGGAGAGACACATCATGACACAGACACAGACACAGAGTTGGGACAGACACAACATGACACAGACACAGACACAGAGTTGGGACAGACACACCATGACACAGACACAGACACAGAGTTGGGACAGACACACCATGACACAGACACAGACACAGAGTTGGGACAGACACACCATGACACAGACACAGACACAGAGTTGGGACAGACACACCATGACACAGACACAGACACAGAGTTGGGATAGACACACTATGACACAGACACAGAGTTGGGACAGACACATTATGACACAGACACAGAGTTGGGACAGACACACCATGACACAGACACAGACACAGTGTTGGGACAGACACACCATGACACAGACACAGAGTTGGGACAGACACACCATGACACAGACACAGACACAGACACAGAGTTGGGACAGACACACCATGACACAGACACAGAGTTGGGACAGACACAACATGACACAGACACAGAGTTGGGACAGACACACCATGACACAGACACAGAGTTGGGACAGACACAACATGACACAGACACAGAGTTGGGACAGACACACCATGACACAGACACAGACACAGAGTTGGGACAGACACACCATGACACAGACATAGACACAGAGTTGGGACAGACACACCATGACACAGACACAGACACAGAGTTGGGACAGACACACCATGACACAGACACAGACACAGAGTTGGGACAGACACACCATGACACAGACACAGAGTTGGGACAGACACACCATAACAGAGACACAGAGTTGGGAGGGACACACCATGACACATACACAGACACAGAGTTGGGACAGACACACCATGACACAGACACAGAGTTGGGATAGACACACCATGACACAGACACATGGTTGGGACAGACACACAATGACACAGAGTTTGGACCGACACACCATGACACAGACACAGAGTTGGGATAGACACACCATGACAGACACAGAGTTGGGACAGACACACCATGACACATACACAGAGTTGGGACAGACACACCGTGACACAGACACAGAGTTGGGACAGACATACCATGACACAGATACAGACAGAGAGTTGGGACAGACACACCATGACACAGACACAGAGTTGGGATAGACACACCATGACACAGACACAGACACAGAGTTGGGACAGACACACCATGACACAGACACAGAGTTGGGATAGACACACCATGACACAGACACAGAGTTGGGACAGACACACCATGACACAGAGTTTGGACCGACACACCATGACACAGACACAGAGTTGGGACCGACACACCATGACACAGACACAGAGTTGGGATAGACACACCATGACAGACACAGAGTTGGGACAGACACACCATGACACAGACACAGAGTTGGGATAGACACACCATGACACAGAGTTTGGACCGACACACCATGACACAGACACAGAGTTGGGACAGACACACCATGACACAGACACAGAGTTGGGACAGACACACCAAGACACAGAGGACAGATCCCCTCAAAGGTCTTACTGTCAGATCTACTTTGTGGATGACACAAGGCAACTTGGTGTTTGACACAAGTCTACTTGGTGTATGACACAAGTCTACTTATTGTATGGACAGTATTGGACACAGATCTACTCGGTGTATAGACATAACTCTCTGCATCTCCCAGTACAACACACTGCAATGTAATTATTCTCCTCGGTTTGAAATATTATTTACCCTCAGCTATAGATCAATATAGCTAGGGCCAATCAGACCAGAAACACTCCAACAAGTGGCTTCGGTTTCTTAACACCGCTAAAACATGGCGTACTTTGTACGAGACGATGCTCGTGGTGTGCACGGAGAATTCATTCCCCAGCTGCACGTGCAGCGTTAGTCGCCTCATTTGTTCCTGGGCTACACCAGGACACACTCGAGATGCAGACATGTTGCCTGGCACCGAATGGCTATATGTATTACATTTACCTTCCCAAACATCTCGCGCCGCTAATAGCCAGGATAAGACGCTATTTGTAATGTATCACATTCCAAGCATGCCAAACTGAAATAAAAGAGCGCGTGGGGACATACCTGTTGCCATGAACATCCAACACCCCACCAGCGCCACCAGACAGAGTAGCCTCCAGCGCGCCATGTTTCTTCCCCGTGAGTCCCACGACAACCACAGCACCGGTTACTCACGCATACACAGCGACGATGCTATAATGAATTATGTTAAACTTTAAGAGGCGATGCAGTTGTAGAAGGGCGTGGAGTCATCCCACAGATGACATCCTTACCTTGTCAGCTTGCTGACGGGGTTAACCTCTTTGGTCATGTGGACAAGGCGTCCGACCTCGGATCAGAAGGTCCGTGGTTCGAATCCCATCACGGGACTCGGACATTTTATGGCCGCTACATTGGCGCCCAACGTGGGGCTGAGCACGTTCATATTAAATTTGAGCAAAATAAGCCTCAGTACCCTACTATGCGGCCCGGGACGTGCCTTCTGTTGACGGGGGAGTATGTAGAAGGGCGTGGAGTCATCCCACAGATGACATCCTTACCTTGTCAGCTTGCTGACGGGGTTAACCTCTTTGGTCATGTGGACAAGGCGTCCGACCTCGGATCAGAAGGTCCGTGGTTCGAATCCCATCACGGGACTCGGACATTTTATGGCCGCTACACAGTCAAAGCCATGATAGTGTAGGCTGTGCATAAATGATGACTTTATCTTCAGTCTTGTCTGCGATGTGTGGGTACGGGTGCTCGTTTCCTTATCAAGGAAGTTGTTTAACGCCGCACTGAGCAATATTCCAGCTATATGACGCCGTTCTGTAAATAATCAAGTATGGATCAGACAATCCAGTGATCGATATCATGAGCGTCGATGTACGAAATTTGGATACGATGACATGCATCAACCAAGTCAGCGACCCTGAACACCCGATCCCGTCAGTCGCCTTTTACGGCAAGCATGGGTTTCTGAAGACAAATTTTAACCCGGCCCTTCACAGATCTGTCACGCAAGTGATCGACTGGGTAGGACATGGTTATATAAACACAGAGATGATAAAAACAACGAACAGTAAGGCGAATGAGGATTGTAACAAATAGGTGGTTTGAATGCACTGTGTGGTTCTGCACTTGCTGCTTTCTTGAGTCGCGTCATTGCCATGAGATTTACACCGACAGTCGTCATTTCCCCCATTGTCATCAGGGTACATCTCACCCCAGGGAGGGGCGGTGGGGTTGCCTAGTGGTTAAAGCGTTCGCTCGTCACACGGAAGCTCATTTCTGATGTCCCACGCCGTGATATTGCTGGTGTCCGATGCAATTTTGATTTGTGTCATACCGCATTTTCCCGAATTAAGTCCGGGACCCGATTAAATGCTGCGTAGTTTTTATGCACGTAATTCTCCCAGTTTTCTCCTCTACGACTAAACGCCCGTGGTAAAGAGTGTCTGAAAGAAATATACGCCCGGGCGTTTAATCTAGGAAATACGTTATGGTACAGGTCACAATAGGGAATTGTATGTATTGTATGTTCCTTGTTTTTGCAGGGAACAATTGACTTGCCTTTGCGTGTGTTTGTGGAGGGTACCGCCGATGGGGCGGGATACGCTCATCTTTTCGCGAAACCTGGTATCATCACTATTTGATAGTGATTCATAAACACGTGCTTATGAAATAGTCGTCATAGTGCCATCGACTCAGCTTTTAGCACAGATTTCTAATGAATATGGAAAGGATTTATTCTGTCGCTTTTGTTTATTTGAAGTAATTAAACATACTCCGTATTCACCAGATTTGGACACGTCAGATTTCCACCTCTTCCCAAACTGTCTGGCAAGCGTTATGGAAATGTTGAAGACGTCATTTCAACTGTGGGGGACTTGTACACTACCAGGAGGAAGCCTTCTACATCAGTGGGGCCCAGGCGCTCCAGCTGTGTTGGCAGAGGTGTGTGGACCTCGGAGGGGATTATGTTGAAAATACATTAGCAACCAGCCCCATCAACACAGTCCATCATAGTGAGGGTCAGAAGTTTTTAACCACCCCTGCAGCTTGCGCATTTAGACATTTGAAGACCAGGACTAGCATATTGTAAGATATCCGGTATTGCACAGGCGGTCAGTGGATCTTTGTAGAACTATAGTCACGTGGTTAGGATTCCTCGTTTTATTTGACCTCTTGATACGTTTTACACCTTTTGCTGTTTGTCCAACAACTGATTCAGCAGGGCAGTGGTTAAGATGTTACACAGTCGTAGCCATGTTCCTCCTCGTCAGTGAGTGAGTGAGTGAGTTGGGTTTAACGCCGCTTTTAACAGTATTCCAGTTATATCGCGGCGTGTCAGCTTAATGTGGGAGGAAAGCCCGAAGTGATGCAGGTCTCAGACGTTTACCACTTCGGTGAAACCCACGAGCACGGGTATGGTGCTGACAAACCTAGAAAAATAATCGGGGGGAACCGGGATTCGAACCCACAATCATATGTTTCTGGCGTGCCCAAGGGACGCAGCGAATCGCGGCGCCTTAGACGACTGGGCCACCGTAAGACCGTGTTCCGGAGAGGATGGAGATGTACGCTGTTGATGTGTGATCCAAGGCAGGAATCCAAAGTCACGCCAAGGTCGAGACCATTTGAAACTGAAAGGTCTGTAGTGTTAGCCATCTGGAACTTGAAGTGGACACGTCTGGGGCAAATTATCAATTTTTTTGTTTTATCAGTTTGAGGGAAATACACAGACACCCATCTACTGACTATTTTTTCAAGTGGTATGAAAGCAACATAAATATAGTAAATGATTATATTTTGTTCTTGATATTTTTGTTGAACCGATACAATGACGGCATCTGGCTCAGTGTTTTAAATATAAAAACATGCCAGTTTGCCATGTTCAGGCCCTTATATAAAAAAACGGCATCTTATTGTACATATAGATCAACCCGTATATTTACTGCAGGCCACAGGGACCCATACAAATTTGAAACTGTGGGCCAAGCACGAGATCTAGCTGCCACGGGCCGACGGTTCATGTAGAACACTGATCTGACTGCCAGTAAAGTGTGAACTCTCCTCCTGGCGCTTACATCATGAACAGCATAACGATACACTTCCTACACGGAAACAACAAATGTTGTTTGTGATAACAGGTGACTGATATTTATTTTAATATTTTCTGTCACTTTACGGCTGGGCCATGACCATTCTCAGGAAATGGACATTAGCCAACAATTGAAATGTAAAATCAATTAGTTTTTTGCGAAGGGATAGTATGTCTTCTGGAATTTGTGTTATATATTTTTCACGTGCTGCAACTTTTTAGGTGAGCCGTTTCGTGACAGATACGGGGTCAATTGTGCACTTTGTGATAAATGCATGAAACTTGGCACAGTTGTAGGTAATAACATTCCAATTATTTTCAGATATGGGTCCACCCAAATAAATCCAATATGTCCGCCATGAAAAGGAAAACACAACCTAAATAGATGGCTGGTCAAAACGTTCTTAGCCTAAAAAACAAAACCAACTATTGTGAAACTGCTTTTAATTTCTTTTTCAATATAATCTGCCTGCTTTTCAATACACTTCTCATATCGATAGCGAAGCTTTTCAATTCCAGTCAGGAAGAAGTTTTCTGCAGCATGTGGTCATAGTTATCGTCATAGTGCTTTCCACGAAGGTGTTCTTTCAGTTAAGGAAACTTGTGGGACTCACTTGGTGCCAGGGCTTTCGAGTATAGAGGGTGGGGGAGCTCTTCGAAACCATATTGTCGCACAGCAGCCTATGCAAGTCGAGAGGTGTGAGAAGAGGCTTTGTCATGAAGTAGTATAACTCCAGCAATCAGTATTCCTCACCCTTTGCATCCCTGAAAATTCTTCACTGATCTTGAGCACTTGAATGTGTTTGGTGCCGGAGAAGTGAAATGGTGCCATTGCTTGGATTGACGTTTTGAATCAGGATCATAGTGGTGAACCCATGTTTCATCACCCGTTATACTTATCTCTTTTGAATTATTATCTCTCCTCAGTTAACTCTGAATTCCCTCTGGAAATGTCAGTTCTTTTTCCTTAAGATCAGAATTTAGAAACTTTCGCACCTAACGAGCAGATATATTACTAATCTGTAAATTTCATGAATGATAGTTGCAATGGATCCATGGCTTAGATCGGTGTCTTTCTCAAGTTCATCAATCGTAATACGTCTGTCTGACAGTAAAAGTTGGAATGAACATTTTGGAATATATTTACCCAACACTACATACTTTAAGTAAATAACGTTATCATATTAGACTATTTATATCGGGAAATGCAATAATTCTGACACCCGTTCAGTAAAATCAGTATCAACATACATGTTTGTTGTTATTATTAGTAACATCGTTCTGTGGCTGGTGTGGCTGCCGGTTTACCGGTGCTGGTGTCCGCGCACTTTCGCGACGAGTCCTTCAATTCCGTGAGTTTCCATTTATCAAGACTTTCGTATCATTACGAGCAGCTGTCAAAAGTATGAAAACTAATGTCAAAGACAGCAGAACGGTACATGTATACCGGTATTATTTAAAAAAAAAGAAGAAGTCTTAGACTAGTTTCTATGTTCAAATGCGTTGTATACCTCTATCAGCCAGTAGACAGTATCCCAGTATTGGCAGGACAGGAAGTAGGTGGCGCAGTTAGCGACGTAAACACTAATAGGAAGTCGATTTCGCAAGTTAGAAGTCTTGCAAAATATATGACATTATGGCACAACATTAGAAAAGGTTTGTATTTTTTTCTCTATGGGCGGTTATAGTATATGCATTTATGGTGTAAGTGTAGCAGGGTACCCTATAGTTATATCATTATTCATACATCATCATCATAATCATCTATATGTTCAATGTTTGTCTTGTCTACAGTTGAATATCAGTATCTAACTCTTTAAACAACTCAACACCCTTATTTTCAGTCTCTGGGAATCTCTCACCAGATCTTCCCCTTCAACCTTCTGTCTATCTTTAGACATTTTTTACACCTGTAGGGTTTCCCTCAGTCTATTTATATCTTGCATTAAGCACTTCCTTTGATGCTTAATGCAATCTGTCTTCTAATTGGCCACCCTGGTCCTCTACAGGTAGCTTCCTTCCATACCTGACTTCCTCCTCACTTCATGTGCTGCTGTTGAGGAGGAAGGACATTTTCTTTTCTTCAGGTATGGAATGGCCATATTTCAATCTGTTTTCATCTGCTTCTGTCAGAAATTAATATCTATATTAGGGTGCTGAATTAAATTGAATAATATATATATAATATCATTTAAAGTAATATTAAATTAGTAAATGGAATATTGATATTATAAAACTTGCTTGTAAAATAATTAACCACATGGTCCATTTTGGACCATGTGCTTTCCAAGTATCCTATAATGAACATATAACAGTAATTTAACATTAAAGTTAGTTTTAGTATAGTTTATCAATGGCTTTTGTACTTTTATATTTAAGATAAATAATACCTGTAAACTTGCAAATATATGACTTCATGTGCTGCTGTTGAGGAGGAAGGACATTTTCTTTTCTTCAGGTAGTTCTTCAACAGCAGCCACCCCCCTTGAAATAAATCCATTATCACCATCTGCCTGTGTCTGTGTTTCCCAACGGCCCGAGCCGGATAAAAACCACTACCCCGGCTACAAATTTGGCGCCCAACGTGGGGCCGTTGGCTGTCACTCTGGACACAGGCTTCATCAACTTCATCGTGTTCTGGGGGTAATCCTTCATCACTGTTGAAGGATTCTTCATTGAAGATTCAGGATGTTTCTTCCATGCAACTTGTGGAAGTTTTGTGTGTAGCGTTGAGCTATAACTCTGACTAAAATTAAATCTTGATCCTCAATCGTCAGTGATCTACACTTTGTTATGACGTTGAACTTTTCGTCTGCATCAGTGCTAAAATTGAGGTGCTTCCTCCAATTCCTGGAAGTGTGACTTTTATTTTAACTGATTTACATGTATTTGTCATTTTGTTCACACATGAACTTTTGATCTGTGAACTGTGACCATGAACTTTGTTTACATTCTGAACTAAATTTTATCAGAATGTCATTAGTTGACTGTTTCATTGTATATATATATATGCTTGATATGTTCATCACCATTACTTGAACATTTTTGAAACTTTATCTTTTCACACTTGTGATCATCATATTTTCCACTTAGGAAGCACTGTTGACAACTGTAAAGTTGTACAGCTGTGTGACCCACTTGTTGCCATTCTGAGTTATCATTGCAGAATTCTCATTTAATTAAATTCTTATTTAAAATCAACCTATATCTTTACAGAATTTTGATAAATTCTATTTATACTGCCCTTTAACTGTGATAGCTAATTGTGATATATTGTAATTTTCATCTTCATTCAATGAATTTTATTAAATTAATTTGCAGTTTACTGGTATAAGATAAGCCATTTAATTTGTTAAGTCACTTGGATACCTTTTGGCAAAGTAAGTACCCTAAAATAGTTATTTCATATTTCTTACTTTAAATTTCTCACTCTTCTTTCCTGTCTGAAATATTTTTCACTGCTGGGAAATTCCTTATCTGCTCAACTAACATTTGCCATATCATGTCTTGTCCTTGTGCCGTCCTATTCATTCATACCATTTCATCATCTTAGTTCATCATTCAAATCAAAACAAATTCATTACTCTTGTGTTGATTACTTCTCGTTCGCAACTTATATATTGCTTCATACTTAGTTCTTCCTATATATATTCCTGCTCGCAACATTTTGGTAAGATTGTTGTGATCTTTGCCGTAATTGACTTAGTTTATCCTACACATCTGCTTGGTAACCAGATTGTGGTAGCTTAGTCATGTAATATTTCTTATTACAACAAGTGGTCAGTTGTTCTTACACCTACCTTGCCACTTACCTTTTTCGTATTACTTACCTTAGCAAACTAAAGTTGTATTTTTCCCTTTTGTTCTGGAGACTTTGTCAGATACTTCGTATTTTGGTATTTGGTTTCTGCTTTTCCAGTTTAGCTCAGTGAGGACTTTTGGTTCCCTTACTTCTGTTTTTGGCTAGCTGCAGTTCATTGTTCTTGTACCTTGTGGTGCACTAGATGCTGAACTTCAGACGCATCCATTTTGTATCCTTTGGTGAGGAGCTCATAGTTTGTTGATGTTCAGATGTTTGTTGGATCTTAACTTGTGAGATTCTTGTCGCCTTTTAGGAGGTACTTCAGTTTTGATAGTGTCATATAGTTCATATTCCTCTCATATCAAACATCCTTGCACTTTAGTTTGTATCACCATGGCTGAAGCTAATGTAAGTGGGGACCCGGAGGTTGATGTGGTACTTAGCTGCCTTCAGCATCTGCATCCTTCGGTCCGCACTGGTGTGCTAAATAGACTAGCAGATGATATTGCAAATCAGCTGCAGCATCCCAATACGACATATCGTGTTACTGGTACTGGTGCACCAGGTCTTGGGTTGTCCAATACTTACACTATTCCACCTACAATATATACCAGTCCTAGGGTGGCATTACCTGTTCACTCCCCTAGGCCGGTACCTCATCTGCTTAGTCATACGCCACCATCAAGGTCACCTATGCCCACAGGTTCTGAGAATCTGTTTCAGATTTCTCCGGCGACTGTGAACCTTAGTCCTATGATGGACCTACCAGCTTCACTGCCTAGGCCTCATGGTTCAATTTACAACTTTGTTCAGCCTAGGGCAACTTCTACACCTTACCTGAATAGTTACCCATCACAACCTTCACACACACCGCATGAGTCTTGGCCTAGCCGCACTATTCCAACACCATATCCAGGTTATAATCCAACTACCTTTTATAGCCATAGTGTAGGTGCTCCTCCTAGACTTGTCACACCCTTTCAGCCTACTTACATGCCCATTATCAATTCTCCCAGTCCACGGTTGTCATCATTTTCTGGGGATGGGACCAAGGGTGAGGTCAAGTATAAGCAATGGCATTTAGAGATTGTTGGGTGTCGTAGGGAGAATGCATTCTCGGACACTTCAATTCTAAATGCCATGCGGAGGTCCGCCAAGGGTTCAGCTGCTGACCTACTTAGTGGGCTTTCAGAAACTGTTACCCTTGACACTGCTATTGAGCAGTTGGACTTAGTGTTTGGCAATGTGATGCCTGGCGAGACGCTTATGGAGCGTTTTTACACTGCCCGCCAGGAAAAGAATGAGTCTGTCGCTGTGTGGAGTTGCCGCCTCCGGGATTTGATCTCCAAGATAGAGGCATCTGGCACTTTACCACACAATGCTGCACCTAGCTTGCTTCGAAGCCGGTTCTGGATGGGTCTCACTCGTGATGACCTGAAGCAAGCGACTCGCCATCACTTTGATTCAGGTACGGACTATAACAAGCTGCTGCTTGCTGTCCGTAGGGTTGAGGAGGAGTTAGCCACCCCTGGGGATGCACAATCATGTCAATTGACTACCACTACAACTAGCAACAGACAACTGGATGATGTGCTATTCCGCCTAAAGGTGATTGATAAGAACCTTAGGTCTGTTGGGGATAGGGTTAACACCCTGGAGTATAAATCTCATAGGCCCTCAAATACAGCCCAGAATCAAGCCAATAAGGCCCAATCTCAGGCTCAGAATCTACCCCCTAGGTCTACCACTACAAATGTAGTTACACAAGGTAGCACATCACGTACACCATATGCTTCTCAATCACAGTTAGCCTCAAAAACTGAGGTACACTGTTATGATTGCGGGAAGATAGGGGTTAGGCGGCGTCACCCACAGTGCCCCGCTTTAAACTCCTAGGAGTCAATGTTATGGGGCGAACATTGGACTCCGACATTAGCTCCAATTCTGGGTTGCCATCAAATTTGATTGGTCCCGCAAACGTCACATCTGTTAGGGTAGAAGGCCACTTATGTAATGTTCTTGTAGACACAGGGTCCCAGGTTACCACTATGTCCGAGACATTTTACACAAATAACCTCCCTCAACATACACTCCATAGTCTAGGTTCACTCTTGAAGTTAAAAGGAGCCGGGGAAGCTAAGCTACCCTACTTGGGGTATGTTGAAGCTATAATCCTAATCCCTAGTGACTTCTTAGGTCAGGAAGTTGAGGTAACTATACCGATACTTGTAGTGCCCAATACTGACTACCACTTCAAGGTGCCTTTACTATTAGGGACAAATGTCATGACTGCTGCTGAAAGCCTGCATGGTGCACCAATAGCAGCCACTGCATCACCTTGGAGTCAGGCTCAGCAATGGCTCATTAGGCGTCGGGAAGACCTTAACCGGACTGAGTGTGTGCGGACAACCAAGCCAATTGTTATCCCTGCTTTATGTAATCAGATTATTGCAGGTATAAGCAGGGGTAAACCACCTCGGATTGGCATGCAGTTTTGTACTACAGCTGCCCCCACACTACCTGGTTCACTTAACCTTGTTAATGGGGTTGTGAATTTTATACCAGGACAGTCTACAAATAGGATTAAGGTTGAGGTTGCCAATCCATCTACCAAGGCTGTTACTATTCCAGCCAAGACAGTACTTTGTTGTTTAGAGCAAGTAGATGTCTTAGATGGTCTCTCCTCTACGGATGAGCCGGCTTTCACATCTGGCCCCGAGCCTAAAGACATTTTGAATGGCCATATTTCAATCTGTTTTCATCTGCTTCTGTCAGAAATTAATATCTATATTAGGGTGCTGAATTAAATTGAATAATATATATATAATATCATTTAAAGTAATATTAAATTAGTAAATGGAATATTGATATTATAAAACTTGCTTGTAAAATAATTAACCACATGGTCCATTTTGGACCATGTGCTTTCCAAGTATCCTATAATGAACATATAACAGTAATTTAACATTAAAGTTAGTTTTAGTATAGTTTATCAATGGCTTTTGTACTTTTATATTTAAGATAAATAATACCTGTAAACTTGCAAATATATGACTTCATGTGCTGCTGTTGAGGAGGAAGGACATTTTCTTTTCTTCAGGTAGTTCTTCAACAGCAGCCACCCCCCTTGAAATAAATCCATTATCACCATCTGCCTGTGTCTGTGTTTCCCAACGGCCCGAGCCGGATAAAAACCACTACCCCAGGAAGTTGAGGTAACTATACCGATACTTGTAGTGCCCAATACTGACTACCACTTCAAGGTGCCTTTACTATTAGGGACAAATGTCATGACTGCTGCTGAAAGCCTGCATGGTGCACCAATAGCAGCCACTGCATCACCTTGGAGTCAGGCTCAGCAATGGCTCATTAGGCGTCGGGAAGACCTTAACCGGACTGAGTGTGTGCGGACAACCAAGCCAATTGTTATCCCTGCTTTATGTAATCAGATTATTGCAGGTATAAGCAGGGGTAAACCACCTCGGATTGGCATGCAGTTTTGTACTACAGCTGCCCCCACACTACCTGGTTCACTTAACCTTGTTAATGGGGTTGTGAATTTTATACCAGGACAGTCTACAAATAGGATTAAGGTTGAGGTTGCCAATCCATCTACCAAGGCTGTTACTATTCCAGCCAAGACAGTACTTTGTTGTTTAGAGCAAGTAGATGTCTTAGATGGTCTCTCCTCTACGGATGAGCCGGCTTTCACATCTGGCCCCGAGCCTAAAGACATTTTCAATTTAGAAACCCTGGGTCAGATACATACTCCAGAGGAAATAGCAAAGCTTCGCGATCTTCTTAGTGAGTTTGATGACATCTTCAGCAAGTCTGATATGGATATGGGCCACACAGACTTAGTCACTCACAGGATTGAGCTAACTGATGAACGTCCTTTCAGGGAAAGACATAGGCGCATTCCACCTGCATTGTATCAAGAGGTTAAGGACCATCTGAAGAACATGTTGGATGCTAAGGTTATTCGTCCTTCTTCTAGTCCTTATGCCTCTCCCGTGGTTCTTGTTCGCAAAAGGGACTCGTCTTTACGTTTCTGTATAGACTATCGCCAACTTAATAGTCGTACAGTTAGAGACTCTTATGCTTTACCACGGATTGAGGAGACCCTTGATGCACTTCATGGTGCCAAGTACTTCACTTGTCTTGACCTGAAGTCGGGCTATTGGCAGGTCGAAGTTGCTGAGGAACATAAAGCCCGTACTGCTTTTACGGTTGGTCCATTAGGATTTTACGAGTGTAACTCGATGCCTTTTGGTCTCACAAATGCTCCCGCAACTTTTCAACGTCTTATGGAGAGATGTATGGGCGACATCCATCTCCTACAGTGTCTCATTTACCTTGATGACATCATTGTGTTTTCAAAGACCTTTGATGAGCATCTGGAGAGATTACGTGCAATCTTTCTTCGATTGCGCAAGAATGGCCTCAAACTTAAGCCTTCTAAGTGCCAGTTCTTGCAGACCTCTGTGAAATATCTGGGTCACGTAATCTCTGAGGAGGGTATCACGACAGACCCTGAGAAGATTGCGGCACTGGAGACCTGGCCAGTTCCACAGAATGTGGATGATGTTCGTCGTTTTCTTGGCTTCTCTGGATATTATCGTCGCTTTGTGCCTAATTATGCCAAAGTTGCAAAGCCCTTGACAAATTTACTTGTTGGTCAATCCGGCAAGAAAAGGAAAAATAGCAAACCCGACCAGAACTGGATATGGGGGGAGGAGCAGCAGTCGGCTTTCAGTGAGCTTGTTGGTAAACTTATCAGCGCTCCCATTTTGGCTTTCGCAGACTTCACTCAGCCATTCGAACTGCACATTGATGCAAGTGGCGATGGCTTAGGCGCGGTACTTTACCAAACCCAAAATAGCCAGAAACGAGTGATAGCCTATGCGAGCCGAGGGCTTTCCAAATCAGAGCGCAACTACCCAGCTCACAAATTAGAGTTTCTAGCTCTGAAATGGGCTGTCACCAGGAAGTTCCATGACTACCTGTATGGCAACCCATTCACCGTTAAGACCGACAACAACCCCCTCACTTACGTTTTAACATCAGCGAAATTGGATGCAACTGGACATCGTTGGCTCGCTGACCTTGCTGCTTACGACTTTTCTGTAGAGTATGTACCAGGGGCAAGGAACAAGGATGCTGATGCGTTGTCCAGGTTGCCACGTGAGGTCATGGATATCCAATCTGTGTCTGCGGTTTGCAACAGTCAGCAGACGTCTAGTGTTGTAGAGACGCTCTCACTTTGTCATGAGGTATTGAACTGTGTTTTAGCAGTTGATGATTTCGAGTCTACCAATGTTGGGACTGATCATCAGATGCTATCTTGTCAGCAGGCGGACCCCTCAATCTGCACGATTGTGGACCTTCTCCGTAAAGATCAGCGCCCTTCAAAGGAGTCTCTTAGGTCATTTGATCGTGACACAGCTTCAATCCTCAGGCAGTGGGATGCTCTCTCCATCAATAACAATCTCCTTTATAGGAGACAGAAGACTACAGAAGGTGATTATCCCTACTTTCAACTCATTGTCCCAGAGCCTCAACGAGAATCCGTCATTACTCATCTTCATGACGGGATGGGGCATCTGGGTAGGGACAGGACTGTGGCTCTCCTACGGACGAGGTTTTATTGGCCAGGAATGATGGGAGATGTCGAGAACCACATTCGTAGCTGCCAGAGGTGCATTCTTCGGAAAGCTCCTAATCAGACTGAGCGCGCACCATTGGTCAACATTCAGACCACTCAACCCATGGAAATGGTGTGTGTTGACTATCTCAGTCTGGAACCTTCATCTGGTGGTTACGAAAATGTTCTGGTCATTACTGACCACTTCACCAAGTATGCTGTTGCGATTCCAACTCGTAATCAAACAGCGCGAACAACAGCAAAGGCCTTGTTTGAGCACTTTATCGTACACTATGGCCTCCCTGAAAGGTTACATTCAGATCAGGGACGGAATTTCGAAAGTGATGTTATCAAACAAATGTGCAGCATACTTGGGATACAGAAAACAAGGACAACTCCCTATCACCCCATGGGGAACGGGTTATGTGAACGGTTTAACCGGACACTTCTTGGGATGCTCGGGACTCTGCAGGATCAGGAAAAGGCACGTTGGAAGGACCATATTGCTCATGTGGTCCATGCCTATAACTGTACCTTGCACGAGTCTTCTGGGTTCACGCCCTACTTTCTCATGTTCGGCAGACATCCTAGACTGCCTGTTGATGTTGCCTTTGGCACGTCTCTCGCCAACACTTCATCGCCATCTTATACGCAGTTTGCTGCTGATTTGAAGCGCAAGTTGACAACTGCGTATGAGCTCGCTACTCAAAACATGGACAAGGCCCGGGCCAAACAGAGGAAGACTTATAATCTGAAGGCTCGTGGTGCTACTGTTAAGGTAGGTGATGTTGTGTTGGTCCGCAATGTCAACATTCGTGGGAAACAGAAGCTTGCCGACCGATGGGAGAAAGATTTCTATGTGGTGGAATCACAGCCGAATTCTAATGTTCCTGTGTTTAAAGTCCGCAAGGAAGGCACTAGGGAGCATCGTGTACTTCACCGCAATTTACTCCTTCCCATTGGTTCGGATGGCCGTCCCATTCCTAAACCTCGGAGCCCTCCGCCTTCTCTAGGAGCTTCCGCTGTACCTGGTGATACCTCCAACACCGCTTTGGAGATTTCTACAACCGACCTGGATGTGGAAATTCCTTTATCTCCAGTGCCTGGGGGTTCTCCATTGGGTCAGCCGGTTGAAACTCCTTCGTTTCCAAGGTCACCACCAGCTCAATTATCTGGTGTTCCCTCTTCAACGACGCCATCTATGGTGTTGCCGTCACTCGAGTTGCCTGGAGGAATTTCGACTTCCCCAGTGCCTTCCAGCCCTTCCACTTCTGTTGTTCCAGAATTATCTTCTGTCACCCCACCAGTGGTTACAAGACCTGGCAGGTCACGCCAGAAACCAAAGTGGATGACTGACGGTCAATGGGTGGTGAAACAGAACATGGTTTGGGTATAGTTCTCTACTTAGTCCATTGTATATATGTTTGAGCACATGTTATTGCTTTCTCAGGTTTAATTTTCTGCAACCTTTTGTTATCCTGCTCCTTTCCTTGGCTGTTCGTCTGTTTTCAGCTGCGTATGGTGAGGGCACCATTCCCAAAAGGGGGGTGCGTGTAGCAGGGTACCCTATAGTTATATCATTATTCATACATCATCATCATAATCATCTATATGTTCAATGTTTGTCTTGTCTACAGTTGAATATCAGTATCTAACTCTTTAAACAACTCAACACCCTTATTTTCAGTCTCTGGGAATCTCTCACCAGATCTTCCCCTTCAACCTTCTGTCTATCTTTAGACATTTTTTACACCTGTAGGGTTTCCCTCAGTCTATTTATATCTTGCATTAAGCACTTCCTTTGATGCTTAATGCAATCTGTCTTCTAATTGGCCACCCTGGTCCTCTACAGGTAGCTTCCTTCCATACCTGACTTCCTCCTCACTTCATGTGCTGCTGTTGAGGAGGAAGGACATTTTCTTTTCTTCAGGTAGTTCTTCAACAGCAGCCACCCCCCTTGAAATAAATCCATTATCACCATCTGCCTGTGTCTGTGTTTCCCAACGGCCCGAGCCGGATAAAAACCACTACCCCGGCTACAAATTTGGCGCCCAACTCGGGGCTGAGCACGTTCATATTAAATTTGAGCAAAATAAGCCTCAGTACCCTACTATGCGGCCCGGGACGTGCCTTCTGTTGACGGGGGAGTATGTAGCTGGGCGTGGAGTCATCCCACAGATGACATCCTTACCTTGTCAGATTGCTGACGGGGTTAACCTCTTTGGTCATGTGGACAAGGCATCCGACCTCCGCTCAGAAGGTCCGTGGTTCGAATCCCATCACGGGACTCGGAAATTTTATGCCGCTACATAAGGGATGACTGTGCTATGTATCTTTGACCGAGAAAAGTCAGTTCGTCTCCTCCGTCTCGTCCTGTGACAGTGTTCCACTCCAGTCGTAGAAGGTAGACTGAACAAACATGTTTGTGGAAAAAACATACATGTCACTGACTAAAGAAAGATGGGAATTCGTAGATGTTAACCTATTGTTTACTGGGCCTCGTTTCTTAAAGTCCAGTATTTCAAACAGACTGAACATTATTGCAGTTCATAGTTCTAAGCGTCTGTTCGCCGAAGCACGCGACAGTCTTCATTAGATTTGTAACGTAATCCTGTTTGTGAGAAGGCCAGGGTCACTGATACTTGATAAACAAAACATGGCAATATTTTACTCCATCGATGCTACGTTCTGATATCTCTCCCATCACAATGACATGTTATTTAGAGAATGGGTCACATGAACAACAGATCTTTCGCCCAGAGCTGCAGTATGGGTAGACGAGATCCTTGTTTGTTTGTTAAATACGGCACCCAGCTATATGACAACATTCTGTAAATTATTGTCAAGTCTGGACCAGACAATCCAGTGATTGACATCACAAGCATTGATCTACGCATTTGGGACAGGATGACATGCATTAACCAAGCCTGACACTAGTGACAGTCTAATGCTTCTAGTTCATGCACTATATAAGTGCAATAATCTAAAGCTCCATTTCAACTCACACCACCACAATGAAAGATCACTAGCCATTTACGATTATGTCACAATGTGTGAAGCCCATTTCTGGTGTCCACTGCTGTGATATTGCTAAAACTAGTAAAACTATACTCACTTTATGAATGTTTATATATGAGTATGGCTAGATCACGCACAGTGCATTTGTGCAAAGTGCTTCCACACTGACAACCTTGTTTCATAGATTACAAATGTGAAGCATTTGTTTTTTAGAAATTCTCTTGAAAAAAGAATAAAATGGATAAGAAGAAGGACCCAGATGAGGAGGATAGCAAAACCGAGAAAGATGAAACTAAGGAGGGTGAAACTGAAAGAGAGGCTTTGACCTCTAACCTTGATAATGGCCGGGCTGGAAAACAGATTGAGGAAGCTGACAATGACTTGACCAAGACGGAAGAGAATGCATTGAACAAGATGCGCCGTCAGCGGTCGCAGTATTCCAATGCTGGAGATGAGCTAGACGAAGAAGCAACTCACATGGTAGGTCATCACCTGGGAACATCAGTTATATGATTGCAATGCATGGTAAGGTAATATGATGAGAATTTCACTAACTTGTTTGTTCTTGACTTTGTCATAATCAATAATCATGATAATACCATTTATACTAAAATTTAGCAATTAAGGATGAAAAATAATTGCTGTTAAGGGGTCTTTGAAGATGATTGACTTTGAGTAACTCAAGCAGTTAATTGGTCTACTGCATATATTGTTATTTGTTTCCTACAGTTTTGAGCACTGAGCAGGGAGTCATTCTTTACTCGTCAATATCATTGGTCCACCTGTTATTCCTTGTACAGTGAAACCTTATTAGTCTGGACTACTGGTGATACTGTTCGGAATGTTGACTTGTATACAAGGAATATTACTCAAGACCAATGTTTTGAAACTCACTTGGAATGATGGGATGGGAAGGCGGACCAATGATATTGCATGTTCTTAGTAGTAAACATTATCTAATCACATTAACCATGTTAAAATCACAAGAACTCAGCAAACATGAATGTCCATCTATAAGATGTATCTCAACCATGTCAACTGTGAACTTAGATTGGTGCTGACGCCAGAACTCATTCAATGATGTATCCGTGGCAACTTGATTGTTGGTGTTAGTGTTTCCTAGATCAGGGTTAATGGACATGATGTATGTCAGCCATGTTCTCCAACATACTGCTCATCTGTTCCACGTTACTATGAATGTGTGTGTTTTGTAGCAGCGAGTCATGAAGATGACTGGTCACTGGTTTATGAAATCATGATATTGTTATTCACATTTCAGTTTGTTTCCTGACGCCAGTCTGATGGACTAGTCAGGTGGTCAGCAGATTATTCATGTGTTATGTTCACTCACTTTCTCATGTTCTTCCTTGTATTTGTTTGCGGTAACCATGGTAACAGTTGGAAGACCAAAATCTAGAAACTTGTTTGTCTGCCCATAACGAGTGACCTATAGGTAATCAAGTGACCCAGTTCCTGACAGTTTTTTTTGTTTTGAAGTCTGATCTTATGGCACGGAGATTTAAATAACAAACAGAAATGATGAGAAGCTTTAGAAGTTTTTCTGTATCAATCCATCAAAAGCATCCAGCCATTGTATAAGAAGTTTAATAAGGTTTTAAGGTATTGTTTGAATCTTGGACTGTCCTTCCCCCCCTCCCTCTAACATGCAACATTAGGGTTGTGATAGGGAACCTGTCACTCTGTTGCTTATTTTCAAGCACTGGAAATGTATGTATGGACAGATTGGCCAACCTAATGACCTACACATCATGACCTAGATATACTGACCATGACCTTGATATACAGACAATGACCTAGATATACTGATTATGACCTACGTATACCGACCATGACCTAGATATACCAATCTATATAGGTCTGAAATGCCAGAGAGGGAGGAGCAACTCGTATTGTTTGTTAGGATGAGCATGACACTTTCATCAGAGGATGTTCATGGTTTCAGATCCTTTCATTTTCTACAACATTGATTTTCAAATTTAATAAAGCTAGAGAAGTATGTCCTTTGCAAACATGGAAATATCCTGATGCCATTCGTCTCTTGCAATTTCATTGCTTTGTAATGGCACCATTGGTTTTGTACAATATTGCACTTGTTACTTTGTATATGGTGACTGTTATTGTTCTTCTTGTTAACTCCTGGCTTGTGTCTGCGCTGTTAACATGGTTGTCAGTAAGTTTTAGCTGTTTGAAATCATTACATGAGTATTCAATGTTGGTGATCTAGGGACACAATAAAACAGTCATTGGCTTTGCATCGTTGTGGCCTTCAGACCACTGGCAACACAGGGTGAGTCCAACATCAAGCGACCATCTTGCTTCTTACTTAACTCCAATTTCTACCCTTGCCAAACTAGACTGGAATAATGAAGTTATATTTTGGTTGTACTAACGAGTATATGCATAATCCAATCAAAATCGCATAACGAAATAGACATCCAGTTCGTAAACAACATGGATTTCAAAGTGCAGATTTCAGTCGACTGCAGGATGTGCAAAGGATCCGTTCCGTCAACTGGGTTTCGACAGATTTTTTCGGAATCTTTTCATGTGTTTAATCAAGGGGCTTGCATGATGCACTTCACAAAGTAAGACCTGTTTTGCTACCATATAGATCTTGATCATCTATCATATCGTCTTGACTGGGTGCTGCCATTTTGTTTGAAGCAAATGCAAGTGATATGCAAGGTTGAATCTGATTGGTCAATAAGAGGGGCATAGAAGGGACATAACTTGCAATAGCCACTGATGGCGCTACAATCGAGCCCAGAAATTCCAGCCTAGTTTGGCAAGGGTGGAAACTGGACTTTTGTAGTCAGTTAACTAACTCCCTTGCCTTAAAAAAGATGCCATCTACTGGACATGCTAGATGAACTTGTTCTTTGTTTATATTCAGTATCACTGTGACTTATATCGATTGTGTAAACATGATCTTTTTCTATCAGAGTAGGATGCTGGTTAGGGGTTAATTTATGTAATAATACTGTCATTTTGTAATTGGAGAAGAATTGTTACAACAGTCCTAAACGTGTGAGCATGATCTTGTCTATTTCTGTGTGAACTAGGCTGCAGCACCTGCCAGCTCACGGCACACTGACATCCGGTCTCGTCAGTATCGGAAGGTAATGGGTTTAATCTGGCTGGTGACAGCCTTCTGCTTCTCCCTGTATGTATTGGGTTTTTTAGTTTCTTCTGTGAAGGGTCACTGTTGAGCACATAGACATGAGTTGAAAAAGAGGAGAATGTCTTGTTTGCACTACTCCTCCCACCTGCTCAGCTAGTTCCTCGACCTACATTCAAGTCAACACCTTCTGGGACTCTTTTAAATACAGCAAATTTTGTATTCATCTGATTTCATGCAAAGAACACATCTTGAAATGGAAATGCTATAGTCTTGATAATGGTTTAATGCCACAGGTGCTGTGTCACAAGATCTCCCGCAGCACTGACCTGTGAGATTGAGTCGGGGCGAGCCGAGGGGAACATATCGTATGTCAGGGATTTGTCCCAGATTCCAAACTAAGTGTCTTTAGCAGGCAATTTTGAAAAAATAGTTAATTTACTCCAAGATTTTTGTAAATATTTTCTTCAGAAGTACTTTGCATTCAATGCAACAATGTAAAACTAAATATTAAAGCCTTTTCCTCGTACTGCTGACCTCAGCAATAACTACACGGCATTAGTTGCAAATGTTCTGATTGGGAAATTTTTACTGACATTTGCTGTAGACTTGTGCCGAATGTAGGCCTCAGAGCAGGTCTGGATAAGTCCCTGGTGGTTGTGGATGTGGGATAAGGTCTCCCATTGGATGAAACCATGTATTATGCACTGGCACTATGAGCAGTGATAAGTGATACAGAATGTTCAATTTGGAGGAGGGTGTTTAATTTATTAATTTACTAATTATTTCTGATCCTGAGACAATGGTATGCAGTTTCTTTCATTCTTCAATATCTATAATACAGAGTGAATCGTGATTGCACCTAGTTTAGTGCACCCACTAGCTATGGTCACTTGTTTAGAGTTACTTCCCTTGATGCGCTTCTTATTGTAAACACCATATTGAAAGCTTGTCTCAGTTGGGCTTGTCACAGACAATTACTTTCTAAGATTTTTCACCATTGATTTTGCATATTTTTAGATCTTAAGCTCATCTTTAGTTGTGGTGCAATTTCATTGCATGTGTTCATAGCATATTATTTTGAGTGTTGGGCAGTCATCCTAGCCATCAAGATCTCCTTTTCCACATCAACTTTCAGTATTTGTTTCCCTGGTTCCGGATCCTTGAGCAGGAGATCTCGATGCTCTGGCAATCAATCAGGCAAATTTTCATGTTTAGATGTTTTCGCTTCTAGTCCTTCCATTGGTGACCCGTGAAGATTCCGGGGTAGAATAGGTCTTCAGCAACCCATGCTTGCCGTAAAAGGTGACTATGCTTGTCGTAAAAGGCGACTAACGGGATCGGGTGGTCAGGCTCGCTGACTTGGTTGATGCATGTCATCGATCCCAATTGCATGGATCGATGCTCATGATGTTAATCACTGCATTGTCTGGTCCAGACTCGATTATTTACAGACCGCCGTCATATAGCTGGAATATTGCTGAGTGCGGCGTTAAACAATAAACCAACCAACCTTCCATTGCTACTGCAGGGGGTAGGATACACAGCAGCTCTGTCTCATTTCGGTAGCGCCTTATTGGCCGAGGTGGATGTGGTTACCAGAACTCCTCACTGTTGCAGGAAGACCAGCGTTGGATCGGCCGCTGTGTCACATATTCGTCAGCCTCACACCAGCAGAAGGTCGGAGGTTCAATCCCCGATTGTGTCACACCAAACGATGTAAAAGATGATACTTGTTACCCTACCTGGTGTTTGTCATTAGGCAATATAACAAGTATTGTTTGTTTTGGTGTCAGTATGCTGTGTCTGTGTTTGGTATCAATGTCAAACTGCAGAATAGTATCTCAGTAGGCTAGCATTGTAAAACCGATCTGGTCTGGGCTAGTCCAAGGAGTGACACACACACAACCGTGCATGCCCTTCTCTATGTAAGTGCAGTAATCTTGAACATGACTGAAAAGAAGTGTATGTTCGAAGTTTCAAGGATTTATTGTCCAGAGCACGTGGTTACAGAATGGTGTGGAGTGCCATCTTGTTTTTCATTCAAAACTTGAAAATTGGGAATTGTATGCGGAAAGTCAAAACTAAAAGTGGAACGAAAATTAATCTGTGGAACTACAATCCTTCACAACAGTGACGACCCCATTTCTCCCACCTCATCTCCCACCTCATCTCCCACCTCATCTCACACCAAATAGTCTTGAGTATCGACACGTGTGGCTAATCTGCAAAGGGCATAAACGTCACATGGTCCCTCCTTGTCGTGGTTGCTGTCCTTCCTTGGCGATAAGGGGCGGTCGGGTAGCCTAGTGGTTTAAACGTTCGCTCGTCACACCGAAGACCCGGGTTCGATTCCCGACATGGGTACAATGTGTGAAGCCCATTTCTGGTGTCCCCCGCCGTGTTATTGCTGGAATATTGCTAAAAGCGGCGTAAAAGCATACTCACTCACTCACTCCTTGGCGATACAGATGCAAGATGAAGGGAGGTAACTCTGATCTAGTGGCCATTGCCAATGGATGCGATTTTGATGATACAAAAAATGAAGGAAATTTCATGGTGTCGAATGGGCTAATCATGAAATAGTAGATTTCTATAATCTTGCATTTTTTTTCTGTCATTATTGCACAATATCTAACAAACTAACATTGGAGTGGTTGACTTAGTGAACAGAAATATGTATGAAATTGTTATATTTTTAATGGATTGTCTAATTTTGTAAAATGATTTTATCAACTTTTAATTGGAAATTCTTCTGTATGACTTCAAAACACCTTTTAGACATTTTGGATTTCATTGTCAGAAGAAACAAACAGATCTGGCTTGTGGCTGCCCTTGCTACCTGTGTGATGAGACTAGGGTCTGACAATGTACTTGGAGATCATTACATTTGTAAATTGATTTAGATTCACCTCGCTTACAGACAATTGTACCTTTTCAGGCCAATCATTGTGCCTGCTTCTAACACTGATGTGCCTTCCATGTTAATGTTTGATAGTCTTTTTCCTGTTGACTCCGTGTTGTGTGTAGTTGTTACTCATATCCAATGTCTTGTTCATCAACCGGGGGTCACCTTCTCCAACATTATGTGTAGGCTGATTTCAGCCTGTCAGTGTGTATGTATTTTTATTTTGTTATGGCTGAGAAGTCATATTTCACTGATCCTTGTATTATGCTCTACCTGCTTTAATCTTGGTAAGTTGACCATTGTTGTGTAGGGTCAGGGCTGATCCAGGGGCTGTGATGTCATCATCAATACTCTTAACATGCTTAATGTGTTCACTTCAGTAAATAGCACAGACCGCTTGTTTCTAATCATAACAAACTAAACAATTTAAGAATGGGGCTCATTTTACTCCACCATACTACCAAACCCAATGGCTTCAAGTAAAATTCCTTCGAAACTATTGATTGCGTTAAAGTTGCTAGTATTTCTTTTGGCAATGTGTTTTTTTTCAACATGTTCAGTCCTAACCATGCTCATAATTGGGATTACAAGTAATTTATCTGAGATAAGGCAAACAGATTTGTAATTCCAGACAAATGTTTGACAGTATGGAAAAGAATCCAAAGAGTTAACATTGACAAATGTATATTATATACCTAGTATGTGTATTGAGCAGTGTGTGTACAGTGTGGTCAGTTGGTAGTTTGCAGACTTAGTCTTATACACAGGAGGAAGAGGACACAGTATAAACAGTTACCATGGTTACAGAACTATGGGAAACAATTCTCCACAATCATACCAGAACAATTTAAGGATTGATTTACTTTCCCTCTTTGAAAACAATGATAAAGAAATATGCCATGTCCTCCCCAATAGGTTGTATTTTCACAATATACTTTTGATTTCCTTTCTGTTTGAATTGCTTTTTGCCCCTCCTTTAATCCCTCCTGCCTTCAGAAATGTTTGGGTGAATTCTTAAATCAAATCATTATTTTGTTCTGGCCTCATGATTTCGTTTATAAAATGTTGGTTAAATATTTACCGTTACTACATCAATTTCAGGAGCTGCCGTCAAGTGCTGACAAGTGGGAGCCGGTATTGACTGTTTGCTTGCTACTGACATACATGTACTCTGTCTGTCCACTCACTCCGAATGTCCACACCTTGTCCACTTGTCTAACTTGTCAGTCAAATAACCTTCACTTGCCAACAACTTCCATAGATTAAATAATGTATATTGACATTTTTGACATTGGAACATGTCTTCTGTATGGTCTGAACCATCATACAAATACTTGTATTTGTTGTATGAATAGGACATGCTTGTAAAACATCCTTATACAACGGCTGGAGACCTATTCCCAATGATTGTGACTTCTTCCTTATGATGGACAAATAGCGTGTTCAGAAGAATAAGAAGTCCAAGAGAAGTTGTCATTGTAGACATAGCACTAATGTCAGCACCGCCGTCATATAGCTGGAATATTGCTGAGTGCGGCGTTAAACAACAAACCAAACAAAAACTAATGTCAGCATGTTCTTTAAAACAGGGATTCTTCAGGCAAAAATACAGCTCAACATCCTCTCATCATACTCAGCATCATTAACTGTTTTGTCATTTAGTTGCTTTTTATAAACATTTGTATGTGTCTCTAACTCTTCAAGTTTCTTCTCTGGTCCTTATGATAGACCCACACACATGTATATCTCAATGTGTGGCATGTGATTCACTTTGGCAATTTACACCATGCCTAAATATTTTAATCATTTTAGAAATTGACTGAAGAATCTGTATTTAACATATTGTCTGAAACCTATTAAAAGTTCAAATGGGCTTGAATCATCACAATATCATAATTATGCTTGGATTAGAAGCACAAAAAACCCTGTTATATGTCGACTTTTGTTTTCTTTTAATTCCATCATTTTCAGTCCCTGGATGATGATATTCAATATCAAAATGTTTGGAATTATAAAATAAATGGAAATATTTTTCAATCAATTTTTATATTGCCTAAGTGAAAATTTCACTGATTTCACACATTGACTGTAACATATTCTATGTATTCTTTTTTCATTAACTCACTTACTTGGTTGGATGATTGGTAATGACTGACTAATTAACACCATGAGACTCCTGCTGGTGACACAGGAAATAGGGGGTTAGAATTAGGTTTACAATGCATCTATAAATAATGATTGAGCAAGACTGTTACACATTTTTGGAAGAAATAGTGAACTTAAGTACTTGTCAATTAACTTTGATGAATTGTATTAGTTTATATGGATGATCATAATGGTTTTCATTATCACATTGTCTTCAGTAAATTGAGATTTGGTCAAATTGTAAAATTCAAAGTTATCCTTGTAGAATTGATTGCGGCTGTTTAGCATCTCTTTTAGAATGATGCAGTTCATCATGATCATCAAAATTTCAAATTAATACGTAAGGTTCCGATCAACTGATTTGCTTTACATTTGTCAGAGGGGCGATTGGGTAGCCTAGTGGTTAAAGCGTTCATTCGTCACGCCGAAGACGCGGGTTCGATTCCCGACATGGGTACAATATGTGAAGCCCATTTCTGGTGTCCCCCCGCCGTGATATTGCTGGAATATTGCTCAAAGTGGCGTAAAACCTCACTCACTCACTCACTTACATTTGTCAGCCCGTTAAAGGAACAGTACTCCCCTTTGTTGGTATCCTTCCATAGTGCAGCCCTTGTACAGAGGTGTCTGTGCTTGTAGATTGGAGTTAGTACGGCGACGTCCCTGCTTCTTTTGAGATGAGTGTGACTAGTTCAGTGCTCCAGATAATTTTTCAACCAATTGAGTACAGTACTGGGTGACGTTGTTCAAAACAACTGTAGCGCTACAACTGGTGTGAGTTTAGGTTCAGGAATGAGTATTAAAATCACCTGAGTCGTTATGTGCTGATGAGTACTGGACATATTATTTCAAACAAACTAGAACACTACTGCTTGTGTGTCGAATTGATGAATTCTGGTATGATAATTGTAATCCATCAGTATTTGACTAGTTTTCATCCATATAATATGCTGATGCGGCATCTATCTGGAGCACTGTAGTTTATTGGTTAGTTGTCCTGGGTCCCTTGTCTGCACCTGCCGAAGCATGTCAACACTTGTGTTGTGAGACCGTTCTCTTGTGAACTGAATCTGATTGGTTATTCAGAGGTATCAAACCACAACAGTATTTGATTTTTACATCTAAGTTGTCAATCCTGCATTCAGACTCACTCACTAGGCTATAGATATGAAGATTGCAAGTTCGATCAACTGAAGTATTTAGACATTTGTCTGGTCTTAGTTTCTTACATCCTTCGTCACATTTCCTAATGTAAAGGGGGCACGGGCGGCCATGTCATCAAAGGTTGTGGGTTCCAATCCCAGTTTGCCCTGATTATGTTTCTAGGTTTGTCAGCACCATACCCCTGCTCGTGGGTTTCACCGAAGTGGTAAACATCTGAGACCTGCATCACTTCGGGCTTTCCTCCTAAATTAAGCTGACACGCCATGATATGACTGGAATACTGTTAAATCAAACGGGGTTAGATCAAACTCACTCACTCATAATGTAGATTAAGTTCAAATTCAAATTAAATCTCTAGTGAATGACTTTCTATAGAATATCTGAGACGGAGATTATTCTGCGAAATGGCCTCGTAAGAATAATAAGGTGACACCACTCAAATTTATCAATGATTGTTAAGATGCACGCTTTTTACCCTCCTGATTCTGACACTGCATATAGAACTGATTGGACTCTATCTTTGTCCTCATTTGTACGATGACACGACAAAGCCTCTGTATTGACTGAAGCATGATGTGGTACCTCCACTCTCCTGAAGCATGACGAATCTAAAGAGGACAAGCTTGAACATTTAATCCTGCCAATGTGGATGATTTGGATCATGTATTAGTCTAGAGATGAAAGGTTACCCAATAGTTCTTCATTGCATTGTGATGTTGTGATGTAGTAGACCTCTAGGAGATGGTCACGTGATGTCACAGTGTTACTGTCAGCAAGGAGTAGGGACATGTCACAGTGTTACTGTCAGCAAGGAGTAGTGGTAATTCAGTGTAGTATTGTGTCCTTGTACAGACATGTCACAGTGTTACTGTCAGCAAGGAGTAGTTGTAATTCAGTGTAATATTGTGTCCTTGTATGGACATGTCACAGTGTTACTGTCAGCAAGGAGTAGTTGTAATTCAGTGTAATATTGTGTCCTTGTATGGACATGTCACAGTGTTACTGTCAGCAAGGAGTAGTTGTAATTCAGTGTAATATTGTGTCCTTGTATGGACATGTCACAGTGTTACTGTCAGCAAGGAGTAGTTGTAATTCAGTGTAGTATTGTGTCCTTGTATGGACATGTCACAGTGTTACTGTCAGCAAGGAGTAGTTGTAATTCAGTGTAATATTGTGTCCTTGTATGGACATGTCACAGTGTTACTGTCAGCAAGGAGTAGTTGAAATTCAGTGTATATTGTGTCCTTGTATGGACATGTCACAGTGTTACTGTCAGCAAGGAGTAGTTGTAATTCAGTGTAATATTGTGTCCTTGTATGGACATGTCACAGTGTTACTGTCAGCAAGGAGTAGTTGTAATTCAGTGTAGTATTGTGTCCTTGTATGGACATGTCACAGTGTTACTGTCAGCAAGGAGTAGTTGTAATTCAGTGTATATTGTGTCCTTGTATGGACATGTCACAGTGTTACTGTCAGCAAGGAGTAGTTGAAATTCAGTGTAATATTGTGTCCTTGTATGGACATGTCACAGTGTTACTGTCAGCAAGGAGTAGTTGTAATTCAGTGTAATATTGTGTCCTTGTATGGACATGTCACAGTGTTACTGTCAGCAAGGAGTAGTTGTAATTCAGTGTAGTATTGTGTCCTTGTATGGACATGTCACAGTGTTACTGTCAGCAAGGAGTAGTTGTAATTCAGTGTATATTGTGTCCTTGTATGGACATGTCACAGTGTTACTGTCAGCAAGGAGTAGTTGTAATTCAGTGTAATATTGTGTCCTTGTATGGACATGTCACAGTCTTACTGTCAGCAAGGAGTAGTTGTAATTCAGTGTATATTGTGTCCTTGTACGGACATGTCACAGTGTTACTGTCAGCAAGGAGTAGTTGTAATTCAGTGTAATATTGTGTCCTTGTATGGACATGTCACAGTGTTACTGTCAGCAAGGAGTAGTTGAAATTCAGTGTAGTATTGTGTCCTTGTATGGACATGTCACAGTGTTACTGTCAGCAAGGAGTAGTTGTAATTCAGTGTAATATTGTGTCCTTGTATGGACATGTCACAGTGTTACTGTCAGCAAGGAGTAGTTGTAATTTTAGTGTATATTGTGTCCTTGTACGGACATGTCACAGTGTAACTGTCAGCAAGGAGTAGTTGTAATTCAGTGTAATATTGCGTCCTTGTACGGACATGTCACAGTGTTACTGTCAGCAAGGAGTAGTTGAAATTCAGTGTAGTATTGTGTCCTTGTATGGACATGTCACAGTCTTACTGTCAGCAAGGAGTAGTTGTAATTCAGTGTAGTATTGTGTCTTTGTATGGACATGTCACAGTGTTACTGTCAGCAAGGAGTAGTTGAAATTCAGTGTATATTGTGTCCTTGTATGGACATGTCACAGTGTTACTGTCAGCAAGGAGTAGTTGTAATTCAGTGTATATTGTGTCCTTGTATGGACATGTCACAGTGTTACTGTCAGCAAGGAGTAGTTGAAATTCAGTGTATATTGTGTCCTTGTATGGACATGTCACAGTGTTACTGTCAGCAAGGAGTAGTTGTAATTCAGTGTAATATTGTGTCCTTGTATGGACATGTCACAGTGTTACTGTCAGCAAGGAGTAGTTGTAATTCAGTGTAATATTGTGTCCTTGTACGGACATGTCACAGTGTTACTGTAAGCAAGGAGTAGTTGTAATTCAGTGTAATATTGTGTCCTTGTATGGACATGTCACAGTGTTACTGTCAGCAAGGAGTAGTTGAAATTCAGTGTAATATTGTGTCCTTCTATGGACATGTCACAGTGTTACTGTCAGCAAGGAGTAGTTGTAATTCAGTGTAGTATTGTGTCCTTGTACGGACATGTCACAGTGTTACTGTCAGCAAGGAGTAGTTGTAATTCAGTGTAATATTGTGTCCTTGTATGGACATGTCACAGTGTTACTGTCAGCAAGGAGTAGTTGAAATTTAGTGTAGTATTGTGTCCTTGTATGGACATGGGCCTACTGGCATGTAGGACTGGCTATCGATACAGATCATAGAGATCTATAATTGTTAGATAAATATCGATCAATTATCAATAAATATTGGAGAAGTAACTTTGAACAAATCTGCAACAAAAAGTCCGAAAGAAAACAACATGTTTCACTCCACTGGTGAGTGGTGGAACATTTATGCATGAATTACATTTATGGCATGTGAACTTTGAGGTGTGTTGATTTGATATCTCTAAACAATACATTTGAAACAATGCAAATGAAGACGAGGATGACATGCAGCCCTAAGAGGCTGATCTCCATGTGTCTAAAGTAGAGATGATAGAATAGATACATCTATGCAATTATTATTTTTTGCTGATCATTTGTATAAATGGTAACCTGTGTCGCAGGAAATGTTGAAGTGTTGCTGAAGCTTGAGTGGTTCTGCTGTTATATCGTGGCACACTATTGACTGTTGTGTCAGGTTTGAAGCTGTGAAGCCCTATCTACGATGTTGCTATGAGTGGCATAAACCCCTACTCACTCACCCCGGACAATGAGGTGCACATTCTTCCCAGTAGATGGCTCTGACTTGCTTGAATGGCTGTTATGTTGCAGCTGGCACTGGATGCTTCAGACCCCGACATGGACGGCATGGCGACCACCACCTTCATCAATGGGCCGGAGCCACAGCCACTAGACACTAATCCCAGGCCGGTCATGGGGACCACCATCTCCTTCAGCGAGCCGAACCCACCGCGACTGGACACCAAACCCAGGCCGCCTCCATATGCATCCATAGGTAAGATGGTGGTGAGGAAGCCGAGTGGTAAAAGTATTCGCTTTTCAACCCAAGGCCAGGGTTCGATTCCTCACACAAACTGTTTGAAGCGGAATCCTCACATGATATTGCTGGAATATTGCTGAAAATTGTTAAGCAGCACTCTCCCACTCCGATGGGTTAGAGACGAGCTTCTGGTCCAGACTATGGTTTGACTCAGAGAACTCTAAGTGCATGAGTGGCCCAGTTGTCCAAGATTTCAGCTCCTGGTCCAGACTTTAGTTTGACTCAGACTAATCTAGGAGCACGGTTTGCCAGGTGTTCTAATACAATGCACCATACTGTGAGAATTTGGGATCTTAGGTACCAGGATAAAGATGTGGTCACAAACCCAATATTTGCCCTGCTTAGGTGATGTGTTGTGTGCATATGGTGGGTTGCATCCTTAGTGTAGCCTGTAAACCCCCCACACACACATGCAGAGATTGAGCTGTATCCCTGGTTGGTCTACCTCTGTCACTCTGCTGGCTGGTGTGATGGCCTGATGGTGTGATGGCCTGATGGTGTGATGGCCTGATGGTGTGATGGTGTGATGGTGTGATGGCCTGATTGTGTGATGGCCTGATGGTGTGATGGCGTGATGGGGTTGATGGTGTGATGGCCTGATGATGTGATGGCCTGATGGTGTGATGGCGTAATGGTTTGATGGGCCTGATGGTGTGATGGGCCTGATGGCCTGATGGGGTTGATGGCCTCTTGGTGTGATGGGCTTGATGGCGTGATGGGCTTGATGGCCTGATGACATGATGGCGTGATGATGTGATGGCCTGATGGTGTGATGGCCTAATGGTGTGATAGCCTGATGGGGTTGATGGTGTGATGGTGTGATGGCATGATGAGTGATCTTGTGATTACCTGATGGCCTGATAGTGTGATGGCCTGATGGTGTGATGGCCTGATGGTGTGATGGCCTGATGGTGTGATGGCGTGATGGTGTGATGGTGTGATGGCATGATGAGTGATCTTGTGATTACATGATGGCGTGATGATGTGATGACCTGATGGTGTGATGGCCTGATGGTGTGATGGCCTGATGGTGTGGTGGCCTGATGGTGTGATGGGGTGATGGCGTGATGAGTGATTACGTGATGGTGTGATGGCCTGATGGTGTGATGGCCTGATGGCGTGAATAAATTAGACAATATTGTTATTCTGCAGAAGATAATCCAAACTACCATGCACCCGCTGAGCTGGGTGACATTGAGCTGCATGACATGGAGCGGACCGGGCCCCCACCAGAGGACGAAGTGTAAGTTCTAGAATGAGAAACTGAAGTTGTCCATGTTGAACTGCTGATTTTGTTTGTTTGTTTGTTTGTTAGTTGTTTAACGCCGCACTCAGCAATTTTCCAGCTATATGACGGTGGTCTGTAAATAATTGAGTCTGGACAAGAGAATCCAGTGATTGATGTCATGAGCATTGAACCACGCAATTGTGATTGATGACATGCATCAACCAGGCCAGCAAGTCTGACCACCCAATCCCATTAGTTGCTTCTTATGACAAGCACAGTCGCCTTTTACGGAAAGCATAAAAATTGTACATGTACTGGACTCTGCTGGTTGATGTGTTCAATGTATGGTTGATTTGTTCAATATATCCCCATGTTGCTGTGTTCTAGGGACGCGTATGAGTGTATGAGACTGCTGGTTGATATGTTCAATGTATGGTTGATTTGTTCAATATATCCCCCATGTTGCTGTGTTCTAGGGAGGCGTATGAGTGTATGAGACTGCTGGTTGATATATTCAATATATTCCCCATGTTGCTGTGTTCTAGGGAGGCGTATGAGTGTATGAGACTGCTGGTTGATATGTTCAATATGTTCCCATGTTGCTGTGTTCTAGGGAGGCGTATGAGTGTATGAGACTGCTGGTTGATATGTTCAATATGTTCCCATGTTGCTGTGTTCTAGGGAGGCGTATGAGTGTATGAGACTGCTGGTTGATATGTTCAATATGTTCCCATGTTGCTGTGCTCTAGGGAGGCGTATGAGTGTATGAGACTGCTGGTTGATATGTTCAATATGTTCCCATGTTGCTGTGTTCTAGGGAGGCGTATGAGTGTATGAGACTGCTGGTTGATATGTTCAATATGTTCCCATGTTGCTGTGTTCTAGGGAGGCGTATGAGTGTATGAGACTGCTGGTTGATATGTTCAATATGTTCCCATGTTGCTGTGTTCTAGGGAGGCATATGAGACTGCTGGTTGATATGTTCCCATGTTGCTGTGTTCTAGGGAGGCGTATGAGTGTATGAGACTGCTGGTTGATATGTTCAATATATCCCCCATGTTGCTGTGTTCTAGGGAGGCGTATGAGTGTACGAGACTGCTGGTTGATATAATCAATATATCCCCCATGTTGCTGTGTTCTAGGGAGGTGTATGAGACTGCTGGTTGATATGTTCAATATATTCCCCATGCTGCTGTGTTCTAGGGAGGCTTATGAGTGTATGAGACTGCTGGTTGATATGTTCAATATGTTCCCATGTTGCTGTGTTCTAGGGAGGCGTATGAGTGTATGAGACTGCTGGTTGATATGTTCAATATGTTCCCATGTTGCTGTGTTCTAGGGAGGCATATGAGACTGCTGGTTGATATGTTCCCATGTTGCTGTGTTCTAGGGAGGCGTATGAGTGTATGAGACTGCTGGTTGATATGTTCAATATATCCCCCATGTTGCTGTGTTCTAGGGAGGCGTATGAGTGTACGAGACTGCTGGTTGATATAATCAATATATCCCCCATGTTGCTGTGTTCTAGGGAGGTGTATGAGACTGCTGGTTGATATGTTCAATATGTTCCCATGTTGCTGTGTTCTAGGGAGGCGTATGAGTGTATGAGACTGCTGGTTGATATGTTCAATATATCCCCCATGTTGCTGTGTTCTAGGGAGGCGTATGAGTGTACGAGACTGCTGGTTGATATAATCAATATATCCCCCATGTTGCTGTGTTCTAGGGAGGTGTATGAGACTGCTGGTTGATATGTTCAATATATTCCCCATGCTGCTGTGTTCTAGGGAGGCGTATGAGTGTATGAGACTGCTGGTTGATATATTCAATATGTTTCCATGTTGCTGTGTTCTAGGGAGGCGTATTAGTGTATGAGACTGCTGGTTGATATGTTCAATATATTCCCCATGTTGCTGTGTTCTAGGGAGGCGTATGAGTGTACAAGACTCTGCTGGTTGAACTGTGTGGGCACAGTGGTCGTCCGCTTCTACCAACAGCTGTGCACTGCCCACTCCACCTTCTCCCGTACCAAGAGGATTCTGGGAATTATTGCTCTTGTCATCATTGCATGTCTTGTCGTATTTTGTGGCATTTTCTCCTCAAGCTTTGAATACATTAATTATTACCACGTAAGTAGCAGTGTACCGATGTATGTATCTCCTCACTGAAACAGGTTTTAAGTTCTGACTGTTTGTGTCTGGAATAACTGTTTCACACAGCACGCACGCACACCTACACGCACACCTACACGCACACCTACACGCACAGGCACAAACACACCTACGCACGCACGCACACATGCACATGCATGCTCATGCACACACGAATGCACACCCACACGCACGCATACGCGCAAGCACATGCATACACACACACGCACACAGAGACACACACTATATAGGTGCTATAATCTTCGAGGTGAAATTAAACCCATTTCACCTCACCTTCAATATTACATCACTCACTCTCAGTTGAACTTAAACATAATAATTCATTTTGAAAGGATTGTTTTTGTTTTATAGTTTTGGTGTACCTTCATGTACTTGGTTTCCAAACCTTAGGATCTTTGTCATTACTCCTGTGCCTGTAACGGCTCCGAGTTTCTTTAGCTACATTTGTGTTAATTACACTACAGAAGTTTAGCCGCTTCACACAATAACTGCTTTTCAGTAAAAAAACATTTCTTCAAAAATATATGTGTAATTCTTCATCGATTGGTGGTGTAAGCTCAAGACCCAGGTTTTCATCCCCAGGAGGGTACTAAGTGTTAGGCCCATATCTGGTCACTGGAATATTGCTCTGAGCGGCTATAAACTCTCACTTTCTTGTTTATCGTAATTGAAGCGTTTGACTGCAACATTAATGATTGACCATGCAGGTCGCGTTGCGCCAGAGTCGTTTGACGGGGTCTGTTGACCGGAACAGGGTGCTGTACCCAGGCTGCTATGTCCTCGGCCCCGACGTTGATCTCATCTACTTCAGCAGCACAGCTCACACTATCTCCGCCAAAGTGTCGGTGTTCACCAAGGACAAGATGATCATCGATGTGGACCTCTCACTTCAATACTTCCTGAGGTAGGCAGCTGTGTTTCATAGTTCTTTAAGACCGCCTCTGTGGTCTAGTGGTAGAGCATCCGCCCGGAGAGCGGAAGGTCCGGGGTTTGATCCCCGGCTGCGTCATACCAAAAGACGTTAAAAGATGCTACTTGTTGTTACCCTGTCTGATGCTCGGCATTAAGGGGCTAAAACAAGGACTGGTCAGCTCGGAGTCAGTATACTGTGTCTGAGTGGGGTATTCGTGTTAAACTGCGGCATGGTATCTCAGTGAGCTAGCACTATAAATAGGCATCAGTCCGGACTCGTACAAGCAGCCACACACACACACACACACGTGCATGCACATCGCTATATAAGTGCGATAATCTTGGACGCGATGTTAAACCCAATTTACCTCACCTCATGGTTCTTTACACTTGTTATATTATATGTGGGGTTGTGGAGCCTACTGGCTTGGGAAATGAAATCAAGTTGGGATGTCCTTTGTATCGTATCCTGACTTTGTGATTTGCCCCAGCCTAGCAGCCTAGTGGTTCAGCCCACACATTTTATATTTCGTTTCACGGGCCTGCTGTCCCTACTGAAAAGCAGCTGAAAAAAATTAAATTGAACATAAAATATTTATTTTGATTATGTCTCCCTCTAATATAGACAATATAAAATGAATACCATGTCTACATCACTATCAGTGATTCCAGAAGCCAGCTGCAGTTTTAACTCCACGTCAGAATAACTTTCATATAAGTAAATAAATGATTGACATAGCTGGTTTTTTTTATTCATATGATATTCCTTGTGTGGAAAAGCTGGAATAAATCTGTGAAAAGTAAAATGATAAAAGTGTCCTAAAGCTGGTGTCAGCATGGGTACAATGTGTGAAGCCCATTCATCCAGTGCCACAGGGGGAGGGCTTTTGCTTCGCTAAGTCCAAAATCATTTTGGGAAAAAGGTTGCTCTGTTGAGATTTCATTTTGCCCGGTTTTCTTACGAGGGAACAACGGGCAGTCACGGGGAGCGTCTCACAAATATAACAGAAGCTCGTTTTTGGCGACTGGTATATATATATTGAAGGCATATAAATAGTTTATTCCAAATTGATGAGGCAATCCTCATCAGGAAAACTGAACAAGTGTTTGTTGGTCCATCTGAGGTTGGGCTTTCAGGAGTGTTGAGGTTTCTGCACTGGCAGTGTCACTCCACTCCCCCTTCTTGTAGCTTGATGACATCTTCCATGCACTGGCAGTGTCACTCCACTCCCCCTTCTTGGAGCTTGATGACATCTTCCATGCACTGGCAGTGTCACTCCACTCCCCCTTCTTGTAGCTTGATGACATCTTCCATGCACTGGCAGTGTCACTCCACTCCCCCTTCTTGTAGCTTGATGACATCTTCCATGCACTGGCAGTGTCACTCCACTCCCCCTTCTTGGAGCTTGATGACATCTTCCATGCACTGGCAGTGTCACTCCACTCCCCCTTCTTGGAGCTTGATGACATCTTCCATGCACTGGCAGTGTCACTCCACCCCCCCTTGTAGCTTGATGACATCTTCCATGCACTGGCAGTGTCACTCCTCTCCCCCTTCTTGTAGCTTGATGACATCTTCCATGTACTGGCAGTGTCACTCCACTCCCCCTTCTTGTAGCTTGATGACATCTTCCATGTAGTGTGAAGTGTGCAGTGGTCATTTCAGAAACTGGAAAAGTGTGGCCCACTGACTCCTACCTTTCTGAGAATTAGGGAAATTTGCTGAAACCAGGGGACCCACAAATGTTTTGAAATACAGACATAACACTTAGAGAATGTTACTTTTTTTTGTTATCCATCAGGAACTCAACTTGTCAGTGTCTCTTTATGTATTTAATTTTTTTTTTAACATTTCACATTTTATTTATTCACTTTTTAAAGAGAGTTCATTCTTCCAGTCTGTGTTAAAGAAGTTCACTTTCTTCAGTTCTTTCAACAGCCATGTTCAGGAAAACAATTTTAAGCTCACGTCAGTACACCAGTTGCACTATATATATATTATACCAGCCAATCAAATCATGCTACGCCGCAACGGTCAATTCATTCAGAAGTTATCGCTAAACATGCTAAACCTATGGTAACTAAGGCTAACTGAAGAATTTTGAGGTTACAACAAATGATTGTTTTATTCCAAATGTTAAAATGTGTTTACTTCCAAATTTGACAAAGATTGATGAAGCTGAGTGTGTTAGTCAAAGGTGCAATCTAAACATATTATAGTATTTGGACATGTAGGCGCGGTGATATATATCTTTTGCTCCATATGTTTATTTTGTGTGTAAAAGTCCCCATGTCCGCATTCTGAAATGAACATTGAGTGTGACCTTGGCCTATTAAAAAAAGTTTATTAAATGTAATTATTATCTGAATTGATATTCTAGTACACTTTTTCCACACTTCAAACACATTTTGAAAGTCCTTTCTAGAGTTGAATGCATAATTTTGTATTATTATGGTAACAATGGTAACTGAATGTTTAACTGATTGCAGACCCAACGAAGTGGGCAAGGTCCATGCCATGTTCGGCAAAGATTACCACTCGGTGTTCGAGAGCCTAGTGTTCAACACTATCAAGAATGAGGGCACGAAACACCCCTTGGCCATGTACCGCAAGAGCAGGCCCGAGATGGAGAGGGACTTCCACCACAAGGTTCGAGAGAGACTCGGCGGTAAGGGGCACACCTTTCTATTCTGTACCATGCTGGAGGGCACGGGTGGCCCAGTCGTCTAAGGCGCCGCAATTCGCTGTGCAGATTTGTGTCTCTTGGGCACGCCAGAAACCTATGATTGTGGGTTCTAATTCTGGTTCGCACCGATTATGGTTCTAGGTTTGTCAGCACCTTACCCATGCTGGTGGGTTTCACCAAAGTGGTAAGCGTCTAAGACCTGCTTTCCTCCAACATTAAGCTGACACATCATGATATAACTGGAATACTGTTTAAAGCGGTGTTAAACCCAACTCACACCCGTGCTATTCCCCAAACCTCCCCTCCCCTGTCTGTGCTGGGGTAGATCTGTATTTTCTTTCAAGTGTGCCACAGAGCAATAATAAAGATGGTCAGCGGTACCATTTGGAAGTCGCATTAATGTTTTATCGCATTTTAGATCCAATTACTATTTTAACAAAGCAATTTCAACAAGGAATTTTGACTCCTGCAGCATGTACTCTTTAACCAGTGCATTGAAGGTGAGACTCAGTGTAGGGGAGCTGCCTTCGGGTTATTGATGTCAGGCTATGTGCAACACTGCAGGCACCTGCTGTCCCAGTTGTTGTCCCAACGAGTGCAGTAACAAGACAGTGTGTGCGGTGTGTGAGCCGGCGGGGACGTGCGATGCCGGGTATCATGCGGACGTGGAATACTTCCAGATGGGAAAGATCAGCATCCCCAATGAGGTTTTCGAGCGGTTGATGAGGCAGACCATTCTTCAGGTTCGTACCAGACTAGGAAGGAGAGAGGGAGGGACAGAGACAGAGAGGGAGGGACAGATACGGGGAGGGGCTGATAGAAGGATGGAGGGACAGTTGGAGAGTAGGACGGATGGAGAGAGGGATGGACAGATAGAGAGAGCAAGGAGAGATGGAGAGAGTGAGTGAGTGAATGAGTATGGTTTTATGCCGCTTTTAGCAATATTCCACCAATATCACGGCGGGGGACACCAGAAATGGGCTTCACACATTGTACCCATGTCGGGAATCGAACCCGGGTCTTCGGCGTGACGAGCGAACGCTTTAACCACTGGGCTACCCGACCGCCCCTAAAGAGAGGGACAGGGACAGTTTGAGGTAGGAGGGTGGGAGGGACAGATGGAGTGAGGACGAAAGGAGGGAGTGATGGACTGATTGAGGGAGGGAGGGAGGGACAGATGGAGGGAGGGACAAATGGGGACAGGGATGGTGTTACACTGTAAACGAGGTCAGCCTGGAATGTGGGGCATCTAGTGTAGGTAGCAAATTTGGAAATATGTCATGAACTTTAAGCATCTTTTGACTACAAGCCTCATGATATATAATGTTATTGTGAAGAAGTCAGTGGTTAGTGAGTTGTCTGTGTCACTTGTGGGAGGTACAAGATTTTACAGCTGAATGGTTGTGTACAGCATTGGGAGTGATGTTATCAAGAGTTGACCAATTACTTATTTTGGTAAAAAATTGTTTTTGTGTAACCTAAGGATCTATTTCTTGACCGCAAGCAGCAATAAAACATTTTACAGTTTTTATAACGAGGTTGGGGTCCTGGAGATATGATCTTTCTGTGCTCACTTCCTTGAATGCCACCAAGTAAACAGCTGTAGGCGTGTGTTGGCCATGTCAGTTTCCTCAGTCAGTTTCCTGGCTGGCTTTAATGTGACATTTTGTCGTGTCCGTGTATGTCATGTTGATGCTGTGATTGTCGTCCAGATTGAGACATTTTGTCGTGTCCGTGTATGTCATGTCTTTGCTGTGATTGTCGTTCAGATTGAGACATTTTGTCGTGTCCGTGTATGTCATGTCTTTGCTGTGATTGTCGTTCAGATTGAGACATTTTGTCGTGTCCGTGTATGTCATGTTGATGCTGTGATTGTTGTCCAGATTGAGACATTTTGTCGTGTCCGTGTATGTCATGTCTTTGCTGTGATTGTCGTTCAGATTGAGACATTTTGTCGTGTCCGTGTATGTCATGTTGATGCTGTGATTGTTGTCCAGATTGAGACATTTTGTCGTGTCCGTGTATGTCATGTCTTTGCTGTGATTGTCGTTCAGATTGAGACATTTTGTCGTGTCCGTGTATGTCATGTCTTTGCTGTGATTGTTGTCCAGATTGAGACATTTTGTCGTGTCCGTGTATGTCATGTCGATGCTGTGATTGTCGTTCAGATTGAGACATTTTGTCGTGTCCGTGTATGTCATGTCTTTGCTGTGATTGTCGTTCAGATTGAGACATTTTGTCGTGTCCGTGTATGTCATGTCTTTGCTGTGATTGTCGTTCAGATTGAGACATTTTGTCGTGTCCATGTATGTCATGTTGATGCTGTGATTGTTGTCCAGATTGAGACATTTTGTCGTGTCCGTGTATGTCATGTCTTTGCTGTGATTGTCGTTCAGATTGAGACATTTTGTCGTGTCCGTGTATGTCATGTTGATGCTGTGATTGTTGTCCAGATTGAGACATTTTGTCGTGTCCGTGTATGTCATGTCGATGCTGTGATTGTTGTCCAGATTGAGACATTTTGTTGTGTCCGTGTATGTCATGTCGATGCTGTGATTGTCGTTCAGATTGAGACATTTTGTCGTGTCCGTGTATGTCATGTCGATGCTGTGATTGTCGTTCAGATTGAGACATTTTGTCGTGTCCGTGTATGTCATGTTGATGCTGTGATTGTCGTCCAGATTGAGACATTTTGTCGTGTCCGTGTATGTCATGTTGATGCTGTGATTGTCGTTCAGATTGAGACATTTTGTCGTGTCCGTGTATGTCATGTCGATGCTGTGATTGTCGTTCAGATTGAGACATTTTGTCGTGTCCGTGTATGTCATGTTGATGCTGTGATTGTCGTTCAGATTGAGAGTGAGCGAGAGGTGTTCTACCAGCAGCATTCACTGGAGGTGAAGGAGACCTTGAGGCTCACCGAGCAGATCTCCAACCAAGGTACAGTGCAGTACAGTAAACATTCGCTGTGTCAGAGAGATATATCACAAACATATCACTGTGTCTGATAGATATCATACCAGACCACAAACTGTGGCTACTTCTAGCAAGTGTCAGGCTAAAAAAAATAATAGTCTTGGTTCTCAGGCACAGCCAGCATCATCAAGTCTGCCACATGTTTCGGTTTTATTTCCATTTTCGAAAAAAGATTAAAAATTCTGCTACTTTAAAACAATGCTATCCAATAAAGCATGCAGTTACTTACTTTAAATGCACACTGCTTTACTGTGCATCTCGTGTGAAGGTCATGGCAGCAATAGGAGTTTGCCTGTTTATGAAGGGAGGCCCTTTCCCAGGTTGATGGTACACAACTGTATATTTGGTTCCATACTTGTTTGAACAAGTGAAAAAAAACCACACCGCCTGCCCACTCTATATAAGTCATTGCCTGAAAACCAATTCTTTTATATTTTTTTTAAGCCTTATGTAGAGGTGATCCTAAGTGTTCCACAGGGAAACATGTATCACAGGGTCTGTTGTAATCTGTTGTAATCTGGTAATCTTAGTAATATCATGCTTAACAAATTGTGTAGCCACTTAGATAGAAAAAAATGTAATCAATGTACTTTGGTGCAAAGAATTTGAAACTTGGTTTTGATTTCAGCGGCAGAGACCCGAGCCAATGCGACGGCATATGGGAAGACGCTGGGCTTGATTGCTGTGTCGGATAAAGAGAAGGTCATACAGACTTCGTACATCAAGGCGCTGAAGGGCCTGTACGGCAGACTCAATGTGGTCCAGGAGGACCACAAGCTGTTGCTCATGATGATGCTTGCCTATGAAGATATCAAGGACAATCTGTATACTTCTATCAACGCATCTTCCTTATTTCTCAATACGTGAGTGAGAGTTGGCGCCTATGAAGATATCAAGGACAATCTGTATACTTCTATCAACGCATCTTCCTTATTTCTCAATACGTGAGTGAGAGTTGGCGCCTATGAAGATATCAAGGACAATCTGTATACTTCTATCAACGCATCTTCCTTATTTCTCAATACGTGAGTGAGAGTTGGCGCCTATGAAGATATCAAGGACAATCTGTATACTTCTATCAACGCATCTTCCTTTTTTCTCAATACCTGAGTGAGAGTTGGCACCTATGAAGATATCAAGGACAATCTGTATACTTCTATCAACGCATCTTCCTTTTTTCTCAATACCTGAGTGAGAGTTGGCGCCTATGAAGATATCAAGGACAATCTGTATACTTCTCTCAATGCATCCTCTTTATAATCAATGTGATATTGGATCTAAAGAATGGATTCCTTTGTTAGCTCCACTGTTTGTACATGTAATGAGATTATATTCCTGAGACATAATGGTTACAGTTACTGCTCCACATCCTGCGACTGGACCAAGGGACACAAGTCTGTCTGAACACAATTGTCCTATTTCCCCAGTATGTCATCAGTTCACCATGGATTCTTGGTATGTCCATACCATGCTAGTGTATTTCATCAGTTCACCATGGATTCTTGGTTTGTCCATACCATGCTAGTGTTTTTCATCAGTTCACCATGGATTCTTGGTTTGTCCATACCATGCCAGTGTATGTCATCAGTTCACCATGGAGTCTTGGTTTGTCCATACCATGCCAGTGTATTTCATCAGTTCACCATGGAGTCTTGGTTTGTCCATACCATGCTAGTCTATTTCATCAGTTCACCATGGAGTCTTGGTTTGTCCATACCATGCTAGTGTATGTCATCAGTTCACCATGGAGTCTTGGTTTGTCCATACCATGCTAGTGTATTTCATCAGTTCACCATGGAGTGAGTCTTGGTTTGTCCGTACCAAGCTAGTCTATTTCATCAGAGCAGTAAACATCCCAAACCTGCATCACTTTGGACAACACAGTCGTATATAGAAAAGGGCCAAAATTCCAAGCTCTCTATTCTCACAAAACTTAATATCTTTTTATATTTCTATGTATTTTCTGCATGAAATGTAATGACATACATCCTTTGAATATTGTAGTGACCGCAACATTTTGTAACCTTTAATTGTTTAAGTATTATTTGATATAAAAGAAAGTACTATCTATGAATATTAGCTTCTCTGGTGATGCAGAGGTCAAATTGTCTGTTTCAGTCAGAGGGGGGATTATTGTGATTTGACAACCTCTGACCAATCAGAATTGAGTAATTTCCAGTTTCATAAGAGGGTGCTGGAATATTGCTGAATGTGACTTTAAACAACAAACAAATAATAGAAGATGTATCAACTGTATTTTTTATGACCATCTTGGACAAAACTGAAGTATTGCCAAGTACTTGTAGTCTCTTACTTTTGGAATACTCCAAGATGCTGTCACAAATGTTCAGTCATGAAAAATATGAATAGGATAAAATATTTTCGTAATTTAATTTCCACACGTGAAAGTAAAATGCTGGACACTTTGGGTGTTCTGAGAACTATACAACACTGACAAACAACTTGCCAGTCTGCCCACAGAGGTGGTATGAGCACCTTGATCATACCTCCATGTCAGAATGATGAGATCTGATTGGTCCACGTGATCTTGATAAAATACTGGGTTACCCGCCTTGGAGGGGAATAAATTTCTCAACAGGGAAATAAATCTCTTATACCCCACCATAAGCAATACAGGCTGCATGTGGATTTCTACGAGGCAGAATAAATCCCTTATACCCCGCTTCAAAGTAAAAAGACGCATGCTCTTTCCGAGTCAATGGAAGTCACATGACAAAGTGCCAGCGTATTTCAGCTCAATCGAACAATTTTCTATCAATTTTACATTTGTTTGAATTATTTTAAATGTAATATTAAAACATGTCGGTAAGATAAATTTGTTGAAGCAGGATTGCCCAGGGTACATGGGGTTTTATGCATCCCTCCAACTTGTGGTTTCAAACGCACGGGATGCATAAAACCCCATGTACCCTGAGTGATCCAGCTACAACTGATAAACCAACCTGTGTTATCTGGAGTTGAGGTTGGCTTTGAATGCATGATTAACACAATTTTCATATTTTGTTGTATTCATATTCTGTTTTAGGAGAATGTAAATAAAGTACATTTGGTTCTATGTTTGTCTGAGTCTTGTTGTCATGTTATCAAGGTCAACATTGAGAAGGGACAGTACAGTTGTAAACTACATTTTTAAACCCTGAAGAACGACATTAAGAATAGTATTAATTTTATGCAATGCTTGCCAGGCAGCAAAACCACAAGCACTGTCTGGAGATGTCTGCTTGACAACTAGTAACATGACTCTACCAAGTAATCTGTGATTTGAACTTGATAACAGTTCCACAGATACTCCATGATGGAACAAAAAAGTTCCTAGATCTATATACGTCATTGGATGGAATAAGACATCACAAAGAGAGTTGCTTCCCTTTGACCACGTTTGCATTGTAACATGGGCTGGGACAAGTCCAAATTTACTACCCGGGAACGTGCACGTGTGTGTGCTTAGTTTGTTGCCGGAAAATATCGTGGTCAGGATTGTTGATGAGTTACAAAAGGGCAGATTTCATGTCAGTTTTGCCAACTGTGTACCTGCACTTCGTATAAAGTTCAATTATATGCATTTATTCTGAAATTAAGTAATGCATCGTCCAATACATATTTATGAAGATTCACAATGTGCAAGTGCATGTTAATGCAGGGCACACAATTTGGATGTTTTCGTGTTTGTTGAGAGCATGTTTTTTTATGTGAAGAGCGCATTTAGGATCACATTTAGATGTGATTTTTCAGCTGTAAGGTTCTCATTAAAATCATCATCCCTGCATGTGCGCGGTTGCCAGACATTGTAATGTTCATCCAAACACAATATCATCTTTTTCGATACTTAATCTCCGACAGGGCAGCACTCATTACTTGCCACGGGCTGGTCGTCCATTTGTGATGTCACGTCAACAAGACAACCATATTCGATACCAAACTGCCAAATTAACAGCTCGGACAATTCCTGAGTTGATACCAGTTAGTGGCAGAACCGTACGTAGCCGGTTAATGGAGAACAACATCCGGCCCCTACGTTCAGCGATTCGGCCAATTTTTTCCACGTCTCCGACAGGCATCCTTAGCTTAAAGTAGACAGCATCTGAGGTTCAGAGGCCAGTTAATGGGACAGTTCAGAGATAGTCCATGTTTCATCTGGATTGCTCTGATGGTTGTGCAAGGGTCTGCAGGCGTCCAGGACAACGTTTTAGCGACACTTGCGTTACCCAACGTCGTCAGTTTGGAGGTGGAAGTGTAATGATATGGGGTGGCATCACAACTCATGGGAGAATACAACTCATCATTGGTAATGGTTTTTTGAATGTCGTACGCTACCGGAACGACATCGTTCGAGATCATGCCCTACCCTTTGTGAAAATGCAGGGACGTAACGTCACGTTGCACTAGGATAAAATTGCTGTACTGTCATGGCTGGCTGTTTCTCCAGACCTCTCCCCAATAGAACATGTCTGGGAAGAGATAGAAGGACGCCTACGACAGCACCAGAACCAGCCGGTAGCTCCATTGGGCAAAGGGGGCACGGGTGGCCCAGTCGTCTAAGGCGCCGCGATTCGCTGTGCAGAGTTGCGTCCCTTGGGCACGCCAGAAACCTATGATTGTGGGTTCGAATCCCGGTTCGCCCCGATTATGTTTCTAGGTTTGTCAGCACCATACCCGTGCTCGTGGGTTTCACCGAAGGGGTAAACGTCTGAGACCTGCATCACTTCGGGCTTTCCTCCCACATTAAGCTGACACGCCGTGATATGACTGGAATACTGTTAAAAGCGGCGTTAAACCCAACTCACTCACTCACTCACCCATTTGGCAAATCTCCAAATCTTCTGATGTCTTCTATGCGCTGCCGCAGCCTCGCCTGCACCAACACAGTAGTGGTCACACCCGATATTGACATTGTTAATTGAGTTCTTACACCGCTCTCTTTTAAGGCGTGTCTCCTGTTACCTGGTATGGATTTTGTTATGAATTTGTCATGATGCCGAGCGCCAGGCAGGGTAAAAACAAGTACCATCTATTAACGGAGATCGAACCAGCGACGTTCTCTCTACGGGCAGACGCTCTACCCACTAAACCACGGAGTTGTTGTTTTTTACAATAAGAGGAAGTGTATGGCGCGCAGTTGACAATGCGGCTTGTGTCTTTCGCGATAATTCTGGACTAGGGGATTCTTGGGTAATGGACTAAGTAATACAGATTGTCAATATTTTTCAAATTGTGTTTTTATAATTTCGTTTAACTTCACATGTGTTGTATATATTGAACCTATTCATAAAAAAATATCAAATATATATTTTTTCCGTTTTCAATGCAAAAAACTTTGACTGACGTTTTAGGCGATTGAAAACAGATTAAAAGTTGGACCAACTACTTCCCCCCCAGTTTCTGACCATAAAACAGAACAGCGCACGTGACAGTGACGATGACCAGGTACATATGTGTGACAATGAAGTTATGTTGTCATTGTGACTGACACCGGTATCACTCTTCTCGGCGTGCGAGACTGTTTCCAGGGACAATATGTTTGGCTGAATCAGCGTCACGCGGAATCAACGTCACACGGAATCAGCATCACAAGGAATTAACGTCACAGTGTCATGTTTTCCATGAAAAAAAAATGACGAGTAGAAAGCGGCGGGGAATCTCGGTTCTTCAGGCAGGACTTTTTTGTTTTGTTTACGGATTTTTGTTCCCAAGGAATTGAGGTAGAAAGGTAAAATTAAAAAGAATAATCCAATTTCAAATATTCTTTTTGATTTTTTCTCGCGATTCGTCAATATTCGTTGTGATGTGAAGTTTTCACGATACATTTTCAACAGGTTTTAATCATAGTATTTTAATTTTTTTTATTTGTATAGCGACAGTAAATGAGTTTTTATTTAATTTTTTTTTTTACGTTAAACATACTTTACTGTATAAAAGCAACACTGCTTGTCATTTTTTTCACATTATAAAGTTTTGGAGTTTTGGCGGTTTCGTGAACCGAGTTTTAAAGAAGTTTGGACATCTGTCTCTTTATGTTGGTTGGAACTGTACAGTCGACTCTGTATTTGGCAGAAAGTTCTTGTGAATATTGAAAGGGTTTTGTCGCATTCATTTTTATACAAATTCAGTGACTTGAAATCATGTATCAAGTGATACATTTGGGCACATCGTCACATCCAGCAAGTTTGATTCATGGCAAGCAGACCACCACCAGCAATGAGTCTCACACTTCACACCACCAGGTGTGTTAACCCCTTCTGAAAATGTCAAAATGTATGGTTGCGGAAAACTTGAAAATCTATTAAAAATCCAATCAGTCTTTGTGACAGACAGCTAGCCTATTAAGTATATTTGAAGTCCTTGTCACAAGCATAATTGGAACTTGTGACAAGTACAGAAGTTTTGCTGAGACGATCAAAAAGGATATGCATAAATGGGGTTTAGGAAGCCGTCGTATTTAAGGATAACATGGATATCAACTAATCTCTTTGTATGCAACGAGTGAGTGAGTGCACCGTTGCTGTATGAGGACGTGCATTGTCATGTTGGACCAGCTGCAGTTGAGGATGTGCAACACACATGGGAACAACATAAAGATGAAGATGTTGATCCCTGTGTACAGCAGTTACACGATGTCGGAAGACATGAAGCTGGGACCTGTGGCTATAGCGTAAAGCTCCCCAAACCATCACACCTCCACCACCCTATCTGCTAAGCAGCAATCAGCGTAACGTTCATAATGTTACGCGTCGATTAAACAGAGACAATGTAACACAGTTACAATCATTGCCAGGCAATAAAATACGCTGCCGTATAACAATTACGGCGACGCCAAACATGTACACGACCGTCAGCATGAGAAAGATGGCAGCGAGACCCGTCCAAAAAGATAACTCAACGCCACTGGCCACGTCGCCAACGTTGATGTTGCCGAGCCGTCTGTAAACGTTGCTGACGGTGTCGTGTGATTATTGGTCCCACATACGGACGCGAACAGTGGCGTTGAGCAACGTTGACTTCATCTGTTGACCTTCTGGTGTTAATATCGCAGCGGTGTTTCACTTCCACCTTTGTATGGGATACTTAGAGTGAAAATGCACGTGTTTTTACCCAGGATTATGCCCGTGGTTGTGTTTGAGTGCCCTGTGTAACGGACGCTATATTCCCTGATATCAGATCATCTTTTACCAAGTCAGCATTTTCCAATTAATTCAGAATAGAATGGTTGCACTTATAAAATGTCAATAATTTTGAGACTTGCGTTTCTTTTGTCGTTCAGTATATTTTTTAAGAACCTCTTTGATAATCGGCACGCACATTTCTAGTTATCCTCACATGTGGTTGATTATCATGCAAGAGATCCCGAGTTTGACGAATTGGCGCCGAAGTCTCCCGATTAAGGCAGAATTACAGTATCCGAGTGTTTTGTAATGGGATTTTTGGTTCTGATTGATGGAGAACTACTGCAATATAATCCATGTTGTTTTTCACTGCGATGATTTGAGGTTGATGAAAGGAAAGACATTGAAAATGGCCAGCTCCTCTGGTGCACGTGGAATGATTGATGCGGTCACTTGGACCCAAACCATTAAAAAAACATTGTGCTTTGCAACAGTGAAGTAATGGAAAAATGAAAGTATAATTGTAATTTCTCTTGCAACAGTTCAAAATGGTAAACGTCAGCTTTACGCGCAATCCACATGAAAGAGATAATTAAGCGAGTTTGTTGATTATTTATTCCCTTCTCAGCCAGCTGACGCTGTAGGTGTAGCAATTAGAAAGTGCGTTTTCCTAAAAACAGAATGCATTGGAAAGTTGCATACCTATTTTTGTGCGAAAGTGGATACAAATGAAAAAATGCAAATGATGAACCAGAGAATTTGCTGATGTGTTTGTTTGTTGCCGCACTCAGCAATATTCCAGCTATATCACGACGGTCTGTAAATAATCGAGTCTGGACCAGACAATCCAGTAATTGACATCCAATTCGTTTAACTTCATATGTGTTGTATATGTTGAACCTATTTATAAAAAATATCAAATATATATTTTTTCCGTTTTCAATGCAAAAAAATTTGACTGACGTTTTAGGCGATTGAAAACAGATTAAAAGTTGGACCAACTATTTCCCCCCAGTTTCTGACCATAAAACAGAACAGCGCACGTGACAGTGACGATGACCAGGTACATATGTGTGACAATGAAGTTATGTTGTCATTATGACTGACACTGGTATCACTCTTCTCGGCGTGCGAGACTGTTTCCAGGGACAATATGTTTGGCTGAATCAGCGTCACGCTGAATCAACGTCACACGGAATCAGCATCACAAGGAATTAACGTCACAGTGTTATGTTTTCCATGAAAAAAATGACGAGTAGTAAGCGGCGCTGAATCTCGGTTCTTCAGGCAGGACTTTTTTGTTTTGTTTACGGATTTTTGTTCCCAAGGAATTGAGGTAGAAAGGTAAAATTTAAAAAGAATAATCCAATTTCAAATATTCTTTTTGATTTTTTCTCGCGATTCGTCAATATTCGTTGTGATGTGAAGTTTTCACGATACATTTTCAACAGGTTTTAATCTTAGTATTTTATTTTTTTTATTTGTATAGCGACAGTAAATGAGTTTTTTTATTTAATTTTTTTTTTTACGTTAAACATACTTTACTGTATTAAAGCAACACTGCTTGTCATTTTTTTCACATTATAAAGTTTTGGAGTTTTGGCGGTTTCGTGAACCAAGTTTTAAAGAAGTTTGGACATCTGTCTCTCTATGTTGGTTGGAACTGTACAGTCGACTCTGTGTTTGGCAGAAAGTTCTTGTGAATATTGAAAGGGATTTGTCGCATTCATTTTTATACAAATTCAGTGACTTGAAATTATGTATCAAGTGATACATTTGGGCACATCGTCACATCCAGCAAGTTTGATTCATGGCAAGCAGACCACCACCAGCAATGAGTCTCACACTTCACACCACCAGGTGTGTTAACCCCTTCTGAAAATGTCAAAATGTATGGTTGCGGAAAACTTGAAAATCTATTAAAAATCCAATCAGTCTTTGTGACAGACAGCTAGCCTATTAAGTATATTTGAAGTCCTTGTCACAAGCATAATTGGAACTTGTGACAAGTACAGAAGTTTTGCTGAGACGATCAAAAAGGATATGCATAAATGGGGTTTAGGAAGCCGTCGTATTTAAGGATAACATGGATATCAACTAATCTCTTTGTATGCAACGAGTGAGTGAGTGCACCGTTGCTGTATGAGGACGTGCATTGTCGTGTTGGACCAGCTGCAGTTGAGGATGTGCAACACACATGGGAACAACATAAAGATGAAGATGTTGATCCCTGTGTACAGCAGTTACACGATGTCGGAAGACATGAAGCTGGGACCTGTGGCTATAGCGTAAAGCTCCCCAAACCATCACACCTCCACCACCCTATCTGCTAAGCAGCAATCAGCGTAACGTTCATAATGTTACGCGTCGATTAAACAGAGACAATGTAACACAGTTACAATCATTGCCAGGCAATAAAATACGCTGCCGTATAACAATTACGGCGACGCCAAACATGTACACGACCGTCAGCATGAGAAAGATGGCAGCGAGACCCGTCCAAAAAGATAACTCAACGCCACTGGCCACGTCGCCAACGTTGATGTTGCCGAGCCGTCTGTAAACGTTGCTGACGGTGTCGTGTGATTATTGGTCCCACATACGGACGCGAACAGTGGCGTTGAGCAACGTTGACTTCATCTGTTGACCTTCTGGTGTTAATATCGCAGCGGTGTTTCACTTCCACCTTTGTATGGGATACTTAGAGTGAAAATGCACGTGTTTTTACCCAGGATTATGCCCGTGGTTGTGTTTGAGTGCCCTGTGTAACGGACGCTATATTCCCTGATATCAGATCATCTTTTACCAAGTCAGCATTTTCCAATTAATTCAGAATAGAATGGTTGCACTTATAAAATGTCAATAATTTTGAGACTTGCGTTTCTTTTGTCGTTCAGTATATTTTTTAAGAACCTCTTTGATAATCGGCACGCACATTTCTAGTTATCCTCACATGTGGTTGATTATCATGCAAGAGATCCCGAGTTTGACGAATTGGCGCCGAAGTCTCCCGATTAAGGCAGAATTACAGTATCCGAGTGTTTTGTAATGGGATTTTTGGTTCTGATTGATGGAGAACTACTGCAATATAATCCATGTTGTTTTTCACTGCGATGATTTGAGGTTGATGAAAGGAAAGACATTGAAAATGGCCAGCTCCTCTGGTGCACGTGGAATGATTGATGCGGTCACTTGGACCCAAACCATTAAAAAAACATTGTGCTTTGCAACAGTGAAGTAATGGAAAAATGAAAGTATAATTGTAATTTCTCTTGCAACAGTTCAAAATGGTAAACGTCAGCTTTACGCGCAATCCACATGAAAGAGATAATTAAGCGAGTTTGTTGATTATTTATTCCCTTCTCAGCCAGCTGACGCTGTAGGTGTAGCAATTAGAAAGTGCGTTTTCCTAAAAACAGAATGCATTGGAAAGTTGCATACCTATTTTTGTGCGAAAGTGGATACAAATGAAAAAATGCAAATGATGAACCAGAGAATTTGCTGATGTGTTTGTTTGTTGCCGCACTCAGCAATATTCCAGCTATATCACGACGGTCTGTAAATAATCGAGTCTGGACCAGACAATCCAGTAATTGACATCCAATTCGTTTAACTTCATATGTGTTGTATATGTTGAACCTATTTATAAAAAATATCAAATATATATTTTTTCCGTTTTCAATGCAAAAAAATTTGACTGACGTTTTAGGCGATTGAAAACAGATTAAAAGTTGGACCAACTATTTCCCCCCAGTTTCTGACCATAAAACAGAACAGCGCACGTGACAGTGACGATGACCAGGTACATATGTGTGACAATGAAGTTATGTTGTCATTATGACTGACACTGGTATCACTCTTCTCGGCGTGCGAGACTGTTTCCAGGGACAATATGTTTGGCTGAATCAGCGTCACGCGGAATCAACGTCACACGGAATCAGCATCACAAGGAATTAACGTCACAGTGTCATGTTTTCCATGAAAAAAATGACGAGTAGTAAGCGGCGCTGAATCTCGGTTCTTCAGGCAGGACTTTTTTGTTTTGTTTACGGATTTTTGTTCCCAAGGAATTGAGGTAGAAAGGTAAAATTTAAAAAGAATAATCCAATTTCAAATATTCTTTTTGATTTTTTCTCGCGATTCGTCAATATTCGTTGTGATGTGAAGTTTTCACGATACATTTTCAACAGGTTTTAATCTTAGTATTTTAATTTTTTTATTTGATAGCGACAGTAAATGAGTTTTTTAATTTTTTTTTTTTTTTACGTTAAACATACTTTACTGTATTAAAGCAACACTGCTTGTCATTTTTTTCACATTATAAAGTTTTGGAGTTTTGGCGGTTTCGTGAACCAAGTTTTAAAGAAGTTTGGACATCTGTCTCTCTATGTTGGTTGGAACTGTACAGTCGACTCTGTGTTTGGCAGAAAGTTCTTGTGAATATTGAAAGGGATTTGTCGCATTCATTTTTATACAAATTCAGTGACTTGAAATTATGTATCAAGTGATACATTTAGGCACATCGTCACATCCAGCAAGTTTGATTCATGGCAAGCAGACCACCACCAGCAATGAGTCTCACACCTCACACCACCAGGTGTGTTAACCCCTTCTGAAAATGTCAAAATGTATGGTTGCGGAAAACTTGAAAATTTATTAAAAATCCAATCAGTCTTTGTGACAGACAGCAAGCCTATTAAGTATATTTGAAGTCCTGTGTAGCAATTAGAAAGTGCGTTTTCCTAAAAACAGAATGCATTGGAAAGTTGCATACCTATTTTTGTGCGAACGTGGATACAAATGAAAAAATGCAAATGATGAACCAGAGAATTTGCTGATGTGTTTGTTTGTTGCCGCACTCAGCAATATTCCAGCTATATCACGACGGTCTGTAAATAATCGAGTCTGGACCTGACAATCCAGTAATTGACATCATGCGCATCGATCCACGCAATTGGGATACGATGACATGCATCAACTAAGTCAGCGAACCTGACCACCCGACCACTCCGGTCCGACCAATCCTTGTATTAGCCCTTTAATGCCGAGCACCAGCAGGGTAACAACAACATCCTTTAACGTCTTTTGGTATGACACGGCCGGGGATCGAACCTGACATCCCCACGTTGCCTTTTAGTAATCTTCAACAACCATACTATATAGTCAGAAATCAGTCACATAAGATCGATCCTTAAAAGCTTTCATTTTCTGCATTGCATTTTCATAGTATTTCGGCATATTTATATAACAATCTACACGAGTACCAGCCATCCCGTGCCAGCCATTTACTATTTTACTATGACAGTTTTTCAGTTGACAGTTATAATAATTACGAACCAGAATTCCAATGCATGTTTTATTTCATTCTTTAATGTGCAGTTACAGATTTACAACATTCGACACCTTGAATAATTTGAAACCCGACCAGCCCCAAGAGACAAAAAATAAAAAAGGAGAAATTAAGGATTGTTCTGGGCTCCATTTGGATTTCATTTCTTGTTATGTTGTAGACATATGTTTTTAACTTTGTTAGCTTTATTTCTGGGACTAGATGTCAGTCTATCAAGCCTCCGATACACATAAACGCCGAACAAATAAACTTGACATTAAACGACAACATTTGCGAAGTGTTTTGTTTATACTTGATTGGATAAAATATTAAAGGTTAAAGGATCATTACTTGGTTGGTTTATACGCCTACTGCACGCGCCTCCCAGATAGCTGAAGACTAGACATTCTGAACCAGCAAGAGTCAATATATTTCCACTGAAAACCACATAGGAGGAAGACGCTCTTGTATTGTCAGCATAGAACAGTCTGGCGGCTTTCACAATAAACCCACGTGTCGGGGCGGTCGGGTAGCTTAGGGGTTAAAACGTTCGATTCCGGACATGGGTACAATGTGTGAAGCCCATATCTGGTGTCCCCCCCCCCCCCCCCGCCGTGAAATTGCTGGAATATTGCTAAAAGTGGCGTAAAACTATACTCACTCACTCCTGCATATGAAATACAAACCACTGGTCGCCACAATCAAAACATGAGATGCACCGCATATGGGGTGTTCTCTTTTTGCCGGCACGTATTGTTTCGGGATTAAAATCAGTGGCCCGTACTAAATCCCCAGAACACTGGGGATTACGGCTATAGTCTGTATTTTAAATGCAAGTATGCAGGCAAATAAGGAAAAAAAAGTATTTATCAAAAAGTTTATCACATTTTGTTTTTATTGCATATAACACATTTTTAATTTTTAATTTACTAAATATACATGACATAATACACAAATTTAAAAGTAAAGTTTATCACATTTTTATACATATACATTTAAAGTAAAGTTTATCACATTTTGTTATTATTGCATTTAACACATTTTAAATTTTTAATTTACTAAATATACATGAATATGAATTAATACACATGACATAATACACAAATTTACAATCCCACAAGATGAGAAACAGCGTCACCATAAACAAGTGTTGGGATGGAACCCGTTAAGTGTCTATGTTTTGCACTATAATTTTGCAGGCACTTGACTGTTAATCCTAATCCTCTTATAGCCAATTAAAGTGCAGGCAAAAAGCGACTACACCGCGAACACCTGGTGTTATCACTGATATTCAGTGGACCATTCATCTGATTCAGCTAATTTGCCCTTTACGCCAAATGGAATCTATTTCGGTGGGAATAGACGTGTGTTTGCTCTCTCTCTCTCTCTCTCTCTCTCTCTCTCTCTCTCTCTCTCTCTCTCTCTCTCTCTCTCTCTCTCTCTCTCTCTCTGTGTGCCTGCTTGTATTGACCCGGAGTAAGCGCATTGAGATACCATGTAGTCTTACATAGATATCCCCCTCAATCCTTGTATTATCTCCTTAATGCCGAGCGCCAGGCAGGGTAACAACAAGTACCATCTTTTAACGTCTTTTGATATAATGCGGCCAGGGTATCGAACCACAAACCTTTCGCTCTCCAGGCAGACGCTCTCTCCACTAAACCAAAGAGGCGGTCCTAACCTTTTAAGGACAGAAAGTTTGTGCAACTTCCCAAGAGTTCACACCCTTGTGTGGTGATTGTCTCCAAGACCGTTGTACATAGTGCAGTGAATAATGATGGAATGACGGTGTCATCTCTACTGACGTTGATGTGACTCGGGGCGCCTGTGCCTCCTGGGCTGATGTGTCGAGCTGAATCAGTGTCACTCTGTCAGCTTTGTCGGGACAATAACACACTCCAGACTCGGTGGAGAACACGTCAAGATGGGCCGAGTTTACATGTTCTGACACGTTGGAAACGGAAACGAACGCCTTTACTCACGAACGGCCTTTGATGAAATGTTTTTTTGTTTTGTTTGCATGATGTATTTCTGACGACATTCAGATGTATGGCGAATACCATACGTTTGGGCAAAAGTGTAAACTTCCCATGATCATTTTGAGAATAAAAATATGTATGCTATTGAAATAAAAAAAAGTACGCATGCTTGAATGTTTCAGTTTTAAGACAGATCATATTGTCACTTTGACTGACATTCTTGTTGAAACTGTCAGACGAAGATGTATGGGGTGATGTATTGAACGGAATTAACGTCACACTGTTTCAATTCCACACTACAGCCCATCTTGTCATGATTGACGCGCTGTGGAGGTGAGACAGTATCTAAAAAAGAAAACCAAAGCGTTAATCACGAAAACACTTGAATAAAAACTGAAAACTAAAAGTAATCTTGTTCCGCTGACCCCATGGTGTATTATCACGGGTTGACATTGGCGGGGAAGACACCAAGCTAGCACTAAACCCCAACGACCACTGACACTAGTGAGTGAGTTTAGTTTTACGCCGCTTTTATCAATATTCCAGCAAATCATGACCGGGGACACCAGAACTGGGCTTCACACATTGTACCCATGTGGGGAATCAAACCCGGACCTGTGGCGTGACGAGCGGACGCTGTGCCCCTTATGGTTTATTCTCACTGCAGTGTTGTATTGTACGACAAACAACGGCCACGTTTATTTCTTATATGAGATCTCAACTCCCAAATATGACGTCGTCCAATACACGATGTATCAAGTTGCGAGCGCATGTTCGAATGTCCAGAAATAATAGAACAATGTTTTATCGTGAAATAAATCACACTTCATTCTTCATTGTTCTTTGATCCTATCGCGTAGCTGTCTGATATCAATAAATAAAGTCCCCCGAGCAGTGACATGAGACCGTTTAATCTGTGGTAGGATTGTTATATCAATCATGCTGTTAATAGTTCCAGACAGGCAGATGTGACCATAATTAAAACTTTGATTCAGTTTTATGATTGGCATAACACCACTGAAAGCCACCAGTCACAGGCAATCGCCCGTGGTATTAACGATTGCACGAATCTTGTATTAATTTGTTTCAAGACACGTTGCCCTCAATGGTCATAATGCAAGGTGAAATACTGCCTCCAGAAACTATTAAAATATACTTGTAAAGGCAAATGCATATCACAATATGTGATTATTGTGCTAGCACTGCATTTGAAAGCCGAAATTGACGCGAAGTTTGGAAATATGGAAAACCCATCCTGCAACAATAACGAAACTCAGAAGTGCTCACTTACAATGTCGCCCATTACCATCTACGGCGTGGTATTTCAGTGACCAAACAAATAAAAACGCGAATATCATTTTATATGTATATATATGTTGGTTAATATATGAAGAATTACTCATATTCAAGAGATATTAGATTGGTTTGATGCACAAACGAACATACTGTCTTGTTCTGTGAACCGACGCTCATGAACGCATCACATGTGACGTCATAGATCCTTGGCTCGAGATGCACCATTTGTCCCGTGCAGGATTAGCGTGTAAAGTTTGGAAATCACGTGCAGCATATCGTGATAAGAATAAAGACACTCTGTGGCAACACTTGACTGATTGTGAGTGTTGTCATTAAGTGGCACACACTGGTAACATCTCTTCTTAATGTACATACTTCTCTAATTGTTTCTATGGTTCGCGTTTATACTATCGGTAAGTAAAATGTCGCACTGTCTCAGTATAATTGTAAATACACTAAGCCTCATCGGTACATCGTAAATGTCATTATCGCACGCGATACGTGTACATTTTCTCTTGTGTCCATAAATCCACTCTTCGGATTCGTTTTAATAAAACGAAACAAAACAAACAAACAAGAAACATATGGCATTAAGTACGAAGTTCGATCAAAGCTGGGAATGGTTTGCTGTTGGTAGAGCCTGGCCCCCTTGTACTGAAAGAATAGCAGCCCTAGTTATTGGTTGCCCCTAATGTAGTGGCATTGTCTGTCACCAGAAATGTCGATCATACTTAAAACAATACACGTAAATACTAAGAAATATGTCATGTCAAGAAATGAAACTGGAAGACCACAGTCTGAGACATTGCGATCTCATCAGTTGTTTGTAGCTCCGATCTGCATTCCATTGGGCTTGTCGGGTCTCTGACTTTGTCTTTTGACATTTTTTAAGCGTCCAAAAAGTAAGCAATCTGTCTTTCGTTAAATCTCGAAATAGATGAATGGATCACTGATCCTCAGTAATGACTCAAGGTGTTCGCAGAAAGGTTAAGCATGTCGTGTCCTACCGGAAGCGTCCGCCATGTGTGTGTTGCAGTTCTTCTGATGTACAAGACAGTCCAGCGACACGATATATCATTTACTAATTTTGTTGAAACTAAAAAGAGGTGTTAATTTTGAATTACGTCTGCTGTGTACAAGTGCCGAGAAAGGTTTAAGAAATATGTTATGTTATCATTAAATCCAATAGAAGCTGCATAAATAGTCCTCTTTCCTGAAGGTGAGGTGAAATTGGGTTTAAGGTCGCATCACTGAGATACCATTCCGCAGTTTAACATGGGATATCCCACTCAGACACAGTATACTGACTCCGAGCCGACCAGTCCTTGTTTTAGCCCCTTAATGCCGAGCGCCAGGCAGGGTGACAACAAGTACCATCTTTGAACGTCTTTTGTTATGACGTGGCGGGTATCGAACCCCGGAACTTCAAAGAGACAGTCTGGTTTGATCACAGAACCCCGTTTACATCTTGATACAGCGGAGGCGTATGAAGACAAGCAAGCACTTACGGATTTGTTATTTGTGTGTCATCACGTCGTTAACTTGCAGGAAGACAAATGCATACTGTGTGCGACAAACATTTATTGATCGGAAGTGCCTGTAAATGAAATGGCGGTCGATCCATTTTAAAACCTCTTTGATAATGGGCACTGACTTTTTCCATTATCATTACATGTGGTTGATTTACATGCAAGAGATTCCGAGTTTGACCGATCAGCGCCGAAGACAACCGATGAAAGCAGAATGACACTATCCGAGTGTTTTGTGATGCTGCCTTGTGTTCTGATTGATGGAGGTGGTTTAGAACTGCCGTTGCATATTTACTTGTATAACTTCTATTGTCTCTTGGCACAATGTACAAGTTAACATTTACACTCTATGAACTACAACTTAACAGTACCAGTGAAAGTCGAAATGTATGTACAATGATGCAACCAATGTATGGTTCTACATCAACACTGGTTTCAACAATGATTTTGTTTGAGTCTAGAGGTAGGGAAACATGCCAGTCATGTTGATACATATAATCCTGAAAAGAGAATTGTTGCCCTGGTATACATACATATGTACGTGAACCTTATGACTCATGTGAACGCACTCGTATACTGCCGGAATAGATGGCTGCAGCCAGAATCGTACAATGTGTTTCTGATGAGTATGGTTTTGTCCCTTCTATTGTCATTTGTCATTAAATAATGTCAAGGAGTGTGTTTCAGCGCACATGTGTTTGTTTCTGTTTATGCATGCTGTACTTTAATGCACTTACGTTATTATGCAAATTGTGTGACTGACGGGTGATACCAGTAGAGCAGGAATCTGCTTCGGCAGGTAACCAATTCTGATTATTCTCTAAGGATAACAATTAAGCATTATGAGTTTTGGGCGATAATCGCACATGTTCTGACTTGTCCAAGAATCCAAAATTCGGATTCCAGTTAATAAAACAAACAAAAAACACATGACATCAATTACGAAGTTTCGACCAAGGCTGGATGTGGGCTTCAGATGGGAGAACTTGACTCCTCTCTCAGGGGAATTGATTGAAAGAAAAATAAGTCTTGAAAATATAGTAGTTGTCCTCTTAATTTAGACTTATTGTCACAAAAATATGAATCAGATTTACGTAAATAGCACAGGAATATGTGTTCTCGTGTCATTCGCCTGTTGAAATTTATTAAATGCGACAAAATCCTTACCATAATTATAAATAATTCTTTCTAAAACCAGAGTTCTTTGTACGAATCCGACTTTATCATCAGCATGTGTTTATGAATCAAAATCAGATGGGTTATGTTCGCCATAAGGTGCGCGTATTCACCCCAACCGATGGAATCGTCACTGTCACGTGCAAAGGCATGTTATTTTTGTACACCTGAAAAAGAACAGCAATACCTGGTTCAAGTCAAAATTGGGACTGGCACTGGACATCATATTGTCACAAATGCGTCAAATTTGAAAATGTCCTCCACATCACGGCCATAAAAAAAGAATCTTTACTAAGGCCTTGAATGTTATAACCCTGATCAAACAACCAATGACCAAGAGTCGTATAACGCTCTTTAAAATCTTCGTAAAAACCATGTGTGTCTGTACCTCAAAATGTAGACACCAAAGGCTGAAGATGCTGGGCTACAGCTGGACATGAAGGGGACGTTGAGTGATGGACAGTTGACGTCATCCCTCTTGTCGTACATCTTATGCAGACTTCTTGTCACTCTGAATATTTGTGCATATAATTCTCTCGTTTGGATTTTACTAATCCGAGCAGAAATTTCAATTCATATGCATTAAGAAACAGATCAGCAAGGGGGTGGAGGACACAACAGGGGATGACTACTTCTTGGCTATATGTCCTATCCCCAAAGTTCACAGAGCTGTTGTCTTTAAAAAATCCAGCATTTCACTTATAGTTTTCTTTCTCAGGAATTTACTTTCATCTGTGACAAAATTTCTGAAACATTTGAAGACAGAGATGAAATTGAGCTTGGACATTGACTGAAATTACAAAGAATTGAAAATCCATTAAAATCTGGATTCAGCTGCTTGTATTTTGTGGATCGCAGAAAACCCGTAAGGCCACAGTAGTTCCGAGAACTTGCTCTCTCATCAGCTGGAGCGCTGATGCTGATTGCCTTTGTTCTTGTCGGATGTTCGACCTACAAATACCCATTTCCATTGAGCCGTTGTCTTTTGATCATTTCAGAAAGAGCGTTTTAGAGTCGTAAGCACGGGCAATCTGTCTTTCATTAAACCATGTGAATATTTTCACTTTGAAATGGACTATAAATTATGTTTTCATTGAATCCAAAAGAAGCTGCATAAAGATTCCTCTTTTAAAGCAACCAGGAGAAGGGCAATAAAGTCAAACAGAAAAGAGACACAATCTGGCTTGGTCACAGAACCCTGTTCATCTCTTGATCCAGGGGAAGAGAGATAGAGATACGCAAGCACAAGGTATTTGTTATTTGTGTGTCATCAGATCACGTCGGGTTTTTTGCAGGAAGACAAATGCATACTGCATACAAAAAAATATTGATCGGGGGTGCCTGTAAATGAAATGGCTGCGAATCCATTTTAAAACCTCTTTGATAATGGGCACGCACTTTTTCCATTATCATTACATGTGGTTGATTTTGCATGCAAGAGATTCCGAATTTGACCGATTAGCGCCGAAGACAACCGATGAAAGCAGAATGACAATATCCGTGTGCTTGGTGATGCTGCCTTGTGTTCTGATTGATGGAGGTGGTGTAGAACTGCCGTTGCATAATCCCTGTTATCTGTTGACGCCACGAGGTCAGGTGGGTGAAGGGAAGATAAACATGAGGAAATATCCAACATCTCTGGTGCACTTGGGATGATTGATGACAACACACGAACCTCTTGAAGACAGCATAACAATGATTAGACAGCGACGTAATGTAAGGATAAAAATGTTAATGTAATACCTTCAATGGAAAGCTCTGACACAGTTCGAAATGATGACCTTCAGCTTCGTACTCGATCAAAATGAAAGGGATTATCCAGTGAAGCGCTTAAGGATCTTTCATGCCGACGGACCCTATATGGCAGCCTCGGTAGAAAATCAGAGCAGAATAAACTCACAATTATTTCTGTAAAATGGTTTGTTATTCACCATGTCATGTGAAATCGTTTCAGTATATATGAGTGTTATCCATAGTTTTCTTTATTCATGTTCGACCCCTTGTTTGCCGGGGAAATAACACAATGGGCATGATCTGGAGTGAAGGGGGCAGGGATAAAGACTGATTCTGACTGACGTCTTTAGTCTCCAACCACCAGTGGACGTGGGCAGTTCCTGTTTGTTTCATCTTGTGAAAGAATTAAGGATGACACGAACCAGGGTTCCAATTATTTTTCATATGCAGTTACTGTCAGAATAATAACAACAAACACCGTTAATATATTAGAATCAAAACAGCCTCCAGTAACTGATAAATCTGACATATAAAAACAACCTTTGTTTCCATTGTTTCTAGCGTGACCAAAACAAGATTCAGCCAATTACTTTACAAGGCATTAAAGGTTATTACTCGGTATAACAGCTTTCGTGGACAGAGCGGCTGGCGGAAGGTCACTGCCTCGACCATCTGGACGCAACATGCAAAATGACGTTAATTGATGGTACCATGCCTGGCGATCGGCATTAAGGGAATGAAACAAGGGCTGGCTAGCATGGCAGGAGTACTGCAGTGATGCGTCAGGCAAGAAACATTTCCTATTTATGCAAATTGTGTAAGTGGTGGCTACTACTGGTAGGGCAGGAGATGCTTCCCCTTTTCGCGAACACCTGGTGTCTTCTCTGATTTTCAGTGATCCATTCATATAATTGTCACCACTATTTTGCCTTTTACACCCAATGGAAACTCTTTTGGCGGATAACCGAGACTGGTTACGGACCGTTTATAATTTATGGCTTGGGGTGGTGATGAGATTCCTTGGACAATCTTGTACAATCTGATTAAACTCACCTAGGTATTGTGGACATTTAAAGTAGTCCCCCAATAACCCCCATACGGTCCTTCCTGACGCCAACATCACAGGAATCCTATGTTAACAGAGGGGAACGTATTGAGTTTTACCCTTCAGCCAAGTCAATAGCTACATAAAAGAATTATGGTATTTTTTTATTTACACTAGGAATCAGGGAAGCTCCAGATGGAATTTGTTAAGAAATCTTGTAAACCTATGTGTGAGATTTGTTCTGAATTGTCTGGTCCAGTGGTAACTATGATACCCCGCCCCTTCCCTGATATTGACAATAAAGGACATTAAATCAAGTCAAAATCGTACAGGAGATGACTACCAACCTCTGTCAAACATGTACTGCTTGTTTGTACTGTTTATTCTGATTGAAAGGAAGCATATAGCCGAAAGAAATACCTGCGTTTACCAAATTTGTATTCATGTAAATCTCTGTTGAACTCTAATGATGGAAAAACACTTCCTAGGTTAGCACTATTAGTTCATCGTTCACTTTGTCGGCGCAAGAAATTAATAGTATCGTGACGTCACTTCGTAAAATAATTGTGTACATCCACTTTGTAACATTATCTGCACAGATGTATTGTATGCAGCACATTTCTATTGCAGTGTTGTACTCACTGATATTATCTCTTTGTACTCTTGTTTTTTATATGGGACAGAGGCCTTGACCTTGACCAACCTCGTGCAGCATAGCGAAAATTACACGAAGACGTTAATGCCCTCACAATTGAGGATGGTAGCAAACAATTTTCAGAGAAGTACAGTGTACCCATTACAGTTGTACAGAGTTATCTGGACCACCTGGACCATATGGACCAGTTGAAGCAGCTGAGGATGGGGGATAGCAGCATAGGTAAAGCGCGAGTGGCGAAGAGGAGCCAAACCTATCAGGATTATCAGTGGGGTGAGCTACTGGTTTCAGGAAAAACATTTAGTGTCAGACTTGGACAAATACTTAGACTTTCACAATATAACAAAATACAAAAGGCTAAAGAAGGAAAAGGTAATCACAAAGAAGCATTTGGCATGTTAAAATAGGGCACTTGTAGAGCAATCAGATCAAGGGTGAGGTCGCTTGAAAGACATGAAACAGAATCGTCTGACTGTGATGACTGATAAAACAGTATCATCTGACTGTTAAGACTCTGTTGAAACAGAATCATCTGACTGTGATGACTGATGAAACAGAATCATCTGACTGTGATGACTGATGAATCACAACCATCTGACTGTGATGGCTCTGATGAAACAGAACCAGCTGACTGTGATGACTGATGAAACAGAACCACCTGACCGTGATGACTGATGAAACAGAACCATCTGACTGTGATCACTGATGAAACAGAACCATCTGACTGTGATGACTGATGAAACAGAACCATCTGACTGTGATGGCTCTGATGAAACTGAATCATCTGACTGTGATGGCTGATGAAACGGAACCATCTGACTGTGATCACTGATGAAACACAACCATCTGACTGTGATGACTGATGAAACAGAACCATCTGACTGTGATGGCTGATGAAACGGAACCATCTGACTGTTATCACTGATGAAACAGAACCATCTGACTGTGATGACTGATGAAATAAAACCATCTGACTGTGATGGCTCTGATAAAAAAGAACCATCTGACTGTGAAGGCTGATGAAACGGAACCATCTGACTGTGATCACTGATGAAACAGAACCATCTGACTGTGATGACTGATGAAACAGAACCATCTAACTGTGATGACTGATGAAACAGAATCACCTGACCGTGATGACTGATGAAACAGAACCATCTGACCGTGATGACTGATGAAACAGAACCATCTGACCGTGATGACTGATGAAACAGAACCATCTGACTGTGATGGCTGATGAAACAGAATCATCTGACTGTGATGGCTGATGAAACAGAACCATCTGACTGTGATGACTGATGAAACAGAATCATCTGACCGTGATGGCTTATGAAACAGAATCATCTGACTGTGATGGCTGATGAAACAGAATCATCTGACTGTGATGGCTGATGAAACAGAACCATCTGACTGTGATGGCTGATGAAACAGAACCATCTGACCGTGATGACTGATGAAACAGAACCATCTGACTGTGATGGCTGATGAAACAGAATCATCTGACTGTGGTGGCTGATGAAACAGAACCATCTGACCGTGATGACTGATGAAACAGAACCATCTGACTGTGATGACTGATGAAACAGAATCATCTGACTGATGACAGATGAAACAGAACCATCTGACTGTGATGACTGATGAAACAGAACCATCTGACTGTGATGACTGATGAAACAGAATCATCTGACTGTGATGACTGATGAAACAGAACCATCTGACTGTGATGACTCTAGTGAAACAGAACCACCTCACTGTGATGACTGATGAAACAGAACCACCTCACTGTGATGACTGATGAAACAAAATCATCTGACTGTGATGTCTTATGAAACAGAATCATCAAACATTCTCAAATAAAGTTTGCGAGACAGATGTATGGCAGTTTGTTGGTTTGTCAAAAAATACTGTAACGATAATTTACCTGCTTTAAACCTGTATAGTTGAAGTTGAAGATGTTTTCTTGTGGTTGCGGACAGGGTTTTGTCGCTTTTTGTCCAGATTCGTGATGGGCATGGCTCCTTTTATAATACCAGGATTATTCCATGTTAGTAAGGCGTAAAATAGTAAGTCGTCAAAAAACGTGTACGATTCCTGTCATGCTTCCGCCAAGTGGCAAAGCCGAGATCAACAGGTGTAATGTGTACATACTTACATGTTCAAAAACAAACATATGACATACATCACGGGAAATACATACATACGACAGCGACGAAGCCCGCTCTATAACCATAAGCAATCTCCTGTAGAAGCAGAGAAAACACCACGACCCCAACCACAGTCAAGTGTTTATTAATCACTCTGAAGCAGTGATGAAACCAAAAATGGCGAACAGGTGATCATATCCTGGCCCAGCGGTGGCAACCGTTACAAACACTTGCAAAGGCAAGTCAAGTGTTTACTTTAAAACGGGAACATTTGGAACACGTCAAGGGCATCGGACACTTGTCATTGATGCGTCAGGTTATGCAAGACTGCACGCAACCTCTGTTCTGAGTCACGTGCACATGTGAATGACAATGAAGTGCTAATTCTACTGCGGTTGAGGAGTGATGTTGTCTTAAACAATAGCTATATGAGCAGTCCAGATTGGTAACGTGTCAAGATGGGCGTGGTTCACGTAATTTGACACATTAGAAAGGGAAAACAACGCATATATTTTCTTTGGTTCTGTTTTCTTTTCTGACGGATAGAGTTCAGGTAGGTGAATAACAGGTAGGTTCTGACAGTACAAGCTCATCTCTAACAAGAGATAATTGAATATTAACTAAACTCTTCAGGAGAAGATGCAAATAACAATGTCTCTGGCGATAATTAAAAATATATTAGATATAAAATATCAATATGTCATTGCCACGACCTGAGTATTTACATACGGCTGGATACTGCTGAAATATTGCCTACTGCGGCCTTCAACAACATTAACGTCACGTCGCGTCTTGGGAATGTAAAAAAATAAAACTGAATTGACGGTGGTAGTATATTTAGTACTTTGCTGAATCTCTGATTGAACTGGATTCATGACGCTATAGATGTCGCCCACATGCAGGTGTTTGAAATCTATGAAGAAACAAAACCTGGAAGTCATTAGCAACTTGATAAATGGGTTGAAAACATTTCTTATTTATTACTAAAACGTATATTGATTGATACCATCTGATGGTATTTAACAAACTACGTTTGTTCTGACAAACGACAAATGTGGTTGGGATTGTGTCCCATGTTAATGTTATTGTCTGAATGGAATTGATTGAGCCATGCGATGCTAACAAAAAAATGTGAGCTGAATTAATGATTACAATATCGACAGATTTCATGTTTGATAGAGGGTTTGTGTATGAAAACATATGACTCCCACGTTATAACAACGTTAATTTCAACACTGTAGTATATGTTTACACCATACCCGCCAAACACCAGTGACGTGCTTGTGGGTCTCATCCAAGGTGGTATACGTCCAAAAAAATGCTTCCTCCTACATTTCGCTTACATTGTGATGTTACTGAACCATTAGTCAATCATCACTACGCAGATTTTACGTCCGTTTTATTTCCTTAGTTTCGTGTCTGCATTCTATTCCGCTTGGCATTGCGCAATGGAAATATCGTAACTAACACATATCAGTGGCTCACAGTAGACCAGTTCATCAACAGACAGGACACTAAGCACGATGAGGTGGGGCCCTATTGACTGAAGCTAGTGTATGCTTAGTGTTGCATAACAATGGGACACATGCACAAGAACCTTTGAAAACAGTGGATGTAAGATGAAGCATTGTCTGCTTATTAAATCGTGTGGTGTTTACCAACCCAGGGTGTCATTGTAACGTTCACCGACCGACGATGTCACTGATTGGTTGGTTGGTTGGTGTGGGAAAATATATATCCATTTGGAGAGATATTTTGAGAGTAATAACATACTTACTTCTACATATTGAATATCTCCTTCCACATGGTATAAAGGACAATAAAACATCGTCATTGGACGCATATACGTTATCTGCTTTAATCTTCTCAGAAGTACATTTGCCTCTGTGATGACAAAAAACTTTGTCTTTACTCTCGTTCACGTGATTGTCCATGTAGATTATATGGGAGTATACAGTACTGATTCGAAACGTCACATAGTTTGGATGTATGTACAAGTGTCAGCACATTAAAGACAGGGGAATAAAAACATCGTTTGTCTAGGATTGTCACAGTCACATTGAAATTGTCCAAGTCAGTAGAATGATATATGTTGTTGCATTTAGCTCCAGTAACGTATATTTCCATACCGATGTTTTACACTCTTCAAAACAAAAAGAAACGCACAGGTAGATTTGAAGTAAATTTATTGTACCTAATAAAGTCGATATATTTAATTTGATATCATACAAAAATATGAAATTTTGGAGCTCGATAGTCACATGTTGTCGTTGTACAAAGCCATTGAAAACTGTTCATTGTCATGTCACATAAGGCCACAAGGTTGCGCTGAGGTCAGTATCTCGAGTGACCGCCCCGGGCAGCAATCACGGCTCTGCATCTCATCTCACGGCACTGACTGGATGAGTGTACGACTTCTGTCCTGCGGAATTCTGCGCCATTCTGCTTGTAACGCGTTGTCTGCGGCGTCTTCTGACGTTGACGTACACGTCGATCGAGTTCATCCCAGATTGTTCGATTGGGTTGAGATCTAGAGATCTCGACGGCCAGGGCAAAACATTGATGTTGGCATTATGAAGGTAGTCTACCGTGACACGGTGGAGCTTTGTCCTGTTGAAACAGCTCCCTCTGGCGCTCAATGATTGGAAGAAGGTGAGGTTGAAGAATTTGAGTCATGTTGCGATTTGCTGTCAAACATCCTTAAACCACAACCAAGTCAGATCTCGTGGTGTAGGATATTGGCTCCCACACCATGACGCTACCGCCACCGAATTTGTCGAATTCACGTACACAATGTGGGGCAAAACGCTCATTTCGACGAAGATAAACACGTTGTCACGGTGAAGAAGAAATCGTGATTCATCACTGTAAGGTATGACACCAACGCAAGCGTCGCTGTCGATGGATCTGTTGCAAAACCGGGACGATAACTGGTCTTCTGGGTCGGATTCCAGCCTCGCGAAGATGGTTCCTGACAGTGTGGTCCGATATCCTCCTCAAACCAAGGATGCGTCCTGCAGTCTCCATAGCTGTGGCATTGCGATGACGTAGGTGGAACAGTCGAATGTAGCGATCCTGTGCAGGGGTGGTAACTCTTGTTCGGCAGGTTCTCAGACGGTCTTCAGTGGAATTTAACTGTGTATATCGGTCCCAAAGGCGGCAAATGGTGCTGTGGCGGACGTTGAAGTGGCGTGCAATAGAAGACTGCGATTCCTCTCTTTGGATACGTCCTACAGCGATGTTCCGATCGGCAGCGCTTAGTTTCGGCATTTTCGAACTTGAAAAATGTTGACAATTAAATGACAAATTATTGGCTTATGCTTGCCTTTTATAGCCACTGCCTCAAGTTATGAAGGCCATAACGTGCACGTGCATTTTGCTTTACTGTTTTCTTCCATGACAATTTTGAACAAGTGTGAAAACAATGCCGTTTAAGACATTGCAAATCGACAATGGCTGCGTTTTGACGCACTGTTTGTCGAATATCAGGCCACCAACATTTTCCAATAACAAATATCCAATTCATATACCTGATTTTTTGTGTAGTCAGGTTGAATGTGCGTTTCTTTTTTCGAAGAGTGTATATATACTCACACGCAAAAGAAACGCAAGTCGAGTATGCAGTATACATGTTATTTATTTTCAACAGTAAAGACAAGAAATACTAATCGGGCAAGATTGACAAAACTTTGACTGAAGACAGTTTAATGGATTAAAAGGCAGATGACATAATTGTTTTTTCAAATGTTAAGGGCTTACACAGTTTCGGGTAAATACCCAAAATGTCAGTCAATACCTGGTGTGACCACCATTAGCATTGATCACTGCCACACATCGCCTGTACATTGAGTGGATCAGATGATTTGTGAAGGCCCTAGGGATCCTCCTGCACACATCCAGAGCAGCTGTGATTAGTTCATCGGCAGTTGTAGGGACTGGGCGCACATTGTGCAGACGCCTTTGAATTTCATCCCACAAGTGTTCGATGGGGTTCAGATCAGGGCTGAGGGCTGGCCACGGTAGAACATGGATGTTGTGTTGTTGCAGAAAGGCCATGGTAGCTCTGGCAACATGGGGACGAGCGTTGTCCTGCTGGAAAATTGTTGTTGATGTTGTGCAAAAAATGGAACAACGTGGGGTCTAATCACTTGGTCAATATACCGCTGAGCAGTGACGCCGTGTCCCCGACCTTGACCAACATTCAGAAAGCACATGGGTCTTAGTCTCGCATAAAGTTCAACCCCTGCCGATATCATGACGCTAGGTCCACCCCATGGATCCCTTTCCACAACGTTTCTGTCAGCGAAACGATCACATCGACGCCGCTAAATTCTGACCATCAGGCTTCACTACATGCTAAAACTCGTATCAATTTATGGTTCCGTGTTTGTTACCTATTTGCTTAAAATATCTTGCGTTTCTTTTCCGTGTGAGTATATTTGGTTTGAACGTTCCTCTCTTTGTCTTCCCTAAGGGGGTAATTTTATCATGTTACTTTAGGTGATGCATTGCTGCCTCTAATGCATTGTGTTGCTTTTAATGCATTCTTGTAGCTAGTTTGTTCATAATCAAACACGTTTACGATTTGTAAAAAATAAACTTTAAGTCTCCCAGAACTAAGGGGCCTTACCGCTTCAGCATAAAATATACAACACTGCGTGCTACAAAGTACCTAGCTGGGAATGTTGTACTGTGACACAGAGGCAAGCGTGCTACTCCATCATATGGCCATGAAATAATAGTTGTGAATGTGTTCAAAAGCATGGTATGTGTTTGATGGTGTCCTGCTATAATTTTCTAAACGTGAGCAGCCGTCATGAAGTAAATCCCTCACCTAATGTTCCAACTCATCTTAGGTGATAAACACTAGCCGGGAATACGATATTTAGATATATTGCCTGTTGTCACACTAATCACTTCTCGAATCTGCTTTGCATTCAGCGTGTTAACGGCTCAGCGGGCTGCACGGGATCGGACGCTAGTCACTGTGATGCTATATATCCTCATCACAGTTGTTAATACCAGCGAGAGGATATGTAACCATCAGTAACCAGATAATATTAATGGAAATAATGATGTCAGCGAGGCACCCCTGAGAGACATGATGAAGTATACAGTAGATTGTCAGCCATCCTAGTAACAACTAAGCCAGTGTATCAGCAATGACGAGGCATAATGCATGGGCGTTAAGTCCCACTGGAATGAGTGAGTGATTGATTGAGTGGTTGAGTATTGTTTTACTCCACCATTAGAAATGTTCCAGCAAGATGACGTCGGGGGAAGCGTGAAATGTATAGTAGCCGAGGGGGGACATCGCTTTCTCGCCATCAATTACGGTTGTGAAATGCGATAAGAGACGAGAAAGCGAGAATACGAGACGAAAAAGTGATGGCACGAGACGAGAAAGCGATATGTATATCGCATGTGTTATCTGTTTCTGAACGATAAAGAAAATTTAACAACAACAATAATGAATTGTTATACGAGACGAAAATGTGTTGGCTCGAGACGAGAAAGCGATATGTATATCGCTTTCTCGACTCGTGTTATAGCTTCATCGCTTTCTCGTGGTAAAGCAATCTCACCTCTTGGACACTATGGGGTTGCATGTGTTATCTGTTTCTGAACGATAAAGAGCATATACGGAAAACAACAATAATGTATTGTTAAACCTGACCTTAGTATCATTAAGGGGCTGACCATTTACTTTAAGGATATAAGGGGGCGGGGCATGTTGTTTTCTTCATTTTGGAGGCTGAGGGGATTTTTCGTCATACAAGAGAGCTGAGAATTTCTGAAGTCACATTTCAAATTATACCTATGGAGGGAATGTTGAAATTGTCTCACTTCTCACTTACACAAAATAACTGCACAGACGTAGTAGACACAATGTATGGATGACAACTTCTTTGTGTTACTGCAATGGTGACGTTTCGGTATATGTCCTTATACTGTTGTCAAGCAAGGCTGATTAATGAACATGGTACAGAATTTATACAGGAAATTAGAGAGATTAACATGAGGAGTTTAAGTAATAACGACATAAAGATAATACCGTAACAACATGATGGACAGAGAACACATGACGATGAAGCCAAACAAACAGGAAGCCAATTAGACACGTTTAAGTAGACATAGGTTGGGTGACTATTGCTAAATGTGTTGTAGTAGGCGGATGTAGCATCTCAGTGGAGGGGGTTGGGTATTTTACCATTTTTGAACGATATCAGATCATTAATATTTGACAATTGTTCCGAATCTCTGAAGACAGATATGCAACTGTATCTATGATTACCACGGATAAAAGGATGAAGGTTTCCCTGAAGTTTGTCATGTCGGATAGTGGTGTACAATCAAATGTTCTGACATGATTAAACTTGGTTCTTTTCTGAGACTGCAAATATTCAAGCATCCATCTCTTCCACGAGTGTGATTGTGTGAAGCATTGAAGTATGTACAGTGTTCAATAATAGGAAGAACTAAAACAGTAGAGATTATTTCAATATTCCAAGTCCAATATGATATAATTTCATATTTTGTAATTCCCGCATGTCAAGAACGACGCTTATGTTGTTTCTTAACGTGGTTGGCCATTGTTTGTGGAGACGTAATATTGCAGTGAGTGAGTGAGTTGGATTTTACGCTGCTTTGAACAGTCATGGCGTGATGTCAGGTCTCAGACGTTTACAACTTCGGTGAAACCAACGAGCACGGGTATGGTGTTGACAAACCTAGAAACGTTATGTGGGCGAACAGGGATTCGAACCCACAATCATAGGTTTCCGACATGCTTAGGGGACGCAACTCTGCACAGCAAATTACATCGTCTTAGACGAATGGGACCGCGTTCCTCGTGATCTATATGAGCAAAATTATCTGAGCTCCACTGACTTAGGAAATAAGGAAAACTCTGCACACTATATATTGTATCTGACACTAGTACACAGGGATGGCGGTTTCCTCAACTGGTTGACCTTTATCAAGAATTACGTTTATGTCAGATGCTCTCATAATTTCTCATAAACTTCTACTTTGAAACCATGAAAAATAAGAATGCAGTTCCCATTGCCATGTTACAAAATCAAAATAAATTATTAATCATATCAAAGGAAAATACGCATGAAGCGAAATGGTTTACGGGAATGAATTTCCCCATTAACAAAGCCTTCCTGGCATGAAAGAAGAGTTTGTTGCAATCATGCGAGTAGTCCACAATGACAATGTGTTTTGGACAGAATCAGTTCACTTAGCAGTTAGTCTCAACTTATGATTTCAATGCTTCTTTAACTGAAAGTTGAAAAGCCCATTTCTATTGATCATAAATTTTGTTTAATCATTGTTACGATCATATCACGATGCTATTGATGTCTCATGCAGCAACCAAATTGTTTTACTTTGAACCAAACCGATGTCATCAAATTCGATAGAAATCTCATCCTATCTAAAACTACCAGCAGAAAGACAATAAAATTCCGTTGAAAAGAGAAACAGTCCGACTGGGTGACAGAACTCTTTTACTCCCCAATCCTGACGGGATCTTGACACTGCAGAAGTGCGCAGAGAAAGGCCAGCGATTTGTTATTTGTGTGTTTCGAGAGAACATGTCCATATTTTGTAGGAAGACAAATGCATACTGTGTGTGACAAAGTTTTATAACCAGAAGTGTGGTTTCCAATTCCTTTAAAACCTACTCAGTAAAGGACAGCACCTTTGTGAAACTTGCTTCAAGCATGTTTTCGATTTTACATGTAAGAGAGCCCGAGCTTGACCGATCACCAACGGAGACACCAGGCAAGAACAGAATGATTTTATCTGAGTTGGATTGGAGTGTTTTGCGATGGTCTTTTGTATTCTGATTGATGGATATGTTGTAGAACTTCCGTTGCATCAATCCATGTTGTCTTAGAAAGGCACAAAGTCAGGCTGATTAATGGAAATACTTCGAAAAGCCAACAAAACGTCTCTCCTCCCCGAAGTTGACAGAGGAGGTTACTTCGGTTCATAAACAATCATTTGTTTCACGGACATATAAAACATAACATAATACTTCATTGAACAAATCTACTAACAGTTAAAAGACCTCTAACTTCTGTATTTCTCTGAGTCTGTACAGAAGGGTCACAGCAGCGCCGTGCACGTCACGTGTGATGTCAACAAATATACACAACGAGATTCGACTGTACCTGACATAGAACTAAAATACACAGTGAAATGTTCCTCCATACTCATGAGCATCTGTGTTAAAGAATTCAATTATCTATGTTGATGTATGGTTGAGTAATTAACTTTCTTTTTGTGAGTGTCCATAGCATCAACTTGTCAACAAGCACACACACACACACACACACACACACACACACACACACACACACACACACACACACACACACACACACATGAGCAGTACTTACTGTTAACATGAGGGTCAACACATATAATCAGTGTGTGGCCGATAGAGATGGTTTGCTGAGTGTCATGATGCGTGAATGTACAATGGCCTTGAGATCATGTTCATACAATCCTAACGAGCTCCCGATTCAGTTGATCAGCAAGATAAACATTTCAAAATGTTCCAGTTATCCTAAATGTACAGATGATGTTGGAAGTATTGAGAAGGTGTTGCTAAAGAGTCTGTAAGTAGCTTTACCATAGTAAACAAGTAACTGGAGTATCGATGTCTTCCGGCAAAGCTCGCTAAATACAATTTTTATTCCTAATGCAGGATATTTACCATCCCCAAAGACACTCGCGTGATAACCTCTTTATCATATAATGTCATTCTTTAATTCTGTGCTTTAAAGTCGCTTTCCCTCTCTCACAAACATTACCGAAACATTGCGAGTTTTCCTGGAATGCGCGCATTAATATTTATTACGTCACAGGGTAAGTGATATGTCAGTCGGAGAGTGACAGTAGCCAATATAGCTCCAACTGAAATCTGTTTCTTATGCAATGGCGAAGCAACATATACGCAAAACAACAGATGTTTTTAATTGCCTTTCGTGGCAATCCATCGGTCTGTCCTCTAGAGGAACCTTAGTCTATGAGACGTCACGGCCACGGTCAGATGTTGTTGACAGTCGGTCTGTCCTGTCATAACGTTAAGAAGTGTAGTCAGATGTATACACAGCGACAAAACCAAACAAGGTAACAATTCAAACATATTTCGGCCAAATCCAACTATTTTAATTTGTTGAGAAGGTTTGAAGCCGCAGAGGTCTACAAGCTCAGATATGACTACTGATCCCGCTTGGCTAGGCCTCGTGCCCTCGCAAAATTGTTTCGAAATTAATATCTCCAAAGTTGCAAAAACTTATAAAATGCCTTAGCTACGTCACAGTAAGACACTGATTTTCAGTATATTAGACTGTTTTTTTGATAATGATAGCAATTATCCCTGTAGTTTATCCAGATTCCCGATGGTTAATTCTGACTCGAACGCCGAATGACGAGGGCGACGCCATGTTTGTTTATAAACAGTGAAAGTAGTCCTACTTGACCTTTGATATTTGCATCTCTATCCGCATATGACCCCAACAGATATCGTTTTTATCCGTTGGCTTTATCCCGCCGAGAAACCTACCCATTTTATGATAAAATGTGATATCCACCCAGGGTCAATTGGGTGTTAACGCCCATTATAGTGTAGACACCACGATGCTTCAATAAATGCGATCTATAGTTATTCTATTCACTCGCAGACGTCTGTAGCTCGTAGCTATGCCTGGATGTACCGCATGAACAGACAATTCGTTGTTAAAAGCTTCATTTTCCGATATTCTTGCGAGATTTATCTTTAGGAAAGAAACGTGATATTTTTATATAATATCCTATTACTGATACCACACCCATACTTGTCTGAAGATTCAATATTGTGGAATGGGTGTTGATTCTGTTGGAATGTATGGTTGCGAACATACATGAACGAGCAATGAGGAACACACGTTGACCAAGGCCTAATGTCCACGGATCGATGGACTCAGTCTTTGCTTTTCCTGCTCCAGACACGATCATCCATATCAGAGATAGGTGAGATCTGTAAATTAACAACCTCCCCTTGGTACCAGCATACTCGTGCGTGATATATTCGTTCTCGATAACGTTCATTAGACAGCCTTACATTACCTCAGGAGCGTCAAACGACCCTTGTTCAGAAGTTATGTGATCAAGGTTACAACATTCAAGGCCTCAGTAAACGTTTCAAAAGGTTTTTTGGCAGACATTTTGAGCACAGTTCCAAATTTGACGCCTCAGTGACAAAAATGATGTCCAATGCAATTCCCTATTTTTGGCTTGTACTATATGTTCCCGTGATGTTTTCAGAGGTAGCTGAGATCTGTATATTAGCATCCTGATGTTGGTACATGTACCAATATACCTGATATGAACGTTCTCGAAAACGTTCGATAGAGACCCTTACATTACCTCAAAGAACGCCATACGACTCTTGCTCAGAAGTTGTTTGATCAAGGTTACAACATTCCAGGCCTCAGTAAACCTTTCAAAAAATATTTTGGTAGACATCTTGAGGACAGTTCCAAATTTGACGCCTCAGTGACAAAAATGATGTCCAATACAATTCCCTATTTTGAATTGTACTACATGTTCTCGTGTTTTTTTCAGATGAACAATTGATTTGCCTTTTTATGTGTTTGTGACTAGTGCCACCGGTGGGGCAGGATACGCTCACCCTTTCGCCAACACCTGGTATCATCACTATTTGATAGTAATTCATAAACACATCGACTCCACAGACTATCAACATTGCATTTCCCGATTCCAAGTGTTTGAACTAGGATCAAATTTGTTTCAAATCTATTTTAGAAACAATATAATACCCTTAATACTATCTAATAGCTAATCCCTTCAACTGTTTTAGCGATCTGAGCTAAGAATACAGGAGAACAATGAAACCGCCTCATGTGTTTCATATTTAGATCTATGCATAAAAGATTCAGAGTGACAATACAATCTTGTAAAACAGTTTGACAAAACGGATGACTTCAACTTTCCCATAGTCAAACTTTTCCTTTTTTGTCGAGCAATATTCCAGCAGCTCAAGCCTTCAGTGTCTATATATCACAACATGTGTGTAACGATCGATCATGCTCTTTCTACTTATGCTTTTAGCAGCGATTTCCTATAATTGTAGAAAAGGTTTTGTCGCTTTATTTCTTAGTTGTCGCTTATAACACAAATACCTCATACAACAACTCATAATTGTGTGGGAGCCCACCATATTTCAGAGAGATATTTGATAATGTTGACGAACACCTTCCAAGGATACGTTTGGAGTCAGAGCTACCCTTTATGCCACTAAATGTGGAGTGTTCCTCCAGAGCTAAAGGAAGAACTGAGCACAGTGAGAATGGCAAGCAAATCAATAAGCAACATAATATGATCCCGAGGTCTCTTTCATGTGTTTTGCAGATATTCCCTCTCCGGTGCATGACTTTTTCAACTTGGAGAAGGTTCACGAGAGTCTTAATTGCTGCACAGCTAACAGTCCATGGATCATCTTGGAGATGCTTAGTGTCCATGGCACCACCAGATATGATCGTTGATGTAAAAACTGCTGTGAAGAGCTTCAACTTGAGATTAAACTGGCATAAAAATCTCGAATAAAATTAAAAAGAATAAATTAAATACTGGGTTTTAAAGGAGAGGTCCACATACCCATTTCTCACCTCATATTGCAGCTTTCATAATCCTTACTGCTTTCATTGGAAGATGAAAGACGTTTTTAACATGCAATAACTCGTATCCACCATCATGTTATTGCTTGAGAATAATCGCTATCGTTTTGTGTGATAAAGTTTCCTTCTTAAAGCGATTGAGCATGTCCCTTCATGTATAAGTCTTATTAATCTTTGTATAAAGAAAACCGCCATTGTGTACACTGTTTACATATACTCTTTATTTGAAACTTGCAGATGCCAGGGCGCTTACAGCGTCAACATGTACAAAATATCCACAGGATTATAATCGCTTATTTTTTCTCCTTAGGTCTTCCGCGATTATATTCGCTTTTAATACAGTCAAATCAGATATGCTTGTCAGAATGATTCGCTCAGTCGTATCCTAAATAGAGAAGCCGGGACGCTGACTGGCTGATTTGAGAGTTCCCCTGATGCGAGCTGACATGGATGTGCTGAGAGCAGTGTTCATTGTACAATTCCGACCTAAACATGCTTAACGATTCTAGGGTTACTGGCGACTTTTCAGAATGATTATTGGTGATTTTATAAATCATAGCTACCCGTGACCACTGATGTGCTGTTTATGTAATTGAATACCCCGACTAATTATTCCGATACTTAGATTTCACGACATATATGAAATAACACCATAGTAAAATGTCAACAATTACGACATAACAATGTACTTAATTTTCAGAGGTTATTTCCAGCAATTTTATTTTGCCTAAAGTGACTGGGGATGATATCACAGAACAGGGAAATACGCGCAGAATTCCACTCTGTGAAGTGAATGTGCGTCATGTGCGGGGTGAAATTTGAATTTTATTGGACATCAAAGGTCTGGGTCATATATGTCACTGTGGCATCTAGGTGGTTAGGTTTATAGCATTAATTGCAAATTTCAAATTCAGAAGCATTCGGTCTTTTACCGATGGAACCTGTTTTTGGTTTGGCAAAGAGGGTCATGTAAAGTTTTCATATTGATATTCAAGTTTGGAGAGTCACACTTTGTTGTAGTAGGAACAATGGTAATTCACTTATCTATTCACCAAACAGATGTTTCCTTGTAGCTTCACATCCCTGGGACTTAATCAAGTGTAAACATATAACGTCATAAGGAGATAAGTGTAAACATATAACGTCATCAGGAGATAAGTGTAAGTATATGACGTCATAAGGAGATAAGTAAATATATAATGTAAACATTATATGAATGGATCACTGAAAATCAGTGATGAAATCAGGTGCTTTCGAAAAGGGTAAGCATGTCCTGCTTTAACGGTAGCATCCGCGACTCACACAATTTGAAAGAAAAGTAAGTGTTAGTTTTGCTACACAACATAAGTCCTGCCGTACGACGGAGGCTTCTATACAATTTAGGCTTAACCAGACAATTCAGCTCTCAATCCTGGTTTGAAAATGCAAGCTCTGGCTTATATCCTGATTATATATTTATTTAGATTAAGTCAATGAGCCAAAGGTCAACATTGATGTCAACATGACACTGATTGATCTTATGACAGTTATAGAGTCAAGGTTGGTAGTTCTGTGTCGTTGCTCTTGTCCTCTGTCATTCCACAGCGATGTGGAGATATTTTTCGAGTGTTATTTCTTAGTAATCCTGTCATACCGGTGTCACATTAGTTCTTAAATAAAATAGACGTTTGTGATCTCCTCCGTCAATTAACTGTTTTTATTGTAACTTACCATATCGATATCACGTCCTTTACTTTCACAATCGAATCACATGTAAAATGCGAGGTGGGGAAGATGTTCTTGCGAGATTTATCAATGGGCAGAATAGCTTTAAGTGGCATGATAATACTTTGATATTTATACTAAATCTTAGAACTGCATCAACACTTCTCCGAGGAGTTGATGTTGTGGATAAGTTGTTTGGAATACATGGATGAACGAACAAAGGGGAGGAATAAGCTTGGCATAGATCGACACCTAGCCTTTGCTTTTCTTGTTGCAGGACTAAGAATCACATTAGTAGGTAGCTGACATACCTGTTGACATCCTTACATTGATTCCAACATTTTGGAAAGTGCGATAGACACACTAACACTGCTTCAGTTGGTACCATCTCCTACTCAACACATCGTCGACGTCTCATGCCCAGACGTTCACTGCCTTACACGTGGTGCATTTGTGTGAATTCACTTAGACACAAAGATGGAGTAGGCGCTCTACCTACCTCTAACAGGCAGCCAATGTTGCATACTGCATAGGATCCATTGATAGAGGGAGTAATTGTGTCGTGCCACAAACATACTTATGATGTATTACTATCATTAGAAGTATTCAACAGCATAAGAATTTGACTTAATAGTACACGATCACAAACATTTATTGTGTGGCTTGGCCTCAAGTAACTCAAGTGTAGATCTGGGGAAGGTACTTGCGGAATAAAGACGTCGTGTGAATGCTGATACAACCCTGCCAACGATCTCCATTCGAGACGATATTTCCTGTAAAACATCTGATTGATGCTACTTGCAAAGGTGATCATGTCATCGTCAACTTTCGGACACACTATCTCCCGTAGATATACCAGTCTTAGTGTAATGTCTAGGTTTTGAGATCTATGGGTTTCAGAAACATAAACATACAAGTAAGTCAGAAATGAAGTGATTATCTGTTGAGTTTAGTTATGCATTTTATTTGTTTTCAAAGTGATTGCAACATTATTATAAACATAGACTGTTTGATTGTCAGACCCATAGAAACAACTTAAAAACATTCAGTGCAAGTGTTGCCTAACGTTCTGTTTAAGGACTCCGGGTGTATGGAATGATAGTGATAAACACATGCTCATGATATAGTCGGAATCGTACGATCGACTCCGCTTTATACAGAGATTTCTACTGGATATTGAAAGGGTTTAATTATTTGCTTAATTCATTCGAAAAGCGATCCATGACCCCAGTAGTAGTCGCTGTGCATAGTTAGGTCCCTTAGCCGCGCCAGGATCTTGTGAGTGTGAATTATTTGTACCTATAATGACCTGATATATCAGGACTCGTGCTCGTTGGTGTCCTCCAAGTGGGCACGTCTGTGATCAGCGTTCATTGGCCTCCTACCTCCATTAATCTGACACATCGTGATTCATTGATGTACGATCGGGTCTTCAACCTAACTCAGTCACTGTAGAGAACAGTTTCACCTCAAACGTCGAGTTCATCAAAACCAATCTGTTTCTCTGTCAATCCAATATACCAAGTGACCGGATCCAACGGTACCTGCTGTGGTGTGGTAATATCTGTGTCGGCAATAATAGTTTCAATAGTTCCTGATAGAATACAAACAATTGTCAAAGCTGTTATTAAAAAAACCCTTTGACAATGCAATCAGAGACACCCCAGGGATTCCGCCTTAAAACCACATGTTGCTGTCCACATTCACATTTACAGTGGTATTGATCTCCTCATGAGCCACTCGGCGAAATAACTTCCGCAGCTACACAGTGTTACTGTTTATCACAGGCATCATATTTCACACAGGTAAATGATCTGCAGCATCACCAATACCACAAACAAACCTCCATAAACTATCAATAAAGTTAAAGAGCACCTGCATACCCCCGGCGACAATGCGCAGTGATCCTTCTACCACCTCTGTCAGAATTCGTCAACACAGTGGAAATGAATATCTTTCTTTCACAAAAGCAACTAATATGATTCTTTGATCCCTTTCATGTATTTTACAGACATTTTCTCTGGTGCATGACTCTTTCAAGTTCGAAAACACGAGACTCTTAATTGGTGTACACGTCACAGTCCATAAATCATCTTTCAGCGGCTTCATGTGCATCACTTGATGTGTTTGTCGGTGTAAGAACTCTCGTGAAGTTTTGACCCAGCAATTACCTCAGTGAGAGAACTTCTGACATGATCTGTGAATATCAGAAATATCGAAATTGAGAGTTAGAACATAAATACTGATGTCCAAAAGATGGGTCAACGTCATTATTTCACACGAGTCTACTTGTTCAAATCTTCTTGACATCCTCGTCATGTTCAGATCGTACGATCGTACATCACACATGGCATCCGTTATCTTATTAAATTGTGCGAATTCTTGACACTGGCAAAGACCATCGTTCTGAAACGTGAATTCAGTGGTGGGGTGAAATGGAGTTTAACGTCGCGTTAAAGATTATTGGACTATTGGTATCGAAAAAACAAGAACCATTTTTTAACGTCTGTGGTTTGGCGCGGCCGGGGATCGAACCCCCGACTTCCGCTCTCCGGGCGGACGCTCCAATACTAGAAATCTGTGGTGGAGAACACTGTGGTATATGATAGTTGTATCATGCCTGATTTGCAGTTGTATCATGTCTGATTTGTAGTTGTATCATGTGTTATTTATAGTTGTATCATGACGATTTGTAGTTGTATCATGTGTTATTTATAGTTGTATCATGTCTGATTTGTAGTTGTATCATGTCTGATTTGTAGTTGTATCATGTCTGATTTGTAGTTGTATCATGTCTGATTTGTAGTTGTATCATGTGTTAGTTATAGTTGTATCATGTCTGATTTGTAGGACGTCCATTGCGTATTTGACAGAGACTCCTAAACACATGATTAGGATTAGGATGATGAAACAGTCGGCATTCCGCCCCATCTACGACAGAATGATATGCACGTGGCTGTTATTGATTATCAAATAGTGATGATACCCGCTTTTCTTGAAAAGATGAGCGTATTCTTACCAATCAGTGGGACCATCAAAAACACATGCAAAGTCAAGTCAAGTGTTCACCTGAACAGACCGGTAACATTTGGTTAAAATAGGAAGTTTTATCGGGCACCATTCTGGCCACTGAAGCGTCCATGGTGTGGTCTACCATGGATCTTTCTGAAAGATTTACAGACACAAGAAATCACTGCTCTGTAAGGACTTGAATGTTGTAAGAGTGAGAGAGTGAGTGAGTGAATGAGTGAGTGAGTGAAGAAAGGGAAAGTCGTATGAAGGAAAGTAAAAAGAAGAGCATGCTTAAATGTAAACAATTGTCAAATTTATGCCTCAAAGATTGGAGCTGCTGGAATAGTGCTTGACATAAGTAATGATTATTGTTGACAGATTGAAGTCTCTCTTTTCATGCACTGTTCTTAGATAATTTGTATCCTCTCGGGGATAACTGGTTCAGCATGTTGAGTTAATGGTTATTGTAATGTTATCAAAAAATCATTACTCTAAGCCTGTTCTTGTGTGACAACGCAGTTCTACATACCTGATCTGTTTCCCTGCAATCAGCCACGAGAGGCGTTGTAAACACGTGGTTTGAATCATGGAGTGTCAAAATAATGACATAAAAGCTTGAGTGTGGGCAACCGCTGGGATGTTGTTGACAGTAGGCGATCACACGTCACATTCAGATACAACCCTTGATACATAGAAAACATATACCTGAGAAAAAAGTCATTTGGTGTTCCGGAAATGACAATGAACGCTATCTAACCAGGAGTTATACATAAAAGCGACACAACCATGTTCATTAATGAAGCGACAAAACCCTTTCCATATCCAAAAGAAAACTCTTCATCAAGCAGAGTCGAAAGTGCGATTCCGACTATATGATAAGGGTACAAGCTTTGTCTGAAATTGTGGAGTCAAACGTTTCAAAGTTATATCAAGAAATATACGCTCTCGTCGATGTTGTGGGCTTTAATGTCTTTCATAGACACAGGGTATAGTCTTGTTCTTACTTTGTGCTGCCCTAATGGCTCCTGAATGAGCGGCAACACATCTTCCAAACGAATGGTATCATTTGGCCTTCGTGCTTTCTTGTGACCATGGCTGCCCACTAATGTCAACCCGTAAGTATGCCCTTCACCGGCGGTAGCACCTGCCACTCACACAATATTCATTAAGAAAATAGGTGTTTGTTTGTTTCTTAACGTCGCACTCCTGTCGTATGACGGCGGCCTGTAAACACTGCAGTCTGACCAGCATCTCCATCTGAAACAGCAATGCAAAAAGCACAAACAGTGATGCCAAATGATGTCATTGGATGTAGTCAAGTGATGTGTAATCACCCGCTCCATCACTCCCGAGTGTCCATGACCATGACATTGTCGCAATATGTAGACCTGCAAAGTGTAGAGCACCCCATGAGTCAATGAAATATAAGATGTCACCATTAACTTCAGCGGTAATGGTAATGATAATCATGGGAAAAATGGTGTTTTATCGTAAAAATGTGACCATTCATATTTGACGGTGACGTCAGAACTCTCAGTGACATTCATGAAACATGCACCATTTCAGACATCAAGTGTTCGTATTTTAATCTGCTGGCATTGTCTGTGAACACGGCACGGAGGAGGGTATCACCGGCGCAAAGATGGTAAATAATCGGAATGCTAGTCCTTAAAGCTACCAGGCGTCAACTGGGCTACCATCACACACTGACCAGTCGATTGGTGGGACAGCATGGTCAGACCTTCCACGGCCCACCTTTGGAGTCACAGCGTAAAGACCGGGCATAGCTTCCATTAGTAGCGTGACAGCCATTAGCAACAAATCCTGTCCTGAAGGAACAATTGCCGCCTGTCCACCAGAACCTTGCGGAACTACTCGAGAGGAGCAGGAATGGTGTCCAGAGGAGTCATCAAAGGCTCCCTACTGGCAAATAACCAACCGAGGTTCCGTTCTCCATGTTGTTTTGGCGAACCAGCAGCCAAACGATCCCTTTATTTATCTTAAGTTTTACAATTATCAGTATCTAAATAACTGTTAAAAAGTACAGTTTTGCTCCTTAAAACAGACACGTTGTATAGGATATTTGGTGATATAAGCATATGGTACGCCAAACACCAGTGACGTGCTGAGTTTCACCCATTTCGACTCGTCACACATTTTAGATGTATGTACAAGTGTCAGCACATTAAAGACAGTGGAATTAAAACATCGTATGTCTAGGATTGTCACATTCACATTGGTATTGTCCAAGTCGGGAGAATGATATACGTTGTTGCTTTGTAGCGTATATTTGCATACCCACTTTTTAATATTTTTGGTTTGAATGTTCCTGTCTTTGACTTCCCATAGGGGTAATATTAACATGTTACTTAATGTGATACTATGCTGCCTCTGTTACATTGTGTTTGCGGTAATGCATTCTTGCAGCTAGTTTGTTCTTAATCACACGCGTTTACGATTTGTAAAAAATAAACTTTCATTCTCCCAGAACTGAGGGGCCTTACCGCTTCAGCATAAAATATACAACACTACGCGTTACAAAGTACCTAGCTGGGGAATGTTGTACTGTGACACAGAGGCAAGCGTGCTACTCCATCGTATGACCATGAAATAACAGTTGTGAATGTGTTCAAAAGCATGGTATGTGTGTTATGGTGTTCTGATATAATTTGCTTAACTCGAGCAGCCGTCATGAAGTAAATCCCTCACCTGATGTTCCAACTCATCTTAGGTGATAAACACTACTCTGGGAATACGATATTTAGATATATTGCCTGTTGTCGCACTAGTCACTTCACGAATCTGCTTTGCATTCAGCTTGTTGACAGCTCAGCGGGCTGCACGGGATCGGACGCTAGTCACTGAGATGCTATATATCCTCATCACAGTTGTTAATACCAGCGAGAGGATATGTAACCATCAGTAACCAGATAATATTAATGGAAATAATGATGTCAGCGAGGCACCCCTGAGAGACATGATGAAGTATACAGTAGATTGTCAGCCATCCTAGTAACAACTAAGCCAGTGTATCAGCAATGACGAGGCATAATGCATGGGCGTTAAGTCCCACTGGAGTGAGAGAGTGATTGATTGAGTGGTTGAGTATTGTTTTACTCCACCATTAGTAATGTTCCAGCAAGATGACGTCGGGGGAAGCGTGAAATGTATAGTAGCCGAGGGGAGACATCGCTTTCTCGCCATCAATTACGGTTGTGAAAAGCGATAAGACGAGACGAGAAAGCGAAAATACGAGTCGAAAAGTGATGGCACGAGACGAGAAAGCGATATGTATATCGCTTTCTCGACTCGTGTTATCGCTTCACCATATTCTCGTGGTAAAGCAATATCCCCCTTAGGCCACTGAGGGGGTCGCATGTGTTATCTGTTTCTGAACGGATAAGAAAATTTATGTAAAACAACAATAATGAATTGTTATACGAGACGAAAATGTGTTGGCTCGAGACGAGAAAGCGATATGTATGTCGCTTTCTCGACTCGTGTTATCGCTTCATCGCATTCTCGTGGTAAAGCAATCTCACCTCTTGGCCACTATGGGGTCGCATGTGTTATCTATTTCTGAACAATAAAGAGCATATGCGGAAAACAACAATAATGAATTGTTAAACCTGACCTTAGTATCATTAAGTCATTAAGGGGCTGACCATTTACTATAAGGATATAAGGGGGCGGGGCATGTTGTTTTCTTCATTTTGGAGGCTGAGGGGATTTTTCGTCATACAAGAGAGCTGAGAATTTCTGAAGTCACATTTCAGATTATACCTATGGAGGGAATGTTGAAATTGTCTCACTACTCACTTACACAAAATAACTGCACAGACGTAGTAGACACAATGTATGGATGACAACTTCTTTGTGTTACTGCAATGGTGACGTTTCGGTATATGTCCTTATACTGTTGTCAAGCAAGGCTGAATAATGAACATGGTACAGAATATATACAGTAAATTAGAGAGATTAACATGAGGAGTTTAAGTAATAACGACATAAAGACAATACCGTAACAACATGATGGACAGAGAACACATGACGATGAAGCCAAACAATCAGGAAGCCAATTAGACACGTTTAAGTAGACATAGGTTGGGTGACTATTGCTAAATGTGTTGTAGTAGGCGGATGTAGCATCTCAGTGGAGGGGGTTGGGTATTTTACCATTTTTGAACGATATCAGATCATTAATATTTGACAATTGTTCCGAATCTCTGAAGACAGATATGCAACTGTATCTATGATTACCACGGATAAAAGGATGAAGGTTTCCCTGAAGTTTGTCATGTCGGATAGTGGTGTACAATCAAATGTTCTGACATGATTAAACTTGGTTCTTTTCTGAGACTGCAAATATTCAAGCATCCATCTCTTCCACGAGTGTGATTGTGTGAAGCATTGAATTATGTACAGTGTTCAATAATAGGAAGAACTGAAACAGTCGAGATTATTTCAATATTTCAAGTCCAATATGACATAGAACAAGAACGACGCTTATGTTGTTTCTTAACGTGGTTGGCCATTGTTTGTGGAGACGTAATATTGCAGTGAGTGAGTGAGTTGGATTTTACGCCGCTTTGAACAGTCATGGAGTGATGCAGGTCTTATACGCTTACCATTTCGGTGAAACCAACGAGCACGGGTATGGTGCTGACAAACCTAAAAATGTAATTGGGGCGAACCGGGATTCGAACCCACAATCATAGGTTTCCGACATGCAGAAGGGACGCAACTCTGCACAGCAAATTACATCGTCTTAGACGAATGGGTCCGCGTTCCTCATGATCAATATGAGCCAAATAATCTGACGTCTATTGACTTGAGAGGAAAATAAGGAAAACTCTGCACACTATATATTGTATCTGACACTAGTACACAGGGATGGCGGTTTCCTCAACTGGTTGAACTTCACCACATTTATCAAGAATTACGTTTATGTCAGATGCTCTCATAATTTCTCATAAACTTCTACTTTGAAACCATGAAAAATAAAAAATACAGTTCCCATTGCCATGTTATAAAATCAAATAAATTATTAATCATATCAAAGGAAAATACGCATGAAGCGAAATGGTTTACGGGAATGAATTTCCGCATTAACAAAGCCTTCCTGGCATGAAAGAAGAGTTTGTTGCAATCATGCGAGTAGTCCACAATGACAATGTGTTTTGGACAGAATCAGTTCACTTAGCAGTTAGTCTCACCTTATGATTTCAATGCTTCTTTAACTGAAAGTTGAAAGGCCCATTTCTATTGATCATAAAAATTTGTTTAATCATTGTTACAATCATATCACGATGCTATTGATGTCTCATGAAACAAACCGATGTCATCAAATTCGATAGAAATCTCATCCTATCTAAAACTACCAGCAGAAAGACAATAAAATTCCGTTGAAAAGAGAAACAGTCCGACTGGGTGACAGAACCCTTTCACTACCTGATCCTGACGGGATCTTGACACTGCAGAAGTGCAAAGAGAAAGGCCAGCGATTTTTTATTTGTGTGTTATTAGAGAAAATGTACATCTTTTGTCGGAAGACAAATGCATACTGTGTGTGACAAAGTTTTATAACCAGAAGTGTGTTTTCCAATTTCTTTAAAAACCTACTCAGTAAAGGATAGTGCCTTTGTGAATCTTGCTTTAAGCATGTTTTCGATTTTACATGTGAGGGAGCCCGAGCTTGACCGATCACCAACGGAGACACCAGGCAAGAACAGAATGAAGTTATCTGAGTTGGATTGGAGTGTTTTGCGATGGTCTTTTGTGTTCTGATTGATGGATATGTTGTAGAACTTTCATTGCATCAATCCATGTTGTCTTAGAAAGGCACAAAGTCAGGCTGATTAATGGAAATACTCCGAAAAGCCAACAAAACGTCTCTCCTCCCCGAAGTTGACAGAGGAGGTTACTTCGGTTCATAAACAATCATTTGTTTCACGGGCAAATCTACTGACAGTTAAAAGACCTCTAACTTCTGTATTTCTCTGAGTCTGTACAGAAGGGTCACAGCAGCGCCGTGCACGTCACGTGTGATTTCAACAAATATACACAACGAGAATATCCAACAACTTAACTTTAATACACAGTGAAATGTTCCTCCATACTCATTAGCATCTGTGTTCAAGAATTCAATTATCTATGTTGATGTATGTTATAGTGTACCTGAGGAATTTGAAATTGCTAAATTTAACATTTCGTAATCGGACTTGTAATTAGTAATTGAGTAATTAACTTTCTTTTGTGAGTGTCCAAAGCAACACACACACACACACACACACACACACACACACACATGCAAGCACGCACGCACGCGCTCGCACGCACACACACACACACACACACACACACACACACACACACACACACACACACACACACACACACACACACACACACACACAACCACACATACACAGCAGTACTTACTGTTAACATGAGGGTCAACACATATAATCAGCTGTCGCACGGTTCAGTCTGCTGGCGAGAACACTAAATTAGAGACTAAATGGTGAAAATCTTTCAGGTGAATTGTTATTTCTTTAAGGTGTACGCTTCGTGCCCAGGTCAATCCAAATCAAAAGCACCAATTTGGCATTTGCCGAGTGACTCCCACACTCTTGCTTCAATTGGTTGAGAAGATATTCTTGCGAGATTTATCTTTAGGAAAAAATGTGATACTTTTATATAGTATCCAATTACTGAAACAACATCCATACTTGTCTGAAGATTCAATATTGTGGAATGGGTGTTGATTCTGTTGGAATTTATGGTTGCGAACATACATGAACGAGCAATCAGGAACACACGTTGACCAAGGCCTAATGTCCACGGATCGATGGACTCAGTCTTTGCTTTTCCTGCTCCAGACACGATCATCCATATCAGAGGTAGCTGAGATCTGTAAATTAGCATCCTGCTGTTGGCACCAGGATACCTGATATGGACGTTCTCGAAACCGTTCGATAGAGACCCTTACATTCCCCCAAAGAACGTCATATGACTCTTGCTCAGAAGTTGTTTGATCAAGGCCTCAGTAAACCTTTCAAAAAATATTTTGGTAGATATCTTGAGCACAGTTCCAAATTTGACGCCTCAGTGACAAAAATGATGTCCAATGCAATTGCCTATTTTGAATTGTACTATATATGTTCCCGTGTTTTTTTCAGATAAACAATTGACTTGCCTTTTTATGTGTTTGTGACGGGTGCCACCGGTGGGGCAGGATACGCTCACCTTTTCGCCAACACCTGGTATCATAACTTTTTGACAGTAATTCATAAACACATCGACTCAACATTGCATTTCCCTATTCCAAGTGTTTTTGAACTAGGATCAAATTTGATTCAAATCACATCTATTTTAGAAACATTATAATACCCTTTAGCCTGGGGATAATGACTGTACAAAAATGAAATGTCTGATACTTTGTCTCATGAGAGGTCGTGATTTTGAGGTCTGTGGTAAATTGAGGTCTGAATCGTCTGACTCCTATCGTTACAACAAGCCTACTTCTCCCCTAGTGACGATACATCAAGTGTTTGGGTTAGCTGATATGTTTTTTCTCCTATTAAAACTTGCACAAACATACGGTGTATATGGTGTCAGCAACATGTTGTAAATGCCTAACACATGAACGACTAGAATGAAATTACAACAACTTGACATTCGACACCTGAATTTGTTTAATGTTCAAGTTTCTTTAATGTTATATGTGGCATTGATTAAGAAACATACACTTTTTATATGATAATAGAAAACAATAACGAGATAAGTGTAATCAATACCATGTGATTCTTAAAAAGGTCCAAGTTATTGCTTGAATATTTACCATTCCAAAACAGAACCAAGTTCAATTCTGTCAAAACATTTCATTTGTCAACTTTGTACACCAATATTCCACATGACAAACTTGTTCCGTGGTCCGTCGGGCATTTGTCACAAAACGCGATGACCATAGATACGCGTTGCATTTCTATCTTCAGAGGTTCAGGATAATTGGGTGAAAATGAAAAATGATGTGTCTTAATACATACTAGTCGGTATTTCTTCTCGGTTTGGCAAAATCAAAACAAGGGAACATGGCAAGACGTTTAACTTAAGCCTCACGTGCACTGATGAAATCTGATATCAATCGATAACTATCTAATAGCCAATCACTTCCACTGATTTAACGATTTGAGCTAAGAATACAGAAGAACACTGAAACCGCCTCATGTGTTTCATATTTAGTTCTATGCATAAAAGATTCAGAGTGACAATAGAATCTTGTAAAACAGTTTGACAAAAAGAATGACTTCAACTTTCCCATTGTCAAACTTTCCCTTTATGTCGAGCAATATTCCAGCAGCTCAAGCCTCAAGTGTCTATATTTCACAACATGTGTGTATCTACTTATGCTTTTAGCAGCGATTTCCTATAATTGTAGAAAGTGTTTTGACGCTATTATTTCTTAGTTATCGCTTATAACACATATATCTGATACAAATCATAATTGTGTGGGAGCCCAGCGTATTTCAGAGAGATATTTGATAATGTTGACGAACACCTTCCAAGGATACGTTTGGAGACAGAGCTACCCTTTATGCCACTAAATGTGGAGTGTTCTTCCACAGCTGAATGAAGAATTGAGCACATTGAGAATGGCAAGCCAATCAATAAGCAACATAATATGATCCCGAGGTCTCTTTCATGTGTTTTGCAGATATTCCCTCTCCGGTGCATGACTTTTTCAACTTGGAGAACGTTCATGTCCATGGATCATCTTGGAGATGCTTAGTGTCCATGGCACCACCAGATATGATCGTTGATGTAAAAACTGCTGTGAAGAGCTTCAACTTGAGATTAAACTGATATAAAAATCTCGAGTAAAAGAATAAATTAAATACTGGGTTTTAAAAGAGAGGTCCACATACCCATTTCTCACCTCATTAAATATTGCAGCTTTCATAATCCTTACTGCTTTCATTGGAAGATGAAAAACGTTTTTAACATGTACTCTTTATTTGAAACTTGCAGATGCCATGGCGCTTACAGCGGTAATATGTACAAAATATCCACAGGATTATAATCGCTTATTTTTTCTCCTTAGGTCTTTCGCGATTATATTCGCTTTCAATATAGAGAAATCAGATATGCTTGTCAGAATACTTCGCTCAGTCGTACCGATAATTGTGAAGACTAGACGCTGATTGGCTGATTTGTGAGTTCCCCTGATGCGAGCTGACATGGAGTTCATTGTAAAATTCCGACTAAAACATGCTTAACGATTCTAGGGTTATTGGCGACTTTTCAGAATAATTATTGGTGATTTTATAAATCATAGCTACCCGTGATCACTGATGTGCTGTTTATGTAATTGAATACCCCGACTAACTATTCCGATACTTAGATTTCACGACATATATGAAATACCACCATGAATGGTAAAATGTCAACAATTACGACATAACAATGTACTTAATTTTCAGAGGTTATTTCCAGCAATTTTATTTTGCCTAAAGTGACTGGGGATTATATCACAGAACAGGGAAATACGCGCAGAATTCCACTCTGTGAAGTGAATGTGCGTCATGTGCGGGGTGAAATTTGAATTTGATTGGACATCAAAGGTCTGGGTCATATATGTCACTGTGGAATCTAGGGGGGTAGGTTTATAGCATTAATTGCAAATTTCAAATTCAGTAGCATGCGGTCTTTTACTGATGGAACCTGTTTTTGGTTTGGCAAAGAGGGTCAAGTTTTCATATTGATATTCAAGTTTGGGTAGTCACACTTTGTTGTAGTAGGAACGATGGTAATTCACTTATGTATTCACCAAACAGATGTTTCAATGTAGCATCACGTACCTTGGACTTAATCAAGTGTAAACATATAACGTCATAAGGAGATAAGTGTAAATATATATGACGTCATAAGGAGATAAGTGTAAGTATATGACGTCATAAGGAGATAAGTAAATATATAATGTAAACATTATATGAATGAATCACTGAAAATCAGTGATGACATCAGGTGCTTTAGAAAAGGGTAAGCATGTCCTGCTTTAACGGTAGCACCCGCGACTCACACAATATGCATAAAAATTAATTGTTAGTTTTGCTACACAACATTAGTCCTGCCTTACGACGGAGGCTTCTATACAATCTAGTCTTAACCAGACAACTCAGCTCTCAATCCTGGTTTGAAAATGCAAGCTCTGGCTTATATCCTGATTATATATTTATTTAGATTAAGTCAATGAGCCAAAGTTCAACATTGATGTCAACATGACACTGATAGATCTTATTACAGTTATAGAGCCAAGGTTGGTAGTTTTGTGTCGTTGCCCTTGTCTTCTGTCATTCCACAGCGATGTGGAGATATTTTTCGAGTGTTATTTCTTAGTAATCCTGTCATACCGGTGTCACATTAGTTCTTAAATAAAATAGACGTTTGTGATCTCCTCCGTCAATTAACTGTTCTTATTGTAACTTACAATATCGATATCACATCCTCTACTTTCACAATCGAATCACATGTCAAACTGTTGAAATATTATTTAGGCGATGTATGTGACGTTTGGGATATTGTTGAATCCGCGAGGGGATAATTGGTTTAGCGTGTTGATTTGATAGTTGTTATAATACTATCACAAAGCCATTACTCTAAGCCCGTGTGATACTGCAAATCCACATTGATACATGATTCTGTTTGCCAGCAAATCCTCAACGGGGGATTAAGGACACGCGTGGTATGTTTAAATCATTGAAAGCCCTGTAATAATTGCATTTCAGTATGATGTATGGCAGGGGCACGCAAGGTCATGCCTTACATACTCACTCTTTTCGTGAACACCTGGTGTCATCACTGATTTTCAGTTATCCATTTATATTATTATCGCTGATATTTTGTCTATTTCGCCCATTTGAATCTGTTTCGTCTGATATCCTCTGGCGTTAACGTTTTGCTTTTACACTAGGGCCGATACTTTCAAATATTGCCACAGCTTCATGAGGTAGGAATACCAGATGTAATCAAAATAGGTGACATGAAATGAGGGCACATCTAGGATTCGAACACTATCCTCGGATCCTGACATCATTTGGAGAAATCCCTTGTTACATTCGTGGTGGGGAAGATGTTTTTGCGAGATTCCTCCAATGTATGCATGGGCAGAATAGCTTTATGTAGCATGATAATACTTTGATATTTATTCTTAATCTCAGAACTGCATCAACACTTCTCCGAGGAGTTGATGTTGTGGATAAGTTGTTTGGAATACATGGTTGAACGAACAAAGGGGAGGAATGAGCTTGGCATAGATCGACATCCAACCTTTGCTGTTCTTGTTGCAGGGCGAAGAATCACATTAGTAGGTAGCTGACATACCTGTTGACATCCTTACATTGATTCCAACATTTTGGAAAGTGCGATAAACACACTTACACTGCTTCAGTTGGTACCATCTCCTACTCAACACATCGTCAACGTCTCATTCCCAGACGTTCACTGCTTTACACGTGGTGCAATTGTGTGACACAAAGATGGAGTAGGTGCTCTACCTACCTCTAGCAGGCAGCCAATGTTGCTTACTGCCTAGGAGCCGATAATGTCATGTAAGTGAACTCTGATCCATTGAAAGAGGGAGTAATTGTGTCGTGCCACGAACATGCTTTGGTCACGGGGAAACGGCGCAGTATGATGAATAACTATCATAAAGAGTATTCAAGATCATAAGAAATTTTACTGAATAGTACACGATCACAAACATTTATTGTGTGGCTTGGCCTCCAGTAACCCAAGTGTAGATCTGGGGAAGGTACTTGCGGAATAAAGACGTCGTGTGAATGCTAATACAACCCTGCCAACGATCTCCATTCGAGACGATATTTCCTGTAAAACAGCTGATTGATGCTACTTGTTAAGGTGATCATGTCATCGTCAATGTAATGTCTAGGGTTTGAGATCTATGGTTTCAGAAACATAAACATGTCATAACATAAGTAAAAAATGAAGCGATTATCTGTTGAGCTTAGTGAATCATTTTATTTGTTTTCACAGTGATTGCAACATTAATAAAAACATAGACTGTTTGATTGTCAGACGAATAGAAACATCCACAAATAGACACGAACTGGTTTACAGCTGCAGATAACTTAAAAACCTTCAGTGCAAGTGTTGCCTAACGTTTTATTTAAGGACTCCGGGTGTATGGAATGATAGTGATAAACACATGCTCATGATATATATAAAAGCGATCCATTACCCCAGTAGTGGTCGCTGTGTAGAGTTAGGTCCCTTAGCCGTGCCAGGAGTTGGTGATCGTGAATTATTTGTACCTATAATGACCTGATATATCAGGACTCGTGATCGTTGGTGTCATCCAAGTGGGCACGTCTGTGATCAGCGGTCATTGGCCTCCTACCTCCATTAATCTGACACATCGTGATTCATTGATGTACGATCGGGTCTTCAACCTAACTCAGTAACTGTAGAGAACAGTTTCACCTCAAACGTCGAGTTCATCAAAACCAATCTGTTTCTCTGTCAATCCAATATACCTTTGTGAATCTTGCTTTAAGCATGTTTTCGATTTTACATGTGAGGGAGCCCGAGCTTGACCGATCACCAACGGAGACACCAGGCAAGAACAGAATGAAGTTATCTGAGTTGGATTGGAGTGTTTTGCGATGGTCTTTTGTGTTCTGATTGATGGATATGTTGTAGAACTTCCATTGCATCAATCCATGTTGTCTTAGAAAGGCACAAAGTCAGGCTGATTAATGGAAATACTTCGAAAAAGCCAACAAAACGTCTCTCCTCCCCGAAGTTGACAGAGGAGGTTACTTCGGTTCATAAACAATCATTTGTTTCACGGGCATATACAATATAACATAATACTTCATTGAACAAATCTACTGACAGTTAAAAGACCTCTAACTTCTGTATTTCTCTGAGTCTGTACAGAAGGGTCACAGCAGCGCCGTGCACGTCACGTGTGATTTCAACAAATATACACAACGAGAATATCCAACAACTTAACTTTAATACACAGTGAAATGTTCCTCCATACTCATTAGCATCTGTGTTAAAGAATTCAATTATATATGTTGATGTATGTTATAGTGTACCTGAGGATTTTGAAATTGCTAAATTTAACATTTCGTAATCGGACTTGTAATTAGTAATTGAGTAATTAACTTTCTTTTGTGAGTGTCTATAGCAACCACTTGTCAACACACACACACACACACACACACACACACACACACACACACACACACACACACACACACACACACACACACACACACACACACACACACACACACACACACACACACACACACACACACTATGAGCAGTACTTACACACACACACACAAACACTATGAAGCAGCACTTGTCAACACACACACACACACACTTACACACACACACATGCAAGCACGCACGCACGCGCTCGCACACACACACACACACACACACACACACACACACACACACACACACACACACACACACACACACACACACACACACACACACACACACACAGCCTGACGCCACACAGCAGTACTTACTGTTAACATGAGGGTCAACACATATAATCAGCTGTCGCACGGTTCAGTCTGCTGGCGAGAACACTAAATTAGAGACTGAATGGTGAAAAACTTTCAGGCGAATTGTTATTTCTTTAAGGTGTACGTTTCGTGTCCAAGTCAATCCAAATCAAAAGCACCAATTGGGCATTTGTCGGGTGACTCCCACACTCTTGATATCTGCTCGAGACTCCAGTGTGTGGTCGATAGAGATGGTGTGCTGAGTGTCATGATGCATGTATGTACAATGGCCTTGAGATCATGTTCATACAATCCTAACGAGCTCCCGATTCAGTTGATCAGCAAGATAAACATTCCAAAATGTTCAAGTTATCCTAAATGTACAGATGATGTTGGAAGTATTGAGAAGGTGTTGCTAAAGAGTCTGTAAGTAGGTTTACTATAGTAAACAAGTAACTGGAGTATCGATGTCTTCCGCCTGACATGATTGATATAATGTGATATCCACCCAGGGTCAATTGGGTGTTAACGCCCATTATAGTGTAGACACCACGATGCTTCAGTAAATGCGATCTATAGTTATTCTATTCACTCGCAGACGTCTGTAGCTCGTAGCTATGCCTGGATGTACCGCATGAACAGACAATTCGTTGTTAAATGCTTCAATTGTCGGAGAAGATATTCTTGCGAGATTTATCTTTAGGAAAGAAACGTGATATCTTTATATAATATCCTATTACTGAAACCACATCCATACTTGTCTGAAGATTCAATATTGTGGAATGGGTGTTGATATTCTTGGAATGTATGGTTGCGAACATACATGAACGAGCAATGAGGAACACACGTTGACCAAGGCCTAATGTCCACGGATCGATGGACTCAGTCTTTGCTTTTCCTGCTCCAGACACGATCATCCATATGAGTGATAGCTGAGATCTGTAAATTAGCATCCTGCTGTTGGCACCAGCATACTCGTGCGTGATATGTTCGTTCTCGATAACGTTCATTAGATAGCCTTACATTACCTCAGCAGCGTCAAACGACCCTTGTTCAGAAGTTATTTGATCAAGGTTACATTCAAGGCCTCAGTAAACGTTTCAAAAGGTTTTTGGGCAGTCATTTTGAGCACATTTCCAAATTTGACGCCTTAGTGACGATGCAATTCCCTATTTTCCCTTGTACTATGTGTTCTCGTGTTTTTTTCAGATGATCAGTTGACTTGCCTTTTTATGTGTTTGTGACGGTTGCCACCGGTGGGTCAGGATACGCTCACCTTTTCGCCAACGCCTGGTATCATCAGAATTGGAAAGTGATTCAGCCGGAATCGTACAATCGACTCGGCTTTATGCAGATGTTTCTATTTGATAGGGTATCAGAGATAAGGGTTTTGTCAACTGTTCCATTGACGATCAACATTGCATTTCCCGATTCCTAGTGTTTTGAACTAGGATTAAATATAATTCAAACTGCATCTATTTTAGAAACAATATAATACTCTTTAGCTTGGGGATGATGACTATGCAAAATTGAAATGTCTGATACTTTGTCTCATAAGAGGTCGAGATTTTGAGTCTGTTTTAAATTGGATACCAAAGTGTAGCGATTCTACTGAATCGTGTGACTCCCATCTTCAATTACTGCGTTACAACCAGCCTACCTCTCCCCCATTGGCAATACATCAAGGGGTTAAAGTTTGCTGATATGTGTTTTCTCATATTAAACCTTGCACAAACATACGGTGTATATGGTGTCAGCAACATGTTGCAAATGCCTAACACATGATTGACTAGAATGAAGTTATACCAACTTGACATTCGACACCTGAATGTGTTTACCATAATCATAAAGTTTCTTTTATGTTATATGTGACATTGATTAAGAAACATTCACTATTCCTTTCTCAAAAGTCTTTTTATATGTTAATAGAACTTTTTTTTTATTAGATAAGTGTAATCAATACCATGTGGATTCTTAAAATAGTCCAAGAATTTGCTTCAATATTTATCATTTTCGAACAGAACCAAGTTTAATTCTGTCAAAACATTTCATTTTTCAACTTTGTTCACCAATATTCCACATGGCCAACTTGTTTCTTTGGTCCTTGGGGCATTTGTCGCTGAACGCGGTGACCAAAGATACGAGGTGCATCTCTGTCTTCAAAGGTTCAGGACAATTGGGTATAAATGGAAAGCAAATGTCATCTGAAGGTTTTTTGAAAACGTTGTAAAATTCTGGCCTTCGTCATAGGAATCTTCTGTGTCAAAGTTAGGGACAGGATATTTAGGCAAGAAGCAGGCATCCCTGTAGGCATCCCCTCCTTACTGATCTGTGCCTTTGTGCATACTAGTCGGTATTTCTTCTCGGTTTGGCAACATCAAACAAGGGAACTTGACCAAGACGTTTAACTTAAGCCCCATGTACACCGATGAGATCTGATATCAATCGATAACGATCTAATAGCCAATTCTTCCGCTGGCCTCTCTACCTGAGCTTCAAATACAGGAGAACAGTGAAACCGCCTCATCTGTTTCATATTTAGATATATGCATAAATATTCAGAGAAACAACAAAAACTTGTAGAACTGTTTGAAAAGAGGGAAGACTTCAACCTTCCGCTTGCCAAACTTTTCCTTTATGTCGAGCAATTCAGCAGCTCAAGCCCTAAGTGTCTATATTTCACAACATGTGTGTAACGATCGATCATGCTCTTTCTACTTATGTTCTTAGCAGCGTTCACGAGAGTCTTAATTGCTGCACAGCTAACAGTCCATGGATCATCTTGGAGATGCTTAGTGTCCATGGCGCCACTAGATATGATCGTTGATGTAAAAACTGCTGTGAAGAGCTTCCACTTGCAATTAAACTGAGATAAAATCTCGAATAAAATTTAAAAGAATAAATTAAAAACTGAGTTTTAAAAGAGAGGTCCACATACTCATTTCTCACCTCATTAAATGTTGCAGCTTTCATAATCCTTACTGCTTTCATTGGAAGATCAAAGACGTTTTTAACATGCAATAACTGGTATCCACCATCATCTTATTGCTTTAGAATAATCGCTATCATTTTGTGTGATGAAGTTTTTACAAAGTTTCCTTCTGTATGTGCCTTGAGCATGTATAAGTCTTATTAATCTTAGTATGAAGAAAACCGCCATGGAATACACTGTACACATATACTCTCCATTTGAAACTTGCAGATGCCATGGCGCTTACAGCGTTAACATGTACAAAAATATCCACAGGATTATAATCGCTTATTTTTTCTCCTTAGGTCTTCCGCGATTATATTCGCTTTCAATATAGAGAAATCAGATATGCTTGTCAGAATGCTTCGCTCAGTCGTACCGATAATTGAGAAGACTGGACGTTGATTGGCTGATTTGTGAGTTCCCCTGATGCGACCTGACATGGAGTTCATTGTACAATTCCGACTAAAACATGCTTAACGATTCTAGGGTTACTGGCGGCTTTTCAGAATTATTATTGGTGATTATATAAATCATAGTTACCCGTGATCACTGATGTGCTAAGTTTGTAATTTAATCCCCCGACTAATTATTCCGATATTTAGATTTTAAAACAAATATGAAAATTGTAAAATGTCAACGATAACGACATAACAATGTACCTAATTTACAGAGGTCATTTCCAGCAATTTTACTTTGCCTTATGTGACTGGGGTTGATATCACATAACAGGGAAATACGCGCAGAATTCCACTCTGTGAAGTGAATGTGCGACATGTGCGGGGTTTAATTTGAGTTTTATTCGACATCAACGGTCTAAGACATATATTTCACTGTGGCATCTAGGGGGTTAGGTTTATAGCATTAATTGCTTTCGAATTCAGTTGCATGCGGTCTTTTACTGATGGAACCTGCTTTTGGTTTGGCAAAGGGGGTCATGTAAAGTTTTCATATTGATATTCAAGTTTGGAGAGTCACACTTGGAATGATGGTAATTCACTTATCTGTTCACCAAACAGATGCTTCAAAGTGGCATCCTATAACTCGGACTTAAGCAACTGCATCACCACATTAGAAAATATACGTGTAAATATATAATAAGTAAAGATATGTAAAGTATACGTAAAGATTATATGAATGGATCACTGAAAATCAGTGATGACATCAGGTGCTTTAGAAAAGGGTAAGCATGTCCTGCTTTAACGGTAGCACCCGCGACTCACACAATATGCATAAAAAGTAAGTGTTAGTTTTGCTACACAACATAAGTCCTGCCGTGAGACGGAGACTTCTATACAATTGATTCTTAACCAGAAAATTCATCTATCAAGCTCTGGCTTATATCCTGATTATTTATTTATTTAAATTAAGTCAATGAGCCAAAGGTCAACATTGATGTCAACACGTCGAAATGTAGAGCGTGCCTAACACTGTTAATGTTATTTTTTTTAGAAATAAAGAATAAATTGTGGTGTCCTTTTTTAAGCTCAACAAGTGAGAAGTGACACTTATAGTTCTTATGACAGTTATAGAGCCAAGGTTGGTAGTTTTGTGTCGTTGCCCTTGTCCTCTGTCATTCCACAGCGATGTGGAGATATTTTTTTAGTGTTATTTCTTAGTAATCCTGTCATACCGGTGTCACATTAGTTCTTAAATAAAATAGACGTTTGTGATCTCCTCCGTCAATTAACTGTTCTTATTGTAACTTACACCATCGATATCACATCCTCTACTTTCACAATCGAATCACATGTCAAACTGTTGAAATATTATTTAGGCGATGTATATGACCCTTGGGACCCGCGAGGTGATAATTGGTTTAGCGTGTTGATTTGATAGTTGTTATAATGCTATCACAATGCCATTACTCTAAGCCTGTTCTTGTGTAATACTGCAATTCCGCATTGATGCATGCTTCTGTTTGCCAGCAAATCCTCAACGAGGGATTAAGGACACGCGTGGTATGATATAAATCATTGAAAGCCCTGAAATAATTACATTTTAGTATGTAATTACGTATGTAAATTCAGTATGGCAGGGGAACGCAAGGTCATGGCTTACATACTAACTCTTTTCGTGAACACCTGGTGTCATCACTGATTTTCAGTAATCCATTTATATTATTGTCGCTGATATTTTGTCTATTTCGCCCATTTGAATCTGTTTCGTCTGATATTCTCTGGCGTTAAGGTTTTGCTTTTACACTGGAGCGGATACTTTCAAATATTGCCAAAGCTTCATGAGGTAGGAATACCACATGTAATCAAAATAGGTGACACGTGCCTAGAACTGAGAAATTAGGGCACATCTAGGATTCGAACACTATCCTCGGATCCTGACATCATTTGGAGAAATCCCTTGTGAAATGCGAGGTGGGAAGATGTTCTTGCGAGATTCCTCCGATTTATCAATGGGCAGAATAACTTTATGTAGCATGCTAGTACTTTGATATTTATTCTTAATCTCAGAACTGCATCAACACTTCTCCCAGGAGTTAATTTTGTGGATAAATTGTTTGGAATACATGGTTGAAAGAACAAAGGAAAGGAATAAGCTTGGCATAGATCGACACGCAGCCTTTGTCTCTTGTTGCAGGACGAAGAATCACATTAGTAGGTAGCTGACATACCTGTTGACATCCTTACATTGATTCCAACATTTCGGTAAGTGCGATAGACACACTTACACTGCTTCAGTCGGTACCATCTCCTACTTAGCACATCGTCAACGTCTCATTCCCAGACGTTCACTGCTTTACACGTGATTGCTTTACACGTGAAGTGCAATTGTGTGACTTCACTTAGACACAAAGATGGAGTAGGTGCTCTACCTACCTCTAACAGGCAGCCAATGTTGCGTACTGCCTAGGAGCCGATAATGTTATGTAAGTGAACTCTGATGCATTGATAGAGGGAGTAATTGTGTCGTGCCATGAACACGCTTATGAGTTATTACTATCATTAGAAGTATTCAACATCATAAGAATTTGACTTAAGAGTACACGATTCCAAACATTTATTGTGTGGCTTGACCTCAAGTACCTCAAGTGTAGATCTGGGCAAGGTACGTGTGGAATACTGTTTAAGGACTCCAGGTGAAAGGAATGCCAGTGAATCGAATACCTTTACATGACCCAGGTAGTGGTCGCGGTGTAGAGTTAGGTCCCTTAGCCGTGCCAGGATTTGGTGAGCGTGAAATATTTGTACCTATAATGACCTTTATATATCAGGACTCGTGCTCGTTTGTGTCATCCAAGTGGGCACGTCTGTGATCAGCGTTCATTGGCTTCCCTCCTACATTAATCTGAGACATCGTGATTCATTGATGTACGATCGGGTCTTCAACCTAACTCAGTCACTGTAGAGAACAGTTTCACCTCAAACGTCTGTGATCAGCGTTCATTGGCTTCCCTCCTACATTAATCCGGCACATCGTGATAGGGGTTCATTGATGTAAGGAACAGTTTCACCTCACCTTAATAGTTCCTGAAAGAATACAAACAATTGTCAAAGTTATTAATAATAATCCCTGTGACAATGCAATCAGAGGCAGCCAATGGAGTCCGCCTTAAAACCACATGTTGCTGTCCACATTCACATTTACAGTGGTATTGATCTCCTCATGACCCACATGGTGAAGTAACTCCTGAAGCTACAAAGTGTGACTGGTTATCACAGGCATCATATTTCACACAGGTAATTGATCTGTAGCATCACCAATACCACAAACAAACCTCCATAAACTATCAATAAAGTTAAAGAGCACCTGCATACCCCCGGCGACAATGCGCAGTGATCCTTCTACCACCTCTGTCAGAATTCGTCAACACAGTGGAAATGAATATCAACTGATTCTGTCACAAAAGCAACTAATATTATTCTTTGATCCCTTTCATGTATTTTACAGACATTTTCTCTGGAGCATGACTCTTTCAAGTTCGAAAACATTCACGAGACTCTTAATTGGTGTACACGTCACAGTCCATAAATCATCTTTCAGCGGCTTCATGTGCATCACTTGATGTGTTTGTCGGTGTAAGAACTCTCGTGAAGTTTTGACCCAGCAATTACCTCAGTGAGAGAACTTCTGACATGATCTGTGAATATATCAAATATCGAAACTGAGAGTTAGAACATAAATACTGATGTCCAAAAGATGGGTCAATGTCATTATTTCACATGAGTCTACATGTTCAAATCTTTTTGACACCTTTGTCATTTTTTGATCGTACGATCGTACATCACACATATTATCATTTCTCTTATTGCATTGGGCGAATTCTTGACGCTGGCAAAGATGCGCATCGTTCTAAAATGTGAATCCCGTTCTATCAACTGCGACACTATTGACAACTGCGTTGAAGAACCTCACTCATACACTCACACAAAATCGAATTGATTTCAAAGCGGTGGTGAGGTGAAATGGGATTTAACGTCGCGTTCAAGATAATTGCACTTACAATAATGCGTGTGTGTACTTTGAAACAATCCGATGTTATCAAATTCGATAGAAATCTCAGGAGAAAGACGATAAAATTCAGTTAAAAGAGACACAGTCCGGCTGGGTGAGAGAACCATTTCACTCCCTGATCCTGATCATACTGATATTCAAGTTTGGATAGTCACACTTTGTTGTAGAAGGACACTGTGTGGCTGTGGCTGTGGCTGCTTGTACTAGTCCGGACTAATGCCAGTTGTATAGTGCTAGTCCCACTGAGATACCGACCAGATACTCCGAGCCGACCAGTCCTTGTTTTAGCCCATTAGGGTCATGCGCCAGGCAGGGATACAACAAGTACCATCTTTTGATGTATCTTGGCGCGGGCGGGGATCGAATCCCCGAGCTACCGTTCTCGGGGCGGACGCTATAATACTAGACATCTAAAAGTGAGAGAGTGAGTGAGTGAATGAGTGAGAAAGAGTGAAGAAATGGAATGTTGTAGGAAGTAAAGGAGAAAGAAGAGCATGCCTAAATGTATTTAAACAACTGTCAAATTAATGCCTCAAAGATTGGAGCTGCTGGAATAGTGCTCGACATGAGGGATGATTATCTGTAGACACATTGAAGTCTCTCTTTTCATGCACTGTTTTAGATAATTTGTATCCTCTCAGGGATAACTGGTTTAGCATGTTGAGGTAATAGTTATTGTAATGTTATCAAAATATTATTACTCTAAGCCTGTTCTTGTGTGACAAGGCAATTAATAAAGCGACAAAACCCTTTCCATATTTATAAAGAAAGGGGTGAAACCCTTTTCATTTCCAATAGAAATCTTTGCATAAAGCAGAGTCGATAGTGCGATTCCGACTTTATCATGAGCATGCGGTCTTTGTCTGATTTAGTGGAATCTGTTACTGGTGTTCCTTGTTTGGCCAAACGTTTCAAAGCGATATCAAGAAAAAAATATACGCTCTCGTTGATACTGTGGGTTTCTTGCTGTTTGTAGTTTCATCCATCACCATTGGTTGTTGGAGTCGGTTAATTTCTTTCTGTGGCACAGAGTATAGTCTTGTTCTTACTTTGTGTTGTCCTAATGGTTCCTGAAGGATAGGCAACATATCTTCCAAATGAATGGTATCGTTTGGACTTCGTTTTTTCCTGTGACCATGGCTGCCTACTAATGTCTACCCGTAAGTATGCCCTTCACCGACGCTTAACGTCGCACTCCTGTCGTATGTCGTATGACATTCGAGTCTGACCAGCCAATCCATCTGAAACAGCAATGTAACAGAAACAGTGCACGTGGCATACACAAAATGCCGTTGCTGAACGTGCTAGGATATTAACGAACTCTTGACGAGCCCATTTTATAACAGGGGTAATGGCATCAAATAAATACAACATATTTGATAAATGTGTGTATCCATCTATCCCAGGCAATCCTTACTACCCCCACCAAACTCTAATTCTCGGTCATGAACCTTTACATATATTGTTCACCGTTACTTTGCCTTTTGCGACCTCTTTTTCGTCTGATAATCGTGCCTTATTAACCTGCCCTAGAGTGCTTGCGTTCCTCGCCTGCAGCTGCCAGGAGGCGAAGGGCAGGGTACTTGTCCCACTCCACCCAACCTATTTACCATACAGCATTTCGCTGCGGTGAAACGTTGACTCATTCCTGTGAAGCGGTTCTGTCTCTCGAGAGGGACGGAGACAGGCCTACAGCGTTTGGCTATATGGGAAACGTTGACCCATTTTCGTGTAGCGAGGTCTGCCGGTCGAAATGGTCGGGAAACGTTCACCCAGTTTCCGTGTAGCGAGATATTAGCACTTTTGGACAGTGTGAATAATTGACGCGCAGGCTACATGAGTAAACATATTACCATTAGGGAGGTGACTCTCATAGAGAAGTATGGTTCAGAATAACAAACGCACTCACGACGTTGCGGATGTTAGTTTTAACAATAACTGCATGTCTCCACTACTTCTTCATGAAATAATATTGCAGCATTGTAGCTATGACTTTGAAAAAAATAATTATGAAAAAAAAGTTATAGCTTTACCACTTTAGATATATCAGTGTCAACAGTGCTATGCATATCACTGTGATTGTGTCAACTTAATGTACTTGAAAACAATAACACACGTTTCAGAAAGTCATCGTTTTCTGTTGTATTCATAAGATGTTATATAATTAATAAATATTTAAACTGAAATGTGCCATATTCTCATTCCTGATTCCTGAAGGTACCACGTGCAAATTACAATTTGTTTTATCTTCTACGCTTTATGACAGTATGGGTTCTTACATCAATACGTAGGTATACTACGAAATGCCTTTGCGCCGTGTTGATCCCCTATCTTAGATTTTATTGGAATTGGAACAGTATTTCCACGTGTTATATCAAGGGATTGTGTAATTGTAAACAGAAATGGCCCAGAACTTTTTGTTGTTGCACTAATTGTTGATCTTTACTGAAATAAAGTTGTCGCCAAGGCTCGCTAAATACATTGTTAATTCCTAATACAGTGTATTTACCATCCCAATACACACCAGTGTGATAACCTCTATATATGTGTAATTTATACGAATCACAGTCCTGAAGATACCTGCTAACTAGTGCAACTAGGACGAGGCTTTATCGGCGGACGGAGATGCGGTAAACTGCTTTACATCCTGACTGATGCTGGATGCTGAAATGAACCTACTGGTACCAAACATAGCAATAGGCTGTATACTGCATACTCTCTATTTCGATCTATTTTCCTGGATCTGTTGCCGGTATCACGAATAGATATGTCAGAAAACAAACGTTGGGTTATTGGCTTGGCGAGTTATAATTAGTGGTGTTTGCTATAGTCCTCACTATGGAGGTCATTGGTGTTACGCACACGTATAACGCGGACTACAAGTTATAAAACATGTCCATAACAGTTCAGATCGATAGAAACCATTGAAGGAGTTGTTTTGTTACTGCCAGAGGTTACTTTAAAAAGGAAATGTAACATCTAATCAGCAATGTTTTTACGCTTTCCGTATGTTAGGGTGACCCTCCAGCCTGACGAGTGCCGAGGGATAGTTCGCGATTCCATTGATGTTGGCCTCAAACCTCGTGCACGTCTTGATGAGTAAACATGCTCCAGCTCTAAGCTCTCCGCCCCTTCATATTCTTGACAGCTAAATATTAACAAGATTATAACTTTTTATACTCTATAATATCTACCGTCCTGAAATATTTTTGCTTATATTTAATATAATGTCTGTCTAGTTGCGGCTATTATTCTCAAAACCCAGCAATAGTCAAACATCACCTTGTTGTGGTGGTATTCGATAGTACCATACAGTTTGATCTACAACTACCTTTTGAAACGTGGTATAGTACCATACAGTTTGATCTACAACTACCTTTTGAAACGTGGTATAGTACCATACAGTTTGATCTACAACTACCTTTTGAAACGTGGTATAGTACCATACAGTTTGATGTACAACTACCTTTTGAAACGTGGTATAGTACCATACAGTTTGATGTACAACTACCTTTTGAAACGTGGTATAGTACCATACAGTTTGATCTACAACTGCCATGTGAAACGTGGTATAGTGCCATACATTGTAATCTACAACTGTCATGTGAAACGTGCTTGGTACTATACAGTTTGATCTACAACTGCCATGTGAAACGTGGTATAGTACCATACAGTTTGATCTACAACTACCTTTTGAAACATGGTATAGTACCATACAGTTTGATCTACAACTACCTTTTGAAACGTGGTATAGTACCATACATTGTAATCTACAATTGCCATGTGAAATGTGGTATAGTACCATACAGTTTGAACTACAATTGCCAAGTGAAACGTGGTATAGTACCATACAGCCATACAGTTTGATCTACATTTGCCATGTAAAACGTGGTATAGTACCATACAGTATGATCTACAATTGCCATGTGAAACGTGGTATAATACCATGCAGTTTGATCTACAATTGCCATGTGCAACGTGGTATAGTACCATACAGTTTGATCTACATTTGCCATGTGAAACTAGGTATAGTACCATACAGTTTGATCTACATTTGCCATGTGAAACGTGGTATAGTATTATACAGTTTGATCTACAATTGCCATTGCGATTATACACCCCGGTCACTTGATCGGTGAGCGCTCAAGAATCATTCTGAGCTCCATGTGGAGTATACAACCCAAGCTGCCTGTTAGTTGCTAGAAAGTTAACAACCGCATTGCCAGCTCATCCTACCGGGTACCCGTTCACTGCTGGGTTTGAGGTGTTTCAATGTTGTCACAGATCACGTTTTAAGCGTTTTCAGCAAACCTCTTAGGTGCAGTAAACAATTTCTACCAGTCGCCTATCACAACAAGAACTTAATGTTCCTGTTATGCTTCAGCCAATGCCAGATTGTGAGATTCAGTACTGAATAAATCCAAACAAGTATGGATCACTGACCTATTTAACCTCTTCTTCACAACTGAACTCAAACGTTACCATCTATGAGCCTAAGTCTACCTATGCGTCTACAGACCGAATTTAATCTGCTTCATGCCTACAAGTTTCCGGTGTATCTTTGCAATGTGGAAAGATAATTGTAGCGTGCGGTAAACAAACAAACCAAAACAAACACACAAACAATAAAGGACAGATTGTATTATTTATTATACTGCCATATGTTTAGTGTCTTCACATTTGTTTTCGCAATCGACATGTTCTGGATACAAGACTCGAGCCCCAACCATGCCTCCCCGAAAGACTGTACGACAAGATGGATGACTTCACCTTTCCAATTGTCAACTTTCCCTTTATGTCCAGCAATATTCCAGCCGTTGGTGTCTACATTTCACAACATTTAGGGTACACTCGAGCATATTCTTTCTACCAAGATTTCAAAGAGCGTCATACATTTGAAGCCGAAATAATATATTCCAAAGGCAGAGGTTAATAATTTATTGATTGCCAATGCTGAGGTATCATTGATTGTACAGATTAGAGAAGTTGCAGTAGAGAGTCTATTATGAACCTTCACCTATTTTTGTATCTATTTGATTCAAGGTACAAATAGGTAATTATACGACTTATAGGTAAAATGGAGCAATATTCCCCAAGCTCCAGCCCTTGGAGTCACATTTCACAATTTATGAGGCACCATCGAGCATGCTCTTTCTACCAAGAATTACCTCGTTTGAAAAAACAGGATCCCAATGTCAGTTTAAGTTTGAACCAGTGACCATACAAGTTTATTGCAACTTTTAGGGGCTTAATGTTTCATACCTCCGATGAGGAAGTCACCGTTTCTGGTGCAATTTGCTGTGCGGCGTCAGGCAACAAACATATGTATACGCATTTATGCAAATTGTGTGAGTGGCGGGTGCTACCGGCAGGGCAGGACATGCTTACCCTTTTTGCAATCACCTCGTATCATCATCGATTTTCAGTGATCCATTGATAAAATTTTTGCCGCGATGTTGCCTTTTTATGCCCGTGGGAATCTGTTACGTTAGATAATCGAAAACCGATATTTTCTGGTGTTGACATTTTATATTCACACGTAATACTCTCATCAAACATAGAGAGCATGAAACCTTTTTCTTTTAAGTTAGTATGAGTTTGTACCTTTCTTGGCGGGAGTCCTAATGTATGTGCATTCTAAATGTGGAAGTAAATACACCGGGTCCTAGAGTCTTATTGTTATTGAAATGGTTTTGATGGGTTCAAGTTGACTTGCCTTTGCATGTGCTTGTGAAGGGTGCCTCCGGTGGAGCAGGGAACGCTCCCTTTGTCGTAAACACATGGATTACGGAAATGATTTTGACACTTTTATTGATTGAATAAGTACATGTCAAGCGATACCTTAGTGTTAGTAGATTCACCTAAATCACTATTTGAAAGTGAATCATAAACATATCTTTATGCTAGTGTTACGGGTCGACTTCAAAATTAAAACAATAAGTTAACCCAGAAATCTATACGAAAAAGACTTCAGTTTGACGCCAACACATGACAGAGACATGGTATTGTTATATGGCCGTGTATGTTATTGGTTGACAATGATTGTTACTGTGAGAAGTTGAGGGCCCCGTCCCGGGACCGCACTTGGCTTCTGATTGGTCGGTTTGGTCACGTGACCTCTGATGGCGTCACTTCCGGTTTCGGTTTGCGCAGGGTATTGTGGGTCATGCGTGCGCATCCAAGAGGGCGGCACATCCGTTTCCGGGGAGGAGGGGAAAACCCAAAGAAGCGCTCGTACAATGTGAAAAAGATCGACATTGAAAGAAGCGAGTATAAAATCCTGGATTTACCGGGTTTTTGTTGTTGTTTTTTTCTTCTAAAAATAGAGGTGGTGGCGTAGGTGGTGGTGGTGGGTTCTTTGTTTGGGTTTGAGGGTCGTCAAAGCATGAGGATGTAAACTTTCTTTCGGGAGAGGTGGGTGGCCCTGAAAAAAAAGAAACTTTGTCATTTGGGGTGAACAAGACACTCTGTTTAGGTCACGTTTGAAAAGACCTCAGACGTTCTTGAAATGAATCATAGATGAGAAGGATGACACAAGGTGTAAGAAGGAAAAGGTCCCTCCAGAATGTCACTGAGTCGCCATGTGTCGTCCATAAAGAGTGTGTCGTCCATAAAGTCTGTGCGTTTTCTCACTTGTTCTCTCGCCTTTTCAGACACCCACTCGGTATCGGGGACATCTCGGGTGGATGGCATGGCATTCATAGAACGTCTTTGTCCCATGATGACTGTGACTCACTGACAGAAGGTCTGGGGGTTCGCCTGCTTTTATGAAAGTCTCCACCCCCCTTAAACGGGAGGTCATGACCTCTTCATCATCATCATCATCATCATCATCACGTGACGTCATCCTGTGTTTGGGCTGACTGACACACGGCATGACACACGGTGGTAGTGATGGTGTGTACTGGAATAACTGACACCATGCAGCTGATCTTTCAAGCATGGCCTTTCGCTTTTATCTTTTTTTTTATATGTTATTCTTTACTTTTTTCTTTACTTTTTTTTCTTCACTTTGGTGTCCACTGACATGACAGACGCACAGACAGACAACGTAGACGACATCGCAACTCAGCCTCTACCCCCGGTTCGGCACCCAATTGGAGTTGATATCAATCAAGACACAAAGAGTCAGTTCAATCAATCACTGTTTAATAATGAACAACAACAACAACCAGATACATAGGAAATACGAAAAGACAATTGAGGAGGGAGTGCTTTGCATGTCCCTACAACAACGCGAAAACGTTTCCTCTTCCATCTTCAAGCTCTTCCAGTGAAGATGGGGTCACCATAAGATGTGGTCCTCCATCATACTGTCCCAAACAGGTCCCAAACATGTGAGAGGTCCATCAGTAAAACAAGTACAGTCTATGGCCTCCCTGAAACAGACATCACACATCACTCGACCACTATTGCAGCTTATGTATCTTAACATGTTGTTGTGTCAGACACTACATTCACGTTGAAGGGGGAGTGAGTTGAGCTTCTCCATAAGGATCCTGGTCAACGTTGTCATCGTCGTTGCAAACCATGGGCATACCTGAGGAGAAGACATTAACATCTTCCGGTGATGCTGGTGACCAAGAAGCATCAAGCAGGGTGGGTGTGTCCAGATCCATGGGAGGGAGGATTGTCAGCTTGAGCGCGTCATGATCATTACAGTCACCGGTCGTCATCATCACAGGCGCATTCGATGAATAGGTTGGCTCCCAAGGGATTTGTTCCCACCACTGTTCTAACACGGACTGCGCTGAACTGACATCAGGGGAAGGAAGGATGGGTATCCTGTCAATCCAACAAGAAAAGAACCCTTCAGTATGCTCACGATCATCGTCATGCATTCGTAATATTCATCATCATCATCATCATGGCATACACATCCCAAAGAATAGCATGGTACTTACAGCTGTTCTTGATGAGAGATCTTCAGAGACAATTTCTTCTGTGGTCGTCTTTTTGCAGGTGTTGCAGGTGTTGCGGGTTTCAAAAAGGATGTCTCTTTCGTTTGGGTGTCTGCTGCTGCTACTGCTGCTGCTGTGGTGGTGACTGGTGCTGTTGTGATGGTGGTGGTGGTGGCTGCTGCTGTGGTGGCAACTGTTGCTGTGGTGGCAGCTGCTGATGTGGTTGTTGTTGATGCTGCTGCTGCTGGTTTGCTTGTTTTTTTCTTCTGAGTCTTCTTTATCGTCTTCTTCGGTGCTACTTTCTTGGGTTCAGTCAGTTTCCTCATCTTTGAACGTATCTTGGCGTACGCGTCGTTGGCCTTTATCTTTGCACACAACATGTCGTACACTTCACCCCACAGTTCAGCAGTCATGTCGCCGTTTCCATCTTCACTGCTTCCTTTACTGCATGTTGCTCCGTGTCGTGGCATTCATGATTTTCGACAGGATGTTGTCTGGATTTTCTGTTCGTTGTTTCTTTCCAAGTCTTCATGGATGTGTGTCAACACTTGATGGCACTCTCTCCAAACACGTGTTTCTTCCAGATAAAACGCCAACAGCCAACACAACGTGAGGAACATCAATCGGAGGGACGATGTTGTTACTTGGCCCGTTCAGTGAAAAGTGATGACCGAGAGCGTTGGTCGTATTAAAAGACACTGATACCCTGCTTTCTGATTGGTCCCTTCCAGTGTCTGGTCTGAGCCTCAATGTTTCCAAACTGGACCGACCCTTGTGTTTCTTTTCCATAGGGTCAGGCTTGTAGCGTGAGCGTTGTCCCAGTATCAGTCCTTTAAAGGTGTCAAAGTTGAGATGTTGTTGATTTCTGTAATTCAAAGTGAACCCTTGCACTTTGTAGGTCGTGCGCGTTCCATTGGGTCTGGGGTTCATTAACTCATAGCCAAAGTTTTTGGGGCCTCCTGACACAAACGTCTTGATGGTGTTTCCGTCCAGTTCATCTGTAAACTCACCCAACGAATGGCCCAGCTCTGGATTCGTGTCGTGGGGTCGATGAATGTAAATGACGCTGTCCGTGTCAAAGTACAAGACCCTGCGACCCACCAGGGCAAGGGTCTCGTACAGCTTGAGATTTGCTTGGGCAGTGACCCAAGCAGCGATGGCGACATTGAAATGAGAATGAGGAGTTTGGAATTCTTCCTTGTGGGTATAGGTCACTTCAACCATGTGTTCGTTGACAACGGTGACATCCTCGATGGTATTGAGTTCATCCCTCCACAAGGTAAAGTACTGTACAGGATCATTCATATAGATGTTCTGACTGTAGTCTAACCGTTGTCCAAACTTTCAGATGCAACTTGGCAATCGTGCGAAGTCCTGGTTTTTTCCCCGATGCAGTCCTTGTCCAACCGAATGCCTTGTTTGTCATAGATCTCCTGGATGTAAGCGTAGTGATCCGTACATCCCTCAGGGTATCCGCTGGCTTCGAGCTTCCCCTTGAAATGACGATCGATATACATGTAAGTGTCAAAGAGTCCTTCTTGCTGGGTGTCGGGGTCATGCTGTGCAAAGGTGTCAAAATGCCAAACGTCGTAGATCTGAAGCACCTGGTAGTCATACTTCTTCATGGCTTCATGGAGTTCTACGGTGGTGACGTACCCACCCATGACCTCTCTTCGTCCCTGTGCTTGCAGGGGGAGTCTGACCGGGTATCTGCACACGTACGGCACAAAGGACAGAGCAGTTTGCCACCCGATCTGTAGGGCAGTAGCGGATGATAGAGTCGTTTCGGGGGTAGGACACGACATTGGATAAGTCCTTTCAGCTCAAACAATGTGTCCACAGGTATTTGATGGAGAAGGGTCGGGTGTCCCGTGGGAAATGTTCCGGTCTTACAAATGTAAGGATAAAGGGAACAAATATCGATGTACTTGATGGTTTCACCTTCTTGGGCTTCATAGCATAATCACGTGGCATTGGTGCGTCATCCATAGAAGGCGTCGCGAGGGTTGAGCGGTCCAGGGACGTGGATACAGTGCAAGAAAGCACGCAGAGCGAAGTTCTCCTGTTGCATTTTCGTAAACTCGTGCTCCCACAGGGTGACGATCCGTTTCACCTCAGGGTGTTGGCTCAAGAGACTCAGGCGGTAGGGGGTGTCGGTATAACGTGCTCCCAACGACGTGGCCAGGACGGGATGAGTTTCTCCACGTTGGGTCTTGTGACATGTTTGACACCCATGCCAGAAACACCCCAGGAATTCTTAGATGGTGCCTGTCGCTGGATCATAGCCATCCACACTGTACCAATGTTGGCCCTCTCCACACGTGAACTCTTTTTCACCACCATTCCTGGCGTGCAGGAGGTGCAGATTGGGGTCCGTCTCCATCAGATAATTTAACCAGTGCATACAGGCCTGGGAATAGTTTCTCTTGGGTTGGTAGCCTTGAGGTGGAAGAATGGCGATGGTATTGGGTTTCAGATCATGTTTTCGGAAGGATTTCATGGTAACACAGCAGCTGTCATCACCTCTACAGAGGGATCCATGCGAATCGTCCTGATGGCGTTCTGTCGGAAGTCAGCGCATCCCCGTCTCAAAATGTCCACATTGCTCTGGCAGTAGGCTAAGAGTTCTCCTTGCAAGTCAAACAAGGCTCCTTCTTGCACTTTTTGGGTATGCCACTGGAGGAAGGCTGTGCGTTTCTCGGGAGACATGCCATCGGGATCGTACATGATGGCTGGTGGATAGGGACCTCTGTTGGTCTGGTTGGCTTCGGTATTGAAAAAGTGTGGATAATACCCTTTCTTCAGTTCTTTCAGCCCAAAGCTCTTTGGAAATTCTTTCAGTGGGTAGAGTATGAAATTTAAACTGTCTTCGAAACACAAGCGTCCCAGGGTCACCTGTAAAATCTGTTGTCCATTTCGAATCTTGGTGGGGAGTTTCACCAGAAGGGGGTACAGGCCCTTCAGGATCAAGTGCATATCATAGGATCGTGCATTATGTGCCATCACATAAATGCAGTCCTCTTTCTGGACTGTAGCGGTGGTGGTGGTGTTCTTGTTCTTTGTCTTCTTTGTCTTCTCCTTCCCCTTTTCCTCCTCCAACGGGGTGGGCACGTCCACTTCCATGGCATCCTCCCCCTCCACTTCCGCCTCCTACTCCTGATGAATGTCGACGTTTTGAAGAGTGCTTTCTTGAGGGGGTTCCATCCCGTTTTCTTTTCCAAAAGCGTGCTGTTGTCCCCTTGCTTGCTGTTGGTTCTTCTTCTTGGGTTTTTCGGCAAGTGTTGTCAACCACACACACACATCATGTCGCGTGGTGGGGCCTCAAAACACGATCTCACGGCTGGGACCATAACCTTCTTCTCTCCATGGACAGTGTTCGCACAACTCCTTGCTCACTTCACTGATACATCGTCCACATCCTAACTGCACCACGCACAAATTTGGAATGTGTTCCCCCGTGTCTTGCATGCATTCAAAATCATAGAACACATATTTGACATTGTCGCGTATTTGATGTTGTACCTCTTCCCCTCTTCCTCCTCTTCCTCCCCCTCCTCTTCCTCGTGGGCTTCACGGAGAGGTGTCATGTAACAGGGATGGTCTGGGGTCATGGGTTCTCGACACACTAAGCAGGGATGGTCTTCATCTGAGCACTTGTGGTGAGCCATGGGGATCTCCAAGACACGGACCAGCTGAAAACAGGTTGGGCACCTGTAAATCGATTGACAGGCGCTGGGTTTTCCCTCTGACGGTGACTGGAGATGTTGAGTGTATCACTGTTGATTTGGGAACCAACGTTGACATGTCAAGCAAGGGATCCCGTGCTCTTCCTTGGATCCGCAATAGCTAGAGTGGAGGTAGTGGTGGCAGCGGTATTGCTTGGTGCAGGGATGGTGATCGGGATGATCGTAACGGTGATCGCAGCGTTCGCAGTAATGTTTAGACACATAAAAAGCTGACATGGAAGTGATGACATCGTAGTGCTGATCATGATGGTATAAATGCAGCACGGTGGCGTTGGGTGGAGCCTCATCACACTTGTACAACAGTCTCTGGTCCACCTCTTGACTGTAGACTTTCAGTTGATAATTCCCACGCATGCTAGGTCGTCCAGGCCCTGACAGGGACCTTCAGGCAGGCCAAGACGTCGAAACAAGTCCCGTGCCCGTATGCCTTGAACGTCGACTCGATCCGTTCTTGTCAGTCTCTTTGGCTGGCTTTCTCTTTCTTAGGTCAGAGGGTTGGGCTTTTGGGCATTATGCTGTGCCACCACCAGGGACCGTGCAAAACAGGATTGATCTTTGTTCTTGATCCGTACAATACACTTTTTGAGTGTTAAAAAGGCTTCAAGTCCAATCACGTTTTTCAAACGGTCGCCTGATCCTGATCCTGATCCTCGCCTGTCGGGATCTGCTACGTGTACTAAAGTCACAACCATGGTGGCATCGATGTTCAGGGCTTTGTTGGACTGTTGAACTTTTTCCACGGCATGTAAAATATCTAGCCCATGGAGATCTTCAAAGCGACGAAAGGGAATCCGTTTTGGGGTGTTCAAAGCGGGATGATCGATACCTAGACCAATACGATCTCCCTACTGGCCTGACATCTGTTGATAAAAGTCATCGATCACTCTTTCAAATAAAGCCGGCAGTTCAATGGGAACACGGTCCAGTGGTACGGTGTCCAAGTAGTCTGAGTTGAAAGTCAAACGATAGGTATGGTAAGCAGTTCTTAACCGCCTGGAGCGTGTGGTGCCTTTCCTCTCCAAACGATAAGGCGTACTCTGGTTGCTCGTCATGATAGCGATGCGTGTCTGATGAACGTCGTTCTATAAGATTGACTGAACGTCTGACTTATAGACAACCCTTCCCCAAAACAGGATCGAAACCTGACCAATCAGAGGCTTAGGTTGTCGACCAATCAGGAGACAGCACCGACCAATCAGAAGACAGCACCCGAGCCGAGTTGTGCTTTCTCTCCCATGGTAAGAAACACAAGGGTCGGGTCGTTTTAGAAAACTGAGGTGCAGGCCAGGCACTGGAATGGACCAATCAGCGAGCAGCGTGTTGGACCCATCAGGAAGCAGCGAATTTTGATCCGGTTTTTCTCCTATAAAACAAGAGAACAGCCACTCGAGTGGGTCAGTGTCACTTGTGAAAAAAAGAAAAGCATCATCATCGCATCAAGAATGGCTGAGACAAAGAAGATTTGTACGACGACACGTGACGGAGACATGGTGACTGATAGTGCAGATACTCGTGGATGCTGGAGTAAGAGTACAGATGCTGGTGATGAGATGTCGCCAATCAGTAACACGCCATCGCCCTATTATCTATGCTTTGAAAGAAGGCTTGCTTTGTTTGAGGCGTGGCCGACGCAAATGAATCAGACTGCTGAAGAGAAGGCCCATGCGTGCTTTGTCTACACTCAGGGTGCCGATGGCGTGTACTGTTTCCAATGAGGCGTGCGGGTGAGACGATGGGCGTCCCACGACGATCCTTGGGTGGAACACCACAAGAGGTCCCCACACTGCGACTACCTCAAACTAACTGGTCTGGTGAGACACAAGAAAGAAGAAGCTACAGCGACACTAACTCTGCGAGGAGAATGTGAATCAGAAGAACACGAATGGTGTAGCATGGCCGGCTGCCTAGGAGGACGTTTCCCGTTTCCTGTGTTCCTGTTCAAGTTCCCATTCAAGTTCACGTTCAAGTTCCTGTTCATTACTATTACCGCTTCCTGTTACCAACAAGCTTTTTACTTTGTTGGGCCCACAAGTGGTGCCACGTAGGGCACCCAGATGGAATACCCAGATAGCATACCCAGATGGTATACCTAGATGGCAGCAAGTTCCACTTCGATGATCCTTGTCTTTCAAAAAGATTGGACATGATGTTTCTTCTTTGACAGCAGCAGAAAAGTTTTTTCTTCTTCAAAACGGCACTTTCCAGGGCCACCCATCTCTCCAGAAAGAAATTTTTCATCCTTTGCTTTGCCAACCCAAACAACAATCCAACAGAAAGAACCTACACCTTCCCCAGTCCTCTTGGAGGCACATGCCTACGCATGACACCACAATTGTACGTCTCAACAAAAAAAAAAAAAAAAAAAAAAATATGGTTGTATGTATGGTTGAGTACACGCATGACACCTCGTTTGCATGGAGACACGAAGTACACCATGTGTGTTTGAAGACACGAGTCAAACGTCACGTGTGCATGGAAACACGTGTGACAGTACGCGTGTAAACATACAAGAGTGTCAACACCTTGGTATAAATAAATGAGTGACAACTTTATCATCCTATGGATCAACGTAAACGTCTGTTTGAAGACACACACATGACATCACGTTTGCATGGCAACACGAAGTACATGACGTGTGCATGGAAACACAAATGGTAGTACGCCTGTAGGCATACACGTGTGCCAACTCCTCGGTATAAATAATAATAATAATAATAATAATAATAATAATAATAATAATAATCCTATAAAAAACAACGTAAACGTCAGTTTGAAGACACACACATGACATCACAATTTGCATGGGGGTGACACAACGTACATCACGTAGGCATTCCCACATCACATTCAGGTCTACCCATGACGGTCCACCTTTAGCATTCAGACGACCGTCTACCTAAAAAATACCAAGACTACCCAAGAAAAAAAACCGGATCGAAATCTGACCAATCAGAAGCCTGGGTTTTGGACCAATCAGAGGCCGCGCTCGGGTCATGCTGCGCTTGGATTGGTCGAACCGGGGTTGTGCTTTCTCTCCCATGGTAAAATCCATTTCCTATGGAAAAGAAACACAGGGGTCGGTCCAGTTTGGAAAACTGAGGTGCAGGCCAGGCACCGGAACGAACCAATCGGGGGCACCGCGTGGGGAACCAACCAGGAAGCAGGGTGGCAGTGCGTCTCCTTTAAAAGAAGAGCGAAGCCACTCACACTGCATTCTATGATATCAACATGGACGAAAACTGGGATATGGAACTCATTTCAGTGGTGCAAAGGCTCAGATTGGAGGAGAAAGAAACATCACCAACATTGCCTCCTCCATGGCAATGCAACATGTGCCAAGGGTGTCGGCCAGTCTACGCCCTTGGTACAAGGGCACGGGATGGGACATTTCAGTGTCTGTTTTGCAATACTGTCCTGAAGGACACGTACATGAGGTGTTTAACCCACACTAGCAAGTGTCCTGTGAGACGAAAGATAACAGCCCACCCGTGCCTTTGCACCACTGAGTGTATGTGGGTGAAGAAGTGATCGACAAGGGCCACCAATCTCTCCCGAAAGAAAGTTTTCATCCTCATAGCAAAATTCAGTCAACAAAACATGACACGAGATATCTTCCGCGTCTGTTCATTATCGACAGACCCAATTTTGCTCCAACGCCAATATCTTTCATAAAACAATTTTCCTTAATCAAACGATGATGCTCTTTTATCCTGTAGATAGTATCTTCACTACATGAACTTTATGTTATTTGGTCAGGGTAAATACGGCCAGACTAGAGGCAACCGAATTGATCTCTTCATACATCTGTCTTAAGAGATTAGTGATCCATATCAACCAAGAAAGTCGCAAGTCGACAACTGATGTTTGTATAATATGTCTATACATCATAAAGGTTTTCATGATTCATTTTGTGTCACACAGATGCATGAATTTCCTTCACAGTGCAGATATGACTAAAAGTCATTCAGTTCAAGTCTGTTGGATGTCTTGGAACGTCCTCTACATTGCATAATCTCTAAAGAAAATGACGGTGTCACATTTATTCAAACCTTTATTTATACCTATTTTGTCAAAAATGGAAATGGATAAGCGACATCAAAGAAACTATAGTGGGCTGCGATTGAGCAAGCAGTTTTAAATCCAGATTTAGTTTGTATTTCCAGGGACAGAGAGGACACTAGATTCAAATCACAAATTCATATATTCAATTGCTTAAGCTTCAAAATGAACATCCCGGGACAAAAAAAGATTTAATGTCTTTTTTACCGCCATTTAATTTCCTGTGTCTGTCTTGCATACAGATCGGGTGATGTTGAGGGATGATCAAGATGGAGATGCACTGGGAGGCTGCACGAGGCCACATGTGGAGCCGCAGATCCGTTGGCTCCACAAATGACTCACCACTATGTGTCTAAACTGTGTGTTATGACCTGAATGAAACTGTTAAACACGTTCTTGTCTCTTCTTTTCAAATATTATTCTTTTTATCACTTTTCCAATTATCCGACAGAGAAGGTAGATCAAATTTGATTTTGTCATTTTCTGTGTTTTAAGGGTGTACAGTGGTGAACCTTTAAGTGTGCTGAATGAATGTACAAACTTTTGTGCAAACTGTATAAATCCGCGTGGTGGATTCTTACAAAAGTTTGCACATCGGTTTTTCGATTAAAACCTCAATGAACCGAACAAAATACACAGTCAATGCTTATAATTAAATTCCCTCAACTCCTGTTTGGAACGTGCATGTATTTATGATTTATTGATGAAAGTCAAGCGTTAACACTGATATCTAATTCCAGTGACCACAATTCAAATATTCGTGAATTCACTGATTCCATCTCTTCTGGAGGCAAAAACGTAAATGTTAAAGTACCCTATGAAGTAATTGCTGGATTGAGAGTCTTCCTGCAGACACAGCCAACATTGCAATGAACATGAAGGGCTCGTGGATGATCGATTTCTAATCTATAGGGGCTGCAGTATTTATTGCTGTTAAGAACGTCTTAGATGATCTGGAAGTTGTTAAAGGCATGTTTGATAGCTGGAATGCTTGTCATATAAATGAAAGAGGCAAGAAATTCCATAAGAGATACACACAATTTCGATTTGTTATTCATTTTCGGTATGTTGTCAAAGATTGGCATCAGATTCAACACTTAACAGGAGGATGTTTTCTTCAGTAATTATCGCGCTGTAACGTCCCTTGTGTGTCGATATGGGATTGAAATGCATAAACTTTATTGACAATATTGAAACATACTTCTGGGAAATGGAAATGAAAGGCATACTCTTGAGTATTCTTTAATGGAAATAATTTAAAATCTCAAACTGTTCGGTTTTGTTAAAAACTGAACATTAATGTATTTGTTATTGGCAAATGATGTTGTGTTATATTATTGATTAATTGCATGCAATCATTGTAAAGACCCGCTTAAATCACCCAACGCAGTCAGAATGCATACATATTTTATCAAATGTTTCATAAGGCCAGTATCAATTCATTGTCAGAAAGTGGGTGATTTAATTTCGGATAAAAACGATAGTTTGACGTGAAGAGCCTCATCTGTAATCCAAAGAAAAACATTGCTTTTAAATATAAATGCAGTAAAATGGAGATAACTACACTTTTTAAATGAAGAAAACGTGTTAATCAACATGTTCACATGACATTCGTTACATTCATTCAGCACACTTGTAGGCTCACAACGCTACACCCTTAAAACACAGAAAAAACAAAATCAAATTTGATTTATTCTTAACCTATCAACCTTGACTGCTGGATAAAGGACAACGGATCTGCGGCTGCGCATGTGGCCTCCTTCAACCTCTCCATCTCGATTATCCGTCAACATCACCCGATCTGTATGCAAGACAGACACTGGAAATTATGCCCGGGGATGTTCATTTTAAAGCTGAAGCATTTGAGTATATGAATTTGCGATTTGGATCTAGTGTCCTCTCTGTCCATGGATTTAAAACTGCTTGCTTAATCGCAGCCCACAATAGTTTCTTTGATGCCACTAATCCATTTCCATTTTTGACAAATACATGTATATGAAATGTGACACCGTATGTAATCTAGAGGCCCTACCAAGACACCCAACAGACTTGAACCAAATGATTTTCAATGATGTCTGACACTGTGAAGGAAATTTGTGCATCTGTGTGATACAAAATAAATCATGAAAACCTTTATGATGTATAGACATATTATACAGACATCAATCGTCGACTTGCGACTTTCTTGGTTGATATGGATCACTAATCTCTTCAGACAGATGTATGAAGAGATCAATTCGGTTGCCTCTAGTCTGGCCGTATTGATCCTGACCAAATAACATAAAGTTCATGTAGTGAAGATCCTATCTAAGGGATAAAAGAGCATCATCGTCTGATTTAGTAAAATTGTTTTATGAAAGATATTGGCGTTGGAGCAAAATTGGGTCCGTCGATTATAAACAGACGCGGAAGATGTCTCGTGTCATGTTTTGTTGACTGAATTTTGCTATCCGTCCACTTATATCAGAAATTAACATTTCTTTTTGGCATCTGTTATGTAAATTTGCTCTGGAGACAACGCTTTGTGGTTTTATGAAAGGTCAATGAATATAGACGTCTTTGGAAAATAATATGTTCGATAATACAGTAGTGGATCCATCGGGGTTGTGTATAGGCGAATTGTTTGAAATATTCTGCTCATTAAAAATGAGTTGTTCTTGTCTTTAGGTAAACAGGAAAATCAGACTATGAGGAATAAAGACCTCGGAGCTTTTTCATACTTAAATTATGTTGTAAAACTGTTATGTGTCGAATCCCAAATTGAAACAATATGTTAACCCAGAATTTTGATTGAAAAGAACTTGCAACAATGCAACACGGCTACAATCATTGTTCAACAATAAAATACACTGAAACGAGCATGTCCTCAGTTATATATCAGTCAAAGAAAAGACTTTGATAAACTAGATCGAAAATATGAACGTTCCATACAGCTAGAAAAACAGAAGAAACTGACAGATTCGATTCTGATTGTACTGAAGATGAATATCACTTTTTATGTGTATGTCCAGTGTATGAAGATTTAAGAGCAAAATATCTAAATAACTATTTCTACCGCAACCAGAACGGTAACAAATTTTGTAAATCAATGACTTGTGATTGTACAGAAACTATTAGAAATCTATCAATGTTCATTTATCATGCCATGAAACTAAGAAAATGTATGAATTTGTAACACGCCCCACACATTGTACTATAGGCCTTTGGCCTCATAAGTACCATGAATAAAGATTGATTGATTGACAGATTCGTGTGATGATTCAGACTTCTGAAAAATGATTGGTGGATTAGATACAGCTAACGACCGTACAGGTAAGTTGCCCTTTGAGGTCAGAGACACGGTAGGAAATTATATTTGTGATACGAACGCTGTCCTTGAAAGGTGGAAGGATGACGATCCTTTATGAACGTTACGATCCACACCCTGATAGTAATTTTGATAATGAACACCTGAGTGTCTGAAAAATCCTGTCTGCGTGAACATATTGTTTAAAATGATGACTCATTGGTTTTTAATAATGGCGTTGTATCTGATGCATGAACGTTCCATACAGCTAGAAAAACAGAAGAAACTGACAGATTCGTGTGATGATTCAGACTTCTGGAAATTGATTGGTGGATTAGATACAGCTAACGACCGTACAGGTAAGTTGCCCTTTGAGGTCAGAGACACGGTAGGAAATTATATTTGTGATACGAACGCTGTCCTTGAAAGGTGGAAGGATGACGATCCTTTATGAACGTTACGATCCACACCCTGATAGTAATTTTGATAATGAACACCTGAGTGTCTGAAAAATCCTGTCTGCGTGAACATTTTGTTTAAAATGATGACTCATTGGTTTTTAATAATGGCGTTGTATCTGATGCATGGAAACAGAGTATCATTGATATTATTGCTAAATGTGACACCGATGTTCACAATCCTCTGTCATACATTACAGGGGTATCTCTCTTGTTTCTGTACCCTGTAATATTTATTGTGACATTTGAAATATGAGATTGAATGAGTGGTACGAAAGAAATAATATTTTAGCTGAGGAGAAAATGGTTTCAGAAAACAACGAAGCTGTTTGGATCACCGCTACAACATTCGTACAATATGCAAAAATCAAAAGCAATCAAAATGCCAACTGTTTTATTGACATGGACAAGTAAACTGATTGTTTATGGTTTAAAATATTATACAATGGCATAAATGAAAAAATGTTTGAAGATGTAAAATGTTTTTTACAGCAGTGTGAAGAGCTCTGTTGGAGTAAATGGTTTGCTTTCACCTTAGTTTAAGGCCACAAGGGGAGTAGAGCAAGGATGCCTGGTCTCGCCATTATTGTTCTCTATTTACATTAACGACCTGGCGGCCAATATAAAAAATACATGAATTGTGGGTTTGATGCAAATGATTTAAATATTGGTATTGTATTATATGCTGATGGTATTTTATTATTGTTCCCACGGAGGATGAACTGCAAAATATATTAAACGTGGTCAATGGAGTGTGTCAAAAGTGGAGACTTGCAGTTAATCCCACAAAATTTTAGATTGTTCATTTTAGGCCTACCGACACAAATTGCTCCACAACCAACTTTTCAATTTGTAAAACACTTTTAGATTATAGTAACGACGATATATAACTTTGTTTGTGGCTCAACGAACATATGGACTTTAAGTTCACAATTAATGAACTGGCTAAATCAGCAAGTCGACCTTTTGTTTTCTTATGTACCAATTATTTTGATGCTGGTGGTTTTACTTATGCAATTTATACTAAATTGTATGAATCCTTGGTTCAGCCTATTATTCAATATTGTGCTTCCATCTGGGGGTTATGTGAACAGAAAAAGTTAAACACATTGCTAAACAAAGCATGTGATTTGTTTCTTGGCCTCAGACGTAATGCGTCGACTTGATCGATGTCCAGTCGATGACACGTGGTCGTTCACTCTCCTTAAGCAAACATTATTTCAATTGAATGTAACTGCCTGGTTGTGGAATGATGTAAATAACGTTAACCCTAATGGTAAAAAGGTAATAGGCCTATAGGTTGCTTAAGGATGATCTAGCGCCAGAGCCCTATTTCTTATCAAATTTTATTCAAAGAAACACTACAAAATATTTGGCACTTTAATGCAGTGGCAGCCTCCCCATTAACATTGAAAAAATGAGGTACTGTCGTCTCCCTGTCACCCTCCAGGATAGAACTTGCCCTTTTTGTTAGAGTAGAGACTGAGGTCCCCTGTATGTATGTATGTATGTATGTGTGTGTGTGTGTGTGTGTGTGTGTGTGTGTGTGTGTGTGTGTGTGTGTGTGTGTGTGTGTGTGTGTGTGTGTATGTATGTATGTATGTAGGGATAGAGGGGAGTGATGGGAAGGTAGGTAGTTGAAGGGTACACATGTGCATATTGTGTATGTGATTATGATTGTTACAGTATGTATGTTCGTAAGTGTGCCTGTGTATTTGTCTACGTGTTTGTATATGACTGCGTGCGTGCGTGCGTGCGTGCCTGCGTGCGTGTGTGACTGTGTACGCAATTTGGCGTGTGTCTGTGCGTCTGCATGTGTCTGTGTATATGTCTGTCTGTATTTGACAGGTCCATCTATGGTGCGTAGAGCATTTAGTTTGTATATGACTGCGTGCGTGCGTCCGTGCGTGCGTGCGTGAGTGAGTGACTTTGTAAGTAATTTGGCGTGTGTGTGTGTGTGCGTCCATCCATGGTACGTAGAGCATTTAGAGGGAGTCATGGAAAATGATAAATACAAAATCCTTTGGAATAGGCCCGTATACAGCCTAAATCTCATCTAGGCCAACAAACCTGATCTTGTCCTTTTTGATAAATCCAATGAAATGATATATATCATTAAATTCTCTATCCCTTTTGACACTAATGTGATTTACATGATTCAGGACAACCATGGCAAATATGCGGACCTTGCTTACAAAATGTTTTGCATGCTCACCCCAGTACCAAGTTGTCTGACTCCCGATTGTCTGGGATGCGTGTCGAGGGGGCAAGGGCCCTAAGCTGACGACGAGCCAAACCAACCTGACTGTGCCAGTATAACCCAATCCTTCTTCGCTGCATTTATTTTAATCTGTATCATAATCATACTTTCTCTTAACATATCATTCAAATTCCCTACCATTACAAAATATCAATAGTTGTAGTACTAGTAGTAGTAGCAGCAGTAGTTGTACGTATGATGTACGAGGGCCGTTCAGAACGTTCTGACCCTAAAAAACAGAACCGACAATTGTAAAAGTGTTTTGGTTTTTTTTCAAAATAATCTCCCTGCTTATTAATACACTTCTCATATCGATGGTGAAGCTTTTCAATTCCAGTCAGGAAGAGGTTTTTCTAAGGCCACCCCGAAAAACCCATTCACGACAGCTTTTAGGTCATCGTTGTGGTCATAGCGCTTTTGACGAAGGTGTTCATTCAGTTTAGGAAAGAGGTCGAAATCACTTGGTGCCAGGCCTTGCGAGTATGAGGAAGATCTTCGAATCCACATTGCCGCGCAGCAGCCTTTGCAAGACGAGAGGTATGAGAAGAGGCATTGTCATGAACTAGTAGAAATCCAGTAGCCAGCATTTCTTGCCGCTTTACTTTAATAGAATCTCTCAGGCGATGAAGCAAATCAGCATAGTAGGTACTGGTAATCGTCTTTCGACTTTTTAAGTAATCAACAAGGATCCAACCTTTAGAATCCCAGAATACAGTGGCCATAACTTTCTTCACTGATCTTAAATACTTGAATTTCTTTGGTGCCGGAGAAGTGGAATGGTGCCATGTCATGGATTGACGTTTTGACTCGGGTCTCATAGTGGTAGTCCCATGTTTTATCACCCATTCCTAATCTCTTTTTGAATTTGACGATACCCTCCTCAATAAGCTCTAATTTTTCTCTGGAAACGTCAGTTCTTTTTTCCTGAAGATCAGAATTTAGAAACTTTGGTACCCAATCTTATTCATCTGTTAATGTTCATGAATTATAGTTTCAATGGATCCATGGCTTAGACCTGTGTCTTCCTTAAGTTCAGAAATGGTAATAAGTCTTTCTGACAGTATAAGTTATTCTATCTCCTTGATTGAATTTTCATTGTTGGACGTTGAGGGACGTCCAGAACTAGGGTCATCATCAGAGCTTGTTCTCCCAGCCTTAAATATAGCTGCCCAACGTTTAACAGTGGTATAGTTAGGACACTTTCCATACACTTGTCACATGCAGCCAAGAATTTCTTGGGGAGTACTTTTCTCTAAAGTAAAACAAACCTTGATGACTGCTCGGTACTCGTTCTTCTCCATTTCTGTTACCATTTATACCACCATCACGTTCAACTGGCTGCAGCTGTCACTAATATGAAAACTGGCCTCAACAGACCAAATACATTTGCAATGAACTACTCAAACAATGTACTACATTGACTAGTTCACTTTGTTATGGCCCATAGTTGAAAGTTAGTCAGGCTTAGAACTTTTTGACCAGCCCTCGTTGGAGCCCGTACCATGTTGAACCATGAACTAAGGAGTGAAAACTTGTACTTCCCTCGTAGAGGAAAATTCACATGCAGATGGAGGCAAGATATTAAAACAAGTAGCACGTTCGTGCTCATTTAAATTACTTTGTCACGATCATTGTCAGTGAAATGCTGACAGATCACCTTTCGAAACCACATAAAAGTAGAAATAACTGCAATGAGGACATGTGACATTTTCGGTTTATGGAGCAATCTATGATTAGCACATGAGGAATAAACGTCAATATCAATGTTTGTGTCATCTGATACTGTGTGTGAAATGAACAATCTTTGATCCTAATGAGGTCTCTTTAAATGATAAATGCAAGTATTTGAATTGAGCATGACAGTTTGACTGATTATTACGATGAAAGCCTGATTAGATATCCGGATAAAACTTGTTGATTAAGTGATGGTGTTTTGTCTGCTGTTGGACGTTGGCGCTGTAGAGCTGCAGAAGTTGCAGAAGTTCATGTTGTATTTTAAAGCCTCGAGTTGAACTTGATGAATGTAAAAGTGAGAAAAAATGACCAGAGCGTCTTTGGCGTTCGTATGATCGATGAGGTCACTTGATCCGTTCAGAACAAAATCAACATGTTGAAGAAAGGAACCAAGAATATACCAAAGCCATACTACAGTGGAGGACTCACTGTCTCAGAAGCTCGGGGCGTTTAGGACAAGTGAATCAGAATTGGTGTACGGTCTAATCGGTATTCTTTCTTTGTATTACCCCTTCATAAGGATGGCATATATAAAACATTCATACATTTGAAAGCCGAAATACAAATACCAAGGCAGACGTTCATAAGTTCACAATTTTTTGACTGCCAATGCTGAATTATCATTAATTATACATATCACAGTTGCAGTAAACCGTCCATTATGAACCGTCACAATTATGAATTGATTATTCTTTCTTTGGATTACCCAGCAAATGGATGGCAAATTTCAAACACTGATACATATGAAGGGCGAAATATACATTCCCAAGGCAGAGGTTAATATTTTCTCAACGTATTGCCGTTAATTCCGGACTATCAGTTAGTGTACATATCACAGACGTTATTAAGATCACCAATACATGGATAATTCACATGTATAATGTGAATTAAAGTATGAATCAGTTTCAATGGGGAAAATTTGTAAAATGATCCAGGGTCGATTTTATTCAGTTCTTAGTTAGATGTCATCTTAATGACACTAGCTAGGAGTTAAGTGATTAATCCATATCTTAATGAATATGTTTCATTTCTACCTCACCTCTACACACCAGTACAGACTCTCGACGCGTCCTTATTTCTATTGACAGCATATAAACGTTCAATGTTAATCTAAGAAATCATAAAGTAAAATTGCTTTACATTTTCAGATGCTATCACCTGTCTCATACAACGTTTCTCATGTGCACACTTAGGACTAGTCCCGTCCTGGTAACAACTGTGAACAGTTTAGTTGTAAATACGGTTTGTAAAAACTGTGACTCCCATTTTGATTAAGCAGCCTTTTTTTGTACCTCGTTTGAAAAAAGGGTTCCAAATGTCAGTTTGAGTTTGAGCCAGTGTCCATACAAGGCCACTGAAACTACTTGGGGTTTAATGCGGCGTAAAACCATACTCACTCACTCACTATTATCATATAGCTAGGTGTTCAAATAAACACAAATTACTGCAGAGTAATTAAAATGGCAGTATACATAGAGGTTATCACGCGAGTGTGTTTGGGGATGGTAAATATCCTGCATTAGGAATAAACATTGTATTTAGCGAGCCTTGGCCATCCCCTAACACACAAGCGTGATAACCTCTTTATCGTATAATGTCATGCTTTAATTCTGTGCTTTAAAATCGCTATCCCTCTCTCACAAACATTACCGAAACATTGCGAGTTTTCCTGGAATGCGCGCATTAATATTTATTACGTCACAGGGTAAGTGATGTGTCAGTCGGACAGTGACAGTAGCCAATATAGTTCCAACTGAAATCCGTTTCTTATACAGTGGCGAAGCAACATATACGCAAAACAACAGTGGTTTTTAATTGCCTTTCGCGGCAATCCATCGGTCTGTACGCTAGAGTAACTGCCCTTTGTCAAAGGGAAGCTACTCTAACCCTAGTCTATGAGACGTCACGGGCACGGGCAGACGTTGTTGACAGTCGGTCTGTCCTGTCATAACGTTAAGAAGTGTAGTCAGATGTACACACAGCGACAAAACCAAACAAGGTAACAATTCAAACATATTTCGGCCAAATCCAACTATTTTAATTTGTGGAGAAGGTTTCAAGTCGCAGAGGTCTACAAGCACAGATATTGCTACTGATCCCGCTTGGCTAGGCCTCGCGCCCTCGCAAAATTATTTCGAAATTTATACCTCCAAAGTAGCCAAAACTTATAAAATGCCTTAGCTACGTCACAGTTAGACACTGACTTTCAGTATATTAGACTGTTCTTTTGATAATGATAGCAATTATCCCTGTTGTTTATCCAGATTCCCGATGGTTAATTTTGACTCGATCGCCGAATGACGAGGACGACGCCATGTTTGTTTATAAACAGTGAAAGTAGTCCTACTTGACCTTTGATATTTGCATCTCTATCCGCATATGACCCCAACGGATATCGTTTTTATCCGTTGGCTTTATCCTGCCGAGAAACCTGCCCATTATATGATAAAATAGAATGGTAGTACAAAATTCAATGGCAGTGAACAATAACTTACACTGCCATATAGCAACATAGTAGGAATCGTAAATTGGACTGTGCTTGAAGTAAATATTTGTTACGATTATGAAACTCTTTTGAGGTACAATTGTGCATGCTGTCGACTTTTAGTCATAATACTTTGACGTTCTTCACTCGCCAAGCATCCAATATTGTTTGATCACGATTCCAACATTCAAGGACTCTTTAAAGCTCTCAAAATTTTATTGAAGACATGTTTCCGTGTTTTTACTGGTGAACAGTTGACTTGCTTTTGTATATGTTTTGTGACGAGTGAGACAGGATACGCTCACCCTTTCACAAACACATGGTTTCATCACTTGTGAATGAATACAAATACTCTGGCATCTTGTTTATCCACACACGAAAGCTTGCAACTAATCTCACGACCAGAGCAAAGAAAGCTCTATTACAAGTCCACTATGTTATCCCTCCCTAAGGTTATGCCCGATTTCGAATATGATTACCATTTTGTTTATTTTCCCCATATACGAAAATCTATGTACCTACCGAAGTGGTTTTTATTTCGTTGTAACTTCATGTTTATCGAAGTATTTATCCCGAATAGATTTTTATCTCAACACATTCCTAACATGTACAGTTTTGTAATTCCTATGATTTATAGATAATGGTATGTGATTTCAAAAAAGAAGCCTGAAGGTATATTTGTGAGTCCACAGCTGTCATCGCCTGAGTCTGCATCAGTGGCATTAATGGAACTGGAGGAATGGAATACATGACAATGGCGGACGAAGAAACACCGGAAGTTCTTTGTGTTTATCTAAACAAGATTTAAAACGAATCATGAAAGGATTGTTTAACCAATAACTGTAATGAATAGATATTTGTGACGTAGGTTTCACGATGAAAATGGGTTTCAAAACTTTTAACGTTTCAATGAATTTACAACAAAACATTAATTTTCCAATTGCACAATGTTTTTTTTCTGCTTACCTCGTGACTAAGGCGTCAAACACTGACGTCAACGGAGCTTTCTGGGATAAATGCCAGGATGGCGTCCGAGGTGGACGTGCCCTCACTGCTCGCTGTGTCAAATCAAGTTCTGAATGGATATCCCAATCAAAGCTTGTCTTCAGTGGAAGCAAATGAGGCTGCACAATCATACAATGTGTTTGATTGTTCAGATATGATCAAGACTTCCATGGGTGGAGTTAGAATGGAAAAGGTAACTCGAAATCAAACATGTGAGATCGTCAATGGAGGCTGTATGGAGGAGTCACCAGGGTCCGTCAGCAACCAGGCTACTTGTCCCGACCTGCTAAACTTCATTCTTACAGACCTGGGAAACTGCGCAAAAGAAGTGTTTATGTAAAAAATAATCAACAAATGCAATGGAAATACCGGTGACTTAGATGTGATACGGCATGTATTATTACAACATGCAAACAACAGGAGGATTTCCCCCTCCTGAGGGTTGTTTAAGACTTTGTATGGATAGAAGATCAAAACAGGGCGAAACCTTACAGAGGAAACTAGCTAAGGATAATTTCATATTATTCAGAGCCTATTCGGGAGATTTTGGAGAAGAGCTTTATGAAATTGTTAGTGGGTCACGACGCAGACTGGCTGTTGACAGTGTGAGTGAAGCCCAGTCATTCATTGCAATCAGCTAGACAATGGCCAGGTTCGAGAGAGACCTGGCTGAAGTGAAGGGAGAGTTTATTCAAGAAGTTGATTGCCTCAGCCAAAAGATTACACAATTGCAAAGAGACAATAAACAGCTTAAGACAGATTACGAAGCTGCTAAAAATGAAACAACCAGGGTGAAAACTACAGCAGAGAAATTGAGAGTGAATATGATCAAGGCTGTAGAACAGTTACGAAGCGAGAATAAAGACATACAGAATGAACTGAATCAATGTAAATCTGTTGTTGAAGGCATCAAGACAAGTCTCAGTACACTGAAAGGGGAAGTGACAAAGGCGAGTGAAAACCAAGCTGTTATGCAGGCTGAACTGGTGACTAAGAAACTTGATGTAGATAAGTTGACAGCCATAACTGTAAAGTTGGACAAAAAGGTTACGGGACTGAGAAAAACTTTGAATGACTCAAAGTTGAAAGTGGATAAAAAGTGCCTCGAAATAACACGGATCTCGGATGATCGTAGTACGGGAATAACGAGTCTGAGGTCAAACGTCTCGCTCCTGAGCAAAAGTCTTCACGCGTTGGAAAGTGACGTCACAGAGGTTGATAAAACGTGTCAAGGACAGCGACTGATATTAAACGGAAGATGGCGTCTATGGAGAAACAGTTGAAGCTTAAAGCTTCAGAAAAGTCACCACATATGGATGAAATTACAGTATCACAATGTGTGAATGTGATTGAACACACACAAAATGGGAAGAATAATTTTACCGACAATAGCAACAATCGTGATCATGATACCTTAATTCAGAGGAAACATACTGAAAGCAGAGATGCAAATGTGAGTAATTCACATGATGTACAAGATAATGTCACACATGGACACGATTCTACAGACACTTACACAGATGGACATGAGTACTCAACATACTAATGGAATAGATGTATCAAAACGAACATACAGTCAATGTGTACAGGGAAATCACAGCGAGACATCTGACACTATTCCCATTAGCGATGGGTGTAACCACGTGTCCACATCTCAACAAAAGGAAAATAATCCCTCCAGGAATGAAAGCAAGGCTTATGTTATTAGTTCCATTGTCAACAGCTGTAACCAATCGCCCACATCTCAACCAACGGGAAACACTCCATCTAGAATTGTAGTACATGTTGGCACAGATCTGTGTGCTGCAACGATGGATATACAGGAAGAGTTCTGTGCAGCTCCTGCCAAAGTCAGAACAGCAAGGTTCTTTGTGGGTGGAATACACAAGAACAATACAGCAGAATCTGTGAGGCGTTACTTGGAAAATAAAGCTGTTACTGTTACCTACGTGAGATTTTTTAATCGTGATGAGAAGAGGATAGCATCAGCCCAGGTAAATGTCTTAGCCAAAGATAAAAATAAACTTGAAAGCAAAGACTTTTTGCCCGAAAATATTTTTATTGAGCCGTGGCTGTCCCGCGAGCAATTCAGGCAACATATTAATGAAAGAAAGAACATTCAGATGACTTCCCCAGACTCAGAAACACCCGGACTATGTTGATAATGCCCGTGGACAATAACTGTCTTTCATAAATGTGTTGGAATGCTAGAGGCATCATGTCTAGCGTTCCTTATTTGAATGATTGCCTAAATGATTAATGTGTGGATATCTGTGCAATAGCTGATCACCAGCTTCATGAATATAATCTGTGTTTTATGGAAACTATTAACAATGACTACTTCTATATTGCCCAAGTACTTTCAGAACCAGAGCATCATACTCTACGAGGCTTTCCTAGTGGTGGTACAGCATTACTGTGTAAGAAATCCATGAAGACTTTTATTAACGAAATCAACTTAGGCTGTGATAGAATCTTTTGGATAGAACTGTCCTTTAAACAGGATCACTCCATGCACATCTTCTGTGTATACCTGCCTCCATCAAACCGCCCTGAAGAACTTTATTCTTTTTCTGTGGATAATCTAAAAGACATGTGTGATGCAAATTCCTTGAAAGGCAGTAATAGTGATGGGAGATTTTATTGCCACTGCCTGTGGACCTAGGTACAATCATGCTCTGAGCAGTCGTGATGGAATTTTGTCAAAATTCCTGACCAGTTCAAATTTGTCTCCTGTAAACATGCAATCTAATTGTGTTGGTCCGATATTTACCTTTCAAGCTTATAATGGAGGTCCAGTCTCTGCCGTCGATTATATAATGATCTCAGAAGACCTCAAAGGACTAGTAGCCACTGCTTGTGTAAAAGATGATAATCCATTCAACGTCTCTGATCACCATCCGTTTCTCTGCACAATTTCATATGACAAGATTCCGACAGATTACGACCAAGGAAATGTCTACACAAAATATTCATGGGATAAATCACTAGAAGATGGATCTATCCAGGACTATACATATGCAGTTTCACATCTTCTCTGGCCTATTTCTTGCCACAAGGTTTGATGTGCACATGATGATATAGATATCTTAAGCCATACTGGAAAGGTAAAGTTGATGACCTTCATAAGTTCATGTGGAACTGTAGAACTGAATGGATCAAAGCTTCCAACCCCGAGGAAGGGAACACAGCACTTTCAGATGCTATAAGGAAGCAAAAGATAAATTTAGATATGCTTTACTGGAGGCGGCAGCACAGTATGAAAATGAGTACTTTAAACAGATAGATGATTGTGGTGACCTAGATCAGAAGATGTTTTGGACTTCGACGTGGGAACAGAAAACAACAGATTGCATGACTTGAAGCAGAAGGTGTGCAAACAAGAAATCCCCAATAAATCTGTACCACCATGGCAAACCATATGAAACAGGTATCAAGCGACCAAGAGGAGCTTCACTTTGATCAAGAGTTTAGGTAGCACATTGAGGCACACGTGGAAAGGATACGTTTGGACATACAGAGCACGGACCAGTCATTAGTTGATCTTCTAACAAGACCAGGGGAAATAACATCAATTAGCAAAACCCTAAAACGCAACAAGGCTGCGGGGATGTAAAACATCTTTTATGAACATCTTCGATATGGTGGAAAATACCTTACAAAGTGCTTGTCAGAACTCTTTAACCTCGTTATTACATCTGGATACATTCCTGCCCAATGGAAAAGAGACACTATCATACCGATATTCAAGGGAGGCAACGAGTCTCGCGTGTTACCGGATTCCTATCGAGGGGTAACCCCATTGCCGGTTATATACAAGGTATTTGAAGTCATTGTAAGCAGAAGAATCCCACAGCTCACCAATAGTAAATCCTTTCCATGTATACAACAATGTGGATTTCGGAAAGGCCTTTCCTCCAGTGACACCTCCTTTATTGTACAAGAATCAATACTTCACTATAAAGAACGGTCGGACGCCATCAACGTAGCCTTCCTAGACAGTTCAAAAGCGTTTGACACAGTATGGCACCAAGGACTTTTATACAAGCTGTAATACTCGGAACCCCAGATGAACTGTGGAGGATATTTGACAATAGCTAATATTTCATCGAGGGCAGCGTCCTTGTTAATAACACAAGATCATACTGGTTTCCGTTATCAAGAGGTGTTCGGCAAGGAAGCGTCCTGTCGGCAAAACTCTACCTGCTATACATAGATGAACTGTTACAGAAACTATCCACCAGCAAACCTGGTGCAGTGATTTTGGATATCCATGTAATGACACCCATTCAAGCAGACGATCTAGCAATTGTTAGTCCATTATTAGCAAATCTGCAGAAGATGGTGACCATCTGTGTAAGATATAGTTCAGATTTGCGGTTTACTTTCTCTCCTTCCAAGAGCCAGATTGTCAGATATAGTGACAGAAAAGCAGCTGCTTCTAGTGTTGTACTCTATGGACGTGATATCCCAGTGACAAATGAGCTTAAGCACGTTGGTATTATATTGAACTCTGAATTTAACTCATGGGAGAGAACCTGGAGAGCTGCTCGAAGATGAAAGATTCAGCCATGGCACTCGTCAAATCGGGACTGCATGAACGCGCTCTAAACCCCATGACAAGCTTATTAAGGGATTTTGTATCCCAAAGGCTATGTTTGGGTGTGAACTCGGGTCGATGATTTCCAAGGCAGAAAGTTGGCTTTAGAAAGAGCATAGAGCTACATTCTCAAAATGGCACAGGGACTTCCACGTCATACTAGGTCTGGCATAGTTAATGCTCTTCTCGGCTGGCTCCCCATAGAATCGTTTATCAACATCAGGAAACTATTCTTTCTTGGCCATCTCTGTAATTGTTCTAATCATCCGCTTTCTATCATTATACTGTCACCTGGAGGCATTTCTTAGTTCCAGTACATTCCTGGAACGGAAGATATAGAAAAGAACAGTCAAAGAAGCCGTCAATACTTTTGAAGTACGAGTATGGCGGGAAAGACTTTCATCAGACCCTGACACCGTGCACTTTGAGAGTATTCTTCCGGATGTGACCCCACACGTGGCGAGGGGGATAGCTAGAGAGTGTCCTGAGCTAAAGGCAGCTGCCTGTTTTGTTGTCCACATGTGTGTGATGTGGAGACTGGAGAAATTACATGGCACCTGTTCACATTGTGGTATTAACTACAATGACTTACTGATTCACGTACTGTTTCACTGTGTGAGTAAGGGAACAATAAGAGAGAACGTATGGTGTGACATTGTGTGTATAGGTCCCGTTGACATCAGCGTTGAACTCCACAGCAAATCAGACTATGATCTTGTATCTTGTTTGTTGTCCTGTAAGCCACCTTTGGATACTGATCCAGACACCAGTCGCTCCTACTCACGAAGTGTAATTCGAGGACTCTACCGCTTTCAATATATGGACGGAATTTACTAAGAAAATCCGTTACCACAGTGGTATATGGTGGTATTCTCTGACAATGTAATTATTTTTATGTAATTATCTTTAATATTATACCTTGTAAATCTCCTATGGAGGAATAACAGTATATATATATATATATATAAATATATATTATCATCAGATTGTTTGTCCTGACAACTATCAAAAACAAAAGCTTTTGGCACACACACACACATTGAATATGTCATGTCACTATGAATTGTACATATGGTAAAATAGCTCAAGTAAACACAAAGTGACAACCAAGTTTACTGAGCTCCTCACGTGTCATATATTCAGGAAAGTCTTCACATACGTTGTCACTTTGCCAATCTGACTTGTTGTCTCCAAAATTTAAGTATCAAAACGCTCTGACGTTGTGATTCCTTATAGTTTGATATCTCTTTTCCCCTAACTACAAGAATTCTTTTTTAAGTTGAAGGATATGTCAAATGTCTCACCTGAAACAGCCACCATGGCTCAAAGTACTGTATTACAGAACATATTATTTTCAAAAGACGTCTTCGTTGATTTGATCGCCTTCCCATATTCATAAATACACACACCGTTGTCTCCAGGGCGAATTTACATAACAGATGCCAAAGGAAATGTAAATTCCTGATGAAAGTGGACGCACATCTGATTCCAGTCAACAAAACATGACCTGAGGTAACTACCGTGTCTGTTCAAAATCTACAGATCCATCTTTGCACAAACTCCAATATCTATCATAAAACAATTTTTCTAGACCAGAAGATGTGGCTCTTTTATCCTGTAGATAGTATCTTTAGTTCATGAACTTTATGTTATTTGGTCAGGATCAATACGGCCAGACTAGAGGCAACTGAATTGATCTCTTCATACATCTGTCTGAAGAGATTAGCGCCCCCAAACAACCAAGAAAGTCGCAAGTCGACGACTGATGATTGCATAATATGTTTATTCATCTTAAAGGCTTATACGATTCATTTTGTATCATACAGATGCACCAGCTTTATTCATAGTGTAGACACGACAATCGGTCATTCAGTTTAAGTCTGTTGGATGTCTTGGTACGTCCTAGAAGATTACATAATCTCTTAGGAAAATGACGGTGTCTCATTTCGTATACATATATTTGTCAAACATGGAAATAGATTAGTGGCAGTAGATTCATGGTAACTCATGTCTCTGTGCATCAAAGAAACTGCTGTGGGCTGCGATTGAGCAAGCAGGGTTAAATCTAGATTTAGTTTGTATTTCCAGGGACAGAGAGGACACTAGATTCAAATCGCAAATTCATATATTCAATTGCTTAAGCTTCAAAATGAACATTCCGGGGCAAAAAAACGGATTTAATGTCTTTCGCCATTTAATTTCCTGTGTCTGTCTTGCATACAGATCGGGTGATGTTGACGGATGATCAAGATGGAGATGCCCGGGGAGGCTGCAGGAGGCCACATGTGGAGCCGCAGATCCGTTGGCTCCATAAATACTCACCATTATATGTCTAAACTGTGTGCTGACCTGAATGAAACTGCGTTAAACACGTTCTTGTCTCGTCATTTCATATTTTATTCTTTTTATAAATTTTCCAATTATCCGACAGGTAGATAGGTTAAATATCAATCAAATTTGATTTGGTTATTTTCTGTGCTCTTACCCTTAAGTGTGTTGCATGAATGTACAGGGTGTCTTGTGGAAGTGTTGATTAATACGTTTTATCATTTAACTGAAGCATTTATCCATGACATAAGCTTATGACATAAAAACATCTATGTCATACCCCAATGACATAAGTATGCAAATTAGATATGCAAATTAGATAACCGGAAGAGCGAGCGGTTTGATTTGAAACTATATATTATAAGTGAAGTTACACCAGAGATATAATAAGATTACACAGAATCGTTGTTGTTACCGTTATTAAAGTTTCAATTATTCTGCAAAAGTCTGTTCAAGTATTTTGTTTAAAATAATCCGAGGAACTTTTTTTCTCAGCGAATTGTTTATTTTGGTTTACATGGCTATGGAAAACATGTATCACTACGCACGATCTATACGTAAGATTTCGACAAGTTGCTGATGTTAATGTTTAATGCAATTATTCCTTAATTTGGAAGCAAAAATGTGAAAATGATAAATAGAATTGATCACTCGTGTTTTTTAATATGGGAAATATCAACCTCGTCCCGTTAATCGGTATTTGCCTCGCCAAAGGCTCGGCAAATACCGATTAACTAAGACTCGGTTGATATTTCCCATATTAAAAAACACTCGTGATGAATCCTCTATCTCTACATGTAAAAGCAATCTTATTTTTAGTCACATTTGCTTGTTGGTCACTTTCGTTCTGTTCGAGGTTCAAATCATTCAGTTTGTGAGGTGCCCCATTGGATTAAACATTTGGCTCGTCACGTCAGACGTCGTTTACAATTCCCTTATGTGAACACACAATGTCATTTAGAAAGTGGTCAAATATAACAAATGTTAGATTTGGGACAACACTTTCTTAGTACAGATCAGTTGGTTCAGTCCCGTCCTGGATTCGAAACCACACTGCCAGAGTGAGGCACCTATAGCTAATCGCCAGCACACAGGACAGCGATCTAACCAACCCTACGAGATTTCCACAAAAATGAGAGTCCGACAACTGGTTGCCTAGATCACGTATTTTGTGTACCCCCTTTTGTGTACTCCCATGGACGCAAGCTATGAACAAACCAAGCCATTTAGAAAGTGGTCAAATGTAGCAAATGTTTTATTTGGGATAGCACTTTCTTAGTAAAGTAAAGATTCTCGTACCTTGTTGGGGTAGGTCCCGTCCGGGAATCGAACGCATACTGCCAGACTGAGACACGTAATCGCCAGCACACAAGACAGCGATCTAAGCCACACAGCCACCGAGGCTTCCGCAGAGATGAAAGTCCGACAACTGGTAGTCTAGATCACGTACCTGTTTAAATCCCTTCTGGTAAGCCCATTATATTATGTCCCATGCTATAAATGTCTGGGGCTGCTAAAACCAGCGAAATGCAGTCCACCCACTTGAATTGGTCATCTTAGGATATACCCCTGTCAGTTATTTATCACGTTTTGACATACCTGTGTCTATAATCTCTATGTCTATTTCCGAAAGCTGGAACATACTATTTCATACCAAATAATATCTTAACATGTGAATTATACCTTAATTTACAAGATTTTCATCAGGATACTCTTGTGTTACAATCCAACAACGGCTTTCTAAACATCACCAATGCTCGTGGTAAGGATAACCAATTCCACCAATGTAGAGTAAACATGAGTTGCCTAGGTTATTCTGCCACATTTATCCAGGTTCTTCATTAACAAATAACACTGTCGGAGATACCTGTCACCATTCATAAGTTTACACCGTATTTAACACACTCCATGTGATAATCTACATGCATATCATACCTTCCACATTCAGCCAATATTGCTGTGCTGGATTTATGTTAACCAACTCCTAAAACCTTTTTTTTTTTAAAAGTATGAAAAGTTTCAACAGTTTGACGAGCTGCTTTGCAACCCCAAATCTCCAAACCATAACGAAGAATGGGATTTTTCTTAATATCAAACAAATCAAACAAACTCTTAACTGGCATACTTACAAAGTGAAACAGTAGCTTTTTAATGGCAAACAAAGCTTTAATCTTGAAGGTATCAATGCATGTAGACCAACACAATCTACATGTATTTGAATCAGAACCCCCATACAACTATAATAAGTACTACAACTGAAACGTTTGTCATTTAAAACACATTGTTTATCATCCCGCCTCTTCTGGATACAAAAATATCGGTACTAGACATTTCCCCCCAAGTCCCCACATATTACAAAAATTTGATAAAATATCAAGTTTTCTTTGCAGACCTATTACAGTGTAATTGAATATGCACAAATCATCTTAATATAGTAAAAGTAATGAGTCTATGAATTCCTACACAACACAAAATCCTTACTAATCACTGCTTTCTATAATAGACTGTAATTTGAGAATAAACATTGCAAACAGAACGGGACTAAACACACAGCCCTGTCGAACGCCTCTCAGTGATTCAAATAATCTGAAAGATACGTTTTTGATGTCCTGACAGCACATTGAATCTTGGAGTAACAATCTATCAAAACAACCAATAAAAGACCATGTATTCCATTTGTCATTATTGAATACTACAAGAGCTTCCGGTTGATCGAATCGAACGCTTTTCGGAAATCAACAAACAATAAAATCTTCCGTCACGTTAAGAGTGAAACTAGTGTGCTGAACACTGTAAACTAAATGTATTGTCAATTGCTCTGTACGACATCCGGCCTGAACTTCAGGAATTGTGTCATAAACTGACGCAAATGTCTTAAGTTGTTCATTTAATACAGTTGTCATCAACTATCCAAATACATCTATCAAAGTCATTCCCCTATAATTTTAACATAATTTATTTTATCTTTCTTATGCAGAGAACCTGTTATACCATTTGACCACCCGTAAGGGAATACACCTGTATGCATAATCCTATTAAAAACAATAGTATGGTTTGATTGATGTCCTGCAACATCTCATCATTTCAGGTACATTTCATTCGGTGCTGCCGATTTACTCAATTTCAAGAGATTATAGACGTATGCTGTTTCTGTTAAGATTAAGTGAATTGCCTAAACTGCGTGATCTGGGCAGAAGGGAGGATATTCTGTATTCACAACGCCTTCGTAAGCTATGTAACACTGGTTCTATTGAGGACAAGTCCATTTTCTATTTATGCGCCCGTTCTATGCACCAGTAAGACAAAACTATATTCATGTTAGATTTTTTATCAGTCCATGTGTTATTACCTTTAGCAATCTCCTAAATAATACTGACTGTGTACTAAGAAATAGCTAAGTATGTGTAGGAAGCTCTGCAACTACGTGAATGAAAAACCCAAATATTTGACTGACGTTGTCAATATTAATCTGCTGCGTATCACAACTATTCATGCATATACCTCTCATCACTTTAATGTTGTCTCACCAGCTTGATAATCTACATCGAAACGTCGCTATTTGCAATAAAACACAGTTTGGTATCCATCAAGTTGTACGTTTTCTTACTAACACCAACTCCTAGAATGCCAATCAAACAGTTATCTGAGTATTGTTTTTTATTTAATGGCCTCAGTTGTGTGTTACTGTATTTATGCAGCTGAAATGTACATGGTCTATGGCATCCAATACATGGATAAAACATTATTATTACCTGTTTCATACAAGTTTCATATTTCTTCAAGTAAATAAAGCGAAAAAACCCTTTCCATATCCAATAGACATCTCTGTATAAAGCAGAGTCGATAGTGCGATTCCGACTATATCATGAACATGTATTTCTGAATCACTATCAAATAATGATAATACCAAGTGTTCACGAAAAGGTGGGCGTATCCTGCTCCACGAATGGCACCCGTCACAAACACATACAAAGGGCAAGTCAATTGTTCGCCTGAAGAAACATGGGAGCATTTGGTCAAAATAAGGAATTGCATCCGGCATCCATTTTTGTCACTGATGCGTCAAATTTGGAAATGTCCTCCACATGTCTCCCATAACACTTTTGGAAGCTTTGCTGAGGCCTTGCATGTTGTAACCTTGTTAAAACAACTTGTGAGCAAGTAGTCTTATTAGAAAGAGCATGCTCGATGTGACATGTAAACACCAAAAGCTGGAACTGCTGGAATACTGCTAAATTGCAAAGTCATCCCTCTTGTTATACAATTCTGTGGAGAGTAGTTTGAAACTCTGAATCTTTATGCACAGGTCTAAATATGAAACAGTCTCACGTAACGGAAGATGAGGTGGTCTCACTGGTCTCTATTTTTCTAGTTCAGGTGGGTTAATCAGTGGAAGGGAATTGGCTGTTTGATTGTTATTGAACGATATCAGATCATCGATATACCTGAAGCTTCAGTTAAACTTGGCCAGGTTACGTTGTTTTGACCTTGCCAATACGAGAAGAAATTCCGAATGATATGCCTACTTCTTGCTTAAATGTCTCACCCTCAAACTTTATTTAGATGTTATCAATGAGGAAGTCCTGCATTTCATATTTTGTTTTGTCAGTATACTTCAGATGACATTTGCTTCCATTTTGTCCAAATCCTGAACCTCTGAATATGGATACGTAACTGAATCTGTGGTCACCACGTTTTGTAACAAAAGCCCCATTGATCAAGGAATGAAGTTTTCCCGTAATTTTGTGATGGGGGATTGTGGTGTACAAAGATGAAACGTCTAATGTTGTGACAGAATGGAACTTGGTTCGTTTCTGAGACTGCAAAACGTCAAGTAAATCCTTTGAGGTTTTGAGAATCCACATGGTATTAACTCCAGTTTTCTCAAATACTTTCTGTGAATATAAAGAAAGTCTTTCCGTGATTGTATTAAGGATTATGGTTTGATGTAGTGATTTGGTAGTACATTTGCTGGCCCAAGCAAAATAACTCTCTATTGTACGGTTTTTTATGGAGCTTTGGAATCCAGTATAAAAGAGGAATGGCCATGTCTTCGGGGTTTAGAGTCAAGTCAAAAGTTGATAGTACTGATGCATGGTTTTTTCACATTTCTTCCTCAGTTAACATATTGTCCTTATATGTAGCATTATTTGATGTGTCACTTATATCAAGTTCTTTGGTCAAACATTTCATGTAGTGATGCATACATATATTGGATATATGGGAACAACTACAAACTTTGAATGTAGGGTAGCCAGACTTTGGAAGACAGCTGACTGGGACAGAATGGGTTTATTTCATTCAGTTTGTGCATTCTACGAATGACAAACAATTCTTAATACCAATGCGGTATGAGCATTCCACATCACATTGACATGTATTAAGACACAAAACAATACTGGTCCACAAGAAACTGAAATATATTTTGTTGCTGACGAAGGAAATACAATGAAACATGTAGAAAATGGTGTCACTGAATTAAACTAAGGCCAGACAATAGATGATGATGTTTTGAAACAACCAGTGTATTATCATATGAATTGCAAAAATCTCAGTTCTATTTAAGTATTTGTATAATTTAAAAGAGGATTTAAATAATATGATAATCAGAGTATTGTATCACTATTTCACATAACGTGTTGTCACCAAAACGTAGATGACGGATTCTACCTTGACATGAAAAAAAGTAACAGTTTTCAAGAGGAATCTTTTACACCTGACAAACAAGTAATCATTCTTTGGTTATACACATGTATGTACAGGGAGTTTTCATTCCACTTTACATGTACATAAAATATGAAATGATTATTTAAGCAAAATAGATATTTTAGCGAATGTTTAAACATCTTCTACATCATGTCAGAAACGTATGATTGTGGGTTCGAATCCCGGTTCGCCCCAATTATGTTTCTAGGTTTGTCAGCACCATACCCGTGGGTTTCACCGAAGTGGTAAACGTCTGAGACCTGCATCACTTTGGGCCTTCCTCCCACATTAAGCTGACACGCCGTGATAAAACTGGAATACTGTTAAAAGCGGCGTTAAACACAACTCACTCACTCACTCACTCATGGCATGACAGTCATGGTCGTAATCTTGTTACTATTGGTGACTTATTACTAATGGATTGTGTGAACATATTTACACAACTGTCCAAATATATCTAAACTTGTCACAAGATAACACCATTGACACATATGCCATTCCCATAAATATTCAACAAAATAAGATTGTCTCTCACAAGGAACACATTATGTTGAGTGTTTTAATAACTAAGCTGTTATTATATGTTACAGTGAAGACACTAATCGTGCAGATGGTGGTAACTTGGCATGAAGGGCACGAGCGTCGATCAGATCGCAGTCGGTTTTTTAAGTGGAAGAAATCAATTATGTATTTTTTAAATGCAATGAAAAACGACCCTTTTTTAAATATGTATTGTACATTTCGTGTGATCAAAAGTTGATGAATGTTTAAAGAGCATATACATGTATACAGTTACACAATACATGATACTATTTTGATGGAGATTTATGTAATTGACAAAAGGTGTATATAGGGGCAATGCATTTTCATCTTTGAACTTTTCATTTGAACACAGAGGATATTCTAAAAAACGAAAAAATTTTCCATGCTTCACTCGTAAAAATTCCGCTTAACATCAGCTGCATAGTGATGTACATGTATCAGAGACTCTCTTTCAAATATACATATATCATAAAGATGCCTAACGTGGTGAGGTCCTTTCATCTAAAATACACAAATACACATTCATCACTGCATCACTTTCACGAAAGTAAAAGGATAATTATCTGATAATGAACTGATAAAAGCCTTAAGAAACATTTGATAATAAATAAAAACATTATGTGGTTCTGACAGTTGTGGGTGATTGAGGCGGTCTTAGGCCCTTAAAATCGTTCACAATGCCTACATGCAATTAATCTAAGATATAACACAATCTCATTTCCCAACAACAAATACATTAATTATAACTTGTAAACCGAACAGTTTGAGATTATAAATTAAGAAGTACTCGACATTATGACTTCCTTTTCCATTTCCCAGAATTATATTGTCAAAATGTTGAATCGCTCCAATCCAATATCGACACACATCAGACGTTACAGCGCGATAATTACAGAAGAAAAAGTCCTCCTGTTAAGTGTTGAACCTGATGCCAATCTTTCACAACATACCGAGAATGAATAACGAATCGATATTTTGTTTTTCTTCTATAGAATTCCTTGCCTCTTTCATTTATATGACAGACATTCCAGCTATCAAACATGGCTTTGACAACTTCCAGATCATCTAAGACGTTCTTAACAGCAATAAATGCTGCAGGCCATATAGATTAGAAATCGATCATCCACGAGCACTTCATGTTAATGTCAATGTTGGCTGCATCTGCAGGAAGACTCTCAATCCAGCATTAATTCATAGGATACTTTAACATTTGCGTTTTTGGCTACGGAAGCGACGGAATCAGTGAATGCACGAATATTTGAATTGTGGGCACTGGAAATTAACATCAGTGTTAACGCTTGACTTTCTTCAATATAAGGCATGTGGCAGGGTTGATTGAAACTGTAGTAGAAGTATAGAACCTAAACTTTCGAGGAGCGAACGTTTTTCTCATAGAAACTTTCGAAAATACCAATGAATTGAAAGACAGGTACACGCACATTATATATTAATCAGAGATAACTATCAAGAAATATTAGCGATATCTAAACAATATGACCCCGGAAACAATTTCGCAGGAAACTTCAACGTGCAATGAAAATGTGAAAAATTTAAAATGCAAATAGAAAACATTACTTGCTGAGTAAATTCATTCAGTCAATTTCAGCAGCCAATAATGAAATGCAAAAAACCTTTCAGATTTAAAATTTAACAATAGAAAAGGACTTTCACAAATGAAATCACTGGCATTGATATTCAATAAATAATATTAAATATCAGTTACTAATTTTGCATTGAAAAAGATTGTCAGAAGTTTCCTATGTGTATTTCACAAAGTAGACCCTCTGTATGCAGACTAGTATTCCAGGACAAGTATTCATGTTCAGTCCTCCAACGATTCCATAGAAATGTTACTTGAAATAGTGAGCAAATGCTTTCCGCTCATAATGACAGTCGTCCATTATTTCCTTCCTTGTGTCTGGGGAAATGTATTTCTAGGGCATAGACCCGCTGATTCTTAATGGAGAAAACAAATACATTTAACTAAAAAAAGTGAAAGTGGGTTTTCTACATGAAAGAAATTTGAAGTACAGATAGAACCCATTTACGATGAACATTCCATGGTAGTGTAAAATGTGCACTGATGTGTTTTGTGATAGAAATTATATCACAAATCAATGAAAAAGTGACCATAAGTCACGTTGTTTGAAGCCAGAGACACACAGGTCTCTTGTTAAACACGACATAAACGTTAAAGATGTCAACTGTCAAGTTTAACCTTCTAATCAACATCGAATGAAATTTTGTCATGATTCGTTTTTTTCTAAACAGTGAGGTTAAACTACTTTGATAGGCTTTTAGAAGTTTGAGTAAGGATAGGATTATGGATGAACAACTTTTTATTACAATTATGAGCGACGTTTCGGTGTAGGTTCTAACTTGCTTGATAACGGTGTTAGAACCTACACCGAAACGTCGCTCATATTTGTAATAAAGACGTTTTTCATCCATAATTTTATCCTCACTTAGTGAGGTTAAAGGGTATAGAGGATTCTCCTTAATGTTACGTTGTGCAGCGCTTTCTACAGTGCGTCAACAAGTTATATAACACGATTTTGCATCAGGATTACTCTACTTGTCAGCAGGGCAACGAAACTAGCAATAGCTTAGGAAACAATGTGATTCAGTAAATAGTATTGAACGTCACGACCGCCTGGAAAATTGAAGTCTAACGCAGTCTGCAAGGGTACACGCTAAATGTGTGAGTGAACATCAGCAATGTTCCAGCAACATCGTGACGAGTCACACTGAATCCAACCAGGCCCGTTGCAATCTGACAACTATTTTCAATAGAAGCAACAAAACAAAGCTCACCGGTGACACCCATCACAAACACATGCAAGGGCAAGTCCATTGTTCACCTGAAGAAAACACGGGAACATATGGTACAAGTGAAAATAGGGAATTGTATCCAACATAACTTTTGTCACTGATGCGTCAAATTCGGAAATGTAATCCACATAAAAACTTTAGAAAGCAACTCTGAGGCCTTGAATGTTGTATCCTTAATCAAACAACTTCTAAGAAATGCAACAAGACCCGTGAAAATCCGGGTTAGAATAGGCCTTCGGCAACCCATGTTTGTCATAAGATGCAACTAAGCCTGGATCGATGTTCATAATATCAGTCACTAGATTATCATGAGAATTCTCTGTAAGCATTAGTAACGCTTTGAAAGGGTCTTATGATAGATATATAGAGGACATTTCAGATTTTGACGCATTAGTTGCAAAAAATGTCCGATGCAATTCTCTAGTTTTACTTGTTCCATATTTATGTTCCCGCGATTGTTCAAGTTTACACTTGACTTGCGTTTGCATATGTTTGTGACGGTTGCCATTGCTGGGGCAGGATACGCCAACCTCAGCGGTTGATAAACTTATGCCCATGATATAGTCTGTGTTTTTACGTGACTACTCGCCACCTTGAGGCTGTCCCTTCACCTCCAGTACATTCCCCATCAGGGACCAATGAATTCACACATATATGTTACAAAGTTATAAACAACACTCCTATTTATTACATGGATCAGTCATTTGTACAAGATAATGGTCGTTATGTGGAGTTTAATATCTACCAAAAATGACAAATAGCTCACGTAGAAGACAGGCATCATGATATTTAGACATGTGGATTGTATTTCAGTATCAGCAATAATAGCATGAAAAGGTCAATCCTTTTCAACAAATATCGGTTAATATTTTACTCATGTTGGTAATATCGACAGTCTTCTGTTTATTCCACAAAAGAAAATGCGTTGTTGTTTATGTTATTCACGTAAAAGTGCACGCGTAGCAGCTTCATAAATGTACTTCTCTACCCTGCTTAATTTACTACCCATAAATAAAACATAACCGAGAGTGAATGATCTTGGTGGGGATTGCCTAAAAGTCGGGCCAAGAAAAGTCGGGCCGGGCCGGGCTCATTTAATTGAGTTTGAATCAAAATGCATCTTCAGCAATGTAATAAACTGATAATTATAGCTACATACCGAGAGTCCATACCGAAAAGTCTTGACTGTGTCTTTTCTTTGATGAGAACGTTTCTCACCGACCTTAGCGTGTAGGGGTGTGATGTCCTTGGCAAGAGATGACAGTGTTTTGACTACTCTTCTTTCATTAATTAACGTGTTTGGCATCCCTAATTAACCTTTACTAATTCATGTTAAACCAACACAGGATGTTTTCTGCAAGTGGATATTCGCGAATGTCACAGGGCTGACACGACACGTGTTTATAACGGCCAAAGCGCTTCTAAAATTTCAACACATACTTTACATCTATAGACTAGTATTATATCTACCTATATAACACTTAAGTGTCTCATATTACGGTAGCAAACACGGTGCTCAAAGTGAAGCCCTTTTCCCTCTTCATTCTCTCTATCAGAGGTGTTTGGCTTGTGTTGGGTCCGACTTGGTCGGGCTGTCAAAATCTTTTATAAACACACAGATCTATCTTCAAATGTATTTACATCTATAGATTAGTATTATTTCTACCTATATATCACTTTGTAATGTCACGGTACATCTTATTTAAAGAAAACAAAGGGCTCAAAGTGAAGCATTTTTACTGTATTTTCTTAAGAAAATCTATGTCAGAAGTGTTGGGTCCGACTTGGCCCGGGCGGTCAAAATCTACTGCCTGAAATACTATCGGTGTGACGATGTTTCAACTGAACAGGACAATTTCTGTTATTGTCCTGCCATATACCGTCTCTGTCAGAACGAGTGTATTGTCAAACGCAATTAACGAGCAACATTACGTTACACACGTTTGTTTAATGGACGAGTGATTCACAAGAATAAAATGTTGTGTCCAAACAAATGTAGAAGTGAATTTTGAGGTCCTGATGAAGTGACGTCATAAGAATAAAAACTGGCATGAGTTTTTTCTCTCAATATAATATAATGATACATTTTTTAATGATGAGAAATACGCCCGTGTTTCTTTACAAACTAGGTGCCATTCACATATGTGACCAAACGTCGACAAACACAGTGTTGTAAGATCAAATTAAAACGGTTCGTATTTTGCTTCAGTTTCCTTTGAACGCATCTCAATCAGCAGAAGTATTTAGGAACAAAAATCAATTTTGTTTACAATCGAGAATGCTGTTTCTTCGACTTTCATTCATACAACTTTCACTTTCTTCACTAGCTCTTGCACAAATACTGTTTGATTACACCATTCAAGGACTTAGTAAAGCTTTCAAAACTTGTTATGTGAATTTCCCAAATTGACGCGTCAGTGTGAAAAATGGTGATTGATGCAATTCCCTTGTTTTACTTGTACCATGCCTTGCTATGTGAACAGTTGTGTGTGTGTTTTGTTTTGTTTGCTGTTTAACGCCGCACGCAGCAATATATCAGCTATATGACGACGGTCTGTAAATAATAGAGTCTGGACAAGACAATCCAATGATTGATATCATGAGCATCGATCCACGAAGATATGCATGAAACAAGTCAGCGAGCCTGACCACCAGATCCCGTTAATCGTCTCTTACGACAAGCATAGTTGCCTTTTACAGCATGGGTTGCTGAAGGCCTTTTCTTCCCCGGATCTTCACGGGTATTGTTTGGGTGTATGTGTATGTGTATGTTTACACCAGAACGCAAAAGTTTGTTATCGTATTCTGCAGTAAAGTTGTAAATGATATTTTGCGAATAATTCGCGAATAATTTGCAAATAATTTACGAACTATTCGATAATAATCTGCGGATATCCGTGGATTTCTTCGAAAAATATTTTATTGTTTTATGGCACCAATTAGGAGTTTTATGGGACTATCACGCCATCAACGCGTGGCAGGCCATGGCGATACTCTCCATATATGTATAATGTATGCTATGATGCTTGGCTGTGAACGGATTGCGGGTACATTTGATAAATACATGGAAACACCAGTTTGTAAAATATTACTGCTGTAATAATTCTGTCATTAAATATTCTTTTTGACATGAATATTTGATTTATGATTGTGTCTGTGGTCTTGTACACATCTACATTATACGTGTATGTACTAGCATATAAGTATGCAGTGGTTTGATAAATACCACTTTTACACTGGTTTTAGTACAGTTATGTGTGGTCATGTGCATTTACTTGGTTAACGAACACCTATGATGTACATGTATGGAGGATTAGTGTGGTCACACAGTTAAAGTTGATAACAATAGGAAGTGCATTGCATATGCATGTACTCCTACAAAACTGATTAGGTATGTATTCGCATTAGACACATATACTTCAATTTCCATGTTATTTAAAATGAAACCAAATATTTGCCATGGATCTTTCTGTGTGTACGTGCTAAGTGTCATTGTAATATGTCAGTAGACCTTTATTACACACGAGCACGTTTTACGCGTACTGTACAGGTTATTACACTCAGACAGACAGCTAATTATCTTGCATTAGTTTGTAATTAATCCTTTATGTACATTAATTGTCGTTAGTGCATCCGAGTAGTTTCCTACATTTCGACATACCCTTTTCACTGTATGTTTGGTCACGTTTGTTATAACTGATTACTTAGCTAACTGTATCATGATATGTTTTGCAAATGCAAATACATCTTTCAAGATTTTCCCTATTTTGCCCTGTGCGGTATGATACCAGGGTCAGGTTATGATACTCAGTCGCTCATATCACATGACATATTCCACATATTGTGAATTAAACTGTATACAAGGGTCAGATAAATAATCTTTATGATTTTCTCTAGATATCAAACTGCGCAGTATGTTTAGAAAGATTAGTTCAGTGTGGCAAACACAACACTCTCAATCGAAAATAATTGTATAATGATTAAAGTTAAATCTGTGAGCAAATATTGTTAGTTTATAGTAATTAAATAACCACTTATTGTACATACAAGATACACATGTAGTTATTACACTCTAGTGACAACTCTAACTTTCGCAACCCCCAATTTATATTCCGACCTGGGATAAGCCATTGAACTTGTTATGTGATTCCATTATCTTCACCTTCTTCCTTCTATGAACGTTTGATTTCCATCCATGTTCTTTGTGCTGGAGAAAGTGTGCACTAATCCTGTGTGACCGAGTCACAGACACAGGAGATAACAAACTTCAACAACATGTTCATTGTGCTTGAGAAAGTGTGCACTAATCATGTGTTCCGAGTCACAGACACAGGAGATAACAAACTTCAACAACATGTTCATTGTGCTGGAGAAAGTGTGCACTAATCATGTGTGACCGAGTCACAGACACAGGAGATAACAAACTTCAAAAACATGTACACTGTGGTTTTGAGGAGTTTTGAAATGTAGAACCTTAAATTGAATGTAGATACCATGTGTGTCGGCAATGTTTGGGTGCGGGGATGCTAAAAAATGGGTGATGCAAAATTCCGCTGAATGATGAACACTGGAGTGAATATTGTGACACGAATGCAACTTTAAAATACATTGCTACTTTTGGTTTGAAATCGGGAACAGTTCAGAAAAACAGCCTTTTCATGATAATTCCCATATTCTCACAAGTACGTTGTATAATGTCTAATCCGTATATGCCCTGTTGCTATTAGAACAATAGGAACATGCTCATTAAGTGACATCCTGAAGAGTTGATATTGTATATGTTGGTAGCACGTACATGATGTTAGTAATCGCAATTCATTGTAACTGTCTCTCTTTTTATGCGGATTGAATAATATCTTCAGTAAAATCTCTTCTTATTATTAGGTCAATTTACTCTTAAATGCACAATGTCGCTCGCCTTAGAGAGTTGTATCTAATCACAGAGTCGGCCTAATTTACAGGTGAATCCTCAATACCTGCTCTCCTTATCATAATGTTTAATTTCAACCTGCGTGAATAAACAGTTATGCAGGTGTTGCTGTGGGCAAATACTTAGGTTGTATATATATTTTTGTAGATACATGCATTACATATTTTTGTTAATTGTGGATATATTAGGCACAAAGAAACAATCTGTCTGCTACAGCTACCATACAATCCTTCCTGTCACAACTGTCGTTTAACTGTCTTTTTAAACATATTAATTGTAAAAACGTCGTTAAAAGACTAACGAATGTCGCACACAGTCCTCATATTTGAGTAAGAGTAAATAAGAAAGATAACTGGAAGATCAACTGGGTGTTACATTTCTTAGCTAATGGTCCTGTTGGTGAAAATTTGCACTGGTCATAGACAAATGTCATGACATCTGTTGTGCATTAGATGATGGTTATTATCTTAAATGTTATAACGTTAGATAAGGAAGGAGAAACATTTTATGATACAGAAGATGTGGGGACACCCAAACATGTGGTTAAAATTAGTCACTGACATGAAGAATAAGACTAAGCAATACAAACATGCATAAAAGGGTATAATTAGTGGTATGTTTACCATGTGCCCTTTTGCACAATATAGATATTAATGCTGCCTCGTTTGGTTGTCGAACAGAAGTGAGCCACGATCCCTTTCCGTCTGAATTTGTTGAAACTGATGAATTTGACAACGAATTAGGATAAAGTCACCACTGCCACAACTGTGTTAATCACCTGCCGGTCAAGTCACGTGATGCCGGTATGATGAGTATGGAGCGTCTACACTGCTGCCAGCAGAAAATATCACAAACCCTCCTATTTAATGTAAGCAATATAGCATTCCATCAGTTTTTTCTGTTGGGGTCTTTTTGTGTATGGATGATCTAAATTATTTTTTTTTTCTTGACCCCTTTTTTAGCTTATATCATTTTCAAGCAATTATTTATTTCCCTCAGCAGCTGTCTCCTGGCAGTGATGTTCTAAATGTTTGGACATTTAATATTCTCTCAACACTACTTTCAGCTTTTATTATGCCTGATGTTGACTGGGGAGGTAATATGTGCATTCATGCAGAAGACACAGGTGAAACAAAGTGAAACTACATAGTGTTATTAAATGGTGCACTTGGGCATCGGTTGTCTGCCATACATTTGAAATAGAAAAGGGCAATTTTTGCCGTAGTGGGAAATCACTTTTCTGCAAAATACTTAAGTATTTATATATTAAATCACAATCGGCCATTGTTGCTGCAGTAGGCATCAGCTGTGTGGAAATTCATATGATATTGTAAAGGGTGATTAGTAGTCGCATTTGGACACCAGTTTTCTGAAGCCGCCGATATATTGCTGGAATATTGCCGAGTATGGCGCTAAACAAGCAACAAACAGTTGTTCTGGAATATATTTAAACTACATAGTTCTATAATTTCTGAAGTGGGCCATCAGTTTTCTGGTCTAAATTTGAAATGAAGTGTGATTACTGCTGCAGTTGGACATCAGTGATGCTGTCGGTGTCGGATCAAAGAAAGGAAGAAGTAAACGAAGACGGACACATGTTTATATCATTAATCCATATTTATTTAAATAGAAAACTAAGTGGCCCAAGAGAGAATGAGATGGTGTGGATTTTCTTATGTAAAAAGAAACGACAAAACACTTTCAGTATTCCTAAGAAATCTCTGCCAAAAGCACAGGCGATTGTACAATTGTAGGATTGTAAAACATACGGTGGTGATCTTCAAGTAAAGCATGCGGTGGTGATCTTCATGACAAATATGCAGTGGTGATCATCATATAAAACTTGCAGTTGTGGCCAATACCTAAGCATTTGACATTAAAAAACCATTTTGGTACGAGATATACACATTAGTGCAGCAGCATGGCATAATCACAGAACGCATAGAGGCACATGATCTTCACCCGAAAGCATGGTGGAACACGATCTTCACGCAGAGCACAACGGCACCTGATCTTCACCCAAAGCAAAGGGGATGTTGGACATCAATACACTTCATCACGCTTTTAAGGAAAGCAGAATTACTTATAATATTATTAAGAGGCTATTTTGGAAAGGCCGAGAATGTTCTTAAGTTAATATAGTCCAAATTTACAATTCACATCAGCTCAAATCAAGTGGGTATTTTAAAGTAAGCATCCACAACAGCAAACTCAGAGCGCCAATGGAGATGCTTGGATTAAACTGGACACTACTCGCCATTGTTCTGCAAGTGTCAGCTCACTGGGTCTAATTCAGTTTTATATTACATTATATATTTGTTGTCGTCTGGGAACGTGGTCTGAAGTGGCCATGGCAAAATATAAATCCTAGTCTTAAGGACTAATATACTGCTGTCGCATTTGCATTCGGTATCAGCTGTCTGAAATAATGTGAAACTACATAGTGTTATTAAATGGTGCATTTGGGCATCGGTTGTCTGCCATACATTTGGAATAGAAAAGGGCAATTTTTGCCGTAGTGGGAAATCACTTTTCTGCAAAATACATAAGTATTTATATATTAAATCACAATCGGCCATTGTTGCTGCAGTAGGTATCACCTGTGTGGAAACTCATATGATATTGTAAAGGGTGATTAGTAGTCGCATTTGGACACCAGTTGTCTGAAGCCGTCGATATATTGCTTGAATATTGCTGCAAAATGTAATTCCTAGTCTTAAGGATAAAAAAACTGCTGTCTGAAATAATGTGAACCAACATAGTGTTACTAAATTCTGCACTTGGGTATCGGTTGTCTGCCATAAATGTAAATTGAAAACGGGAAATCACTTATCTGGAAACAATATATATAATTTGAAGCTGCTCCACGGTGTGTATGTGAGCCTGGGTTTTCACAGGAACTGATGCAGTCCTGTTCATACACGTATGACTAAGGTATATAATCAAAAACAAACTCACATAATGTCTTGAAAATTTTATTCTACATGCAAACGTCATTGCATGCACTAACTTACGCACCTACACATACACATACACACATACACATACGCATGTACGATGCTACAGTACATATCACATACTAACCTTGGGAGTCTGCAGTATTGCGACAATCTTCAAATATCCGACAGATTAATCTCAACCACTTGCTGAGTAAAAACTACGTTTTCATTCCTTGAGAGTGACAGTCAGTGCTTTAGATAGTGTAAGGTCAGTACCCATGGATTGATTGATGGGCTTTGCTCGCCAATGCTTCAGCTTTGAAGATGAACTGGTTTCAATTAAAGGTATGCGACGCACTAATATAAACAGAAATGTCCACGACTGCATTAACACAACGTACCTCTGATTGCCTATCAAAGAAGTTGTACATCTTGGTAAGAATACATGGGCTTCTTGTATACGCACCTTGCTTTTTCCATATGGATATGATACTCATACTCAGTTCAAGTCATTGCTTGAGCGAAAATCACATTTATCAAACTTCGAAACACGATGATTCGTTTAACACAGAAGGCTTTTCATCTATTGATAAACTCTTTTAAGTCTGTATTACAATCCTGCGAAGGCCGTCTGATAAAACATCAAGTAGTTTTGTACATACATCATGCGTTTTGTGTTACGAAACGAATTGTCTCCTTGAGTTTGTATCTTACAAATTGTGTTGTGTAACTACGTTTTGTTTGGACATGTTGCCTTTCACACAATAAAGAATTCAATTAAACTATTTCACAGTGATTCAAAAATACAATGCACATGCTATAGTCGGAATCGTATACTGGACAATAGAGATTTCACGTGATTATGGAAAGGGTTTTGTTGCTTTTATTCACAGAGTCGTTTCCGTTATTACGTTTCGAAGTAATCTATGAAGTAATCAACGAAGCATGCAATGATGTATCCTGATTGTTGATGTAGCTGCAGACTTTCAAATCAATCAACAACATTGTCATATTGAATCGACGTTTTATATAAATGACTACAGGTTTATCAAAGTATTTATCCCGAATAGATTATTATCTCAAAACATTCCTAACATGTACGGTTTTGTAATTGCTATGATTTTTAGATAATAGTATGTTATTTACAAAGGCGAAACCTGAAGGTATATTTGTGAGTCCACAGCTGTCATCGCCTTAGTCTGAATCAGAGGCATTAATGAAATTGGATGAATGGAATAAATGACAATGGCGGTGGAAGTCCTTTATGTTTATCTAAACAAGATTTATAAAGGAATCAGGAAAAAATTGGTTAACTAATAACCGTTATGAATAGATATTTGTACAGAAGCTGCTTGAAGTTGTCTTTCAGTGAAAATGTGTTCCTCAACTTTTATGTGTCAATCGATTACAACAAAACATTAATTTTCATATTGCACAATATTTTTCTCCTTAAATCTTGACTCTACAGCGTTAATCACTGACGTTAACAGAGCTTTGTGGGATGAATGTCGGGATGGAGAAGAAGTTGGATTTTGGCACATTTAATATCTGGAAACTCAACAGTATTATCGTCAGATTGTTTGTCCTGACAGCTATCCAGAACACAAGTCATGCTTCTTGCACACTCACCTTGAAGTTGCCATTTCACTCATGAACCTTTAAACTGCTACGGAACACTGTTCCGGCTCTTGAAGGAAACCCAAAGTCACATTCCTCTTCTATGAGTTATGCATTCAAGAAAGTTTTCACATACTTCTGTTTGATTTTATAGGCATAATGTATTGGCAAAAGTAAAAGGATTTGAGGAAACTTTAACCATTGTGTTCTTGTCTTATTTACGATTCCACATGTGGCTATACATGTAAGGTGGTATCATACCCCATTAAAACACATGACCAATTATGGGGTGTGCGTGTGTAATAACCATAATATGTACTTTGGATAATTAGTTTGATTTATATATTTTTGATTTCTTTATAACTTTATTAATTTAAACGCTACAAGTTAAATAATGCCGATATAGATGAACATTTAATACACGTGTTAAACATGTTCTTGTCTCTTCTTTTCATATTGAATTCTTTCTATACATTTTCCAAATATCCCACAGCAAAGGTAGGTATGTTTATATTTCTCATATTTCGTCAAAGGGATGTTAATAGCAATGCTGTTTGAGCATTCCAAATCGCATTGACACTTATTAAGACACAAAACAAGAATTGTCCTTAAGAAACCGAATGCTATTTTGTTGCTGAAGAAAGGAATAAAATTAAAAATGCAGAAAATGGAGTCACTAAACTAATTAGAGATCTAAACTAAATCCGTTTGAGGCCAGACAATAGCTGATGGAAACGTAACACGTTATTTATTAACAATCAATGTTTTATCATATGAAATGCAATAATCTCCTGTCCATTTATAACTTTGTTTATTTTCAAAGCTGTTTTTAAAAAATAAATATGATATATCATAACATAGTATCACTATTCCCTGAAATCTTTCTTCCCAAAACGAAGAAGACAGATCATACATGACGGTGTCTTTCACATTGACATGGAAATAGCTAAACATTTTTATCTGGGGGAACAACTGATAAACAGATACTATTCATTTCTCCGACATCAATGTGTATATATTACCAGCTGCATAAATAATTTACTTTATATTTTATTTTAGTCAACAAAACTCACTGTCATCATCTTGTTGTTATTGACTTACCTACAATTGGATTGTGTGAACATATTTAAATAAAGCAACAAAACCCTTTCCATATCCAACAGAAATCTCTGCATAAAGCAGAGTCGATTGTATGATTCCCACTATATTATGAGCATGTGTTTATGCATCAGTATGAAATAGTAATGCTGCCAGGTGTTCGCGAAAAGGTGAGCGTATCCTGCCCCACCGGTGGCACCCGTCACAAACACATGCAAAGGCAAGTCATTTGTTCAACTGAAAAAAACCCCATGGAACATGGTACAAGGCAAAATGGGGAATTTCAAATTTTGAAATGTCCTCCACATGTCTACCATTAAGGCTGGAGCTGCTGGAATATTGCTCGACATGAAGGGAAAGTTGACTATTGGAAAGTTGAACTCAGTGTCATAATGATAGTGCGATAATGGTTTTATGAAATATTTGAAAAGAAATAAACGCATTATAACTTTCTGACTGTGATCGTTCTGACTGTGATGAGTGATTTAGGCGGTACTAAGCCCCTCAAGTCGTTTACAATGATTGCATGCAATTAATGTATGATATAACACAACCTCATTTCCGAACAACAAATAGATTTATGTTCACGTTTTTTGCAAAACTGAACAGTTTGAGATTATAAATTATTTCTATTATGAAGTACTCAAGATTATGACTTCCATTTGTATTTCCCCCAGGTATGTTCAATATTGTCAATAATGTTAATGCATTTCAATCCCATATTGACACAAGGGACGATAATTACTAACGAAAAAATCATCATGTTAAGTGCTGAACATACCGAGAATGAATAACAAATCGATATTTTGTGTTTTTTTTATGGAATTCCTCGACTCTTTCATTCTCAGACAGACATTCCAGCTATCAAACATGACTTTAACAACTTCCAACTCATCTAAGGCGTTCTTAATAGCAATAAATGCTGCAGCCCATATATATTAGAAATCGATCACCCACGAGCACTTCATGTTCATTGCAATGTTGGCTCCTTCTGCAGGAAGACTCTAAATCGAGCAATTACTTCATAGGATACTTTAACATTTACGTTTTTGCCTCGAGAAGAGATGGAATCAGTAAATGCTTTAATATTTGAATTGTGGACACTTGACTTTAACATCAGTGTTAATGCTTGACTTTCATCAATATAAGGCATGTGGCAGGGCAGTTAGACTTGTAGCAGAGGTAAAGCCTGAAGTTTGTCTCGAAGAGCGAACGCTTTAGTCACTGGAAAGTCCAAACCAGTGAAGCTACGATTCGATGGTGTGTCATTAAAGACCGGTGCATGCACATTCTGTGTTTATACAGAATGATCAAGAGGGTTTACCAAAATCTACACCATATATTCTGATATACATCTCAGGAAACTTTAACGTGCTTTAGCAGAAACGAAAATGCGAAAAATTCAAAATGCAAATAAAAAACATGAATTGCTGAGTAAATTGATATAGTCTATCAGCAGCCAATAATGTTTCCATTAAAAAGGCAAAGAACCATTTACATTTAAAATCTCATAGTAGAAAAGGGCTTTCACTAATAAAATCATTGGCGTTACGCATTTTGCATAGAAAAAGAATTGATATGTCCAAAGAAATGTGTCAGAAGTTGCCTATGTGTATTTCACAAAGTAGGCCCTCTGTGTGCCGACTAGTATTCCAGGACTAGTATTTATGTTCAAGCCTCCAACCACTCCATAGAAATTTAACTTGAAGTAGCGAGGAAATGCTTTCCCCTCATAATGACAATGCTCCATTTTTATTTCACAGTGTCTAGGGAAATATATATCTGGGACAGAGACACGCCTTTTCTTCATAGACAATATTTCAAGAAATTTAACTTGTAAAAAGGGAAAGCGAGTTTTCTAAATGAAAGTAATTTCAAGTACAGATAGAACACATTTACCATGAACATCCCTTATTAGTGTAATATATGCACTGATATGTTATGTGATCGAAATTATACCACAAATCAATGAACAAAACACCATATGTCAAGTTGTGTGAAGCCAGAGATACGCTTAAAAATGAAAAAGAAACGTTAAAGAATTGCGAACTGTCAAGTTTAACCCTCTAATAAAAATGAAATGTAGTTTTGTTAGATTTGGCTTTTTCTGAACAGTTAGATTTTATGTTAGATTTTATGTTACAGGAGCTTCTTCTTAATTATAATGTTACTTTGAGCTGCACTTTCCATGGTGTGTCAACAAATGATGTTACAAGGTTTGTCACCAGGATTGCTCTCTCTGTTAGCAGGACAACAAAGCAAACAGTCATTTCGGAAACAATATGATTTAGGGAGTAATATTGTACGCCTCTACCGCCTGGCAATGTTGACGAGTGAACCAGACAAACCTGTGAAAACAGTATCAACTATCCATGTCGTTGGAGCACGACGAGACAGACAGCAAGCCTACGCGCTAAATTAGTGAGCTAAACTTTAACGTCACATATTCAATATCCCCGCCATATCGTGAAGAGTCACACTGAAACTGACTGCAATTGGCCCTTACAGCTATTAAGTTAAAGCAACAAAACCATTTCCATAATCATTGCAAAACTCAGCAAGCCTTAGATTATGATTTTATTTTAAAAAGTTATGTTTACACCACAGTTACAATACTTAAATGTAAACTAATTCCAAATTAAATAACACAACTAACTAAACTAGCTTAACATATCCTAGCTAGCCTACCTCTACTTTTACGAATGTCCTACCACTAACAATACTAGTATCTACTACTACTACTAATACCTTATTACTAACAATATTACTATCACTATGATACTATACTAATGTAATAGTCTACCTCTAACAATACAAACACAATACTAATGGTAATGTCCTAATAATAACAAAACTAATACACACAATGAATTAATAATAACACGGATGTACATGTATACAACAACAACAACAACAACAACAACAACAACAACGCCACTCCACTGTCTCTTTCACATTAGCTATATACATAAATTCCAAAATTTCTGATGTCACTGTACAGTTCACAAGAGGACACTTCCTCTGTATATTATCTAACAACTACTCCTAAGCTTAATATACTGATTTAACCATACCATAATAACTTAATCTAAAATACTAACATTTAATTAATATATACAAGGTTATCTGTAATCTTGACAGACGTCTTATCGTAGATATGTGGAGGAAATTTCCGAATTTGACACATAACTGACCAAAATGATGTCCAATGCAATTCCCTATTTTAACTTTACTATACTTATGTTGCCATGTTAAATTTCAAGTAAACTCCTGACTTACATTTGCACGGGTGCCACCGGTGGGGCAGAAGAAGCTCACCTCAGTGATTCATAAATTCATTCACATGACACCTTCTGTATCGTACAATGGACTACATGTGATTGGAATTTGATGCTTGAAATACAAATTGATTAGTTACCACCACCAAACTATTTCCGTCTTATGGAACGTTGTAGATGGGCACACACAACATGGCTGCGATGACGTTTCACCTGACCATGGAACTGCCTGTGTTTCACGTGACAACACGCCACCTGGCGACTGTCTCTTCTCCTCCAGCACATTCCCTATCGTGGACCAATGTTCACACTGACACAGGTGTGTTATAAAGTTATAAACAGAACTCCTGTATATTACATGGATCAGTCATTTGTACACGATAATGGTCGTTATGTAGAAGATAATGTCTATCAAATATGAAAAATAGCTCAAGTGGAAGACGAGAGGCATCTTGCCATTTAGACATCTGAATTTTATTTCAGTATCAGCAATAATAGCAGGAAAAGGTCAATCCTTTTCAGCAAATGTCATTTGAGAGTTTTCTAATGTTGGCAATATCGTCAGGCTTCTATTCAGTTCACAAAAGGAATCATGATGGAGGAAAGCCCGAAGGGTCTCAGGTCTTAGACGTTTACCAGAATAGTGAAACCATACTCTAGGTCTGAATCATCAGCTGTCACTCAAATAAGATGAAGGTACATTTGTATTGGGGTGTGCGTTTTAAATATCATTCACTCGCCATTTCTCTAGATTTAAAATTTGATATCATCGTCATGAAAGTGAGAGTCTGTAGTTTGCATCTTTTAAATGTTGCATATGTTTCCACTTTCATTTCAATATCACAGCGGATGATTTCACATTGTACTCTACCCATGTTGGGAAGTGAAACTTATACAATTGTTTATAGTTATTCATTGAATAATAAAGATTTTATGACCACTTATGTTGCAGTCACTTCCAGTGAGAGCGCGGGCAACGTTTACCGTTAATAGTTAATAGCTTCAGTTAACAGTGTATGGCGGCTCTGAACAAATGATCATCGGATCCCGTGACGATCGTTACCACCACCCCCTCCAGACGCCACCTTCAAGGTGCCTTGACAACCACCCCCACAAGTCGGTTTTATATTATTCCAACTGGTAGCAAAACGAACTGTCTTCTCGCACTTTCGGAGTAGTCTCGGTTGGAGTCTACTCCATTGTCCAACACGAAGACTGTACCGTAGCTGAGATGGTTGTTGCTGATTTACCTGTTGTACGATCTATATTATTGATGACCAGTGGTATCATGCAAGGATACAAATATTCGATAGACTACTATTTCGATAAAGCATCTGTATAAATTGTCCAAACATAGTCCATTTGTATGGCGCATAAATCCATGCATAGTGCATGCTCAAAGCGCATAACAAGAAAAAGTCAATTGGAGACAGTAAATCTGAAGAGATAGGATTTGAGATGTGAGCGGAAAGAAGGCAGTTCACTGCAGTCACGGAGGTGTTGTGGTAAACTGTTTCAGGCAATGGCCTCTGAGTATGCAAAGGAGCGTTTACCATAGTGTGGTCCGGACATTTGGTATGATGAGCAAGTTTTTATTCTCTGAGCCGAGTGATCTTCCTGGGACATACACATGAAGGAGATCAGCAAGATAGGACGGTGTTTGTCCCGTGAGATATCTGGAGACAAAACAGAGCCGCTTGATCTGGAAGCCAAAGCAGGTTGTATAACACAGGAGTGATACGGTGATATGAGAGTGGGTAACTATTCTGGCTGCTATGTTCTGCACTCGTAACTTGTTCAGCTTGTATCTTGTTGCACCCACCAGCAAGCTATTACAGTAGTCCAACCTTGTCATAACTAAAGACAAGACAAGCATGATAAATGATTGCTGTGTGAGAAATTTGCGGATGTGCCCTATGTTCCTTAGAATGAGAAAACAGGCTGTTGACATGATTGTTAGAGACAATTCCAGATCAAGGGTAGCACCAAGATTTCGTACACCTGCTGACAGGGGAATGGTAGTGTCACTGAATCGAACTGAAATGATTCAGTGCCACATTGCGCTCTTAGACCCTTTGGACCAACAAGTAGACACTCGCTTTTACCGTCATTTAGCTTCAGCTTGTTTTCTAACATCCATAGCTGTCCTCATTACTTCGCGACCCTACATATACTCATTTTCATTTTACGTCTATCTCTCAGATGATCTTTTCTGCTGTTTCGGGTTAAGTCGATATAAGTTTCAGAAACAAGATAAACAAACATCTGGCGTTGCCTGAAGGAAACGTTCAAAAGAGTTTTTTTGACTTGTAACCTATGCATTTTCATGTTTAGGTTCGTGATTTCCCTAGTTGGTTACCCAAGAACTACAGTGTCGTTACAATATTGACAGAACCTATACATTTACTGTAAATTTTCCAATAGATATTGACATTTGTCATGATAATCACTCTGACCTTCAAGGCTGCAAGACCGTGTGGTGTTCCCGACATTCCGTGTTCACTGTTCAGATGAGCGCTCGGTAGAAATGGTTAAACATGTCATCTTGAAATATTTTCTTTCGGTTATAAAACCGGACTAAAGCACGTGTTGCCTTGTAACCCTACACACACATTATAAGTTGGTTGGTAGGTTGGCAATTTTGTGTGTGCTTTGTATTGACAAAGTAGAAAACATGAACCTCACTGTGCGTGCAGCATTCATTAACACCCCCCCCCCCCCCCCCCCCATTGCTTATATCTTTAAGGGGTGGTCGAGTAGCCCAGTGGTTAAAGCCATCCCTCTTCCCTGAGGACCTGGGTTCGATTCCCGTCATGGGTACAATGTGTGAAAAGCTTATTTCTGGTGTCCCCCTCCGTGATTTTGCTGGAATAGTGCTAAAAGCGGCGGGCGTAAAACCAAACTCACTCACTCACTCTAATATGTTTTGATTGAAGCTGCGACACCAGACAAGGCGGGGATATTATATTGTATGACCATCGCTATACGATGTCTTATTAACGTGTGATTTTGCTAGGACTTTAGACATTAATGAACACATGTTTCTCCAGTAAAGAGTGTAAAAGTAGATTTTCATCGATGGATTGCAAAATAGTGGTATATTCACTGGCGTTTTAATATATATGTGCTATATTTGCAATTATGTTCACATCTCTTCTCATTTGTTTTAAATGGAGCTTTTTAACAGTATTACAGTTATATCACGGCGTGTCAGCTTAATGTGGGAGGAAAGCCCGAAGTAATTCAGGTCTCGGACGTTTACCACTTCGGTTAAACCCACGAGCACGGGTATGGTGCTGACAAACCTAGAAACATAATTCGGGCGAACCGGGTTTCGAACCAACAATCATAGGTTTCTGACGTGCCCAAGGGACGCAACTCTGCACAGCGAATCGCGGCGCCTTAGACGACTGGGCCACCCGTGTCCCCTTAAATGGAGTAGGATTCCTTTGTATTAATGTTACATTCTATTATCTCATGACAGCTCGGAATGCATTATGCTCTATTCGATTTGCGTAATATTGCGATCTATTTGTCATGAAAATATTTCTATTACGAAAACACACTGCTCTCCATAGCTGGCATTTTGACTTGTTAGTGAAATGAAGGCATTTCATGTTGTGCCTTGCAACAATAAGGGTGTTTTTTTACCAATACTTTGCTTTCCTTTGGTAGTACAGAAAAACGGTGTGTCGTTGAAGATAGAACTGCCATAGCTGCCGGCATACTACAGGCTTATCGATGAGGAAATTGAAGATGAATTCTACTAATAAGTCGTTCTTCGTGTTATATTATACAGAACTGTTTAAATAGTCATATATTTTTTTATATGCATAAAACTTTTAAATTTTCAAAATACAACAGACCTAATACCACGGGTACTGTGATATATATATCTTCTACAGCGAGTTCAGTGACAGTCATTTGTCAACATGATGATATAGGTGATAAACGTAACCATTGAGACATTGATGAAACCTGCAGGGATAATTGATCGTTCATTTTGATTTAATAGATATTGCAATGCTATCACAACGTCATTACGCTAAATCGGTTCTTGAGTGAGAACGCAATTATATATATCTGATATTTTTACCAGCAAATCTTCCTACAGAAAACAGGGCACCCTGTTTTGAAAAGAGTCACAACATAATATACACGCCCTCTCAGACAAACCCCCATTGACTTCATCTTATCGGGAATCTTGAAATGTTCAGTATTTACGCCTTCCGACACAAACTCTTTATTAAAATCATTTTGCAGTAGCGTTTACTTCCCCTTGAAAGGAGACAAGTCGTTAGACATGGTTTTTCCATGTGCATTATTTGTGAATGGAAGCATGTGTCATAAAAAAACTACCACTGTGACCCATCTTTTTGCCAATTAGTTTTTTTAAAATCACATGGAAACCCTTGTAACAATAAGTAAGAAAACTTTTTCCATAGTCATACGAAATCTCTGTCAAAAGCTTCTATTGCACGATTCCGACGTATATCATGATAATCACTATCAAATAATGATGTTACCAGGTGTTCGCGAAAAGGGGATCGTGCCCTGCCCTACCGGTGGCACCCGTCACAGATACATGCAAAGGAAAGCCAATTGTTTACCTGAAAAACACCGGAACATATGGTTCAAATCAAAAACGGGAATTTCGGCGGACATCATTTTTGTCATCGATGCGTCAAATTTGGAAATGTCCTTCACATGTCTGCTATGAAACCTGTTGAAAGCTTTACTGAGGCCTTGAATGTTGTAACCTTGATCAAACAACTTCGGAGGAGGAGTTGTACGACGCTCTTTGAAATCTTGGAAGAAAGTGCAAGCTCTCTTGTACCTCAAAAATTGCAAAATGTAAACGCCAAAGGCTGCGGCTGCTGGAATATTGCTCGACATAAAGGGAATGTTGAAGTCATCCAGTCTTGTTTTGTCACTCTGAATTGTATTATTTAAATAACCTTTAATACATATTATTCATGATAAACATATGATATACAGTTTATACGGTTTATAATATTATATTGAGAATTCAAATAAATACCCCAGATAAGATCAATATCATTATTAATGCTTCTATATTTCAAATATATTTTTAATTTGACGTGAAATATTCATTTAAAGAGAAGAACTCTTGCTTAGCTATTATGTACAGGTTTGATGCCTTTTTGTAATGAATGTCGATTCATATGCATATGGACGCAGATCTCAGCAAGGTGTCCATGTGTATGTTAACGGAGCACAACATGTGTCCATACGTCTGTTTACGGAGTACAAAGGTGTCCATGGGTATGTTTACGGAGCACAACAGGTGTCCATGCATGGGTATGTTTTGGAGCACAACATGTGTCTATTGGTATGTTTACGGAGCACAACAGGTGTCCATGGGTATGTTTTGGATATTAAAAGTCATCTCTGATGCTGTAAATGTAACTGCAAATGTTAAATGTTTTATAAAGGACATTGCTAAGTGTTGTCCGAGAATTTATTCTGCGTTGAAAAACAGGAAATTTCTCCGCTTATGATCGTAAACCGATAAAAGTACAGTCAGCGATTTCTTTTTATTTAGCAGCGTAATTGAAACTGAGCGAACAAAATACTGCCTAATATCTCAACGACATAAATATATATCAAATGGAGTTATATGCCTATGTATAACGATATACATTCAATGCAAAACATAGCCTTCGGTAAATGACGAAAACTGATTTTTCTCAATGACGTCAAGAGGACAAAGAGGTTACACCCGTACAAAGAAAAGGGGGCATAACTCCGCTATGCTTAGCACTAGTTTATTGTAACTCAGGTCACTCAGGTAAGATTTAGCAGTGGGTAAGGACAATATATTTTCGTTGTGCTTTGTTCACGAGGAACCAAACTATTCCAACACAAATATCGATAGTGTAACTGCATACGTTTAGGTATAAAAAAACATCAGAAATGATGAAATCGTACTTCATAAGTGAGTGAGTGAGTGAGGTTTTACGCCGCTTTTAGCAATATTCCAGCAATATCACGGCGGCGTACTTCATAAAAAAGAGGTAATAGAGAAACGGTTGGCCCTATCTAACCTATAAATTAGTCCTTAGATTCCAACAGTCTAGCCTTTTCATCAAATGTAATGAAACACTAAAAACATAACACCATTCTATTTGACGTCATGGCTGGTTTTATGTCTTTGATAACTTCGGAGAAAGACGACAATGGTATTTTGATTAATATACATCTACACCAATTTTCGTTCATGGTCTGGAAAATCTCGATGTATAAAACGGAATTTGACGCTTTTTCGACACAACATAAAATTACTGCTTTCACCATGTAATTAATGTCTTGAATGTAAATTAGATACATGTAGTTCATCGAGTATCTTAATTGAACAAAGACACACACCTGCTTTGTATCAATTTTACATAATCAAATGCCCAAAAGACATAAATTTACGTAGTGAAATACCAAAAAGAATATTTCAAAACAACCAAAATTATATTCAATATTGAACATATTTGTTCATTATTGTGTCATCCCGTATCAGAATTACACCATAAAAGATGAAAAGAAGGCTCCATAATTATCGGGATAATCGTATAAGATTGAACCAACGGGATACAGGCATATGTTTTTTTTCATCCTTTTTACAATTCCTTGAGAAATAAAGTAAACTGTATTCTGTGATCACAATATTTAAAAAAGGATGAACCCATTGATTATATAATGCAAAACGAGTGGAATAATTCGTAGATCGTTTGTGACTAACGCGCACCTGGCGAATCGTTAGCTATCACTGTTCTGTATATCAAACGACATTAAAAAACAATTCCCAGACCATGATAATTCTTCTAGTAATGTGTGCATATATTTTAACGAAATATTTTATCCATTTTGTTAAAGTAATACATACATGTACAGTTTTAGTTATAAAATAAAATGAAACGGCTATTCATGGACATTGTTTATACTTATTATAATAACTTATAATATTGACTTTTACACACCCAAGAAATACGTACATGTTGCAGTTACATTTACATTTCATCTTGTAACATTTGTCGAAAAGAAAGAAATATCGTATACAACACTATAAACATCTCAATTTCTTATGTAAACAATGTTCAAACAAACAGGAGTTTATCAAAGGTTCATACATGTGGTGGACTATCTACGTATGAGATCATATCGAACATTGACAAATATTCAAAGTGAAATTAACTGTGTGAACAAAACGAATAAAAGATATGCAAAATCTACATCATATATTAAACTGCAAAGAGTAGGATACAACGATCGTGTGTGCTTTCATTCAACAGGTTCAAGGACCTTCATCTCAAAGAAATTACCAAATATGTACAACAATGTTGACGCATGAAATCACTACAGATGACTATCCAATACTATCCAATGTGTGAAGTGTATCTGTGTGCGTGGTGTCTTTTGAATTTTATTCGACTTCAAAGTGAGGGTTAACGAGGAGGGACATATAAGAAAAGAAGTAAACATAACCATGGACACCTGTTGTGCTCCGTAAACATACCAACAGACACATGTTGTGCTCAAAAACATACCCATGGACACCTGTTGTGCTCCGTAAACATACCAACAGACACATGGTGTGCTCAAAAACATACCCATGGACACCTGTTGTGCTGCGTAAACATACAAACAGACACATGATGTGCTCCAAAACATACCCATGGACACCTGTTGTGCTCCGTAAACATACCAATAGACATCCGTTATGCTTCAAAACATACCCATGGACACATGTTGTACTCTGTACACACCCACGTGGACACCTGTTGCGCATATATGTACGGAGTAAATTATACAGCTCATCTTTGAACTCTTGGATATATATTTATTTGAATTGAGCATGACAGTTTGACTGATTATTACTGAGATGAAAGCCTGATTAGATATCCGGATTAAAACTTATTGATTAAGTGATGGTGTTTTGTGTGCTGTTGGACGTTGGCGCTGTAGAGCTGCAGACGTTGCAGAAGTTCATGTTGTATTTTAAAGCCTCGAGTTGAATTTGATGAATGTAAAAGGTGAGAAAAAATGACCAGAGCGTCTTTGGCGTTTGTATGATCGATGAGGTAACTTGATCCGTTCAGAACAAAATCAACATGTTGAAGAAAGGAACAAAGATCATACCAAAACCATACTACAGTGGACTCACTGTCTCGGGGAGATTGGGGTGTTTAGGACAAGTGAATCAGTATAAGTGTACAGTCATAGAAGTTGCAGTAGAGAGTCCATTATAAACCTTCGACTCATCTATCTATAATTCACATGCCTGAGTATGAATCAATTCGAATGAGGAAAATTTGTAAAATGATCTATTTTCGATTTAAGCCAGCGATTGGTTGGTTGTTCTTTACCAGACGAAAATAGTAATTGGTCTTTATTAGGCCATGTCAAGTTTTAGCATGAGAAGTTACTTCTTTTGTGCCCCAAATGGTATTTGAAAATCATCTGAATGACACTAATCATTAAGCACCACGTGTCTTTCTACCTCACCTCCACACATCAGTACAGACTATAAGCGTCCTCATTTCTATTGACAGCACAAAACGTTCAGTGTTAAACAAAGTGAGAAATCATAAAGAAAAGATGAATGATATTACGAATTTGCAGGTGCTATCACCTGTCTCATACAATGTTTCTTATGTGCACACTTAGGACGAATCTCTTCCTTGTAATAACTGTGAACAGCTAAATTGTAAATACGATTTGGAAAAAACTTCGACTCTCATTTTGATTAAGCAGCCTTTTTGTACCCTCCATTTGAAAAACAATCTTCCAAATGTCAGGTTGAGTTTGAGCCAATGCCGATACAAGATCACTGCAACTGTTAGGGACTTCATGTTTCACAATTCCGAAGAATAAGTGTCATGAGGTTTTGGCATCACCATTTCTTGTGCATGTTGCGGCGACAGGCAACAAACACTTTTTATGCACATTGTGTGAGTGGCGACTGTTACCGGAAGGGCAGGACTTTCAAATTAATCAGCAAAACATCGTCATATTGAATCGATGATTTATATACATGATAACATAGTTTTTCAAAGTATTTTATCCCGAACAGATTATACTCTTAAAACGGGTGTTTCTGACATGTACGGTTTTTTAATTCCTGGAGCTGCAGATAATACCATGTGATTTACAAAGGCGAAGGTTTATTTGTGAATCCACAACTGCCATCGCCTTAGTCTTATTCAGTGGCATCAGGGAGAGAATGATTAACTAACAACTACAATGAACATAGAAGGAAGAGAATTGATTTCCTCATAATAAAGAAGTTTAAATCCATAAATTCTCTTCCTTATGTGTATCACTTCTTAATTACATTCAAAGTCTTAAAAAAGATATGTGTTTAGCATTCTCATTGAAATTGTCTTACGGTGAAAAAGAGTTCCAGTTCTTTAATATTTTAATAAATGTACCACAAAATATTAATTTTCAAATTGCACATTGTTTGTCTGCTTGAAACGTGACTCTACATCGTTAATCACTGACGTTAACGGAGTTTTGACAGATGAATGTCAGGATCTTGTCACATTTAAAATATGGAAAGTGAACACTATTATCATCAGACTGTTTCTCCTGACAACTGTAAAGAGAAAATGCTTCTTGCACACACATCTTGGATTTTTCATTTCACATTGTAGAAATGGTACACTAACTATGATCCTAATCTTTAAGGAAACCCTAAGTGACAATCAAGTTTATTGAGCCCCTCTCATTGTTGGATTATTACTTACATTAAAATATTACGATTTCGCTATCAAGTTAGTATAATGTCCAAATAACATGTGATAGACTATTTCAAACTTGATATGATATTTCAAATTAATTCTTCATAAATCTGTCTTTCTATATAAACGATTCATCCATGGCGTAGACTATTCAATCTACAACTTCAAACTTGCGCATACATACTTTGCTATTATCCAGTGTCAGTCTTTTTTCAATTCAGTAACATATATGAAATGAAGGATTTTGGTAGTTGTTGTCTTTACTATTAATATAATGTAATGTATGATGGACGTTTGCGAATTTACATGAAAGATGCCAAAGGAAATGTAAATGTCTGATTCCTGACCCGAGATAACTACAGCGTCTGTTCATAATCAACAGACCCATGTCTTCTCCAACACCATTATCTGTCATAAACTACATTTTATCATGTACACCATGCTCTTTCATCCTGTAAATAGTATCTTTCGTACATGAACTGTATGTTATTTTTCAGAATCAATACGGCCAGACAAGAGGCAACCGAACTGATCTCTTCATACATCTGTCTGAAGATTAGTGCTCCCAAACAACCAAGAAAGTCGCAAGTCGACGACTGATGTTTGTATAATACATGTATGTCTATTCATTTAAGAAGTTTTCATGATTAATTTTGTATCACACAGATGCACGAATTTCCTTCACAGTGTGTGAGACAGACCCATGTGTGTGAGAGACCTGGGTGTGAGACACTAAAAGATGGTGGAACATATTTCTACTACTGTCTATTTATATCTAAAATTGCCACAGGAAAATACCATTGACACAATTGCCATTGTCATAAATACTCAACAAGATGAGATTGTGTCTTACAAGGAACACATTGTGTCAAGTGTATTTATAAGTTGTCATATGCTACAGCGAAGACACTAATCTTACAGGTGGTGATAACTTGGCATGGGGGATACGGGCGTCTATCAGATGGAAGTCGCTCTTTAAGAGTAGAAAATATCAATTAATATTTTTTTAACTAAATGAAAAACATTTCAGTTATTGACATAAAAGGTATGTATGTGCAATGCATTTTTATCCTTTTACTTTCGATTTAAACACATGGGACAATCAAAAACAATAAAAAAGAATACCCTCTACATGTTTCACTCCTTAACATGCAGCCTCAGCTGCATTGTGATCTGCATGTATCAGATGTTTTTTTGCAAATTGCATATATTCCAAAATGACAAACGCTGTGAAGCCCTTTGTTTGAAATATACGAATACACATACACCACTGAATCATTTTCCCGAAACAAAAAAGAAAATTATCTGATAATGAATTAATACTGGCCTTTGATAAGCAAATGAGCACTAGTCTGCTTCTTTTGGTTGGTGATATATTCGGTACTAAGCCCATCAAGTCGCTCACAATGATTGCATGCAGTTAATGTTTGATCCAACAGCATCCTCTGCCAACAACAAGTACATTAATGTTCAGTTTTTACAAAACCGAACAGTTTGAGATTATTAATTGTTTCCATTAAACTATGACTTTTATTTCTATTTCCCACATGTATGTTTCAGTATTGTCAATAAAGTTAATGCTTTTCAATCTCGTATCGACACACAAGGGACGTCACAGTGCGATAACTACTGAAGAAAAAATCCTGGTGTTAAGTGTTGAACCTATTGTCAATCCTTGACACACGCCGAGAATGAATAACAAATCGATATTATGTTTTTCTTTTATGGAATTCCTTGCCTCTTTCACTTATATATGACAGACATTCCTGCTATCAAACGTGGATTTAACAACTTCCAGATGATCTAAGGCGTTCTTAATAGCAATAAATGCTGCAGCCCATATAGATTAGAAATCGATCACCCACGAGCACTTCATGTTCATTGCAATGTTGGCTCCTTCTGCACGAAGACTCTCAATCCAGCAATTACTTCATAGGATACTTTAACATTTACGTTTTTGCCTCGAGAAGAGATAGAATCAGAGAATGCACGAATATTTGAATTGTGGGCACTGGAATTTAACATCAATGTTATAAATTAATGCTTGACTTTCATCAATATAAGGCATGTGGCAGGGCAGTTGGACTTGTAGCAGAGGTAAAGCCTGAAGTTTGTCTCCAAGAGCAAACACTTTACTCACTGGAAAGCTACGATTCGATGGTGTATGCACAGGTGTATGCACATTCTGTTTAATCAGAAATAATTACACAGAATTATCAAGAAACATTGGCAATATCTATTATATGTTCTCGATATACATCTAAGGAAAACTCAACGTGCTTTAGCAGAAATGAAAATATAAAATATACAATATTACATTAATTGCTGAATAAATTCACATAGTCTATTAGTAGAAAATAATGTCGGGGTTGACGTGTAATATGTGTCAGAAGGTGCCCATTGGAATCTCACCGAGTTAGATGTATAACAGAAACACTGTATGCCATCTCTGTGCAGACTAGTATTTTCGGACTAGTATTAATATTCAAGCCTCCAACCATTTCATATAAATTTCACTTGAAGTCGCGAGGACATTCTTTCCCCTCATAATGACAATGCTCCACTTTTTATTTTATCGTGTCTCAAATATATCGAGGGCAGAGACACGCTAATTCTTCATGGAAAAAAAATAAATATATTTAACCTGAAAAAGAGTGAAAGTGTGTTTTCTAAATGAAAGTAATTTGAAAAGCAGATAGAACACATATACCATGAACGTCCCATGGTTGTGTGAAATATGCACTGATGTGTTATGTGATCGCAATTATACCACAAATCAATAAAAAAGCGACCATATGTCACGTTGTTTGAAGTTAAATCTCTTATTAAGACTGAAAAAAGGCGTTAAAGAATTGCGAGCTGTCAAGTTTAACCCTCTAATAAAAATAAAATGTAATTTTGTCATGATTTGGCTCTTTCTAAACAGTGAGATTTAATGTTACTTTGAGCTTTCCATGGTGCGTCAACAACAAGTAACATAAAAAGGTCACCATGATTGATCTACTTGTTAGCAAGGGAACACAACTAACAGTATGATTTAGTGAATAGTATTTTACGCAGTACCCGAGTGGTAATATTCAGGTCTGAACCAGACAAATCTGTGAAAACAGTATCAACAATCTACTTCGTTGGAGCACGACGAGGCACAGACAGCAAAGGTACACATTAAATGAGTGAGTTAAAACTTTAACGTCACATGGGCAATATTCCGGGCATATCGTGACGAGCCTAACTGAAACCAACCAAACCCGTTCCAGTTTACTCTAACAACTATCGTTAGGTTAAAGCAACAAAACCATTTCCATGATCATAGCACAACCCAGTAAGGCTTTGAAAAAGGTATTTTGGTAGACATGTGGAATTCATTTTCCGTATTCGACGTGTTTGTTGCTAAAATGACGTCAGATGTTTTAAGGTGATGGAAATAGTCTTGTCGCTTTATGTTTTTACTACATATGATTGGAATTTGATGTTTGAAAAACACAATCTATTAGTTACAACTACCGCACTATTTCTGACTCATGTCACGTATATCAGGTTACACAACGTGGCGGCAGTGAAGCAGATCTGATCATGATACGCTTGTGCCAGTGTTTCACGTGACAACTAGCCACCTAGCGGTGACCCTTCTCCTGCGGAACATGCCCCATCAGGAACCATTGAGTTCACATTGACACAGACCTGTTATAACGTTATAAACATCACTCCTATTTATAACATGGATCAGTCATTTGTGCAAGATATGGTCGTCATGTTGAGTCTATTGTCTATTAAATATGAAAATAGCTCAGTGGAATAAGAGAGACATCTTGACATTTGATCATATGAGTTATATTTCAGTATCAGCAATAATAGCATGGAAAGGTCAATCGTTTTCAATAAATGTCAGTTGAGAGTTTTCAAATATTGGCAATATCGTCAGTCTTCTGTTAATTCCACAAAAGAAACTGCAGCTTCATAAATGTACTTCTCTATCGTGCTTAATTCACTACCTTTAATTAGACATACATTAGAGTCTTTCAGTTATGTTATGTCGGCGACGTGTTGGAGGAACGCTCGAATCGAATCAGGTCTCAGACGTTTACCAGAATGGTGAAACCATATTCAGGGTCTGGATGAGTAGATGCCACTCAAATAAGAAGAAGATAAACTTACATTGGAATCTGCGTATTCAATATCCTTCACCTGTCAATTCCGAAAATGCATATTTCTATATTATCGTCATGAAAGTAAGAGTCGATTTTTTGCAAGTTTTAAATGTAGCAGGTTTTTCTACTTTCATGTCATAGATAAGCACAATGTATGTAGAATATAATGTCTATCAAATATGAAAACTAGCTGTCGTGCAAGAAGACAGTCAGCTTGACATTCTAGTACTCACAAGATCAGGTCTTAGATGTTTACCAAAATGGTGAAACCATATTCAATGCCTGGATGAGCAGCTGTCATTCAAATAAGATGAAGGTTAACTTACATTAGGGCATTATTATATTGTATCGCCATGAAACTGGCCTTGTGCCTTGTCATGGGGTACTCCTAACATGCATATACTGCCATCATACTAAGAGAATAAGATGGGATACTACCATAGTGCGCGTCATGTCATGCTGCAGCGTTGTGCCTTGTCATGAGGTACTCCTAACATGCATATACTGCCATCACACTAAGAGACTAAGATGATATACTACCATAGTGTGTGTCATGTCATGCTGCAGCGTTGTGCCTTGTCATGGTGTACTCCTAACATGCATATACTGCCATCACACAAAGAGACTAAGATGATATACTACCATAGTGTGTGTCATGTCATGCTGCAGCGTTGTGCCTTGTGATGGGTACTCCTAACATGCATGTACTGCCTTCACACTAAGATACTTAAATGTGATGCTCCCATATTGTGCGTCATGTCTACACAGAGTATTCTTTTTTTTGAACCATTCCAATCAATACTAACTATGCTTTACAAATGTTAGAAGTGTTTGTCAACATTACTGTATTGTATACTGTACAAAGTGAAAACAGTAATGTGTGCCCACTTTGTTTTTATCTCTCTATAGAGATTCTTCTGGATTGTTTTCGGATTGTTTTCTGTCATAAAATCAAAAGTCTTTTCAAAGTCATTACATATCGCACCAATCTGAAGTAAATCACATTCCATGATGTTTCCAAAAATAGAATGTCCAGTGAAATACTTGAATGCCTCTATGGCTAACCAACAACTGTATGGCTTGGAGTAAACACCAGAACAATCTTCCAACAAAGGTAAGTCCATCCAATCTTCTGACAAGTAGAATCTTGAATCCTTCAGGGGAAATAATTGCTAATTGGTACATCATGTAGCTGTTCCAAAAGTACGTTCAACTGAGTCCCCATGAAATGTTACATGTTGTAAAGACTGTTGTGTTGGTATATAGTTCCAATTGGAAGCAAGATTGTTCACAATATTGGTGCGGGTAAATATGGCCATATCGGTAATATAAGATTGTTTCTTTTTTGACCACCAAACTAACAACTGTTTTATTCTTCCTTTCTGATCACGTAAACCCTCTGCAACACGAACTCCGTTCATTCCAATGACCTGACTCAAACATTATTATGAATAGCAGACACAAAAAGAAACACTAAGTTCGTCATACTTTTCCCAGACCGCCTCCGTGGTCTTGTCCTGAGAGCGGAAGGTCCGGGGTTCGATCCTGGCCGCGTCATACCAAAAGACGTTAAAAGATGGTACTTGTTGTTACCCTGTCTGGCGCTCGGCATTAAGGGGCTAAAACAAGGACAGGTCGGCTCGGAGTCAGTATACTGTGTCTGAGTGGGGTATTCTTGTTAAACTGCGGCATGGTATCTCAGTGGGCTAGCACTATAAATCGGCATCAGTCCGGACTAGTACAAGCAGACACACACACGTGCATGCGCGTCGCTATATAAGTGCAATAATCTTGGACGCGACGTTAAACCCAATTTCACCTCACCACCTCATACTTTTCCCGAAATCAACACAGAAGTTTGGTTAAAAGTGTCCTCATAGTGAATTCAATTGTGTTTTGAGGTGCATATCTAAATGTCGTATGGATATAGAATTTCAAATTCAGTCTGTTCATGTAAAAGACAGCATACAAAGAATTTGTTTTATTTCTCCTTTTGTTGAAGGTCTTCTTTTGCCGTAGTTGGTACTTGTAGAAACACAAGACATCCAAATCATGTACAGCAAAAAGTGGTTTAAATCCATGTGAATGTAAGTGGTCATTTACCTCATCTTCCCGAAAATCTTCAATAGGGGCACTTCTTTAGATGTAAACCCATAAAAATTACAGAAGCTGTCCTTGTTCTTGAAGATAGGGTAACTCGAATTTCTTCCATGTCCCATAATTAAGGGGAGATGATATTGCCGTAGAACTCTCCGTTGTAAAACAATCGGCAGACGTAGTAAAGCGATTAGCATATGACCCCTATTTATGACGTCAAAGGTAAAAATCTCAACCAATTGCGCCATAGATAGCGTGGGAACTGTTCCACAAAGGAATACCCGAATGAATATTAATGAGCCCACGGCCTAGTTTCGCGGGGCAAGTGTTCGTGTCGTTTGCTATTGTTTTACTTTATTGGTACTATTTCATGCATTTTGGGTGAATAAGTGACTCTAAGATTGAGTTTTTAAGTAATAATTTCGACAGATATATTTAATTTCAAGTCGACTGAGTTCGTCTGTTTCGAATGTGGGCCCACTTTGCCCGTCTGATGGAGTGAGATAGAGTGACCTCCCTTGAACCACTGATAATGCGGTTTCGCCGTGCCTTGTGACTCTTGATATGCATGTACTGCCATCACACTAAGAAACAAGATGGACAGTTATCACAAAGGGAGGCATAGCACTTTTTGAACAGCCTACTCTTGGGGCCACTGGTACTCATTGGAATGTTTTTTTCAATATGTATTTCTCATGGAATTCTTTTTCACTTAAATGCCCTTAAACCTATTTGTGCTGCTTATTTAGGTTGAAGTTCCACAGGCGGAATAAGGTCACAATAATTGGATAAAAACTCCAAAAACTTAATCTGTGAACACTTTTATGGACGATGGCTCAGGGATATAGCAATGACATTAATAGATGCCTGTAATTGGTTTCGTGTGTAATACACAGATTAGGCAACGCTGAAGGTGTACAAGATTGTTTTACGCCTCTGTCAGCATTATTTCTGCCGCGTCAGGGCGCGGGGCGCCTCACATTCGGCTTCTCACATTGTACTAGTGTCGGGTTGCCAAATGTACGTGAAAGAGAAAATAATAATAATTTGTAGTCATACATTCAACGTTCAGATATTTATAATTACATTTATAATCGATGTTGATAGTTGTGATAACGTGGCACTTCAATAATTGGCGGAGAGTATTCGCCCCTCCACCCCAACCACCCCCATTAATTCTCAAAACTGCTCCAACATCCTACAAGTTTACCATGACAGTCTTGTAATGACTCTTCCCAATCGACACAAACCATGATGACATCACAAGTCTGACTGTCTGTCTGTTTGTTGTTGAAGGCTGCACTCAGGTATATCACAGCTATGCGACGGCGGTCTTCATCACAAGTAAACAAATGGTACAACAGTAATCAGCGAAGACACAAGTAAGAACGACTGAGCAGGATCCAACCACACAAAGGCCAAATGAATATCAATGTCAATCAACAAATTTCGTCTTCCTTAGAAACAGTTCATGCTTAAAATTATTTTTCAATGATAAGAAGAGAGTACGATGATATTGGACGAATGGTTTTAACGCTTATAGATAAACAATCTGGGCTGTGTGTGTGTTTCTAAAAGGAAGCTGAACAGGGCGTTGTTGCTGACTTGAGTAGTATCAGAGGGATGCAACTGTGTAAATGAAGAAGATGAAGCCCTTTGGACATAAAGAGGATTTATCCTTGGTTACTTCGGAGAAACGGCACACAATTGAGACAGATGAAAAGATTCTGGAAGCTCGTTCGTTGGTTCTGTATGCTTAAAAAGTATATTTCTTCATTTGACTTGTTTGAGCTGTCTCACAGAGCTGTACGTTAGAAACACGTATTGCCATTACAACTGTGAGAAGTGGGATTTGTTTCGAATCCGTTTGTTTCGAGAGGAAGAAACACTGACTTCTGAAAATGAAAGATGTTTTCCAATGTTCCTGTTATTCTGTCTTTCCCCCGAACACGAGTCACTAAATGGGAATGTCGGGGTAGTTAAGTAGCCCATGTAGATGGGGATACGTCAAGACTTTAACTTGTATATAGCTGAAGATAGAGTCACCACTTTTGCCCAACTCCCTCATATAGCTCACTGTAGAGTCACCTTTGTTAACATAGTCCTCTAATTTCTTCTTGTATGTTAACATTGGCCGTGGTGGTTCGTGTCTTATTTCCCTGTTTATGATTCGTTATATTCCATACAATTATAACAAAATTATTATAATACTCAATGTCTTCATAGTGCATATAATTTCTAATCAGATTTGTGGTTATTGTTGTTCAGAAGCAAAAGAATATTTGAAAGCGAAACATTCCAACATATAAAATCACCCTTCATGTCGATTCATTCCACGCCTACATTATCCCCGCGCATTCGATGAGAAACCAATTACAGTCATCTATTAATGCCATTGCTATATCCCTGAGCCATCGTCAATAAAAGTGTTCACAGATTAAGTTTTTGGAGTTTTTTATCCAATTATAGTGACTTTATTCCGCCTGTGGACCTACAACCTGAATAAGCAACACAAATAGGTTTAAGGGCATTTAAGTGAAAAAAGTTTCCATGATAAAAATATATTAAAACAAACCATTTCAATGAGTACCAGTGGCCACTAGAGGTGTCTATTCAAGAAGTGCGATGCCTCCCTTGGTGATCATCACTGTATATCTAGTTTCTTGCTTTAAGTAGGGTGAAATGGGGTTCAAGACCATTTAACTAATATAGTATGTGTGCTTTCGTGTACTAGTTCGCCCACTGAGACACCATGCCGCAGATTAACATGGATGCCCCACTCCGACAAAGTATACTGCCTCCGAGCCGGCCAGTCCATGTGCGATGTCCCAGGAGTGAGTAGTTTATCACTCGCGTTAGTGAGTATTTACTCAGATGTCAGTTGCCAATCCCTAGGAGTATCCCATCTTAGTGTGATGGCAGTACATGCATGATAGGAGTGTTTTAATGGAAATGATTACTATTTTCGCTACCATACACTACTGCCTAAAAGTTCATTCCCCCAACACGCGTTGAGAACGCGTGTAACACGCATGTGCCACGGGTGCTCAACGGGTTGCACACGGGGTGAGCACCCGTTGGACACGGGTGTGCAACGGGTGTGAATCGCGTGTGCAACCCGTTGCACTCGCGTGTGCCACGCGTGTAACACGGGACCGGGTTCCAGTTGAAGTTGACAAATTTATCAAATGAATAGTGAGATAAAACAAAACAGTGAGATGTGAAATTTGAGTTAATGAGCGGCCATTGAGCTGTGTTCACCAGACCGTAAATACAAGGTCGGCCCATCTTAATTAGTGATCGGTTGCTAGACTTTTATGGCATGAACCATTCCACTAGGGTCCAGTCTAGCCATTGTGGCTAGCCGACAGTAGAACAGTAGTGAATTTAGATGCGAGTTTATTGCTAAGGGAACCCCCGTGTTGACACGATTGTCGCGGGTTGGTAAATGTTCGCCATTAATAAAATAATTGTTTGTGGATTGCGAACATATTCATTTGCCCACACGAGTCATTCCATTTGATTGCAAATATAACGTTTTTCGTTCGCCAAATTTATGCTTTAGACAGTTCAATTATGACATAGCCGTCACCACTACTAATGTCTCATTATTTCACGTAGGAATATGTCCCATTTCCCCACACCCCACTTTCTGTGTTGTATTTTGAAAAATAAATAAAAGAAGGTTTTGTGTGAGACACTTTTATACTAATTATAAGAGGATGTTGTAAATGAATATGAACAGCCATGCTGTCTGACAGTTGATAAAATTTGAGATCTTCACAATCACCGGGTGTGACCATGTAGACAGAATCTCGTTAGGGTTTGTGATTTTTACATTTGCCCGATGACCATAGTGAGTATTGCTGGGGATACCAAACGTAACAGTTTATTATTAGAGGTTGTGAGTACCTACACCACGTAGATAGGATATCTTTAGGATTTTAATCCTTCTTTGACATTTTCATAAACTTGGCAAGTGATGATGAATTTTAATATTAATATTATTATAGTTTATGAAATTGTTAATAAAACTTTAATAAAATTGTGCTTCACTCTCACGAAAAATATATTGTCTGTGAGTAAATTTATTTGTCACGTTACATCGGCATTTTTCAGTGATATTGGGACTACATGAAACATGGCTGGTTTTACATTTCTGATACAGGTGCTTGACTGACTGAGTAGGTTATGATCAATAAGATATGTTTAAATCAGTCAAGTTTGCAACAATAGATGAATAATTTGATACATTTAGACCGCAGTTACCGATTAACAACTTAAGACATAGAGACAGGGAGGAGATATATAACCAAACCTATGATCCTGTTGAGACAGTTGACAGTTAGAACGTTGGATTAAATGACAGTAACTAATTTGAACATTCCCCAGTTATATCATAAAATACATCATAACTCATAACAGTCCGAGAGACAGCTTCCAGACATATACTAGTATTGAAGGGACAATCGCTTTTGACAGTTTAAAAATAAACTCACCTTAAGGTGCTTGGCAAGTCAAAACTTATCTCCCTGAATATGTTTTTTAGGTTTGACAGCAACTATGCTTGTGGATTTCAGAGATAGACATGATTGGTTAGCTAGATGTTATTACAATAAGCGAAAATGTCTTAAAAGTCCACAGTTGGTTTAATAGTACAAAAAGTGTGTTATAGATCTATCAACGTTTTCTTTTTTTGAACATAATATTTGCACTATATTGCTGTAAGCTGTAAATAATCTAGCCTCCCCATGTACGTAACTTACATATATTTATGTATGGCCAGAACAGCAAATAGAGTTCTGGTAGATAGGTACCTCGGAGATTTAACGTGCGCTTTCCGACTTAAGCCTATCTCGCACACGGGGAAGCACTTGTACTATTAGGGTAAAAAAGCGTAATGATTAAATAAAGAAGTGCAACCCTCCAAGATCAAAGGCGCCGCACAGCATTTATTAGATAACAGACGGGGTCGTCCGTTTCGCTTTGAACAACCACCCCACCTGTCTGTAGGAGTTATATAATCGGTGCGCAAATAATTGTGTCAAGTCCACTGCCGGGCTGATGCGGTGTCAGTGTCAGCGATGAACATGAATGCTCAAATTATAGACTTGTAGCACTCACAAGTTGCTTAGCCAAAATATTTGAAAAGTGTATATTCAATTCTCTGATAACAGCAAATATAACCTTAGAAAAAGATTCAACATACAAACAATCAAATGTAGAACACAGTCCTATGCTTATTATCATTTCTTCTGGATATGATCAACCTGCGGAACCCTCTATCCGATGAAGTAACTAATGCTCGCTCATTAAAAGAAATCAAATCCTTAATTAATCGTTCTGATGCAATTATTAATAATTTTGACTTCAAATATTTTCATAGATCATGCCAAATTGTCCACTGTCGCCTTAGGCTCGGCTGCAGTGACTTAAACGCTGATAAGTTTAGACGACATGTATCAGACATACCAGACTGCACTTGTGGATATCACCTTGAAGATGCAATTCACTTTTTCTATAACTGTTAAAAAATACGATAATATCAGAAACACTGTGTATTTCTACACACATGGGTATGGTCTAAAAATGATATTATATGGCAGTAGTTAAGCAGTTCTACAAACATGACTCTTCTTAAATCAGTTCATGACATCATTGTCAAAAGCAAAAGGTTTGAGTAGCTTAATTTTATGCATGTAGTAAAGGAAAACTGCATTACCTTATTTTACAGACATTACTTGCTTCAGTGTATTGGCTTCGTGTATTTCATTTGTGCATTTTGTATGTTTATGTTCATCACTCTCTTATATATATCCAGCTGTTGTTAAGTTGTTACCTGGAGAGGTATTACATAAGCAAGTTTTGCTTGTTTACCGATCCAGATTTCTTTTGAAATAAAAATACGTTTAAGCCAACACAGCTAACCGTAAAACACATGATTGTAAACTATTCAAAAAGGGGCACTAATCTCTGGCTTCTTCTCGGGTGTCGGACTCAAACTCATTTATTCTTAGAATAACATGACATACAATTATCTACAATTTTTATTATGTACAATTTAATAAAAATAGGATACGTGGATACTAATACAATTTACCAATTGTATTGTACACATTGTTAAGGAATTTAGATAGGCCTTTTAGATTTCTTACACTGTTAGTGGTCATAATTTTCTTAAATGTTTGGAAACTTAAGATATTGCTTATTTAAGAGTTCATATCACCGTTGGTGAAAAGCTTCACATCGGAATATATAATGCAATTCATCTCCCACAGCGATAGAATCACAGAGTGGACACTGGTTGTCTTCCCTGGGAATGTTCAGCCATCGACCAGTTTCAACTGGTACTCCTTGGTTAGAAAGTTCTGACTTTTAGTATTGGGAGAAATATTGATTTTGAGAGCAGTAGATGTTTCGCAAATGAAGGCTGATTCTTCAGGTAACACGACCTTTGGATTTCCGCTTGGGCTTACTAGCTGCCGTGAGTCAATTTGCTCGTTAACGCAACCGAGCGTGACAAGAGACTGGGCTACCAGTCTGCAAGGACAGCTAAATAAACTTACGCATTTTTGAAAACTGATTGGTTACCCGTGATCTATGAAGATTTCAACAAAGGGCGCATGGTAATTAATTTCTTCAGCCTAAACAAACAGACAAATAACGGCGAAAGCTCATCGGATGTCGTCATTTGGAAATACCCCTGATTGTTACAGTTTGATAATAAAAAAGTATCCCTGAGTGAAAGCATTTGCGGATTTCGGATTGCGTGGATGATACAATTACTACTCCCTTGTTGTCATCCACATTTTCTGGTATAACCCTACACTTCTGTATTTGTCGTAATTCACTTGCTGCTCAGTTAATGAATTTATAACATGTATACTTAGTTGTAGCACCACTCAGGTTACCCGATAAAGGTTCAAATTTGGTCTTTCTTGTACCTGGGGTAATTATTTAATCTAAATCCAGGTTTGAAGTGAGGTGGAATGTGAGTTATGCACGTCGCAGCCCAGCAAGTGATGTATGATCAGTTGCTTTACTTTTTTTGTAAATCAACTGATCATTCCCAGACATCAAAGGATCAACAGGAAATACGTTGATTGATTAATTACTGTTATCTTGCACAGTGGATATGTCAAAAGTAAGTGTTTACATGTGAAGGTAGGGTTACTAAACCTAGGGAATACTCATATCATGGCGTGAAGTACATATGTAAAAACAACATACTTTGTTCAAAGGGTAACCGATAATACACTGACTGGTTGTTCATTGTTATCTAACTCAATGTATGTTTTTAAGAACCGTGGACATTATAAAAACAGTTGTCACGTGGGCTTTCTCAGCTAACTTGGCACCTATGTGAAACAATTGAAACAAAATAAGTGATCAGTTAAGAAACAAACACGGGTTATACTATTCGATACATTTAAATAACGTTTAAAAACGATATATTTAAATATTTTAATATATTTCATATATATTCCAAATATTGTTTCCAAATAATTATTATTAAAGTATTTGATTCTCACATAGACATTTTACATCGAATAAGTATTTTTGTACAGCTGCAGACGCAATGGATATTGTTCCTGTATGTTGATATTCCCGGATACATTATAACTTTGGTAGGTTGTTATAATGATATTTGCATTTTGTTTTCATTCATTCGCTGCAGCTTTGAACAGAATCATTCTTGTTCCTTTCCGTTTGGTTGGGAAGTTTTTCGATGCGCGATAGACGGTGTTTTCACAAGTATTTTCTTTTGTAAGCGTGTATATGTTACAGTCAATGTGTAAAATATGATTCACTCAGGCAATTTATTAAATATCTAAATATTTCAGTCATTTTACAAATTGACTGAATAATCCATTCATTTATTTAACCGACTGACTAAAAATGATAAAGACGACCAAGAGAGCTTAAACACATCACAATATATTAATTATGCTAAGAAAAGAAGCCAAACAATACAGAACTGTACTTGGTGATGATATTAAACATAAACAAATATTTGGAATTCGTTATCATATTAATAAAGATGGACATATTTTTCAGTTAATTTGTAAAATAAACTGAATATTTAGGCGTTTAATACATTTCCTTAGTGAAATCTGTTTACATTTTGAATGTAAACATATACACACGGTAAAATAAGCAATGTTCAGTGAAATATTTACTCTGTGTTGCAAGTCAAAATAGTGTACACGAAGATCGCACAATTACCAAGCAAGTGACTTATCAAAACTGCATCACCATTACCGATGCTCCCCACAAATATACCTACATTTCAAAAACTGTATTTCATTTTTGTTGATCAGTTATACGTCCTTCTACTTTCAATTAAAATGCGCTTACGAATGGCGAGCACAGGTCGCGAACAAGTCTAGATTTCTGCTATATCATCCGGGTACTCACTGGGAAAATACAGTAATGCACAGGTAACAACTACTCCCGCGGAATTGCTTTAGATCAGTGCTCCTTTGTACGTTGAAATACTATATATTGAGAATGCCAAAATGATGTATCAAGGATCAAGTAGAAGATACATTGACCGTTGCGCTGGGAGTTTATTCAACAGACCGTGAAAATAACACTGCTGTATCTTATTATTTATTTTAGATGACGCAGGCAAAGCTCACTTCTCCTGGCGGCCATTATCAAACGGCCAGCTAAAACCCCGCGCTTACGTCTACAGGTCTCTTCCTGTAGTACGGTAATTAGTATTCTCTCCCTCAAGTGTATCCTCAATGATACAACCCACCCTCATTAATTACATGCTGCTCTTTTCCAGCCTCACGGCTATGGAGCTGTGATAAAGAGTCCAAGTCATCATAAAGTAATTAGGGTCCAATAAAAACAATGCGCCGCCAAACCTCATACATATTATCACTGAAAGTCGTACTACAGACGGTTAATGTCAAATCACAATAAAAGCATTTCAATTGCAATAACATGTTCCAGGACCATGTATTCTCTTAACACCATCGGATTTAGAAGCAATGGTCTTATAAAACAAAACAGATCTATTTAATCGCAACAGTATTCATGTTATTCCCACAAAATCACATAAAGAAAGGAGACATTAGGAAATACATGTGTATTATCATTTTTCGTCAGGATAACAAAATTTTCTCTCCTTGTTACCACCTCCAGGTTCAGCTTAACACGGGTCCTCCTTTGGTCAAAAGTTTGTTCCCCCTCTAATGAGTGTGTCACGCGTTGCACACGAGTGGCGGACGGGGTGCACACCCGTGTGCAACGCGTTGCACACGGGTCTCACACGCGTGACCAACCCGATGCACACTGGTTGCGTAACGCGTTGCCCATGCGTGTAAGGGGAATGAACTTCTAGGCAATGTCCAGCTTTCCGTGGACTACGGACCTTCATGGAGATCAGTTTCTATGATTAGGCTGATTATGTGCCATCGCACGTGAAGAAAACGACAGCTGGTAATATGTTCTGTGCCTAGTCTGCCTATAAACTCCACTATTTACAACACCTTTTCGCGAATACCTGGTGTCATTACTGATTTTCAGTACTCCATTCATATAGTGTTATCAGTTATATTGCCTTTTACACCCAGTTGAATATGTTTCGGCGGATAATCTAGACTGCTTAATCTCTGGCGATAACGTGATAAATTTACAGACTGCAGCGTTTATCAGTAGTGACTCTTCCATAATCTAACTTAAAATAGGCAATTTACAATTTGGTCTCAACTGTTCTGTAAAACGTAGGCTTATGGCCATTGTGGAGCATCGTCTAGAAGAGTACGCCCTTATTCGGATAACATTTTCTGCCATAACTATCACCAGACTGTTACACTCAAGCCGTAAAAACGTCCGTGTCCCAAGGGTATGCATACTTCAACACAATAGTTGAGACAAATATAACACCAACACCCACGAATCAGTGAACCGACAGACTCAGCTTGTTCTGCTCAACCCGAAACCAAAGTCACCCAAGAAAATCTCTTGACGAACTGGTTGTGGTTGACAAGTTAGGGTGCGCAAGTCACTCGACTACATTGGGCATTGTATCTGCCGGTAGATGAAAAGTAGCTCGTGTAAAAGGCAAGTGGTCGAAACGTGTCAACTAGTCAACTTTCCCTTCATGTCGCAATATTTCAGTAGCTCCAGCCTTTGATGTTTTCATTTCACAACTTTTGAGGTACAATCGAGCATGCTCTCTCTGCCAAGATTTCAAAGAACGTCATGACACTTGCTGAGAAGTTGTTTGATCAAGGTTACAACATTCACGGCCTCAGTGAAGCTTTCAAACAGTTTTATGGAAAATATGTGGAGGACATTTCCAAATTTGACGCATCAGTGACAAAATGATATCCGATGCAAGTCCCTACTTAAATTGAACCATATGTTCATTTGTTTTTTTCAAGTGAACAATTGTCTTGCCTTTGCATGTGTTTGTGACGGGTGCGACCGATGGGGCAGGATACGCTCACCTTTTCGCGAACACCTGGTATCATTACTATTTGATAGTGATTCATAAACACGTGCTCATAATATTTTATCGGAATCGTACAGTCGACTCTGCTTTATGAAGAGGTTTCCTTTCGATATGGAAATGGTTCTGTCGCTTTATTATTATAACGTACAGATTAAGATATATACTCAACAACAAAAGTTCCTGTGACATCAATATTTTAGTGTATTTTTCAAACAAGTAAAGTTTGATTTTCAATATTGTAGTACATTTATGGAATCAAGTCACAAAAACGCAACTGCTACAGAAAAGCATGCATTGCATGCAAAAGTTGACTTTTTTGCAAGCCCCATTCATTTCACTACCCAAGAATAGGAATAAAAACATGTGCGTTAGCGGGATTTCATATGCATTATTTAGCATCGTGCTGACAACAACTACTCGAAAAAATAACAAATTTTCGCAATTATTCAACATTACGAAATGCCACTCCTTTCCGAAAATGAGCGTCTGCGAGCCATTGGTATGCTTGAAGCGGGATCGAGTCAACGTGATGTTGCAAGACAATTTAACGTCCACAGAAACGCCATTTGGTGTTTATGGCAACGTTGGCAACAGACGAATGCAGTCAGAGACCATCCTCGGAGTGGCAGGCCACGCGTAACCAATAATCGACAAGACAACTGGATTCGAACAACAAACCTACGAAATCGTTCCAGCCAGCAACAGTGACTGCAAGAAGCATCCCTGGCCTTCGACGAATATCTTCACAAACCGTACGTCGTCGCCTCAGATGTGCAGGCATTGTCGCCAGAAGACCCGCCTGACGTCCCATTTTGACAGGAAACCACCGTCAAGCACGTCTATAGTGTTGCACACAGCGTCTACGCTGGACGGCCATGCAGTGGGGACAAGTACTATTCACTGACGAGTCTCGTTTTCACCTCAGCCACAGCGATGGACGGATTCGAGTTTACTGACGTCGAGGTGAACGTTACGTCGTCAACCATTTTGTCATGGAAGAAGATCGGTTCGGGGGCGGCAGCGTTATGGTTTTGGGTGTGATTACAGGAAGACAGAGGACCCGTTTGATAGTGGGAGAGGGAAATCTCAATGGAAAGCGCTACCGCGACGAGATCATCGGCCCTGTTGTTCTATCGTTTTTGCGTCGTCATGGCCCAGGCATAACCTTTCAACATGACAACGCCCGACCTCATATTGCTCGACTTGTTCAGGACTCTCTTCAACAAAACAACGTGAATGTCATCCCCTGGTCGGCTCGCTCCCCTGATCGAGCACATGTGGGATGAGATGGATCGGCGCCTTCGACGTCAACAACGTGTTCCACAGACACTCCAGGAACTTCAGCAGATATGGAAAGATATCCCACAGGACGCCTGGTCCATTCCACGAGACGAAGATGTGTTGCTTGCATCGCAACCAGAGGTGGACACGCACGCTATTGATTTGTAAATTGACACTTTGGCATGTTCATGTTTTTTTTAATGAAAACACGCAATTTCTGAAGTCAGTATGTCAAATTAAAACATTTGAACACTTACAGGAGTCTTTTATTTAATTTGTTGCAAACCGAAATTTTTAAGATTTGGTAAAAAACATAACTTTGCATTAAATCTTATTCAATGTCACAAGAACTTTTGTTGTTCAGTATAGAATACAGCAAAGATGTTTTTTATGATCCTGGCACAGTCAGGTTTTTTAGGCTCATCATCGGCTCAGGGCCCTTGCCTCCACTACACGCAGCCCACACAGCGAATGGGACTTATTATTATTATTATTATTTTTATTATTATTATTGGAACATTGACGACAAGTTGAAAAACAGGTACAGGGTACAGGAAACGTGTATCAAAATGAACCCTGAAAATTTAATGATTAAGTAATCATATATATATATTCCTCGATTATTAACTGTCGTATTTGAGGATATTTTATTTTTTATTCCACACGATTAGGATACGATGACATGCACCAACCAAGTCAGCGAGCCAAACCACATGATCAGGTTACTCGCCTCTTACGGCAAGCATGGGTTGCTGAAAACCTATTCCAAACCGGATGGGCATACCCTTGAAATAAACGCAAAATGTATGACTGAGTGACTGAGTGTGACAAGGTTTGTGATGCCATAGGTTCTTGGACAGGACAAACGTGTACGAGTATCGTGCAATAATGACACGTTGATATAAGGGTTGGGTACAGTATAGCCTTTGCCAAGACAACATATTCAGACCTTATGTCTATTTAATTGCTGATTGCATTTATGTTTCATTGAATGCGACTTCGTAGACATCAGTGATGTGTGACGATTCACTTCTGGGTTTTACGTATAGAATGCCTGGTGTTTGACAGAAAAAAGGAATTCACTATTTTTATCAACATTTCAGAATCCTGAGTGCATTTATCTTGACTTTACTTTATGTCAAACACATTTTCTTCTTTAATATTGTTTCAATTTCTTCCCTTAAACCTTGAGATTTATCGCAAGTGACTTTTGCGTGCTGCTACAATCTCAATACTGTTCTGATGTCGACTTAAAGCGTAAGATTTATGGAAATATTGCTGATGACAATTGCATTGGTGATATAATCGGAGGATGGGTCTCCATCAAAATGATTCGCTCGTCACGCCGAAGACCCGGGCTCGATACTCCACATGGGTACAATGTGTGAAGTGTATTTCTTGTGTTCCCCGCCGTGCTGGAAAAAAGCTGAAGGCAGCGTAAAACCATACCCACTCACTCAACAATGCCGTGCCAGAGCCATTGCGTCCGGGCATTTGGTGATTTGCTTTCCACGACGTCGTCAAATTATGACTCTGCCCGCAGTGTACACACCCTATCATATTCGTTAATGTATTTTTTAAGAATCTAAGTTCGGGATTGTCATTTCAAAGTCATTCGGAGAGATATAAACTAGGGGACTGTAATGTGACTGGCGATGGTTTGTGGAGGTGGCTGTCAAGGCACCTTGGGGATAGTTTCTGGAACTGGTGGTGGTAACGATCGTCACGGGATCCGCTGGACATTCGTTCAGAGCTGTCATACAGAAGATATTAACTGTTAACGGTAAACGTTGCCAACACACTCACCGGGAGTGACTGCAACATAAGAGGTCATGAAATATTTGTTACTCAACAAATAACTATAAACTATTGTATAAGTTCTACTTCCCAACATGGGTAATGGGTACTATGTGAAATGCTTCGCTGTGATATTGAGGAAATGACAGTGGAAACACATGCAACATTTAAAAGATGCAAACAACAGACTCTCACTTTCATGACGATGATATAAAATTTTAAATCTAGAGAAATGACGAGTGAATGAGGAAATAAAAGTAGAAGCAACTACTACATTTAAAAGATGCAAATAACCGACTCCCACTTTCATGGCGATACAATATAATTATGCCTTAATGTAAGTTAACCTTCATCTTATTTGAGTGACAGCTGCTCATCCAGACATTGAATATGGTTTCACCATTACAGTAAACGTCTAAGACCTGATCTTGTGAGTACTAAATGTTAAGCTGACTGTCTTCTTCCACGACAGCTAGTTTTCATATTTGATAGACATTATATTCTACCTACAATGTGCTTATCTACAACGTGGATGCTGTTTTCACGGATTTGTCTGGTTCAGACCTGAATATTGCCAGGCGGTCCCAGCGTATAATGCTATTCACTAAATCATATTGATTCCAAAATTCTTGTTATTTGTGGTGCCTTGCTAACAAGTAGAGCAATCCTGGTTCCAAACCTTGTTACATAGAAAGTGCAGCTCAAAGTAACATTATGAAGAAGCTCCTGTAACATTAAACCTCACTGTTTAGAAAAAGCCGAATCATGACAAAATTACATTTGATTTTTATTAGAGGGTTAAATTTGACAGTTCGCAATTCTTTAACGTTTTTGTTCGTTTTAACATGAGTTTTGGCGTATCTCTGGCTTCAAGCAACATGAAATATGGTTGCTTTTTCATTGATTTGTGGTATAATTTCGCTCACATAACACATCAGTGCATATTTCACACTACAATGGGATGTTTGTGGTCAATGTGTTCTATCTGTACGTCAAATTACTTTCATTTAGAAAACACACCTTCATATTTTTCTTGTTATATTTATTTCCTTGTGTCGATGAAGAATTAGCGCGTCTCTGCCCTCGATATATATTTCCCCAGACACTGAGAAATAAAAAAAACATTGAGCATTGTCATTATGAGCGGAAAGCATTTCCTCGCGACTTCAAGTTATATTTCTATGGAGTGGTTGGAGGCTTGAATATTAATACTTGTCCGAACTAACTCATCCACTGAATACGTGTCTGTCCAGAGAGGGCAATAATAAAAAAAATATGTATTATATTTGCATTTTGCTTGTTTCACATTTTCATTTCTGCTAAAGCATGATGAATTTCCTAAAAATGTATATCGATAACATATTATGATTTAGATATTGCTAATCTCTCTTGACAAGTTTGTGTAATTGTTTCTGATTAACATATAATGTGCGCGTGTACCTGTGGCTGTGGACATAACATCGAATCGTAACTTCAATGGTATTCTCGTAAGTTTGGGCTTTCCAGTGACTAAAGTGTTTGCTCTTGGAGACAAACTTCAGGCTTTACCTCTGCTCCAAGTCCAAATGCCCTGCCACATGCCTTATATTGATGAAAGACAAGAATTCCATTTCTTCTTGGAGCAAAAGCGTAAATGCTAAAGTATCCTATGAATTAATGCAGGATTGAGAGTCTTCCCGAAGATGTTGCCAACATTGCAATGAACATGAAGGGCTCGTGCATGATCGATTTCTAATCTATATGGGCTGCAGCATTTATTGCTAGTAAGAAAGCCTTAGATGATCTTGCAGTTGTTAAAGCCATGTTTGATAGCTGGAATGTCTGTCATATAAATGAAAGAGGCAGGGAATTCCATAAAAATAAAATATCGATTTGTTATTCATCCTCGGCATGTTGTCGGAGATTGATGTTAGGTTCAACACTTTACGTTAGGATTTTTTTCTTCAGTAATTATCGCGCTGTAACGTCCTTTGTGTGTCGATATGGGATTGAAATGCATCAACATTATTGACAATATTGAAACATACTTCTGGGAAATGAAAGTCAGTCTTGAGGAATTTTACTGGAAACAATTTATAATCTGAAACTGTTCGGTTTTGTTAAAACTGGACATTAATGTATTTGTTGTTGGGAAATGAGGTTGTGTTACATCACACCTTAATTGCATGCAATCATTGTGAACGACTTTTGGGGCTTTGTACCGAATAAATCTCCAACCACAGCCAACCACTTAATGCTTTTATATTTAATCAAGGATTTCATAAGGCCAGTACCAATTCATTACCATGATAACCCTCTTGTTCGGGAAAGTGATGCAGTGATGTGTGTGTATTCGTGTATTTCAAAGAAAGTCGTTTTGGAATATATGTATTTGAAACCGAGTCTGATACATGCACATCACGATGCAGCCGAGGTAAAGTGGCTTGTTTACGAGTGAAGCATGCAGAGGATAGTCTATTTTTTGTTTTTTTAGAATGCCCTATGTGTTCAAATTGAAAGTAAAAGGATGAAACTACATTTCACATATGCACATTTTATGTCAATAATTGTTTCATGTAATGTGCTGCTATATACATGCATGTCTATACTCTTTAAATATACTTCAGCTATTGACCGCACGGAATGTGACTACATATACTGGCCGCAAAAGAAACGCCATTCCAAATAAGACCCGTGAAGATTCCGGGGTAGAATAGGTCTTCAGCAACCCATGCTTGCCGTAAAAGGTGACTATGCTTGTCGTAAAAGGCGACTAATGGGATCGGGTGGTAAGGCTCGCTGACTTGGTTGATGCATGTCATCAATCCCAATTGCGTGGATCGATGCTCATGATATTAATCACTGGATTGTCTGGTCCAGACTCGATTATTTACAGACTGCCGTCATATAGCTGGAATATTGCTGAGTTCGGCGTTAAACAACCAACCAACCAATCACTCCAAATAACAGGGGCGGTCGGGTAGCCTAGTGGTTAAAGGGTTCGCTCGTCACGCCGAAGACCCGGGTTCGATTCCCGACATGGGTACAATGTGTGAAGCCGATTTCTGGTGTCCCCCGCCGTGATATTGCTGGAATATTGCCAAAAGCGGCATAAAACCATGCTCCAAATAACATTTCATAAAAAGTTGTCATTTAAATATCTGGGTATTTTTTGTCAAAGTTTCTAAAATTTATCATTACCTTGTCCCGAAAAATGAAATTTGATGATAAAAAACAAAGCAGATGACAATTAAACTGATCGCTCAAACGCATCACGGCAACGAGTTCCGTGCAAATTGAAATGCACATGCGTTCCCCCATTTCTTGCCCTATATAATCCACCCAGATTGGATAACATTCATTCGTTATTGAATTGCTACCACATGCCAAGATTGACAAGAAATCAGCGACACCAAGCCCTTGGACCACGGCTAGCTTGACAAACCGCCCGGCAAGTAGCCAATGCATTTCAAGTCCACACAAGGACCATATACAGGCTCCAGCAACGGTACCAGACCACCAACACTACAGATAACCAACCACGTAGTGGAAGACCAAGGGTCACCACCCGACGTCAGGATCGTCAGATTGTGCGACAGCATCTTCAAGATCGCTTTGTTACTGCTGCGGAAACTGCTCGACAGACCATGGGGGACACACCAGCGACACATTAGTGCGGACACCGTGCGTCGACGATTGACGAGCAGACACCTCCAATGTCACAGGCCACACCGAGGAACCATTCTGACACCACCTCATTGCCGGGAGCGTCTTCAGTGGGCAACACAACACCAGCATTGGCGCCACCAGCAGTGGAGAAGAGTCCTCTTCTCAGACGAGAGCCGTTACTGTAGCTCAACAGCAGTTGGCAGAGAGAGAGAGAGAGAGAGTCTGGCGACGCCGTGGGGAACGTTATTCGGATGCTTGTGTTGTTGAGAGAGACTCGTGGGGTGGTCCGAACATCATCGTGAGGGACGGAATTGGTGACACAGAGGGACGGCCCTGTGGTCTCCCAGAACATCGGTCCAGGGAGAGGCAATAGTGTCACAGCAGCTCGGTACATTGATCAAGTCTTGAGACCACTAGCCATTACTCATTTGGCAACCACGCAACCGCAACCACGAGTTTCAGCATGATAACGCCCGTGCTCACACTGCGAGAGCAACAAGAGACTTCCTCCAGCAGAATGGAATCAGAACCCTGCAGTGGCATGTCCTCAGTCCTTATCTAAATCCCATTGAGCACCTGTGGGACGAGATTCAAAGACGGCTGAATGACGTCCGACCCCGGCCGACAACTGCAGCTGAACTGCGTCAGGCGTTCCTCAGAGTGTAGGCTCAAGTGCTTATGGCCTTCATCAACCGCCTCAGAGTGTGGGCTCACGTCCCTATGGCCTTCATCAACCGCCTCAGAGTGTGGGCTCACGTCCCTGTGGCCTTCATCACGTATCCATTCCATGTTTCGATGTTGCACGGCAGTCATCAATGCACATGGCGGACACACGAGACACTGACTTGTGATACCATTTTCTCAGAGACTAGTGTTTCACGTTAAGAACATTTGACACGTTAATTTCAACCTTGATGATCAGTTTTGCCAAGTTTCATCTTTTTAATATGTCTCAAAGTATGTTTACAGTGTTTGGACAAATAAGGTTTCTCATATATCTATCCATGGTGCCGTTTCTTTTGAGGTTCAATATATATATAAAATTGAGTATATTTCCATAATAATAATTGACTTCTTCTACTCATTCAGAGCGACTACGATCTGATTGACGTCCGTACTCTCCATGCCAAGTTACCACCTTCTGTAGGATTTGACTGCTACATATGACAACAGCAAGACAGGCACATGAAATTAAATGGCGATAAAAAGACAAAGAATATTCTCTTGCCCAAGCATGTTCATTTTGAAGCTAAAGCAATTGAATATGTGATTTGTCGATTTAAATCTAGTGGCCTTTCTGTCGCTGGAAATGCTAACTAAATCTGGATTTAACCCTGCTTGCTCAACCGTCATTTTCGTGAGAGATTATGCAATCTTCGAGGTCGTAACAAGACATCCAACAGACTTGAATGACGTTAGGTCATGTCTGCACCGTGAAGGAAATTGGTGCTTGTCTGTGGTACAAAATAGAACATAAAAACCTTTATGATGAATACACATATTATACAAACATCAGTCATCGGCTACTATCTACAGGATAAAAGAGTCTCATTGTCTGGTTTAGGAAAATTGTTTTGTGATAGATATTGACGTTGGAGCAAAATTGGGTCTGACGATTATGAACAGACGAGGAAGTTACCCCGGGTCATGTTTTGTTAACTGAAATTGGCTGTGTGTCCACTAACATCAAGAACTTACATTCCCTCGTGTATCTGGTATGTAAAGTCGCTCTTCGCAAACGTTCATCAAACCTTATATAGATGTTTAGTCTCCATTTTCAGGGAAATCAAATTACAATATACAAAGTATATTAGAAGAAAAGACAACAACTACCAAAACATTCATTTTATATATGTAACTGAATTGGAACAAACTCGGCACTGAATTATTGAAACGTATCTATGTGCAACATTTGAGTTGTATAGTTGAATACTCTACGCCATCGAAGCAGTGCATTATATGGTCATCTGTTCCGAGATTATTTAAATTGTAGCGTACCTAAAATAAATTTCAAATGGTTTAAATACATACTAAAGACATACTAAAGACGAATTGATTTGAAATATCATGGCAGATTTGAAATATTCTCTTTCCTTTTATTTGGTCATATAAATAAATTCATAATGAAAAATATATGAGTGTAAGTATTAATCCAATGTACGTTCTAAATTTATAGCACGTACACACCCAATACTTGATCATTGATGTTTTTTTAGTGTATGAATACCACCTTGTAAACACATCTGGAATAGTAAATCATAAAAGAGCACACTGGTTAAAGTTTCCTCAAATTCTTTTGATTTTTATAACTTGTAGAAGAGGAGTTTGGTAAACTTGATTGTCACTTAGGGTTTCCTTGAAGAGTAGGATCACAGTGATGTACAATTTCTACATAAGTGAAATGACAAATCCAAGGTGTGTGTGCAAGAAGCATTTATTCTTTATATTTGTCAGAACAAACAACCTGATGATAATGGTGTTCAGTTTCCATATATCAAATGTGACAAAATGCAACTTCTACTCCATTCTGGGATTCATCCCACATACCTCCGTTGACGTCAGTGATTAACGCTGTAGAGTCACGATACCAGCAGTAAAATAATTTGCAGTTTGAAAATAAATGTTGTAAATTGTAAACAGTAAAAGTTCAGGAACACATTTTTACCGTAAGCCAACTTCAATGAACACGCGTGACACATACATGTTCATTAAGTCTTTGAATGGCATTTAGAGGTGATACACATTTGGAAGAGAATTATGGATGTTGACTTCTTTCTAATGAGGAACACAACGTTTCGGAGTATATACTTGCCACCTGATGAAGGAATAATCATATGTAATCCATAAATTCTCTTCCTTATCTGTTCATTGTAGTTTTTATTTAATCATTCCTTTCCTGATTCGTGTTAAATCTTGTTTACATAGACATAAAGGCAACAATTCATTTAGTAACACAAACGTTAGTTGATGTTGTAATAGAGAATCTTTGCACAAGGTAATGAAGAGAATCGTAAAGCTTTAAAAAAAGAGAGATAAAGACCACTTCGGTAAGTTCTCGTTTCTTAGATTTCGTATATAATGCAACTATATATAAACTGGCTTCATCATCTACAACAATGTCACAAATTGTCATAACCTTAGGGATTTCTCACTAGATGAAAATCGTCCCGCTTTAAGTGTTATATGGCAGTGTATTTTAATGTTGAACAATGATTCTAAAGGTGTAACATTGTTTGGGTTGAAATTCGGTAGACGCTCATTGCATTATGTTTTGGCAGTGATTAGTCATCAGGAATGTTTTCCATTTAATCGAAGCAGTTTTCGGGAAGTTACTATGTTTAGATACTAGTGTGATGTGTAAACTTCCGTTTTGGTATGGAATATTCTTCGGTGTTCTGGAAGCGAGTTGGACTGTATATAAGTGTTTACGAATCTCTCATACATTTGAACACACACTAAGTTCTTTTATGTTCAGATTGCTGGATTAACATATTGGTTCAATTTGGGAATCGACATCGTAACATAATGTTTAGATCATTCAGGCCAAGTCTACAACGAATAATGTATATAATCCGAAAGATCACTTGTCAAAAGTTCTATGACTGAATATATGCAAAAAATATAACCAAGAAAACCCTTTCCATAATAATACGCATGTTGGGTCTGGTGTACTCAGAAATGGTGATGACCAAACCTCATGACACTTACTCATAGGAAGTGTGAAACATTAAGTCCCTAACAGTTGCAGTAAACATGTACCGACATTGCCTTAAACTCAAACTGACATTTGAAAGCCTGTTTTTCAAACTAGGTACAAAAATGGCTGATTAATCAAAGTCACGGCTTTCACAAACCGTATCTACAACTAAGCTGTTCACAGTTACAAGGGTGGGATTCGTCCTAAATGTGCACACAATAAACACTGTGTGAGACGGGTGATGGCATCTGCAAATGTAATATCATTCATCATTTCTTTATGATTTCGTAGCTTAACAATGAACGCGTGTGTGTTCTGTCAATAGAAATGAGGACGCTTGAAGAATCTGTACTGATATGTAGTGGTGAGTTAGAAATTACATGTGGTCCTTAGAATATTGATTGAGCACCTAACTAAAAGCTCGTCTCATTTAAATGATTATCAAATACCATTTTCATATCACAAGTATCTTCTCATGCAAAAACTGGACACTGCTTGATAAAGACGAATTACTATTTTAGTCAGGTGAATTACAACTAACCAATGACTAAATGAAATCGGAATGAGATCATTTTACAAATTTTCCTCCTTGAAACTGATTCATACTTACTTCACAATTGGCATGTGATGCCGTACTTCACAGCAATAACTCCTTCACTCCATCTGTTGATAAGTCGGTTCTTTTAATTACCTATTTGTTTTTTGTTGAAAAATAAGTTAAGGCTCATAATGGACTCCCTGCTGCAACGCCTGTGATATCTACAATCAGCATTGGCTGTCAATAAATTGAGAACATATCAACCTCAGCCTTGGGAATATGTATTTCGGCCTTCATATGTATAAATGTTTTAAATATGCCATCCATATGCTGGGGAATCCAAAGAAAGAATAATCAATTAGACCGTACACCAATTTTGATTTAGTTGTCCGAAACGCCCCGAGCTTCCGAGACAGTGAGTCCTCCACTGTTATATGGTTTTGGTATGATCTTTGAACCTTTCTTCAACTTATTGATTTTGTTCTCAACGGATCAAGTGACCTCATCGATCAAATGAAGGCAAAAGACTCTCGGGTCACTTTTTTCTAAACAAGTACATTCATCAAGTTCAACTCGTGGCTTTAAAATACAACATGAACTTCCACAAGAACAGTTTTACAGCGCCAACGTCAAACACCACATACACAAAAACTTCACCCACTTCAGTTTTAATCAGGATATCTAATCAGGCTTTCATCCTCAATAATAATCAGTCAAACTGTCATGCTCAATTCGAATTCTTGCATTTATCATTTTAGGGACCTCATTAAAATTGTTCATTTTACACACAGAACCAACGGATATGACAACACTGACATTGACGTTTATTCCTCATGTGCCAGTCATATGTCACATTACCCCCTTACGGTTGTCCCTACTTAGGTTCTGAAAGGTGATCTGTGTCAGCCTTCCACTGAGATAATAATAACAACAAAGTAACAACACTGAACATGAACGTCCTACTTGCCTCCATCTGTATATCATCATCATCATCATCATTAGTACTATTACACAGATGAAACTGAAAAAAAAATGCAGCAACGAGGATTTGGGTGATCCTGGCACAGTCAGGATGGTTCGGCTCATCAGCAGCTCAAAGTCCTTTCCCCCTCTACACGCAGCCCCGACAGCAAAACGGACTTCTCCCAGGAAGTCAAACCCACCCAGAACGTTTCGAAGAATGTGAAGACTCCCCAAACCAGCAGCCTTCTATTACCCAGATTGTCAGAAGGGATGCACTCCTGGCAGCAAACCCGGGTACTCTCCCAATGTCAGTCAACAGATTGCAACCTCAGGCACCCTGGACAATAAGTACAACTGGGTACTGGGGTGCAGGCGTGACATTTCAAAAGCGGGGACCGCATATTCGCGATTATTATTATTATTTACAATACATAACGCAAAATGATTACATTCGGTATTCAAAGACGGTTTTCAAAGTGGTGCAGCATTTGTTACTCTCTATGTGCCAAAACGTAGCCACGTGCAAACCGTGCGATCAATGCATGTGTGTCTTCTTCATGTGTAACATGGACACCAACTGTATAAAAGTTTAGGGATTTCAAGTGCCTGACACCTATATATCGCCGACTGAAGGACGGCAAATCATGACATGACGTCATCGGCCTTTTGGAAGCATGGTAATCCAGGTCGGCCGTTGCCAGTGTGTACAGTGTGTCTCCAAGCACAATCACAAGATTGTGGTCGATGTCAGCAACATGGGTCAACATATGACCGACCCAGATCCGGTAGAACACACACGCCTCCCAAGCTCCTGTGACAACAATTGGGTACGCCACCAGGTCTCCGCAGAATGTAGGACCAGGCCGTACGGAACCGCCTACGTGAGACAGGCATTCGTTCCAGACGGCCTATTCACAGTATCATTTTGAAAAAGCAACATCGCTTTGACACAGGAAACATGTTTGGTTTAGCGATGAGTCCGGATTAATGACACGGTGTCATATCTATAGGCGTGGTACTGAGCGCTTAGCGGCAAACTACGTACGGCTGACAGATTTGGTGGTGGCAGCGTCATGGTGTGGGAAGCTATCGCCAACAACGGCAGAACACATCTGGTCCATGTACCAGCACGATAACACTGGACCTCACACAGCACGACTCGCGACTGCCTTCCTACATGCTTACCCTTTTCGCGAACACCTGGGGTCACCACTGATTTTCAATTACCCATTCATATGTTTCCTGTTTTGCCTTTTCCGAATCTGTTTCGGCGGATAATTGCGACTGAATCTTTGGCTTAAGGATTCATACCGAAATGACTCTATTGTAGTACATATATCATGTATACTTTAACAACAGTTCAAGCATAGTAGAAACCTACAGAGCCGTTTTGTCCAGCCTTCATATTGTGTTTGTATTGGTCTCTCTTCCGATTATGCAGCAGGATGTACTCCAACATCTGTCCATCGTCCCCGCTCAATTTCACATCTTTTACGTACAATCGATCATGCTCTTTTAACCATGATTCAAGAGCGTCATACAACTCTTACTCAAAAGTGTATTGATTAAGGTTACAACATTCAAAGCCTCAGTAAAGCTTGAGAATAGTCTATGGAAGATATGTGGAGGCCATTCCAAATTTGACGCATCAGTGACAAAATGATATCCTATGCAAGTCCCTACTTAAATTGTACCATATATATTTGTTCTTTTTCAAGTGAACAATTGTCTTGCCTTTACATGTGTTTGTGACGGGTGCGACCGGTGGGGCAGGATACGCTCACCTTTTCGCGGACATCAAATAGTCAGCTTTCACTTTTTGATCGTGATTCAAAAACACATGCTCACGATACAGTCGCCTCTGCTGTTAGGTTAGATTTCTTATGAATTTGGAAAGTTGTTTTGTCGATTTTATTCAGCATGTGAGATTACCGAACTGTCTTGTTCTTAGGACGGGGTCTCCTTGCTATAGAACCAGTCTGCCAGTACAGATCCTACAGTCTGCCAATAAAACTATTCACTTGTAAGATGTTTTTTGAAAGCCTTTTCATAGAGGAAACAGCTGTTGAACAAACGGCAAGCATCACTATAGGAACGTGCAGTCAGCCTACTATTTACCAAATATACGTCCATTGTGTGACTCTCTTAATTGTGTGGTCTGTAGACGATGCGTAAAGTTTTCAGAGGAGCCCAAATAACCATTACGACAAAAACTATCACTATCAGTTTGCGAAAAATACCATATCCCACAACGTTTGGCTGAGAATACATTTTCAGACACTTGACAAAGAATCCTTAATCTCTTCTTAAACATTTCGTAGTGAGTGAGTGAGTATGGTTCTACGCAGATTGAAGCAATTTTCCAACAATATTACGACGGGGGACACCATAAATGGGTTTCACACATTGTACCCACGTCGGGAATCGAACCCAGATCATCGGTGTGACGAGCGAACGCTTTGACCACTAGGCTACCCGACCGTTCTTAACATTTCGTAGCATTCGCATCGACATTATATTGTTTGTAGACAAAACAGACTTTTACAGTTTATTGTTTCAAAGGGCGCCTCGGGAGGAATAAGTCGTGCCTGTATGAGACATGCCATCTGCTTGCACTCTTCCACATAGTTTTAAGTGCCTCTGGATAGTTTTCTACGCATCTGCTTAGAAATAGATGTTTGCACTTTTCAGAAAGAATTAAGTGAACCTTACGCATAACATAAGTGGAAGCTTAAGAATTTAGTGTTCTGACGCTTTCAGGCAACACATTTGTTTCGGTGGTCTTGTTGTGTTTTCCTTGAAGTCTAATTCCCATATCAAATTCAGACACGGTGGTAAATATTCAATCAGAACGCTTTCATCCCCAGTAAAGATTGTGGTCTGTGTGTGTATACGCCCAGACGCTGCAGTCAGCCGGGGTCCTCGTTCCTGTATATAGTGTCAGAAGACGTCTACATGAACGTGTTTTTCTTGTTGTCAGATAATTATTTGAATCATTATTGACTTAAAATGGCTGAATGGAAGCTTGTCTGGAACGATTTTGTTTACAGGGGATGAAGTGGTGGTGAGCAGGTTGCATCTTAGATAACATGGTATTGGAGGTTGAAGTGGAAGGCACAGGGCTTCACGGAAGTTAGCTATGAAAAGTATTTGACCAATGATGAGAAGAGCGTTTAGTGAAATGTCTCACAACATTTAACAAGCGTATGTGTAGTTTGCTGTATATATATTCAGGATTCATGTACTCATGATTATGATTTGTTTGTTTGTTGTTTAACGCCGCATTCAGCAATATTCCAGCTACATGACGGCGGACTGTAAATAATCCAGTCGGGACCAGACAATCCAGTGATTGACATCATGAACATCAATCCATGCAATTGGGATACGATGACATGCATCAACGAAGTCAGCGAGCCTGATCACCCGATCCCGTTAGCCCCCTGTTACGACAAGCATTGTCGCCTTTTACAGGAGGCATGGGTTGTGGAAGACCTATTCTACCCCGGATCTTCACTGGTCTCATGATTATGAAACCTTTACAGCCAGTATTGTCTCACAAAATATCAGAAATGATCATTTCTAAAGTAGGAACATTTAAATCAGGCCGGAGCAAACTCAAAAGTTATTCTGGGGTACGTATGTTGATTCCTTTTTATGAATATGGGGATAACCCATTTGTAGGTCCCTACGTGATATTGTGTGTGTGTGTTTTAGATAACAAAGAAATTTCAAGATACATTGATCACATGTAACATAGTAACACTGGCTTTCCAAGAAAACATGTATATGACATTTAGTTCATATATTTGGTTATAACTTTTTATTTGTTTCATTTCATATTGTTTTTACAAAACAGAAAATGTTACAGAAAAAGTGCATGACATCATGACCAATGTTTATAGAATTTGTCTAAATTCCCACTCATAAGTGTTGTACAAGTTCATTCAGGAAGATCTGGAACGAACGATGGAATATGCCTTGTGTCTTGACGTGAGAAAATAAGAATTTTGCAAAGAATAATTATAAGGTCTAATGGGTCATTACTTCTGAACTTGTATCCAAGGAAGTGATATTTACAGTGATATTTACTTTGATTTGAGCGATGGTATTTAGCCAAAGTTCCAGTGATGTCCAGATCGTTTTCATTTCACTGCAATCCCAAAACAAATGTTCTGTCGTTTCTATGTGTGTGTCACAAAGGTTACACACATTACTGTCCACACATCCCATTTTGAATAATATACTATTAGTAGGAAGGAAGTGGTGTAGAAGTTTGTATTGAAACCATTAAAGCTTAGTTCAGCTGACATTCAGTTGAGATAGCTTTATTTCCTTGAAAAGGAAAACAGGTGAACGATTCCTCGACAATGACAATGGGTATTTCACAGAAATCTTTTATGTGAAAGGTGAGCGGCCACAGAATTGACAAAGTGATCACTAAAGTGTCTAGGAGTAGCGTAACTAGGGCAACTCTAGACAGTAGGGGGATTGATTACTAGTTAAGATCATCCGCCTGACATGATTGATCTAATGTGCTACTCATCCATGTTCAATTGGATGTTACCGACCATTATCATAGATATAAGGGTGATTACATTAAGAGTATTCTCTTTATTCCATTCATTTGTAGGTGTCTGCGGCCCGTAACATTATCGGAAGCTGACCACACCACACCGTGTAAACCACTTAGGCTTGGAGTAGATGACACGAGACAATTCCTGCCCAGCAGCGATCTGATCTTCTTTATCGCACCCATGGCAAGACAGTCACTTACAATCGAAGGGATAAATGAATCAAGGAAAAATACCCCTGCGTTTTGGTTTGATCAAAGTGGTTTCACTTCCCCACCTTTCCACGCTGAGGGATCCCCTGCCACATTTAGCTGACACGCTAGAATAATTGAATGATGTTCAAAGCGGAGATATACCATACTTCTTTTAAAAAGGTTTATGTGTTTTTTTCTGTTGTGAGACCGTTAGTCTAAAAAGCTGGTTATTGACAACGAAATAAAACAACTGCAATGATTTTAGAGAGAATATGTTTTTCGTGGAAAAAGAAATATTTCCAGGACTATCCCTGTGGTAACAAGGTGTTATGTTATACAAATTCGGCCCTACAAGAAAACTCTGGTTAAAGGAGAATTGGGTGTACGATTCCGACTATATTATGAGCATGTGTTTATGAACCACTATCAGTGATTATACCTGGTGTTAGGGACTTAGGAATTGTAAAAATGACTGTGTTTCGATTAATGCCGCAAGCCGCAACATTCTCTTTCGTGGTAGCTTGTGCATAAATGAGTCTTGTCAACAAACCAGTGACCGACATCATGAGCAGCGCCCATATGACGCAGTGCGCCAGGTTCCCTGATCATCTTACATCAAGCTCCTGTGACAACCATGGGGTGCTTGGGACCTGTCCGACCACGGAATCCACACAAGCTCCTGTGACAACCATGGGGTGCTTGGGACATGTCCGACCACGGAATCCACACAAGCTCCAGTGACAACCATGGGGTGCTTGGGACCTGTCCGACCACGGAATCCACACAAGCTCCTGTGACAACCATGGGGTGCTTGGGACATGTCCGACCACGGAATCCACACAAGCTCCTGTGACAACCATGGGGTGCTTGGGACCTGTCCAACCACGGAATCCACACAAGCTCCTGTGACAACCATGGGGTGCTTGGGACATGTCCGACCACGGAATCCACACAAGCTCCTGTGACAACCATGGGGTGCTTGGGACCTGTCCGACCACGGAATCCACACAAGCTCCTGTGACAACCATGGGGTGCTTGGGACATGTCCGACCACGGAAACCCCATGGGGTTGTAAACATGAAGCAAAGTAGGAAATAATCCCTGTAGGCACTATGTACTGTTCCTTGGTGTACACATTATAATTGCACAGTTACAAGTAAATTAGGCGCGTGAAGATTCCGTGTTAGAATAGGTCTTCAGCAACCCTGCTTGTAAGAGGCGACTAACGAGATCAGGTGACCAAGCTCGCTGACTTGGTTGATGCATGTCTTTGTATCACAATTGCGAGATCGATGCTCATGATGTCAGCCACTGGATTGTCTGGTCTAGACTCGATTATTTACACACCTCCGTCGTATATATGCAGTATTCTGAGTGCAACAAGCAAACAAACAAGTAAATTGACCATTTCGAAACTATGTGAAATTATGTTGTAGAGAACCATAGGCATGAAACAACACCGTTGGCAAATGGATGGAAATTGTTTTGCCTTGTTATGGCACCAAAACTTAACTCAACACACTTGTTTGTAATTTCGTGTATTACAATTTACCACTCTATTGATAGGATTAGCTGGCCACTCACACAATTTAGATGCAAAAAGGTTTTGTTTGTTGCCTAACGCCGCACCGCGAAATACTGTCGCTGTACGACGGCGGCATATAGTCAATCGAGTCTGGGCCAGACAATCCAGTGATCAGTGGGTTGAGCAATAACCAAAGTTGATGGGGTACTGCGCCATCCAAATGACCGAGTCTGACCACCCGATCCACTAAAGTAATTGCTAGTGAGGAAAGAGGTGTTTTTCCACTTTTATCGACGAGTGTTAATATATTTGATATCAAAGACACGAGGGTGAGGTTTTATTTATCATCCAACATCATTCTTCCAACTTCAGTTTGTAGACAGTAATAAGCAGTGTCTTGAGTTATTGCTAACAGCTTCAGTAGTAGAGCCATTAGTAATGTCATTTGATTGTGACGGCATGGTAACAATGACGTCACAATGGTCTGCAAAGCATTGTGATGCAATTCCATTGCAGCGATATCTACAATGATCTCACCCAAGCGATATCTTCTGTGGGAGCCAATTTTGGATGATAAATAGAGAATCTCTCCCGAGTGTGTTTTGATATCAAATATATCAACACGAGTTGATAAAAGTGGAAAAACTCCGAGATTTGCCGAGGAGTTTTTCGACTAATATCATCGAGTGTTCATAAATTTGATATCAAAAGATACGAGAGTGAGATTTTATTTATTATCAAACACCATTCTTCCAACCTTTTCAGTTAGTAGACAGTAATAAGAAGTGTCTTAAGTGTAAAACGTACTGCTAACAGCTTCAGTGGCAGAGCCATTAGTGATGTCATTTGATTGTGACGTCATGGTAACCAATACTTTTTGGAACCAACATATTCCACAGGATAAGAACAACATGAAAATTGGACAGCTGACTGATTAGTTATTATCTTTCTAACGACGATTATCTCCGATCAGTCAGGATTTATATGTATACGCCATGTATGACACCAGTCTGAGGCAACATCGAGCATTTTCTGTAGCTTTTTTAAATAGGAGCCAGCAAGACTATATCGTCCGCATATAATAATATCGAGGCACAGATGTCGTCAACAGCAACGCCTTCATTTAGCTGGTCTATTCCTCTGCCAGGTCGGTGCTGTGCATGGAGAACAGTGTCGGTGATGTGCTTGGAGAACAGTGTCGGCGACAGAATACAGCCTGGTTTCACTCCCTTGCAAACACTCAGTGAAGAATGGTTAAGTCGTACAGCGCTGGTTGTGTTGTCATAGAGTGATTGTAAAGTAGAAAACATTTCCCGGTGTATCCCTGCTTTTTACAGCTTTAAACATATGCAGTTTCTGTGCACATTATCAAAACCCTTTCCATATTCAAAAGAAATCCCTGCCGAACGCAGAGTCGCTTTGACGATTCAAACTATGTCATGAGCATGTGTTTATGTATAACTATCATATAGTGATGATACCAGGTGTTCGCGAAAAGGTGAGCGTATCCTGGCCAAACGGTGGCGTTCGTTAGATCCACGAATCAGCTAAAGCTGTGCTGGTTAACGTCCACTCTACCCTAACTGATTGTGTACAAGGTATAAAAACAGCTCTTCCTTCTACAGAAGCCATTCTGAGAATAAGCTATGATGTTCCTCGAGTCAAGTCACGATGATATTCGAGCATTTTTCAAATAGATCTTGCTTAGAACTGACATATGAAATATTCCTATGTAGGGGAAAGGTTGTCACAAGTCTGTATTCTCCTTTTAACGATTGGAGTAAGATCACCATATTGGACTAAAGGCACATCAAGGAGAAGGAGTGAGTATTGTTTCCCCAACTGTAAGCAACATTCCATCAACCACGCACACCAAGAACGGACTTTTTGGATGTAACGGTTCGCATATACACTTATCTGCCAAAACGGGAAACCCCGATCAAGAAGTTGTGTGGTTTAAGGTGTGCACACACCAGCGGTTGGTGACAACAAATAGAGACATGTATACCTTGTTCCCCCCAAATCACACCTTCTCCCGGGATGGCTACTTTATTGGGAGCTCTTATTTAGAGTGAGTGAGTATTGTTTTACGCCGCTTTTAGCAATAGTCCAGCAATATCCAACGGGGGAATCGAACCCGGGTCTTCGGCGTGACGACGGAAAATTTTAACTCTTTTATAGAAACTTCCGTAACAACTGGCGATGATCTGGTTAAAGGTACACATGGAAGAATGTGTGCTTTGTCGAAAATGATTGTGTGAACATAGCTCATGAAAGTACATCAAAACCTGATTGCAGTATGTACTGTCAGGAAGTCTGTGTGGAGTGTGTTTATAGATGGATTTTATAATTTTCCGCTAGGAAACGATATTACGGTTCAGTGCCGTTATCGAACTGTTTTGATACAAGGTACACAGCTTATCGAGAATGCTTCCCAAAGCGGAATGTAATTGTCCTTTCATGAAGGTTACCGTATGGTGTTAGTGTGGTCACTGTAAATGCTGCCCTATGTGGGGGAATCCAAGCTGCAGACGCTGCTGTCCAGAACGCGTCATCTATGTCTGGAGACGTGAGACCGTGTAGGAAAAATGGCATGAGCTTGGTTGAGGGCTGGAATGTTGCGATGCTTACTTCAGCTACATGTAATTACAACACATTGTGTTCATTAAATCTCACAGCATTTGTGCAGATGGTCCTGCATTTAATTTGGTCGGATTTTGAGAAAACCTTATCGATCTATGTCAATATCTTTAACTAGTCTGTCTAATAGCAAACATTGTGTTTGTAATGTACATGTAGTTTGTAAAATGCTCTCATATTTACGTGTTCCCTTAATAATCAGCTCGTCCCTTAACTTGTCCGAGGTCCCACGGGAAACGCAACATAGTGTGCAGACTACATCCTGCCATAAGAGAAGGATCTCTCGCAGGACAACCGACATCCTGGGCTTGTTTACGTGCACAACGTCGGGGGGACAAAGTACAATTGATGTAAATTGGATGATCCCAGGAGGAAATTACCACGACTGGCACACGAATGAGTTCTGTTTGTCCTTCACTTTAGTAATACAGAAAAAGATGAATACGACCAGTGGCAAGGTTACATTGGAAAATTAGTTTTATTCGATTTGAAAAGAACAACTACTCTGCAATATTCTTTCTTGAACCTGATCCCGCGTGGTGGGTTTTCGCTCGAAGTAAAATGAATCTGTAAGAACATTGCGACTCTACCAGTTGCAGGCTCAAGAAGCGGTTTTCTTAGTTGCCCGACGAGGAACACAAATCCCAAGCGCAGGCGGTATTTTTCTTGCTTTGGTTCAATCTGTCAGCTTACCACTGAAATACTGTTGTGTGAAGTTGCAATTGTTCCATCTTTATATATATGTGTGACAGCACCACTTTGAACGAACAGATATGTCTTTGCTTGTGGCTTTGTTGTGCATACCATGTAATTCTCGTTGATGACGTTACGGTAGGCTCATCAACTAGTATAAAAATACTATCAGTACGCTAGCAACGCTCGGCAGCTGGCACAGGGCTCATTCGCTGCCACCATTCCTCGTGTTGTTGTCTCCCTGTATACGCAGGGGGTCTGTGTCTTATGTAATCCTCTGTGTATAACCGTGTGTTATATACTCTTTGGTATATGAAATCCTGGGTGTATAACCATGTGTTATATACTTTTGGTATATGTAATCCAAGGTGTATAACCATGTCTCATATACTCTCTGGTGTATGTAATCTGAGGTTATAACCATGTGTTATACACTCTTTGGTATATGTAATCCAAGGTGTATAACCGCGTCTCATATACTCTTTGGTATATGTAATCTTCGGTGTATAACCATGTCTCATATACTCTCTGGTATATGTCATCTGAGGTTATAACCATGTGTTATACACTCTTTGGTGTATGTAATCCTCGGTGTATAACCATGTCTCATATACTCTCTGGTATATGTAATCTGAGGTTATAACCATGTGTTATATACTCTTTGGTGTATGTAATCCTCGGTGTATAACCATGTCTCATCTACTCTCCGGTATATGGAGTCTGGGGCGTATAACCATGTGTTATATACTCTTTGGTGTATGTAATCCTCGGTGTATAACCATGTCTCATATACTCTCTGGTATATGTAATCTGAGGTTATAACCATGTGTTATACACTTTTTGGTGTATTTAATCCTCGGTGTATAACCATGTCTCATATTCTCTCTGGTATATGTAATCTGAGGCTATAACCATGTGTTATACACATTTTGGTGAATGTAATCCTCGGTGTATAACCATGTCTCATTTACTCTCTGGTATATGTAATCTGAGGTTATAACCATGTGTTATATACTCTTTGGTATATGTAATCCTCTGTGTATAACTATGTCTCATATACTCTCTGGTATATGTGATCTGAGGTTATAACCATGTGTTATATACTCTTTGGTATATGTAATCCTCTGTGTATAACCATGTCTCATTTACTCTCCGGTATATGGAGCTTGTAGCGTATAACCATGTGTTATATACTCTTTGGTGAATGTAATTCTCGGTGTATAACCATGTCTCATATACTCTCTGGTATATGGAGTCTGTGGCGTATAACCGTGTGTTATATACTCTTTGGTGAATGTAATTGTCGGTGTATAACCATGTCTCATATACTCTCTGGTATATGTAATCTGTGGTTATAACCATGTGTTATATACTCTTTGGTGTATGTAATCCTCGGAATTGTGAGTGAGTGCATTGGGTTTAACGCCGCTTTTAACAGTATTCCAGTTACATCACGGCGTGTCAGCTTAATATTGGAGGACAGCCCGAAGTGATGCAGGTCTCAGAAGTTTACCACTTCGGTGAAACCCACGAGCACGAACCTAGAAACATAATCGGGGCGAACCGGGATTCGAACCCACAATCATGCAGATGCAATGGCGCTCAGAAACGACATGATGTATATAATATCCACAATAGTATAATAAAGCCGCTTTATGTTTTTGATTTAGGAATTCTTCGATTATATTCGTTTTCGAGATTCATAACTCAGATAAACCTCGTTGTATGCTTCGGTCACTCGTACCGAGAATGTAGAAGTCTCGATGCCGATTAGAAAGTTCAACTGACGCGAACTCTTATGGGGGTATCGTGAGGTCTCCTTGCAGGGAGGTATCATATGGCAGCAACCTATCTGATTACAGTGATTCGGCTTAGTATATTCTGTATTGTTAGAAGGGCTCGTAGACTCTGACAACTGAACCAAGACAAATATTTGTTTAAGTACAAGAAAACTTAGAAACTAATCATTCGGAACTAACATAGTGAATCTTTATGGCATAAACTATGCGCTAGATTGAGGACGTTTGAAAGGTTAACACTTAACTGTTGTCGCGTGTCATGAACAATACACTTCTTGATTGTGTTTACGGTGAACGAATATCTGATGAAGGAGCCCTGACCCATGGCTTGTTGTACAAATATAGTAATAAAAGAAGTTGTTGTCGATTCTTTTCATGTCGTTCTATTTTATCAAAGTCAAAATCACGACAAAGCATTTTTATGTTTTAAACCAAACACACGACCAAACACATAAACACAACAGATTGAAAGTTAATTTAATTTTCTGACATTACAAAGTACTGTCAATTACAGTAGAAACCAATCACAAAGCGTTCATCTGTTTTATGCTGCAAATTGCGTTAGAAATAGCCGCAAATGTTGAACATAATTCCTTGCCTGTAAAATGTGAGTAAACAAACATTGTCGTGCTGAATCCATCATGCAAACACATGGCGGACATATACAATTCATATTATTATCCAGGCTCGTTTTTGTCTAAAAAATGTTGAAATATTCAAGAAATTAAAACAATGCAGCTGCCATGTTGTACAGAGAATGTGGTTTGTTGTGTGTGTATTGACTGCAATAAAACACCTTGTTTGTTGTGTGTGTATGGACTGCAATAAAACACCTTGTTTATTGTGTGTGTATTGACTGCAATAAAACACCTAGTTTGTTGTGTGTGTATTGACTGCAATAAAACACCTTGTTTGTTGTGTGTGTATTGACTGCAATAAAACAACTTGTTTGTTGTGTGTGTATTGACTGCAATGAAACACCTTGTTTGTTGTGTGTGTATTGACTGCAATAAAACACCTTGTTTGTTGTGTGTGTATTGACTGCAATGAAAGACCTTGTTTGTTGTGTGTGTATTGACTGCAATAAAACACCTTGTTTGTTGTGTGTGTATGGACTGCAATAAAACACCTTGTTTGTTGTGTGTGTATTGACTGCAATAACCACCTTGTTTGTTGTGTGTGTATTGACTGCAATAAAACACATTGTTTGTTGTGTGTGCATGGACTGCAATAGAACACCTTGTTTGTTGTGTGTGTATTGACTGCAATAATACACCTTGTTTGTTGTGTGTGTATTGACTGCAATAACACACCTTGTTTGTTGTGTGTGTATTGACAGCAATAAAAAACACCTTGTTTGTTGTGTGCGTATTGACTGCAATAACACACCTTGTGCACGTACATATACCTGCAACACACACAAAACTAGCCAAATAACTAAACAAACCGACCCAAACATAACTAAAACTACCACACTAGCATACATACACGAAAATTGGCCAAATTGGTGTCACATTTACACGGACGGATCGTCAGATCCGACCTCCAAACACACAGGTTTCGGAGTCCATACCACACAACCAACTAAAACCACACAATCCTTCCGACTCCCAAACAACCAATCAATATTCACGGCAGAACTAATGGGCATGGCCTCAGCCCTCCATAATCAAGAATCCAAAAACCACAAAAAAATCCTAATACTTACCGACTCCCTAAGTGGACTGCAAGCCCTCCCAAACAAAAATACCAAAAACCGACCTAAATTAATAAATCAAATACTTAAAAGCTCCAACGACCTAAGGGGCGGTCGGGTAGCCTAGTGGTTAAAGCGTTCGCTCGTCACGCCGAAGACCCGGGTTCGATTCCCGACATGGGTACAATGTGTGAAGCCCATTTCTGGTGACCCCCGCCGTGATATTGCTGGAATATTGCTAAAAGCGGCGTAAAACCATACTCACTCACTCACTCACTCCAACGACCTAACTAAGGCAGGCAAACAAATAACCTTCTTGTGGATACCCGCCCACGTAGGAATATACGGTAATGAAAACGCCGATAAAGCAGCTAAACTATCCCTCAAAATCCCAGAAATAAGCTTAAACTTACCCATCTCAAAATCAGAAATTAAAAGTGTAAAGAAGCAAAAAATCACCACAAAATGGCATAACCTATATCTAAACTCAAATAGCCAAATCAAAAAGTACTCAGCAAACCACTAACCAAACCAAAAGTTCTCCATCCATCAAAAAAAATCGACAGAGTAATGACTAAACTCAAAACAAGACACACCAACCTAAATAACCACCTAAATTTAAAAAAAAATACACACTACAGGTAACTGCCCACACTGCAAACAACTAGAAACCCTAGAACACGCACTCATCCACTGCACATACTACCTAACACATCGAACCGCAATACAAACCACCCTCAATCTAAAGAAGGCTCTCACTCTAGAAGCAATACTAAACCCACAAAATAAACTAGAAAACTTCAAGCCCTTAGGCGTATTCTTAATCAAAACGGAACTAATAAAACGCAACTAAAAACACAATAATCTACCAAATCAAAATCACATAAACAAACAAACATCCACCATACCCAGCTCCCTTAGTTCTCTCCCCCCCCCCCCCCCCCCCCAACCCCATCGGCATCTATTCCAAATCTCAAAATTCCGAAAATTCTATATAAGCAACCCCTAAAACCCCCCTCTTTGGTTGCACAGACCACTTTCGCCCCTTTCGGAAACACATTAAATGGTCTGGCCGGACCCGTGTGCGAAATACGCATCAGTCGGAAAGCGCACGTTAAATCTCCAAAGTAAGTAAGTAAGTAAGTAAGCACAACAAGTACCCGTCCACATTACACGCAGCACATACCCACCTTACATATCTTACCTTACACTGAGTGTCGGATTCCGATTAGCTGAGACCCATTCTATTATTTTCAAGGAACCTTGCCAAACTTACTGGCATTACACGTGCAACATACTTACCGCGATTTTGTATATCGAATCAATAAAGTAAGATGCCATTCTCTGGGTATCTTCCAAAAGAAATAGATCAAGGGTGAATAACTTTTAGATTTGTTTTCTGAGACAAAGGACCGCAGAAATGCCTAACTGTGGTATTATGATGGTCCTTGTCCTTGTAACAGTGACACTTTCACCTTTAACACAATCGTGCACCTGTCCACTATTCTGGTATCGTTCCTGGCATGCGTGGCGTAAATGGATCAATATGTGTCTCTATCCTGTCCTTGTTTACCAGTTTGTTTGTTTGTCTGTTTGTTGTTTAACGCCGCACTTAGCAATATTCAAGCTGTATGACGGCAGTGTGTAAATAATCAAGTCTGGACCAGACAATCCAGTGATTGACATCATGAGCATCGATCCACGCAATTTGGATACGATAACATGTATCAATTGCTGACTTAGCAAGCCCGACGACCCGATCCTGTTTGTCGCCTTAGACGACAGGCATAGTCACCTTGTTATACATTGGTTGATTCAATTCCAACGTAAAACACTTTTCCAACATATGATAACGTGACTCGAGCCAGAACAGATATCCGTTAAGCCGTCATTCAGTTAGTTTTTCTTTCTATTTGTATGTACGACGATAGAAAATGTTAAAAATTGAAATAATAACGTTTTCTGTTAATTCCTAAATTCGTGTTAAATCCTTGGGCATGTCAGTAAGGGTTGTCCTCGACATGTCGCGAAACGTAACCTTTGTTACTGCTAGGTATCCAACCTTTCGATACAATTCTGAGCAGCTATGATCAATAACAGACACATCACGATACGAAAGATGCTCTCGCCATCTGAACGCTGCATAGGTTGAGTTTTTACTGATACATCTTGCTCCACACCGTGTTACATTGTTAGCTGTGATATCCAAGATGTAGTTTTGTATTGTGCTTGTAAGTTCTATTCCAAGGAAATCGTAGACTTGCTTAGACACATTAATTGGGTCGAGAGCAATGTCCTCATAACGTAGAGTAAAAACACGCCCGGGGAACATCTTCTTAAAACTGACGGACTTTTTAACATCAGTATACATTTTGTCACACGTTGCCTTAACAGACCCACTTATACCGTCAGGTAAATGCCCCACCATCTGCTGTGACGCTAAGAGCCCTCTAGGGTCACGAAGGAGGTGTATGACCTTCAATTCTGGATATTTGGACAGGAGGTCCTTCATTGTGATCATCTTTGTGCGGATGACCTTGGCAAATACAACACGGGACTTGACACATTCTGACAACACCGGTTTGAGACATTCTTTCAAATCGGATATTGATTCAACATTCCTGGTGCAGTTGTAATAGTCGATGGTGCTGTAGCTGTTCTTCAGGTGATGTTGTGTGAGTGTCGTAGGGTCCATGGATGTCAGGTCGCAGGTTAGTAACGATTCAAGAACGTGTTGTTGCCTCTTCCCTTTGCCTTTGTCGAATCTGAAAGTACAAACCAGGAAGTGAAACCTATCAAGATTTGTTTGTTAATTTCTCCATTGCGCGTACATATCTTCATTTGAAGTACATATACGTCATTACTTTCGCGTAGGAGAACAGGCAACTTTGTAAGCGTTCGTTGCAGAACCGGGCTCACTCACTCACTCACTCACTCACTCACTCACTCACTCACTCACTCACTCACTCACTCACTCACCACGCGATGCCTCAAGTGCAACTCACCTTTTGTTGTTGATGTCAAAAAGGTGAGACAAATGATACTTCTCCACGGCGAATAACGGTTCAAACATGTAGAATACATCCGGGCTCTGCTGTATGATATCACCTGTGAAGCTTGACCCAGTCCGCATGTACGCCAGAAGTATGACCTTTGTTGCTTCAGGTGTGGGCCTCGACAGACGAACATCTAAACGTAACGAGAAACATCTAATTTCCTACCTCACACACAATCTGCAGTCAATATCTATTTCTTGATGCGAACCCGGCACAGTACGTAATCTAACTCGTGGGGACCCGAGTTAATATAGGTCCCACACTCTATTGCTTGTTGGGACCAGAGTTAAAATAGGTCCTACCCTCTGTTGCTTCTCCGTTGTAGAGGACGTCGTATTGTTATTGTTTTTGTCTGTTCTATTCCACTAATAAGGTTATATGCAGTCAGCACTGCGTGCACTGGGCCATGTTAACCATTTAGTCTGAAGAAGGTTTGATGATACCCTTAGAAATACCCTTTGAAAGATTTGATTACAAATATACACATCATTCAATAGTGGTTAATCAACGACATCTGCGTGTCAGTTCCTTGTAGGCCAAGCATCACACTGCAGAGAACGCACGCAGTTTAAGATATATTAGGATATATCCTACTTACAATGATGTTACCATCCTACACTTATCATCCCATACTTAAGATATATCAGACGGTTGTATAATATAAATCAACGTAAGAGGAAAATTACCCATTTTGATAGTTTTCATACAACAAATGATCAAATCACACACGAGCTACATTAGTTGTGGTAAGTATATGAAATGACTTAATTGCTCTCACATGGAAGTACTTCCTTCTCTGCCGGAACGACTGGCATCAATGCAGACTTGAACTCTCGAGGGCCTAAAAAGAAGAACTGTGCTACTATCTGATAGACGCTATGTTCCGCAGTTCAAGTCTTCAAACCTACACACATCTGTTTTAACACATTAAAGTTTACGATACATACAAATGGCTGTATATCGGCCACGCTGCAATACGTACGTTAGTGACTGCGAGTGACAAGAACACAACATTCAGCCAATGTCATTAACAAATGACGCATCGAGTCGGGCCTGCTAATACTAAGTAGAGAAGAGTAAGCGGTGTAAGCATCTTACTCTCAATATCTGATAATGCTAATGGCATGTACAGCAGTAAATGCACAGTACAGCAGTAAATTCACAGTACAGCAGTAACTTCACAGAACAGCAGTAACTTAACACAACAGCAGTAAATGCACAGTACAGCAGTAAATTCACAGTACAGCAGTAAATGCACAGTACAGCAGTAAATTCACAGTACAGCAGTAAATTCACAATACAGCAGTGAATGCACAGTACAGCAGTAAATGCACAGTACAGCAGTTAATGCACAGTACAGCAGTAAATGCACAGTACAGCCATAAATGCACAGTACAGCAGTAAATGCACAGTACAGCAGTAAATGCATAGTAAAGCTACGTCGTAGATAACCTAATCGGCTGCTAAATAACACGTGTTAATCATATCATAGATTGTGATACTGCAATTATCTTTGTTATTTGAAAACAAATTAAGTCTATTCGTCTTCAAATGTCTCTTTTTCAAATCATGAAAAATCTAAAGCATTTAATGTCTTGCTCCTAATTGATTCAACATGACATGCACTTACTAAATGTATAGCTTTCAAGTTTCGACACATTACATTTTTATGAAGATTCATTGTTTAGCCTTTTAAAACATAAAGTCGAAAAGAAAAACAGGCGTTCCTGTCTTTTATTCGTTGGAATCCACAAATAGAAACGTTGCCTCAGTGTACACTCACATACCCTCAAAGCTCCAACGTCCGCCAAGATAGATGGTCATAGCTATGATAAATGCAAGAAGCATTTGAAAACACAGTGAACGCCTTGACATTTCTAACATCAAAATGAAAATGTCACCTTTGCACCTGGGAAGTTACTCTGTTAAGCAGATAGTAGTTGAGAAAATTGAGCTACATGTAGGTATATCTCCTTATTATCAATAAACGTCATCCGTTCTTTCGGGCATGTTCGGTCCAGTCACGTCCATGTACATTGGACACGCTACTGATAACGTCCTGTACAATAAGTCATATCAATAGCAACCTGGCCGTGATAGATAGTGTTTTTGCTAATTTTAGTTTAAGATTGACATTAAATGTTATTTCATTACAAACACATACACAATTAGTTTGTAAATACTATATTCCAACCACACAACTAAAACAAAATAGTGAACACAGGTTAAAAAACCAAAACGCTCCCAGTATTCCAGATGTAAAAATCAAGGATTTTCAACATATCACCTGGTAATAGGTGAAAACCAACACTACAAAATTAATATAGTGCAAGTTTAAAATCAAAATGAAAACATTGTTTTTCATTGTCACAGAGTAAAGCAGGGGGTGTTCACAAATGTCGTTATTGAGGACGGCTGGGACACTATGTACGGCCCCTGAAGCTCCAGGGTAGAGTAAGTCTTCAGCAACCCATGCTTGCCGTAAAAGGCGACTATGCTTGTCGTAAGAGGCGACTAACGGGATCGGCTTGTCAGGCTCGTTAATTTCTTTGGTATATGTAATCTTCTGTGTATAACCATGCCTCATATACTCTCTGGTATATGGAATCTTAGGTGTATAACAATGTGTTATATACTCTTTGGTATATGTAATCCTCTGTGTATAACCATGTCTCATATACTCTCTGGTATATGTAATCTGAGGCGTATAACCATGTGTTATATACTCTTTGGTGTATGTAATCCTCTGTGTATAACCATGTCTCATATACTCTCTGGTATATGTAATCTGAGGTTATAACCATGTGTTATATACTCTTTGGTGAATGTAATTCTCGGTGTATAACCATGTCTCATATACTCTCTGGTATATGTAATCTGAGGCGTATAACCATGTGTTATATACTCTTTGGTGTATGTAATCCTCTGTGTATAACCATGTCTCATATACTCTCTGGTATATGTAATCTAAGGTGTATAACCATGTCTCATATTATCTCTGGAATTGTGAGTGAGTGCGTTGGGTTTAACGCCACTTTTAACAGTATTCCAGGTATATCACGGCGTGTCAGCTTAATGTTGGAGGAAAGCCCGAAGTGATGCAGGTCTCAGACGTTTACCACTTCGGTGAAACCCTAGAGCACGGGTATGGTGCTGACAAACCTAGAAACATAATCGGGGCGAACCGGGATTCGAACCCACAATCATAGGTTTCAATTCACCAATACAATTCTACATCCTTGTGAGTGCAGATGCAATGGCGCTCAGAAACGACAGGATGTATATAATATCCACAATAGTATAATAAAGCCGCTTTATGTTTTTGATTTAGGAATTCTTCGATTATATTCGTTTTCGAGATTCAAAACTCAGATAAACCTCGTTGTATGCTTCGGTCACTCGTACCGAAAATGTAGAAGTCTCGATGCCGATTAGGAAGATCAACTGACGCGAACTCTTATGGGGGTATCGTGAGGTCTCCTTGCAGGGAGGTATCATATGGCAGCAAACTATCTGATTACAGTGATTCGGCTTAGTATATTCTGTATTGTTAGAAGGGCTCGTAGGCTCTGACAACTGATTCAAGACAAATATTTGTTAAAGTACAAGAAAACTAATCATTCGGAACTAACATAGTGAATCTTTATGGCATAAACTATGCGCTAGATTGAGGACGTTTGAAAGGTTAACACTTAACTGTTGTCGCGTGTCATGAACAATACACTTCTTGATTGTGTTTACGGTGAACGAATATCTGATGAAGGAGCCCTGACCCATGGCTTGTTGTACAAATATAGTAATAAAAGAAGTGGTTGTCGATTCTTTTCATGTCGTTCTATTTTATCAAAGTCAAAATCACGACAAAGCATTTTTATGTTTTAAACCAAACACACGACCAAACACATAAACACAACAGATTGAAAGTTAATTTAATTTTCTGACATTACAAAGTACTGTCAATTACAGTAGAAACCAATCACAAAGCGTTCATCTGTTTTATGCTGCAAATTGCGTTAGAAATAGCCGCAAATGTTGAACATAATTCCTTGCCTGTAAAATGTGAGTAAACAAACATTGTCGTGCTGAATCCATCATGCAAACACATGGCGGACATATACAATTCATATTATTATCCAGGCTCGTTTTTGTCTAAAAAATGTTGAAATATTCAAGAAATTAAAACAATGCAGCTGCCATGTTGTACAGAGAATGTGGTTTGTTGTGTGTGTATGGACTGCAATAAAACACCTTGTTTGTTGTGTGTGTATGGACTGCAATAAAACACCTTGTTTGTTGTGTGTGTATTGACTGCAATAAAACACCTTGTTTGTTGTGTGTGTATTGACTGCAATAACACACCTTGTTTCTTGTATGTGTATTGACTGCAATAAAACAACTTGTTTGTTGTGTGTGTATTGACTGCAATAAAACACCTTGTTTGTTGTGTGTGTATGGACTGCAATAAAACACCTTGTTTGTTGTGTGTGTATGGACTGCAATAAAACACCTTGTTTGTTGTGTGTATTGACTCCAATAACACACCTTGTTTGTTGTATGTGTATTGACTGCAATAAAACACCTTGTTCGTTGTGTGTGTATTGACTGCAATAACACACCTTGTTTGTTGTTTTGTGTATTGACTGCAATAACACACCTTGTTCGTTGTGTGTGTATTGACTGCAATAACACACCTTGTTTGTTGTATGTGTATTGATTGCAATAACACACCTTGTTTGTTGTTTGTGTATTGACTGCAATAAAACACCTTGTTTGTTGTGTGTGTATGGACTGCAATAAAACACCTTGTTTGTTGTGTGTGTATTGACTGCAATAAAACACCTTGTTTGTTGTTTGTGTATTGACTGCAATAACACACCTTGTTTGTTGTGTGTGTATTGACTGCAATAACACACCTTGTTCGTTGTGTGTGTATTGACTGCAATAATACACCTTGTTTGTTGTGTGTGTATTGACTGCAATAACACACTTTGTGCTCGTACATATACCTGCAACACATACACAACTAGCCAAATAAATAAACCAACTGACCCAAACATAGCTAAAACCACCACACTAGCATACATACACGAAAATTGGCCAAATTGGTGTCACATTTACACGGACGGATCTTCAGATCCGCATTACAAACCACCCTCAATCTAAACAAGGCTCTCACTCTAGAAGCAATACTAAACCCACAAAATAAACTAGAAAAATTCAAGGCCTTAGGCGTATTCTTAATCAAAACGGAACTAATAAAACGTATCTAAAAACACAATTATCTACCAAATCAAAATCACATAAACAAACAAACATCCACCATGCCCAGCTCCCTTAGTTCTCCCCCCCCCCCCCCCCCCCCCTCCCCAACGGCATCTATTCCAAATCTCAAAATTCCGAAAATTCTATATAAGCAACCCCTAAAGCCCCCTCTTCGGTTGCACAGACCACTTTCGCCCCTTTCGGAAACAAATTTCATGGTCTGGCCGGGCCCGTGTGCGAAATACGCATCAGTCGGAAAGCGCACGTTAAATCTCCAAAGTAAGTAAGTAAGTAAGCACAACAAGTACCCGTCCACATTACACGCAGCACATACCCACCTTACATATCTTACCTTACACTGAGTGTCGGATTCTGATTAGCTGAGACCCATTCTATTATTTTCAAGGAACCTTGCCGAACTTACTGGCATTACACGTGCAACATACTTACCGCGATTTTGTATATCGAATTAATAATGTAAGATGCCATTCTCTGGGTATCTTCCAAAAGAAATAGATCAAGGGTGAATAACTTTCAGATTTGTTTTCTGAGACAAAGGACCGCAGAAATGCCTAACTGTGGTATTATGATGGTCCTTGTCCTTGTAACAGTGACACTTTCACCTTTAACACAATCGTGCACCTGTCCACTATTCTGGTATCGTTCCTGGCATGCGTGGCGTAAATGGATCAATATGTGTCTCTATCCTGTCCTTGTTTATCAGTTTATTTGTTTGTCTGTTTGTTGTTTAACGCCGCACTTAGCAATATTCAAGCTGTATGACGGCAGTGTGTAAATAATCAAGTCTGGACCAGACAATCCAGTGATTGACATCATGAGTATCGATCCACGCATTTGGGATACGATAACATGTATCAACCAAGTCAGCAAGCCTGACGACCCGATCCTGTTTGTCGCCTCAGACGACAGGCATAGTCACCTTGTTATACATTGGTTGATTCAATTCCAACGTAAAACACATTTCCAACATATGATAACGTGACTCGAGCCAGAACAGATATCCGTCAAGCCGTCGTTCAGTTAGTTTTTCTTTCTATTTGTATGTACAACGATAGAAAATGTTAAAAATTGAAATAATAACGTTTTCTGTTAATTCCTAAATTCGTGTTAAATCCTTGGGCATGTCAGTAAGGGTTGTCCTCGACATGTCGCGAAACGTAACCTTTGTTACTGCTAGGTATCCAACCTTTCGATACAATTCTGAGCAGCTATGATCAATAACAGACACATCACGATACGAAAGATGCTCTCGCCATCTGAACGCTGCATAGGTTGAGTTTTTACTGATACATCTTGCTCCACACCGTGTTACATTGTTAGCTGTGATATCCAAGATGTAGTTTTGTATTGTGCTTGTAAGTTCTATTCCAAGGAAATCGTAGACTTGCTTAGACACATTAATTGGGTCGAGAGCAATGTCCTCATAACGTAGAGTAAAAACACGCCCGGGGAACATCTTCTTAAAACTGACGGACTTTTTAACATCAGTATACATTTTGTCACACGTTGCCTTAACAGACCCACTTATACCGTCAGGTAAATGCCCCACCATCTGCTGTGACGCTAAGAGCCCTCTAGGGTCACGAAGGAGGTGTATGACCTTCAATTCTGGATATTTGGACAGGAGGTCCTTCATTGTGATCATCTTTGTGCGGATGACCTTGGCAAATACAACACGGGACTTGACACATTCTGACAACACCGGTTTGAGACATTCTTTCAAATCGGATATTGATTCAACATTCCTGGTGCAGTTGTAATAGTCGATGGTGCTGTAGCTGTTCTTCAGGTGATGTTGTGTGAGTGTCGTAGGGTCCATGGATGTCAGGTCGCAGGTTAGTAACGATTCAAGAACGTGTTGTTGCCTCTTCCCTTTGCCTTTGTCGAATCTGAAAGTACAAACCAGGAAGTGAAACCTATCAAGATTTGTTTGTTAATTTCTCCATTGCGCGTACATATCTTCATTTGAAGTACATATACGTCATTACTTTCGCGTAGGAGAACAGGCAACTTTGTAAGCGTTCGTTGCAGAACCGGGCTCACTCACTCACTCACTCACTCACTCACTCACTCACTCACTCACTCACTCACTCACCACGCGATGCCTCAAGTGCAACTCACCTTTTGTTGTTGATGTCAAAAAGGTGAGACAAATGATACTTCTCCACGGCGAATAACGGTTCAAACATGTAGAATACATCCGGGCTCTGCTGTATGATATCACCTGTGAAGCTTGACCCAGTCCGCATGTACGCCAGAAGTATGACCTTTGTTGCTTCAGGTGTGGGCCTCGACAGACGAACATCTAAACGTAACGAGGAACATCTAATTTCCTACCTCACACACAATCTGCAGTCAATATCTATTTCTTGATGACATACCCGGCACAGTACGTAATCTAACTCGTGGGGACCCGAGTTAATATAGGTCCCACACTCTATTGCTTGTTGGGACCAGAGTTAAAATAGGTCCTACCCTCTGTTGCTTCTCCGTTGTAGAGGACGTCGTATTGTTATTGTTTTTGTCTGTTCTATTCCACTAATAAGGTTATATGCAGTCAGCACTGCGTGCACTGAGCCATGTTAACCATTTAGTCTGAAGAAGGTTTGATGATACCCTTAGAAATACCCTTTGAAAGATTTGATTACAAATATACACATCATTCAATAGTGGTTAATCAACGACATCTGCGTGTCAGTTCCTTGTAGGCCAAGCATCACACTGCAGAGAACGCACGCAGTTTAAGATATAGTATGATATATCCTACTTACAATGATGTTACCATCCTACACTTATCATCCCATACTTAAAATATATCAGACGGTTGTATAATATAAATCAACGTAAGTGGAAAATTACCCATTTTGATAGTTTTCATACAACAAATGATCAAATCACACACGAGCTACATTAGTTGTGGTAAGTATATGAAATGACTTAATTGCTCTCACATGGAAGTACTTCCTTCTCTGCCGGAACGACTGGCATCAATGCAGACTTGAACTCTCGGGGGCCTAAAAAGAAGAACTGTGCTACTATCTGATAGACGCTATGTTCCGCAGTTCAAGTCTTCAAACCTACACACATCTGTTTTAACACATTAAAGTTTACGATACATACAAATGGCTGTATATCGGCCACGCTGCAATACGTACGTTAGTGACTGCGAGTGACAAGAACACAACATTCAGCCAATGTCATTAACAAATGACGTATCGAGTCGGGCCTGCTAATACTAAGTAGAGAAGAGTAAGCGGTGTAAGCATCTTACTCTCAATATCTGATAATGCTAATGGCTTGTACAGCAGTAAATGCACAGTACAGCAGTAAATTCACAGTACAGCAGTAACTTCACAGAACAGCAGTAACTTAACACAACAGCAATAAATGCACAGTACAGCAGTAAATTCACAGTACAGCAGTAAATGCACAGTACAGCAGTAAATGCACAGTACATTTACTTTGTTATTTGAAAACAAATTAAGTCCATTCGTCTTCAAATGTCTCTTTTTCAAATCATGAAAAATCTAAAGCATTTAATGTCTTGCTCCTAATTGATTCAACATGACATGCACTTACTAAATGTATAGCTTTCAAGTTACGACACATTACATTTTTATGAAGATTCATTGTTTAGCCTTTTAAAACATAAAGTCGAAAAGAAAAACAGGCGTTCCTGTCTTTTATTCGTTGGAATCCACAAATAGAAACGTTGCCTCAGTGTACACTCACATACCCTCAAAGCTCCAACGTCCGCCAAGATAGATGGTCATAGCTGTGATAAATGCAAGAAGCATTTGAAAACACAGTGAACGCCTTGACATTTCTAACATCAAATATGAAAATGTCACCTTTGCACCTGGGAAGTTACTCTGTTAAGCAGATAGTAGTTGAGAAAATTGAGCTAGGTATATCTCCTTATTATCAATAAACGTCATCCGTTCTTTCGGGCATGTTCGGTCCAGTCACGTTCATGTACATTGGACACGCTACTGATAACGTCCTGTACAATAAGTCATATCAATAGCAACCTGGCCGTGATAGATAGTGTTTTTGCTAATTTTAGTTTAAGATTGACATTAAATGTTATTTCATTACAAACACATACACAATTAGTTTGTAAATACTATGTTCCAACCACACAACTAAAACAAAATAGTGAACACAGGTTAAAAAACCAAAACGCTCCCAGTATTCCAGATGTAAAAATCAAGGATTTTCAACATATCACCTAGTAATAGGTGAAAACCAACACTACAAAATTAATATAGTGCAAGTTTAAAATCAAAATGAAAACATTGTTTTTCATTGTCACAGAGTAAAGCAGGGGGTGTTCACAAATGTCGTTATTGAGGACGGCTGGGACACTATGTACGGCCCCTGAAGCTCCAGGGTAGAGTAAGTCTTCAGCAACCCATGCTTGCCGTAAAAGGCGACTATGCTTGTCGTAAGAGGCGACTAACGGGATCGGCTTGTCAGGCTCGTTAATTTCGTTGATGCATGTCATCCATCCCAATTGCGTGGATCGATGCTCATGTTGTCAATCACTGGATTGTCTGATCCAGACTCGATTACTTACACACCACCGTCAATGCGGCGTTAAACAACAAACAAACAGACAAAAACTGTGTCCTGGTACCACGCTCCAGTACGTTGTAAGTCACACACTGCGTGCGGCTGGGGACTGCAGGATTGACTTGTGTTGCAGAGGGGTAAAACAACTCACTATGACCGCTAAAGACCCAATACATTCAATTTAAATAGAGGATCTTACACAAGAGTATTGCTCATTTATATTTTTATACGCTCACCTCTTCGCGAACACCTCGTATCATCAGATTTTGACAGGGTTCATAAACACATGCTCATGATATTGTCGGACTTGTCGAATCGAATCTGCTTTATGTAGATATTTCTATTGGATATGGAAAGGACTTTGTCACTTTATTTAAAGAATTGACTTCAATATGATTAACGTTTATAGGGTATAGACGTAAAGAGCGATGTGTAGCTGATTTATGGAAAGCGTTCACACCTGTATTTATGTTGATAACTCCATAGACTAACTAACACATATTGAAGTCATATTTATAAATATATTTCAACAATAGGAACTTAACATATACTGAACCGCAAAAGAAACGTCAGCATGGATAGATATATGAGAAACCGTATTTGTCCAAACACTGTAAACATACTTTGAGACATATTAAGATGAAACTTGGCAAAACTGATAATCAAGGTTGAAATTAAAGCGTCAAATGTTCTTCAAGTGAAACACAACACTAGTCTCTGAGAAAAATCACAAGTCAGTATCTCGTGTGTCCGCCATGTGCATTGATGACTGCCGTGCGACATCGAAACATGGAATGGATACGTGATGAAGGCCACAGGGACGTGAGCCCACACTCTGAGGCGGTTGATGAAGGCCACAGGTACTTAAGCCCACACTCTGAGGCGGTTGATGAAGGCCATAGGTAGTTACGCCCACACCGAGGAACGCCCGACGCAGTTCAGCTGCATTTGTCGGCCTTCGGTCGGACGTCATTCAGCCGTCTTTGAATCTCGTCCCACAGGTGCTCATTGGGATTCAAATCAGACTGAGGGCAGGTCATTGCATTGTTCTGATGCCATTCTGCTGGAGGAAGTCTCTTGTTGCTCTCGCAGCGTGGGCACGGGCGTAATCATGCTGAAACTCGTAGGTATGGCGTGTTGTTTCAAGACTTGATCAATGTACCGAGCTGCTGTGCCACCATTGCCTCTCCCTGGACCGATGTTCTGGGAGACCACAGGACCCACCCTCTGTGCAAGACCAATTCCACCCCACACCATGATGCTCGGACCACCCCACGAGTCTCTCTCAACAACACAAGCATCCGAATAACCATTCCCACGGCTTCGCCAGACTCCCTCTCTGCCATCTGCTGTTGAGATACAGTAACGGCTCTCGTCTGAGAAGAGGACTCTTCTCCACTGCTGGTGGCGCCAATACTGGTGCTGTGTTGCCCATTGAAGACGGTCCCGGCAATGACGTGGTGTCAGAATGGTTCCTCGGTGTGGCCTGTGACAGTGGAGGTGTCTGCTCGTCAATCGTCGACGCACGGTGACCGCACTTACGTGTCGCTGGTGTGTCCCCATGGTCTATCGAGCAGCTTCCGCAGCAGTAACAAAGCGATCTTGAAGATGCTGTCGCACAATCTGACAATCCTGACGTCGGGTGGTGACCCTTGGTCTTCCACTACGTGGACGGTCATCTGTAGTGTTGGTGGTCTGGTACCGTTGCTGGAGCCTGCATATGGTCCTTACGTGGACTTGAAGCGCATTGGCTACTTGCCGGGCGGTTTGTCCAGCTTGCAATCGCCAAAGGGCTCGGTGTCGCTGATTTCTTGATGGCATGTGGTAGCAATTCAATAACGAAGGAATGTTATCTGATCTGGGTGGATTATTATAGGGCAAGAAATGGGGAACGCATGTGCATTTCAATTTGCACGGAACTCATGAAGCGCATCGGGTTACCATGGCCGTTGCCGTGATGCATTTGGGCGATCGGTTTTATTGTAATCTTCTTTGTTGTTTTTTATCATCAAATTTCATTTTTCCGGACAAGGTGATGTTAAATTTTAGAAACTTTGACAAAAGTAACCCAGATATTTAAATGACAACTTTTTTATGCAATGTTACTTGGGGTGACGTTTCTTTTGACGACAGTACTAAATTAGGGCAATAATGCAACACAAGTCCCGCCCATTCTATCATCAGCCAATCAAGAAACATAACACCGTTAGTTGGCGCATTGAAATTCCTTTTCGGTCCTTTCGGCACAGGTGCGTACTGGCCAATTGTGCACGCGAAGCCGACTGTAAACAACAGCACAGCCAAGGCTTATAAAAATACACACACGCACGCACGCACTCTGTCCTTGTTCACAGACATCACTGTATTACGCACTCTGTCCATGTTCACAGACATCACTGTAAGACGCGCTGTGTCGTTGTTCATAGATATAGAGGTTATCACGCGAGTGTGTTTGGGGATGGTAAATATCCTGCATTAGGAATAAACATTGTATTTAGCGAGCCTTGGCGAGCTAAATACATAGTGTTTATTCCTAATACAGGATATTTACCATCCCCAAACACACAAGCGTGATAACCTCTTTATCATATAATGTCATTCTTTAATTCTGTGCTTTAAAATCGCTTTCCCTCTCTCACAAACATTACCGAAACATTGCGAGTTTTCCTGGAATGCGCGCATTCATATTTATTACGTCACAGGGTAAGTGATGTGTCAGTCGGACAATGACAGTAGCCAATATAGTTCCAACTAAATTCTGTTTCTTATACAGTGGCGAAGCAACATATACGCAAAACAACAGTTGTTTTTAATTGCCTTTCGCGGCAATTCATCGGTCTGTCCGCTAGAGTAACTGCCCTTTGTCAAAGGGAAGCTACTCTAACCCTAGTCTATGAGACGTCACGGCCACGGTCAGACGATGTTGACAGTCGGTCTGTCCTGTCATAACGTTTAGAAATGTAGTCAGATGTACACACAGCGACAAAACGAAACAAGGTAACAATTCAAACATATTTCGGCCAAATCCAACTATTTTAATTTGTGGAAAAGGTTTCAAGCCGCAGAGGTCTACAAGCACAGATATGGCTACTGATCCTGCTTGGCTAGGCCTCGGGTCGTGCCCTCGCAAAATTGTTTCGAAATCTCCAAAGTTGCCAAAACTTATAAAATGCCTTAGCTACGTCACAGTTAGACACTGCATTTCAGTATATTAGACTGTTTTGTTTTATAATGATAGCAATTATGCCTGTAGTTTATTCAGATTCCCGATGGTTAATTCTGACTCGATCGCCGAATGACGAGGGCGACGCCATGTTTGTTTATAAACAGTGAAAGTAGTCCTACTTGACCTTTGATATTTGCATCTCTATCCGCATATGACCCCAACGGATATCGTTTTTATCCGTTGGCTTTATCCTGCCGAGAAACCTACCTATTATATGATAAATCACTGTATGCTGCACCCCGTCCTTGTTCACGGATATCTTTGTATGACGCACTCTGTCCATGTTCACAAATATCACTGTATGACGCACTCCGCCCTTGTTCACAGACATCACTGTATGACGCACTCCGCCCTTGTTCACAGACATCAATGTATGACGCACTCTGTCCATGTTCACAGACATCACTGTATGACGCACTCCGTCCTTGTTCACAGATGTCACAATATGACGTACTCCGCCCTTGTTCACAGATATCACTGTATGACGCACGCCGTCCTTGTTCACAGACATCACTGTATGACGCACTCCGACTTTGTTCACAGACATCACTGTATGACGCACTCCGTCCTTGTTCACAGATGTCACAGTATGACGTACTTCGTCCTTGTTCACAGGCATCACTGTATGACGCACTCCGTCCTTGTTCACAGATGTCACAGTATGACGTACTTCGTCCTTGTTCACAGACATCACTGTATGACGCACTCCGTCCTTGTTCACAGATGTCACAGTATGACGTACTCCGTCCTTGTTCACAGACATCACTGTATGACGTACTCCGTCCTTGTTCACAGATGTCACAGTATGACGTACTCCGTCCTTGTTCACAGACATCACTGTATGGCGTACTCCGTCCTTGTTCACAGACATCACTGTATGACGTACTCCGTCCTTGTTCACAGATGTCACTGTATGACGTACTCCGTCCTTGTTCACAGACATCACTGTATGACGTACTCCGTCCTTGTTCACAGACATCACTGTATGACGTACTCCGTCCTTGTTCACAGATGTCACTGTATGATGCACTCCGTCTTTGTCACGGATATCTTTGTATGACGCATTCCGTCCTTGTGCACAGATGTCACAGTATGACAGTACTGACGCACTCCGTCCAGTATGACGCACTCGAGACAACACTGTATGACGCACACTGTCCTTTTTCATTGATATCACTCAGTCTGTATGACGCATTCGGTCCTTGTTGACGGATATCTTTGTATGACGCACTCTGTCCATGTTAACAGACATCACTGTATGACGCACACTGTCCTTATTCATTGATATCACTGTATGACGCACTCTGTCTATGTTCACAGATATCTTTGTATGACGCACTCTGTCCATGTTTACAGACATCACTCTATGAGGCACTCCGTCCTTGTTCACAGATGTCACTGTATGACGCACTCCGTCCTTGTTAACAGATGTCACTGTATGACGCACTACGTCCTTGTTCACAGATGTCACTGTATGACGCACTCCGTCCTTGTTCACAGACATCACTGTTTGACGCACTGTCCGTGTGGATACATGTCATTGTTTGACACACTGTCCGTGTGGATACATGTCATTGTTTAACGCACTGTCCGTGTGGATACATGTCATTGTTTGACACACTGTCCGGGTGGATACATGTCATTGTTTGACACACTGTCCGGGTGGATACATGTCGTTGTTTGACGCACTGTCCGTGTGGATACATGTCATTGTTTGACGCACTGTCCGGATGGATACATGTCATTGTTTGACACACTGTCCGTGTGGATACATGTCATTGTTTGACACACTGTCCGGGTGGATACATGTCATTGTTTGACGCACTGTCCGGGTGGATACATGTCATTGTTTGACGAACTGTCCGTGTGGATACATGTCATTGTTTGACGAACTGTCCGTGTGGATACATGTCATTGTTTGACACACTGTCCGGGTGGATACATGTCGTTGTTTGACGCACTGTCCGTGTGGATTCATGTCATTGTGTGACACACTGTCCGTGTGGATACATGTCGTTGTTTGACGCACTGTCCGTGTGGATACATGTCATTGTTTGACGCACTGTCCGGATGGATACATGTCATTGTTTGACACACTGTCCGTGTGGATACATGTCATTGTTTGACACACTGTCCGTGTGGATACATGTCATTGTTTGACGCACTGTCCGGGTGGATACATGTCATTGTTTGACGCACTGTCCGTGTGTATACATGTCATTGTTTGACACACTGTCCGTGTGGATACATGTCATTGTTTGACACACTGTCCGTGTGGATACATGTCACTGTATGACGCACTGTCCGGGTGGATACATGTCGTTGTTTGACGCACTGTCCGTGTGGATACATGTCATTGTGTGACACACTGTCCGTGTGGATACATGTCATTGTGTGACACACTGTCCGTGTGGATACATGTCATTGTTTGACACACTGTCCGGGTGGATACATGTCATTGTGTGACACACTGTCCGTGTGGATACATGTCATTGTTTGACACACTGTCCGTGTGGATACATGTCATTGTTTGACACACTGTCCGTGTGGATACATGTCATTGTTTGACACACTGTCCGTGTGGATACATGTCATTGTTTGACACACTGTCTGTGTGGATACATGTCATTGTTTGACACACTGTCCGGGTGGATACATGTCATTGTTTGACACACTGTCCGGGTGGATACATGTCATTGTTTGACACACTGTCCGTGTGGATACATGTCATTGTTTGACACACTGTCCGTGTGGATACATGTCATTGTTTGACGCACTGTCCTGGTGGATACATGTCATTGTTTGACGCACTGTCCGTGTGGATACATGTCATTGTTTGACACACTGTCCGTGTGGATACATGTCATTGTTTGACACACTGTCCGTGTGGATACATGTCACTGTATGACGCACTGTCCGGGTGGATACATGTCGTTGTTTGACGCACTGTCCGTGTGGATACATGTCATTGTTTGACACACTGTCCGTGTGGATACATGTCATTGTTTGACACACTGTCCGGGTGGATACATGTCATTGTGTGACACACTGTCCGTGTGGATACATGTCATTGTTTGACACACTGTCCGTGTGGATACATGTCATTGTTTGACACACTGTCCGTGTGGATACATGTCATTGTTTGACACACTGTCCGTGTGGATACATGTCATTGTTTGACACACTGTCCGGGTGGATACATGTCATTGTTTGACACACTGTCCGTGTGGATATATGTCATTGTTTGACACACTGTCCGTGTGGATACATGTCATTGTTTGACACACTGTCCGGGTGGATACATGTCACAGTATGACGCACTGTCCGTGTGGATACATGTCATTGTTTGACACACTGTCCGGGTGGATACATGTCATTGTTTGACACACTGTCCGTGTGGATACATGTCATTGTTTGACGCACTGTCCGTGTGGATACATGTCGTTGTTTGACACACTACAGGATATGTGCTACACGAAATATCTTTGTACGTAAGACTAGTATCACTGCACATCATTATCCAGCTCAGATAACAATAGATACAGATGACTAACATATTTCAAACATATCAACTTTAGCTAGAACCACCAAGCGTCAATAATAAACATGCTTGCAATTAATTGACCCAGCAACTATATGCACACACACATTAGTAACGTACGATACCAGCGAACGCATCGTGAGCCGTCGAGATTCAGCAATGTGCGTCTAATGACGGATGAGTTTACATTCCCTTCAGACGTTCATGAAGACTATGATAGCTGTTCCCATAACTAGAATCACGATCAGACATTTAACGTGGTTTGACATTTCGAAGTAATTTCAAACCAATATTTAGTACAGACAAAAAGTGATACCCTAACTGTGGACTATTCCCTGTAATGTTGCAGGCTCATTTGTCCGACAGGGTATACATTGCATGGTGATCTCACCACCTTAACGTGTCCAGACCACTCCTATTGCACACAGGAATACACGCTTAATCATTTATATACACAGAACAGCATAAGTGTGTGCGTTCACGCGTGTTGAATTCAACATTCAATGTTACATGTATTTTTACGTCGGTAATAAACTGGCCATTAGAAATAAATGTTGTCGGCGCGACCATACTCACATTTGTCATTTTGCACAACGTATCGGTACAATGCCTTGACAACATCTCGTGATACCAGCTGCCAGGGATTATCTTGGGTTGACCAATAACGCTGTCTCTCATGAAACACATTATATTCACTTTATAGAAAGAGAACTTGCTGGAAAAATATGAAGAGCGAATTTATTTTGACACTGATATTTTTGACACAGAAAATGTGTCTTGTTATCTGTAGTTGGAGACAATCACCGACATATTTACGATGGCAATACACCACGGATGGGAATTGCATTGTATCAAACATAGTGCACATGGATTTTCTAGAAAAATAATTTCCTTTACAATCTTTCACAGGCATATATGTAACAGTCGTATTTTCTAGATTGTTGTTTTGTTTAGGTTTCATGGTAATTGCTCGACATAAAGCGAGAGTTGTCGATTGTCAAGTCATCCACTTGTCAAACAGTCGTGTGGAAAGTTTTTGAACGTGTACGTATAAATTTAAATATGAAACAGATGAGCGGTCTCTTGGCTGCTTAAAACAAAACACGTTCATTCACGTTAAGAACATATGTCTTAACGGGTTTCTTTAATCATAAACAGCATATTCTCTGCATTTGTACGCAACAGTCGTAATTAAAAATTAAAATATTGTTTTTTTTGAAGTTTCCAGAAAACCAGTAAATGCCCTATCTTGTCACTAGAAGTTCTGGTTCCCCACTTGATTGTCTGGTTTGTTTACAGGCCGCCGTCATTTGCAAGGACCATTGCTGTGCGGCGTCAGACAACAAACAAACACATTTCTTTATGCAATTAATGAGTGGCGGGTGCTACTGCAAGGGCGGGGTATGGTTTTCCTTTTCGCGAACACCTGGCGTCATCACTGATTTTCAGTAGCCCATCCATGTGGTTGTTACAGCTATTTTGTCTTTCACGCCCAGTGGAGTATGTCTCGGTGGGTGGTTCGGACGGGTTGTCGGCTGGCTTTGTTTTGTCTTTACAATATCCATGCAAATAACACCACTGGGACTAAGAACTAATTATTACATCCGATTTGTCGGTTCAAACCGGTTTCCTTGTAGTGGCAAATGAAAATCTGAGACGAATATCTGTTTCTTGGTGTCTGGCTGAAGAAGTACGATAGTGACTGATCGCCTACTTCTAGACGCCATTCCCACCTTCACCAAGGCTCTGGACCCCTGGAGTGACATGCAGCTGTTTCTGGAGGAGCACCAGCCTTGTCACGGCAATCTCCCATCAGCTGACAGGGTGGTCTTTCTGTTATTTACATTGCCATGTACAAGTTCCTGGTGACGCCAAACTGGCCAGCTCGTATCTTATCAAATTGTTCACCTGCTGCCGACCGCCATCATGGCCATGTTAAACAAATAAACAAACAAACAAAACTATCAAATAGTGATCATACTTGGTGTTCTCGAAAAGATAAGCGTCTCAATAACAAAAAGACATCATAACATAATGCCAAAGCGTTGTATCAATACTTGGAGGTGCCGTATTCCTGGAGAGCGCTTTCCATAAATATATCTATCAGAACATGAAGCTTTTCTAATGCTATCACGTATCTTGAAACGTGAACATTTTGTGAATAAAAGCGACAGAATTCTTTCCATAATCGTAAGACATCTCTGCTGAAAGCAGAGTCCATTGTACGATTAGGACTATAGAATAGTAATAAACATTTACATGTGTTCTTAAATCACTATCTAATAGCGATGACACCAGGTGTTCATGAAATAGATAAACGTATCCTTCGCCATCGGTGGCACCCGCAACAAACACATGCACAGGCAAGGTATTTGTTCACCTAAAAAAACATCGAAATTTGAAATTGTCCTCACATGTCTACCATAAAACATTTTGAAAGCTTTATTGAAGCCTTGACTGTTGTGTGATTCTCTTTGAAACCTTAGAAGGCAGAGCATGCTTGGTCGTACCTGAAAAGTTGGGAGATGCAGACACAGAAGGCTGGAGCTGCCGGAATGTTGCTCAATATAAAAGGAACGTTGATCATTGGAAAGTTGAAGTCATCCCTCTTGTCATACAGACTAGTGGAGAGTTGTTTTCCACACATATGAGGCGGTGTCACTGGTCTCCTTTATTTCTAGTTCAGGTGGGTAAATCAGTGGAAGGGAATTTACTATCTGACATTCATACTCGTATACACACGTTAACTTCAGACACGTATATAGATATGCACACATATTATTTACAGACATTTTAATACAAATACACACATATTAAATTCAGACACGCATATACACACATCTTAACTTTAAATACGTATAAATACATTCACATATGAATTTCAGACACGTATACGCATATAAAGACATAATAATTCCAGACACTTACATTGTATAGACATATACACACATACTAATTTCAGTATAAACATATAATTTATAACTTATACGGCTTTTTCATTGGACAAGAGGTCGGTCACATGACCGCGAAATTTTCGTTTATGAGTGTATGCTCTACACAATTTGACGTTCATACTTTTTTTACGAGACCGTCTTCTTGAAATGACGTAATCACTAACGGACTACTTCCTCGTTCCTGGGAAGCCCCTGGGAATTCCCTAGCACGAATACACACAGAAGCGTTCTTTCTGAACATTTGGATCCTTGAATCTTGAACTCGGCGTTTCAGTTTACATTGAGAAATGTTAGAGAGTTTAATTGCATGATTGTTCACTAATAACCTCGCTACGACCTATCCTAATGGAAAAAAAAGTGCTCTTCTAAACTATCCTAGTATCGACTCGATCCGTGTCCAGGCTGACAGTGACAGTCTACAGCAATCTATGTATTGACCTTAGTGTCTATTGGACACATCTTAAAACACCTTTCAATGATCGGCCACTTGATCAATGATGACTAAAACATGTAACCGCCACAGGTTCATTAACAACTTCCGAAATCTCTCCCGTCACGTGTATCGTGTCGGTCATTTTGACGTCTCGTACTTGATATAAATGTATTACGACACGCAGTCATTGTGACTGACTTACTGAGGTAGTTCTTGACAGACCTTTCTCGTCTAATGAAGATATGATTTGAGTACATGTGTTTACAGAAACTACAAAAGTTGTACCTGACAAAAGTTGTTGAGCATATATGTACATAAGGTTTGAGGAACTTTTGTATTCCGCGATACAGCTGGTTGTTGTATGGCTGTCAGTGTAAACATGAAGTAACACGTACTGAATATAATTGTGTGTAGATCAAGGTCTAGTGATATAAACAATTATAAGAATTGACTTTCATAACTTTCGCAAGTTTGGCCCTCACTCAATGACGGTTCATACTCCAATGAACTTACACAAATAGATATACACATGTACTTCAGACACTTAAATACATATACACACATGTTATCTTCATTCACTTATGCCCATATACAAACTCACAAACGCAAATATATCAATAATAAGTCCGGATATATGTACAAATATTCAGTGTGCACACGGCGTCAAGGACGCTGCTCTGAAACGTAGTGTGGCTATCGCTGATGCTTGCAAGTGAACGCTCATTTGCAAACACACCTGAACTTCACATTTTAACATACATGTAGCTCATAGCCATTGTGCCAGCTTCAAGGAAAACAATACTAAACGTTAACACGGAAACGTAGAAAGGCTAACCGTTTATACAAATAAACATGTAAACAGTATGGGTAGTCCCCTGTATTCCAAATATCTTCACTTTGAGGCTGTTGATAGTGCTTCACAGCACGCGCTGTGTACATAAACCTTATTGAACTATTTACATGCAAATATAATTAATATATTTTGTTACAATTCTGTGACGACAGCAACACTAAGAACATTGCGATACCTCTGTACACTTTAAACAGTATTTTGAATCGGTATGAACAGCATGCCTGTATTCTATTGTTTGACAGACGGTTACAGTATGTTATGGAATGTTCGGTAATGTTCCAGTGGCGTAGACTGTTGAGAGCGTTGAATAGAAATTTCCAGTATCTGGTTAGACTATGTTATAGTTGGACAAGAGCGTGTTTACGTATCTCTTCCGCATTTCAATCACATCGGAACCAGCCTTCATGTGAGACTCGCTCATTAACCTGAATCCATGACTAGCCCATCTCGGAACCTTCACCACTGTCGCCGCTGGGTGAATATATATCATTATCACTGACTTTTACCATCACCACTGTATGTGTATTTGCTACTGACCACTGCCATCATGTATTATATTTCCATTGAATATTGCACTACCACTCTATTGTGCACTACCACTCTATTGTGCACTACCACTCTATTGTGTACTACCACTCTATTGTGTACTACCACTCTATTGTGTACTACCACTCTATTGTGTACTACCACTCTATTGTGCACTACCACTCTATTGTGTACTACCACTCTATTGTGTACTACCACTCTATTGTGCACTACCACTCTATTGTGTACTACCACTCTATTGTGTACTACCACTCTATTGTGTACTACCACTCTATTGTGCACTACCACTCTATTGTGTACTACCACTCTATTGTGCACTACCACTTTATTGTGCACTGCAATTGTAATTGTTGTGCAGTAATTTGTATTGAGTTGTAATCCAAGTGATTTTTTGCAATACATTTGTTGTTTGTTAGTTGGTTTCACACTAAGTTCTTTTACGTACAGATTTCCGGGTTAACACATTGTTTCAATTTGGGAATCAACAGGTAACAATATCGCGGCATGCCAGTTTGATGTTGGAGGAAAGCTCGAAATGATGCAGGTCTTAGACGTTTAGCATTTTGGTGAAACCCACTGGCACGGGTTGCTGCTGAGAAAACATGAATTATGAGGGCAAATCTGGGAATCGAACCCCCGACTAGGATTCTGGCGTTTCTATTCCTGCGCAGTTGCAGTATTAAGAAGCATTATAGAAGAAATCAATATTTGTGAAATTGAAAATGATCTTGACCTGAAAGTCACCCCGGGTATCATAGATGGCTTGTTCCGATGCTAACTGTGCAGGTTAATCCGATATGTAAAAAAAGATACTCATTCTTGCCCGAGCTCTATAAAAAACTGTCTCAAATATTCCACAATGACGTACGTATTATAATGGCATTATCTGATCTTGCATTAACCTCACATTTGTGTGCATGTACCAGCCAACCCACAATGTGATACTTGGTATGCCTGAACGATTTGGGATCGACAATAACTGTAGAAATCAGTGGGGGCTTCAAACGGACAATGTAATAGAAATGTGCATGATCAGATTTGTCGATGAGTTTATGGGACTTCGCCACGGAACAGCGTGTGACCAACAACTTTTCCACTGTTCTCAGCTCACTCAAACCAGAGTGGAGGGGATGCTGACAGGGTGTTGACTTGGTGCTTCTCCAGTCAGCCGTATAGGGCTGATGCAGCTGATAGAATACAACCAAAGGTCATGGCGGCTTCCCTTGATCTCTTGTCGAACTCATACCAGCACTGCGACTGATACACTTAACACATCCTCTATAAGGGGCCGTCGGGTAGCCTAGTGGTTAAAGCGTTGGCTCGTCACGCCGAAGACCCGGGTTCGATTATTGCTGTGATATTGCTGGAATATTGTTAAAAGAGGCGTAAAACCATACTCACTCTCACTCACTCATCCTCCTTATCTTCGGCATAAACTAACCCCGGGATCCAATCCCGTGGTTCTCGCGATCGCAAATTACCGGTCAATGTTTTTCAATAGCCAACAATATTTACTACATTACTCAGTCTATCGGACAGAATGCAATTGTAAAGCAGTCTCAATGTTGGGTTGGCGATATAAACAACATGGCGACCAGTCCCATTTTTTACTACAGAGTTTGCGTTGATAAACTGACACGTAAAAGACGTTCAAGATGGAACTTGTTGTTACCCTGCCTGGCGCTCGGTATAAAGGGGATAAACAAGGGTTGGTCGGCTCGGGGTCAGTATACTGTGTCTGGGGTATTCAGGTTAAACTGAGGCATCGTATCTCACCGGGCTCGCAGTATCGCAGACTGGTACAAGCAGACTAGACTTGACTTGGTACATGTTGGTCATTTACACTACAGGACCAGAGGAGGAGAATATACCGTTATGTCGAACCGACCGTTCAATCAGGTGCTGTGTAGGAGGTTTGCTATGTCGTGGATACATGTAAAGACCGAGTAGTCTCTGAAGACATGGGCAGTTCAGTGTTAACAGAACTAGTGTACTCTTTAATGCCATCGCTTTGTCTCTTGGTTTCAGGAACAGTTGGTGCCTGCATATGCCCTCAGCCTCGTCATTTTTTGTTTTCGGTTTTACGTAATTTTTTTCACGTTTAGGAAATGAAACTTCGCGAAATTACATATTTTTTGTGTAAATGCGCACTTTTCCTGGGGTCTTTTCCAATCATCATCGTGTAGTAGAAGTCACCAGTGACATTAATGACTCAAAGAAAAAGGTTTAAGAAGTTATATATAGTTTCTCCCGGATCCCTAAACAGCGAATACTTGGAAATCAATAAAAACAAGCACGCCAAGTGTCTCCATGACAGTAGTCTACAAGTGAAATCTGTATTTAATGACAAGAAACATGTTCTAAAAGATATGAGTTTCATTAAGAAACGATTTCTTTAAGATTTTTGCACGACAATATGTCAAAAATATAAACAAAAGGAAAACGTTTACTGATAAAACAATATGTGAAATGCCTATAGATAACATATATAGATTATAGCCATGTGTTGGGGAAAGGGCATTTAGCCAAGTAGTAGGCATCACCATGGGCACCAGTTGTTCTCCAATCCTTGCTGATCTGCTGTACTCTGCTCGGATTGGCAAAATCCAGACCAGAGAGTTTAACTTGCGTAAGGTATAACGGTGATCTATGTCGGAGTTACTCTCGGTTGTTGGTAAGAGAAACAGAATCAGCAGTTGGGAGGAAGATACCAACGTTATGTACATGGAATTTCCAGGGGTAGATTTATGGACACTAGCTGCATCATCAAAGACATATTTGTAAAACTAATTAAATCTTATCAAAATATATTCATATATCAAATATATGCCTCACATTTTGCAAACACGTATTTTACATCCGAAGAAGTCAAGAAACAACATGGTAGCGACACGGGCTTCAAAACATGTTGCCAGACACACAGGTGGACGTCAGGTTGGTGCATCGTCTCCCTCTCTTCTGCAGCTGGGCTAAGGAGACAATGCCGAACTTCACAGGGAAGGATCACCAACTAACTCTCGCCAACTTTGATAAGGGAACGCGGCAAGAAATTCGCAACTATAGGAGAATGCCAAGGTGAAGGGGCGAAGGCAGACGTCGACCGGATACTCTACAGAGCCCAGGAGAATCTGTGTGGCCAGTATGCAGGAGGGACAGGACAGGATACTCTACCCCCAGACGGATACGTTTCCCTGCCACCCTCGTCTCTCAGTAGAACATGTCTTTGTGTAGGGGGGCTTACCTGTGTGCGTGATGAAAGCAGTGCACTGGAGAAATCACCCTGATTTTTTAACCTTTTCAATTTACTGCCACACTCTCAATTTCTAAAGGGTTCTAATACTTAGGCTTACCTGGATGTTCACAATATACGTGGGTGTCATCTCCTACTGCCGCTCTGACTGGGCCAGAGATCATGTCGATATGGCGAATTTGGCATTGCGATATGAGACACAGTGTACAGATTTAAACTAAAATGCCAACTCAACTTTAAAGCTCTGTTGGAAGCTGATGATGTGAGTACGGTAGTGTGGTGTTATTGGCTTATTGGAGGCATAGTGGGAGAGCAGTGGTTGTTTTTAATAGTTCCTCACGTAGAATTAAGCGTCACACTGCTCATGAACGTCCAGATCCCACTGACTACAACATCAAATCAAACCTTCCCCGTAACTTTCACTCAGATGGTACCTTCTTCTGTATCAACTGGGAATAGTGGAGATTTAAACAAATGCCAATGTGTAACGGGTGCACACTTAAGGTAGTACATGGATCACCTGGAGTGTATTAGCAACGGTCCGTCCTCCTCTCGGTGGTGACAGACAAAAGCAAGGGGCAAATTGGTTTTCAGATCAAAATATGCCGGAACATGTATTTACAAGGTATATACAGTGTTTACAGGCACCTTTTGAGGTGGTTTCCGCTGCGATATCAGCATCATCCATGTCTCAGCGTGAGCGGTTTCGGTTACATCGAGAGTTGGAATGTAGGACACAAAACAATATGCACACATTCTCACTGATCCCAATTTCGTGGATCGATGCTCGTGATGTCAGTCACTGGATTGTCTGGTCCAGACTCGATTATTTACAGACCGTCGTCATATAGCCGGAATATTGCTGAGTGAACAAGTTGAACAACAACAAACAAACGTTCCCTCAAAGATTTTCCTATCTGTTACACATACAGTCACTATCATCTAGTTACAATGATTCTTAGCTTTATTTTCCATTGTCGGGTATATTTGATTGAAGAACGTCTTTATTGAAGGCTTTCTGCCTTCTTATCTCAAAGGTAATTAACTTTATGCGAGGATTGCTACTATCTAAACGGTCTAGCCAAGACACTTTCGGAACCAATCCCACTGCGAACGTGATTATCGCTATAGTTACTTGATAAACCAGTATTTGTGTGGTTTGAGATTACAGGTAAACCTGGCAAAGCCCGGACTGGCTTTCATCGTTCGAGGTCGAGACAGGGGGTGGTTTGTCATTTCACTCTCAGCCTGGGTCTCGACTGTCAGTCGTGCATATGTGCTGGTTTAATGACAGAGTCAGATAATGGCGTGGGCAGTCGAGTGAGGCAGATTGCCGGGGAGATAGGTGGACAGACCAAGATTGTTCCCACACAAATAGCTAGCGATACGTTAACGTGAGGACAGGGAAATTGCAACGTTGCTAGGATCGAAATCATGTATTTCGTTTCCTATTTTCCTATTCAATCTGCTATATATCTATTGTTGTGACAAGGTGCATGTGTGGGTAGTTGTGTGCGTGCATGTATAGACATTTCATTAAGAGATTCACAGGTAGTAGTGATTGTACATTGTACAATGAATTACTATCAAGTAGTGGGAAAACAGATATTATTACGTCTTTGAATTGCCTTTAGAAGTGATACAGATAAGGAAGAGAATTTACGGATGCCAACGTCTTTATTATGAGGAACACAACGTTTTTACTCCTCCATCAGGTGAGACGTTGTGTTCCCCATAATAAAGAAGTTGGAATTCATAAATTTTCTTTCTCTGGTATTATTGTCCTTTGGAAAGTCATCCCCAGCGTTGTGAATAGTTTTTGTCACACTGAATCTTTATGCATAAATCTTAAAATGAGACAGATGAGGTTGTGTCACAACTTTTCTTTACTTCTAGGTCTGGTGGGTAAATCAGTGACATGGAATTGGCTAACTGACTATTATTGAACGATAGCCGATCATCGGTATGCCTGAAACATAAGTTAAACTACTTGGTATGATTCCATTGTTTTGCAGAAATTCTGACTCGTATGCTAGCATGTCCAGCATTTCACATTTTGTTTTCTCTGTAAACTTCAGCTGACATATGCTTACATTATTTGACAAATTGTTGTAAACCTTAGAAAACAGCAGCCTATTTTTTTTATATCTATGGCGCTATTGCCCTGACGGCAAAGTCATCGCCACATATTAAAGCTAGTTTAGGACAGTGTTTCTGCCCCTGCCAAATATTGTAACACACAGTCGGGTCTTGATGTCACAGCAGTACCCCTCCGGTGACTCCCCCTCTCTCACCCCCCAATCCCCACCCCCATCAACTTCAAATCCCCGGTTCCGGATATCACAGCGAAACTGAAGTGTCCACTGACTGAAGTAGCTCCGTGACGAACCCATAAGGATCTCTGCGTTGGCCAGAATACACACAGTTGTACACAGTCTTGATTTAATTCCGCTGCGGGCACTGTCCAGTCGCAGTCCACGTTGTAGTCGTCGTCCCAGATGTGCTAACAAAACGGTTACCGGTTGCATAAAACACATAAGTTGTTTGATTGTAAATGTGTTTTCAGCGGAAGAAATTATGAAGTCTCCAGTTACATATATTTTAGAGGTGCTTCAATTTTTAGTGTAAAATCCATTGACGCCTTGAAAAGCATCCATGCAAACATTTGTGTCTTGGTGTTCGGCAGACAGTCGAGACTGATTACTCTCTGGCTTTGACACTTCATATTTACAATATGTCGCGAAATGACTCCAGTTTCACGACAGTTGGAGTTGCGCAGCGAACATAAATAGACCCCAGCACACACAACCGTAAATACTTGTCTGTCCTAGCCACTGACAGAAGACCCCTGGGACTGACTGAGGGGAATATCTGTCCCAGCCACTGACAGAAGACCCCTGGGACTGACTGAGGGGAATGTCTGTCCCAGCCACTGACAGAAGACCCCTGGGACTGACTGAGGGGAATATCTGTCCCAGCCACTGACAGAAGACCCCTGGGACTGACTGAGGGGAATATCTGTCCCAGCCACTGACAGAAGACCCCTGGGACTGACTGAGGGGAAGAGTGAAATAGATGGCTGACAGAGTAGCCAAATATATCTGTCCATTTTTGTTGTCTAAATTATTTGACAGTTAAAAATGTTTGTGTTCCCCGTGCACTGATACAAGCGACAGGAACAAGTATTTAAGATGAGCATATCTCTTCTGTTGATGTAAAGTATTCTCAATTTTAAATTGTAAATGCCTAACTTACATACACAAATTTTCTCAAACGTTAATCAAAACGGACTGTTTTTCAGATAAAAAACTGTTTTGGTAGTTGACAGGTCGTAAATGAATAGTTCAGCTCCTCGTGTAGAGGTGCCTTTTCATGGCCATCTTGAAACCTGTCTGTCTGTCTGACACATCGCTGCGGAGTCCTCGAAACCTCCCTGTGTTGCCACTCAACGTCTTTTTTAGAATAAAATTACATGACATCCGGATATTTTGAACGATCTCTTAATGCACTGCTATCTATCGTCACGACGGGAAACGATCTCGCTTTACGAAAAACCACAACGTTATAAGTTAACTAACATAACTTGACATAACTTGGTGTGGAACATACAACCCGTGGGCGTGAAGAAGTTCCACACTTCTACGTAAATACTCCTGTAAAGTTTATTGGCCACTTATCACTATAAATACACGTGTATGGTGTCTGTGCTATTAATCAGTAGCCTATACCATTACATCATGGGGCAGTCTTAACACAGATGCTGACATTATGCAGGCCTAGTCTGTCCGATATGGCCATTCTATGAAACCTTATACAGCTATTTCACACTGGTTACCCTCTTGCGTTGACAATTACTATCATGAGACGTCATACTTTTTGTCACTGATGCGGCAAATGTTGAAATGACGTCCATGAGGCTCGGCAGTCGTATGGCGGGAGGGGTGCTGTGCGGCGTAAGGCAACGTAAACAGGATATACTGACTTTTCAAGTTTTCGTGTTTTAATGTACCCAACTTGCTTAAATAATATTTTAATCGTGAAAATAGCCCTTTCAATCGCTTTATTGTTCCCATATTCCTCGCAAAAATGGTCTCATTTGTTTATGTTCCTCGTCTCGTTCAATGGTTATGCCCATTTTATATTTTGGTTGAAATCTAAAATGGCTGCCATTGGAGACCGTTCGACGCTATATCACCTTTGAAACATCAACATTCATTTACTAGACTCTATAAGAATTAAAAAAAACACGAAGGTTAAAAACGTATCCCTTACTATCTCACGTTGGTAAATCTGTATTTTTGTATTTTGATCATTACTGAACGATCATAGATTATAAATAAACTGACGTCGATCCAAAAGAAACTTTACCAGAGTTTGAAATAACTCTTTCTCAAAAACAACAAAACATACATGCATGAAGTAAAGTGTATTGAGAAGATCAATACATCAACATAATCAACACTGAAAATGACAATCATACCGCGACCGAGAATGACGTCAGAGCCCCCCAAAGTTGGGTTTGGTACAAAACTCGAGCTTTCAAAATCATGGACAATAACAAGTCATTAGTAGCGTGTGTGACCACCAAATGCCTCAATACACGCAAAATCTCTTCGACGCACAGAAAAAGTCAGTCGTCTGATGAGGTCACGTGGGATTTGACGCCATTCTTCTTGGAAGGCCAAGGTCAGTTCTTGCCGCTGTGGTCGTTGTCGAACACGACGATCCATCAAGTCCCATAGGTGTTCTATGGGGGACATGTCGGGTGAGCGTGCAGGCCACGGCAGGACGTTGACGTTGTTGGCCACGAGGAAGTTAGTGAAAATTCTGGCTGTATGGGCTCTAGCGTTGTCATGCTGATAAATGACACCATTTGGAGAAATGGTAGGACAACTGGACGAAGAATGTTATCCATGTAACGCTGAGCTGTCAAGTTTCCGTCAACGATGACCAGCGGTGTCCTCTCCTGCCCACAGATCCCTCCCCACACCATGACACTCCTTCCACCATATGGTACGACCTCCTGCACGCAACACGCCGCCGTTCGTTCACCCCTTCGGCGGTAAACACGTTGTCTTCCATCAGCCTAAACATACAGAATCGACTTTCGTCAGTGAAGACAACCCTCTGCCAGTCACGTCGTTGCCAACGTCGTACAGTCCGGGCCCATCTCAATCGCAGACGACGATGTTGCGCTGTCAATAGCTGTCCTCTGTATGGTCTAAAAGCCCTGATTCCATGAGCCCTGAGTCTCCTGGCCACTGTCTGTCGACTAACCCTGTGACCTAAGGCATTTGTCGCCGATGACGTCACTGTCAGGAAGCGATTTCGGAGGTGCAAGGTACGCAAGTACCGGTCATCATGGGGCGTGGTTACCCTGGGTCTGCCTGTTCTTGGCCTGTCAGCGATCCGCCCTGTCTGTCTGTAACGTTGCATCAAGTTGGTAACGGCAACACGGGAGCAACCGAAGGTTCGTGCAATATAGGCATGGGTGGCTCCCATCTATACCATACCCAAGGCTCGTTCACGTTGTACGACTGTGAGTTGTGGCATTTCTTTTGTGTTTTTTTTTATCACTGTGGATGTCTGACTTGCCGTTGCAATCGTTTTATACCCTTACCCGCACGTGCATTTGCAGTTGTCCGTGGTGCACGTGTTTTTCACTTTTTCGCGTGTTATCTCGCAAACATGTAACAGACGATTAACATTTTCTGCATACACTATTGTTGTATTTAGGTTATGTGTTTTAGATAGACTTCATCGAAAAAAAAATTATACTTTGTCTGAAATTTATATTTTCAATTGGTAAAGTTTCTTTTGGACGTCAGTTTATATCTGAAGCTTAATGCTGTCACAATACGTTATGCTATACTGTGCTACATCTCGGCCACGCCTGTATCCTGCATCATCTCGTAGCATCATTTTTTCATAGAAATTCATAAACACATGCTCGTGGTGTGTAGTCGGAATCGTACAATCGACTCTGCTCTTGACAGAGATTTCCTTTTGAATATGAAAAGGGTTTTGTCGCTTTGCTGTGTTGTACTATGTTACGGGTTCTCCCGTTGGACGAACAAAGTCTGCCTTTGCATTGAAATATTTAATAGTAACTTATTAGATTCCCCTATTGCTGCAACTGTTTCAAAGAGCAAATACAGTGACACGATACCCTGTTATTAATCTAAGATAATTACTCTACAGAAGTAGGAACCAGTGTATCTAGGAATTCACATGGAACGTTGTTATATAAAAGAGAATCGTGTAAGAGTGTCATATTGACCGATATCCTTAGATGACATGACTCGCCTATTACATGTGATGGGGAAAAGACGCATTATCGACGTGGAAGCTGCGTGTGGCCATCAGGCCTATTACAACTTGAGTCTGTACAATCACCTATTTCATAACACAGTATGCATTATCGCTATATGAAAGGGCGGTGTATTTATATTTTCCCGAGGACATGAACAATGGTTTATTTCCGGCCTGGGATGTGATAACCACATGGGGCAAGAGTGGTTTATGAAAAAGACGCCGTTCTATAACAAGTAATCTCATGCAAACTATCGCATGATTAAGATGGATACAAAGGAACGTTTTGTGGCGCAACTTAACGTGTGGAACCTAAAGCTGGTAATCCCAAAACTACCACAATTCTGCAATAAAATAATGTTTATCGGTATTGTAGATCGGTAATCGTCAGTAGCACTCCCAACAGCTGTAACGCAAATATGACGTCATTGTGCACGTGGAATACAACGGCATCCTCTATCAGATGATGACGTAACGGGTTTCTATGACTACGCCTGTCACCTGAAGAGAACATCTTGAAAGATAAAGCAAAGTTGATAAATATGAATAATATGATAACGATATTTATTGCACCATGGAAAATATGAAGTCTTTTCAATACAAATCTCTCCCAAAAGCAGAATGCATTGTACAATTCCGACTATACATTAAGCATGCGTCCATGAATCTTTGTCACATCGTGGTGACACACGAAGGTCGCGAGGTGAGCGTATCCTGCTCCATCGTTGACACCCGTCACAAACACACGCAAAGGCAAGTCATTAGGTGGCTTGAAAACACACGTGAACATATGGTACGAGACAAATAGGAAATTGCATCAGACATAATTTATGACAGTGATACGTCAAACTTGGAATGTCCTCCACATTAAACTTTTTTGATGTTTTAATAAGGCCTTGAATTTTGTAACCTTGATATAACAACTAGCGAGCATGAGTCGCATGACGTACTGTTAAACCTTGGTAGAAAGAGCACGCTTTATTGTACCTCGATTTTGTGAAAGTTTGCCAAACATAAAGGAAACGGTGGATATTGAAAAGTTGTCACACAGTCTTGTGGAGAGTGTTTTGTCTCTGAATCATTACGCATAGATCTAAATAAGAAATAGATGAAGCGGACGCACTGGTCTCACCTTATGTTAACTTTGCCAATTCTGATTCGTGTGCATAAAGAAACAGATCAACGAGAAGTTGTCCATGGGGATATCTACTTCTGCCTAAATGTCTTACGCCTAAATCTTACATGGATGTTATCAACGAGTAAGTCACACATTTCACTGGCTTCTCGGTACATTTGGTTTCATTCTTGACAGATTCTCCTGAACGTCTGAACATAAACATGTAACTCTATGTATGGTCACCACGTTCAGTAACAAAAGCCCCGTGGATGAAGGATTTGTTTGTTGTTTAACGCCGCACTCAGCAATATTCCAGCTCTATATGACGGCAGTCTGTAAATAATCGAGTCTGGGCCATACCAATCCAGTGATTGACATCATGAGCATCGATCCACACTATTGGGATACGATGACATGCAATGAACCAAGTTAGCGAGCCTGACTGCCCGATCCCGTTAATCGCCTCTTACGGCAAGCATTGTCGCCTGGAAAGCATGGTTTGCTGAAGTCCTATTTTACCCGGGATCTTCACGGGACGTGGGTGAACGAATGAAGTCTTTCCTTAAGTTTACTGTGTGGGATAATGGTGCATAAAGTTGTAAAATTGAATGATTGGACAGAATTGAACTTGGTTCTGTTCTGAAATTGTAAAATTTCCAGCAAATACTTGGAGGTTTTGGGAATCCATGTGGCATTACTGTCGCAAATACCTGTCGCAAATACTGTCTGTGAATATGAAGAAAGTCCTTCTTTGATCGTAGTGCGAACCTGAGTCAGTGTGTCAGCATCCGAGTTGTCGTACAGTTGGTGACAGAAACGAAGGGAGGATACAGTCATTGAGACTACACAGCTAGGTTACAAATAGTATACAAAATTACACAAACTGCGTTATATTTGGTAAGAAAAGTAAACGTTCATGGAAATCGTGCAGCAAATATGACACTTCAGGTGACATATGAAGTTATATCAGGTTAGTTATACCGGAGATGGAGGTATTCAATAAGGACAGTTTTCAAGCTAAAATGCTTCTTCAAGTTAAGGCGAAATATGAAGTTATATCAAATTCGTTATACCGGAGACGCGGGTATTCAATTAGGACAATTCTCAAGCTAAAACACCTCTTCAAGTTTTGTTGCAAAATACATAAGACGCCGACAAAGGCGTCAAAATATGCACCAAGGCATCATAAATATTTATCGGCGACCGTCTCATATAATTCCAAAGTTGGTTTGGGCATTAAATCTTTTCAACAAGATCGTAAGAAGAAAGCAATTTCTACCAACAACAAGTCCACATCCAGCTGCATGCAGGGGGGATTACTCACCCAATACTTACTTTTTTTGTCGTGTAATATCGCGGCTAACGATGACGGCATGAGAGGGGAGAGAGGGTTCGAATTGTTAAAACATTTGCCTGCATATGATTTTTTTGTGTACAGATCGATCACCGAGGCGGTCTATTAGCAAGGCCCATTGTGGAGCAGCACTTCACGTTATTTTAATAGCCAACAAACACCGTAACAATCTCGACGCTTATTGCTACAGAAAAACACCCAGAGCTTTAGCTTTGAAAGTTAAACCGTTTCCAACGTGCTTTGAAAGCAGGAGTGAAGCTTTCTGTGCAAACATTTAAAGTAAATCACCGAAGGGAAACAGCTTTAAGGTTTGATTTAATGGCATCGACATTGGTCGTTACTCCGACTAACAATGTCTTCCTTGGAGTCGCGCGGGCATCTAATAAATAGGCTGTCAGTGCACGAGGCTAGGATCCCGGAGCGCTAGCAGATGCGGATATTCATTAAGAAAATATGCTTTTTCAGAAATCGGCGCTGTTGAACCTGATTATGACGGTGATGTTATTACCGCAAACCATGTAGTTATTTCGGGAAGTTATAGAAATCGTGCACATGTATTTCCCCGTATAAATGCATCACTGCTACTCGTGTGTAGCAAGGTAAAGACCACGTGTAGAGAAGTTCTTGTAATAAGAGGACACGGGTCGTCAATGGCGACGCACTTCGCTGTGCAGAGTTGCATTCACTAGGCGTGCAAGATACATATGATCGTGGTTCGAATCTCAGATTTGCCCTGATTATCCTGTGCTTTGTGGCTTCTCCAAAGTGTCTTTTTGTTTGTTTATTTTTTAACGCAGCAATATTCCGTCAATATGACGACGGTCTGTAAACAATCGCGTCTCGACCAGACAATCCAGTGATTGACATCATGCGCATCGATCTACACAATTCTCCAAAGTGGTGACTGTCTAGAACCTGCATCACTTGGGGCTTTCCCTCCAGGTTCCATACAATACTGCTCAAACCAAACTCACTCTCCAACATTCTGGGGATCTTTAACGTACCAACACATAATGCCCCCCCCCCCCCCCCCCCCCTCCCCCATCCATTGACTCCTCTCATCGCTCACCCCACATGGACTGAACACGTGTAGAAGTAACCGAAGCACCCGTACAATATATACATATTTGTGTGCCTATGTCCGTCACCCGTCCTCCCGTCAGTCACAATGCAGCGTGGTGCATAGTCAGTGCTACCCATGAACTGAGGAGACCGTGTTTCCAAGAGACCTGCGTCCTTCTGGGATCTTATCTTATCTATCTACGGAAGTGATGGGGCGGAGCCAGGGGTGAGTAGATGAATGAAATGTATCGCCGCAGTCATCTATATACCAACAGTAAACACTGGCCGGAATATCATCCGGTTTCAAGAAGACGAACCAGTGATTGAAAACATGAGCAGCAAGCCACACCATTATGGTGCGATGACAGCGAATGAGCCAAGTTACAGGTCCTGACCATCCCATCCAGTTGTACGACCAGCTATGGGTACTTGGGACATATTCGAACCCGAATCTACTCGGACCTCGTGACTGAGAATCTATGTGAATGACAACAAGTGGTGCCGTGACAGGTACACCAGGGCTGGCTTCTGGGTGCCTTTATCATAGTAGGGAGAGTAGGTTTGCCTTGTCACAATGACGAGTTGCTGGATGTGTCCGCCTGTTCCTATGTCCCGTGCCCCGTGTCCCGTGTCCCGTGTCCTGCTGTCAGTGGAAGCAAGGCTGTGATACACCTAGTTATGTCTGACATGAATCTTTATAGTCGTTACACCGCGTGAGTGTGGATACAAAACGATGACATCTTTGTTAACTTTTAATATTTGACATGTCACTCAATATACTGCCATCAAAAACTGCAGCGGTCGATACTTCCATTAATCGTTATAAAATGCTACCAGTGCGCCGATGATATATTCTTCAAACATCAAATTCAATTATTTTTAACGTTTGATTTTTCTATCATTTACTTCTTTACTTGTTACACATATTTACCTTACCCAATCCGTGTGCGACTGTCTTGGTTTCTGAACTTGCTACGGGAGTCTTCCGCGTTCCATTTACCATGGAAACCTAGGTAAAGCAATGGTACCAATTTCAATGTTGGTATCACCAATTTAGAATAAACTAATGAATAAGTGAGTGAGTAACTATTACAGTTATTCGCGGCTTAGTTGGTGTGAAATGTATGCAATAATTCACAATGATATATAACATAGACCAGTGGCCAGTTATCATAAATAGACACCAAAAAGTCGATAACACAATACAAACATGTCTGATATGAAATGTATGTTACACAGTGTATCCAGTTTACTAATGCAATCGTTTGATCCTTTATCAGTGCGTGATGTTAGTTGTATGGAGGGCACCTCTCTCACAGGAATCTTCCACGGCAAGACAGACAGACAGTTCATCCTGGCTTCGAGAAGTGGGAAGTCAAGGAACGCAGCTAAGCAACGTGATCAATTGGACGAACGTTTGAGGGGTGTGTCTGTCAAAATGTTGATTTTGATTGCCGTCGCCACTGACCAATGAATGTTGAGAATTTCAAAGAACGATAAACCTTGCAGCTGACAGGTTGCAATAGATCACGTTGTATTGAAATGTAATGGAAGTGCCAGTGTGGTGCCATCAGCATAACATCTCCACGATCTTTAAGAACGGCTGCGTATGTTTCATTATTGTTTCTAGCATTCACAACACTTCCCCACACAAACTCCAGCCAGTGTTCCTGTTATATCGGTAACAGGACATTGCCACTGTGTAACAAAACTTACCCTCTCACGGTCTGGTGACCGATCCACTCTGTTGCTTTATTTCCGACACCGCTCGTTGTACAGTGTCATTTCATTCTAAGTTAGAGAATTAGTGACCCGACTATTTCATTCTCTTGTGATTTAATGGCAAACTCATACCATGCATTGACACGATGTTTGTTATCTCCTATATGTTTGCTACCCTTATTCATGTGTTAAAAAAGTTTTGTAACTATAATTTCCAAACATTTGGGGAATTCAGACATTTCTCCTGTATTTATTGTCATCTTTGACTCTTCAACTACTGTACATAGCTTGTTGTATATCTTTAATGATACAGTGGGATGGCGTATGTTCAGGGCTTTATGTTGATTCTTACATCTTCAGTATAGATACAGTAGTTAGTTTGCTATTCGTGTTTTCCCCTGTTTAGAAACACACGTTGGCTAGGCGCCCCAGACTATCGTATTCCCCGGTTGTCCAGAAGAGATTGTCCTCTCTGAGGTCGTGCACTGTATATATAAACTTTTTCTAGATCTTGTGTCTTTACCACAAAGCTTCGTTAGATCGTTCACAATTGTCTCGCCACTGAGTGGTCACGTGAAACTCAGGTTTCGTTAGTTAGTGATTATGGGGCATTTTTGATCTAGTACTGACTTACTCTGGTTGTATTGAGATGAACTTAGCAGCTAGGGTTTCCAATACTCAGTTTTTCTAGTAATCCGTGGATAACCAACCTTCCCATGACTGTCTAGCTTTTTGGGAATTTTAGTATTTCCTTACTCAGTCAAAGTGGCTAAATCTTTAGTCGATTAGACGAGTTTGATATTCAGACGTTCTCGTCTATTTTATAGTCTATGTGACTTATTTTAGGAATATGCCCTCTGTGTTTATTTCCCGTTATTTAACCGAGCCGAGGGTATTCACTCACAGGAGTCTTGAGTTAATTAACTCAGGTGTTAATTTGTCGCAGCCAATTTAATTGTCTGTCTATGCTTCTTGTCTGTATCTTGTCAACGTGTGGTTTCAGCTTCTCGCATTTTATAACTGTAATACAGTTGCTTAGCTAAGTCGCTTGTGTATTTGCTCTGATGTAATTAATCTGGTGATCTTTGTCAGCACAGATTGGGCTTATGTGATCCCTTTTATTAACATCTATTGGTACAATTAGTTGTTAGTAATAAGCCTGTGAACCTATTACGACGTTTTCATTATTACTTTATTCTTGTTTAGTGACACCCGGATCATTGGAGCACAGCCCCGTTACAGACATTTGGATGTCCATCTACACATTTTTCAAGTTGTTGTTCACATTCAAATTATTCAGTTGATATTGAAATATATATTGACAGATGTTTAACAAGAGATGCGATGAGGTGTTTGTGTAATCATAAGCCAGACCAGGCCGGATCCACCAGTAAATGCATCATGCAATTCTAAACGATTTCTAGAAAATAAAATATCTTTGACTCAAATGATAAGCATCTTATTTGTGACTCAAGTATCTGTTATTACACGTTTGGTTACAATCTACTGTGGTGTTTTGGTATCGACTGTTTTTCATTTTTCTCCAGGTAATTCTACAAGTAGCAATCTGGTAGAGTGTGGGTAAGCAGCTGTCGCTGTAGGACACGATACGAATGGAACCCTACACGTGCTGATACAAGGTAGACCGTAGTTATAAACATATACTATTTTAACGTGTAGTTGACACGATATACGGCTTTTCCATTTGAGACGAGAAGTCGGTTACATGACCGCGAAATTGACGTTCATGAGTGTATGAACGACACAAGAGATCGGGTTCTTGAAATGACGTAAACACTGGCGGACTACCTCCGCATTCCTTGGGGAACCCTCGGAATTCCCTGGTACGAATGCAAACAGAAGCGTTGATTCTCATCATTTGGACCCTTTAATGTTTAGCATACATTGAGACATATACTCGATACGACCCGCCCTTTGTGAACAAACGAAACAATGCACATCAAAGTTATCGTAATATCGCCTCGATCCGTGTCCAGACCGGCAGTCTCAGTCTATAGCAGTCTACGAAGTTACATCAGTATCTATTTGACACATGTCTATAATCACCTTTCAATGATGCGCCAATTGATGAATGATGACCAACACATGTAACCGCCACAGGTTCATTAACAACTTGTGAATCTCTCCAGTCACCTTTGACTGTACTTGTACTTGATGTAAGTGTATTACGAAGCGCTGTCATTCTGGCTGACTGACTGAGGTAGTTCTTAACGCACCTTTCTCATCCATTGATTATATTTTTGAACACATTTGTTGTGAACAAACCTACAACAGCTGTTCCTGATGAGCAAGTCCAGCACGTCACCTCTCTATTTGAGGAACCATTTTATTCCGCAACACAGCTGGCTGTTGTGTGGATATCAGTGTAAACATGAAGTCACACTAGATACTAAACACTATTGTGTGGAGATCTAGACGAACATCCTCCGAGGTAAAAAATAGTGATATAAAAAAATAAGAATTGACTTTCTCTTTGTGTGAGTTCATTGCAAGCTCCGACGTTCACACCGTCTGGCTTTCTTACACCGTTAAACTCACACAAAGTGAAAGTCAAATCTTAAATTGTTACACTTACATGTAGCTACATCACACGACTGGAATGAACACAGTGATGTGAAAAGTAGTAGGCATTTGCTGATGTGTTGTGTGTTGTTTGTTGTGTGTTGTGTGTTGTGTGTTAGTGTTATGTGTTTGTGGGTTATGCATTGTGTGTTCATGCATAACACAGTAATATATACCACGTCGAAGTGAACTGTGACCCATGAAGATCTGGGGTATAATAGGCCTTCAGCAGCCTATACTTGCCGTAGCAGGCGACTATGCCCGTCGTTAGAGGCGACTAACGGGATCGGGTGGTCAGGCAATGTTTGCTATTTTTAGAAAAATACGAGTATTAGAAGTACCAATTGACTGTCAACTGTTTGACTATCTTGCTCAACCTATATTGTATGGATCCGAGGTTTGGGGCTTCGAAAATACTGTTATACTGGAACGCGTTCACTTCAGATATTGTAAATATATTTTGAAGGTTAAGCAAACTACCCCTGATTTCATGGTGTACGGGGAATTAGGGAGATACCCATTAAACATCCATGTTATGTTAAGAATGGTATCATATTGGTGCAAATTAGTTCTGTCAGAAACCAAATTATCAGGGATAATGTACAAACTTATGTTCAAACTCCAAATTGCCCACTCCGAGTTTAAGTTCCCACTTGTAAATGAAATCCAACGTATTTTACAAAGTACAGGTCTGAATCACATTTGGCTGTCTCAGGAATTTCCCAGTGTACAATGGATGAAGGCTAACGTCAAAACTGTCCTTATAGATCAATTTTTACAAAGCTGGAGTAGTAGTAAAGTAAATTCCTCAAAAGGACACTATCATAATCTGTATAAAGATATCCTCTCAGTAGAAGACTACTTATTGTATTTACCTCATAATGTACGCATCTGGCTTACTAAAATCAGAACCGCCAACCACCGACTCCCAATTGAAACTGGCCGATGGTATAACCTCAATAGGGAAGATAAGCTTTGCTCTCTTTGTAAAATTAAAATTGGTGATGAATTCCATTTTATACTAGAGTGCCATGAATTGGATCATTTAAGAAATAAATATCTCCCATTATATTATTGTAAATATCCAAATACTGAAAAAAATGTTTCACTTATGACTTGTTCTTATAAACCTCTCCTCTTACGACTAGCCCAGTATGTAAAATATGGACTGTGTATGCTCCACTAACTATTGTCTCATTTCTTTGTATATATGTCTCTCTTGTCAACTTCTTTATGTCATCTAGGTGATTCATGAGAAATACACATCTTAGTAGGCTCGCTGATATGGTTCATGCATGCCAACGTATCCCAATTGCGTAGATTGATGCTCATGATGTAAGTCACTGGATTGTATGGTCCATACTCGATTATTCACAGCTCGCCGTCATGCACCCGGAATACTGCAGAGAGTGGCGTTAAACAACAAACAAACGAAGTGATCTGTAAAGGAAGAACGCATTGTAGTGAGCGAAGAGTTGACATTTAACACGAGTAAATGAAGGACAGAGAGGAAACGTGGCTCATTATTTAACAATGACAGCAGCAGAGATTTCTGACTAAGCCGCATCCTGGTCGTGCTGGAAGCGTCGGTGGACCAGACCAGTGACTGGCAACCTATCGAGATATCATGTCATCTAGGTTCACTGATATGCAGTATCATGTCTGTGTAAGCTGCTCAGCCACCCCACAAGCGATCTCGCCATTATCTTCATTGAGCAAACATTGAATGTATTGGAAAGCCATTAGTGTTGCGGACACTAGCCACATTTCCAACAGAATAGCCATTTTAAAACCTTAGCATACCTTGTATGGCTTGGTCACAGACATCAGAGAGGACGCCGGTGGACGAGGGCTTGACACACGCAACATCTGATATTAGACATCATTATTTTCATCATAGGTCTGAGAATATTGTCTAGCTTTGATCCTAAGGTTGGGGAAGAGATCATGATTAAAGCAGTAGCGTCTGTCAGGTGCGAGGCGCTGCCCAGCCCCAGATGTATGCGAGGCCATTTGTGAACAAGGAGATCAATCAGATGAACGTAGTGAAATATTATAGCGTGTTAAAGGAAATAAAAACTAAGCAGCCTAATCATATACATTCAGGGACTTGGGGGAGAACGTTGGGAATCAAGTCGATTCCTAGTGAGACTTCAACATCATTTGTTTACAGAAAGCGTTTCATTTGTTTCTGTAAAAACAGGAAATCCCGGATATCGACGCGCGCATACACTCACGAGACACTTGCACAAGCCCATACTACAGAACTACAGCACACACACACACACACACACACACACATACACACATACACATACACACACATACATACGCACACACACTCTCCCTCTCTCTCTCACATACACACGCACACACATGCGCGCCAAACACTCTCTCTCACACACACTCATATACACGCGTGCCCACACACTCTCCCTCTCTCTCACATACACACTCAAACACATGCCCGCCACACACTCTCTCTCACACACACTCATATATGCAAACACCCACACACTCACACACCCACACTCACTCACACAGAGACACGCACAGACAAATACTCTCAAATGCACATATACGTGTCAATAATGTGACTTCCAGCAAAAGCATACACACATGCACACACACACGTGTACACAGACAGACAGACACACACATGTACACACACAGACATGTACACACAACGCACACACACAAACACACACACACACATGTACATTCACAAACATAGACGCGCACACACAGAATGTCATGTCACAGTCTCTCAACATGAACGTGTACGTGTGCGTGTCCATGTTATAGAACCCTCCAGTCAACACCTCGTAGCTACAGTCAAACAGTAACTGTCCATACACATTCATAATCTGGTATCTATATAATTTAATTCAACAAAAGCAACAAAGATGAGCAACGATACTCACTTCATAACGAATTCTTTACCCTGTAAGCCCATCCCTAACCCTAACCTATCTCTAACCCTAACATAACCCTAAACCTGAATTGTTTCCCCTTGCAAATTCATAAAACACAAAGCCAATGATGGCGACGGAAGCTTGTTGTTGGGCCGAATCGTTTGTCTGTCCCCAGCTTTGTTAAATGTCAACTACTCTCTCATTACAAGTAGACAGGGCGTGCTTCGTTGTCAGATCAATACTGGAGCTCCGTGATACCTGCGACTTGTAACATTACTACCTGGGTAGAGCTCCATTTCCAATCCCGTCAGTCCCGTTTGATATATATTAAATGATTAAAACATATATTTGTAGTCTGCCTGCGTCAACATATTAGTTCCATTATGTTCAAATCCGATATTCCTTTTGGACACACGCTGATAGAGATGCACAAATATGACGTTCTTATACGACAAGTATGTAGTTACAAAGTCATAGAGTAGAATGTATATAGCTAGAAGATGATAAGAAAGTTACGGATGTCAGTTTGCAAAATAAAATTGTTGCATGATCGCAGCATATTTACGCAATGTCAAATACGTGTAAAAGACAATACGACCTTTGACACGACAGGCTGGTGAGCGGTACCTGTAGGTACGTTGCTGTGTTCTGTGTGAAGCTAGCGACTAGATGTCGGTGAGCGGTACCTGTAGATACGTTGCTGTGTTCTGTAGTTTGGCTAGCGACTAGAATCTGGTGAGCGGTACCTGTAGGTTCGTTGCTGTGTTCTGTGTTGAGCTAGCGACTAGATGTCGGCGAGCGGTACACTGTAGTTACGTTGCTGTGTTCTGTGTTGAGCAAGACTAGAATCTGGTTGGCTGTACCCGTAGTTTCGTTGCTGTGTTCTGTGTTGAGCAAGACTAGAATCTGGTCAGCGGTACCTGTAGTTTCGTTGCTGTGTTCTGTGTTGGGCAAGCGACTAGATACCGGTGAGCGGTACCTGCATGTTCGCTGCTGTTTTCTTTGTTGAGCTAACGACTAGAATCTGGTGAGCGGTACGTGTAGGTACGTTGCTGTGTTCTGTGTTGAGCTAGCGACTAGATGCCGGTGATCGGTACATGTATGTTCGTTGCTGTGTTCTGTGTTTGAGCTAGCGACTAGAATCTGGTGAGCGGTACTTGTAGGTTCGTTGCTGTGTTCTGTGTTTGGCTAGCTTATGACGCATACAAGATTACAATAACAGCTATAAGGGAAATCCTTCAAGGATATAAAAATAAGACACATACGATAACTTATATATGTGTTTTCGGATGGAATAAATGCACGACTATCTCATAAATAAGTGATATACATGTAATATTTCTAAATATACTACCCGGCAGACTTGAAAACTGGATTTGACCGAAAAAGGACAAACAATATCAAAGCGTTACTATGTTGAAAATAGTCGTCGAAACATTGCAAGCTTAGGGTCCTGAACGCATCTGTGATTTCCGACGACGAGGTCTAGAATATTCGTCTGTTCTTCTTGCATCTGCTTACTTTTAAGCCTTGACGCTTTAGCTAGGTTTAGTGCTTAATGTAAATACATCCTATACTTCAGTTTAGTTTATCTGTCTAGTTAATTCATTTTTCGACTTTTTACGTGTGTGAACTTGTGAGTACGTTATTAACCCCTTTGGACAAAAACACGTCGGCTTCTCTGTGGATGAGGCCCTACTTCACTACAGACGGGGTAATCGTTAGTTGAGCACCGTGACATATCAGCATCAAATAATACATCACCATCGAATAACCATAATGGCATATCTTGTCCTTATATTTTTAGCCACCGTCAAACATGGCTGTACACTTTCTTTTGCCCGGCAGTTTACAACATAAAATCTCCATTCAGGCCCGCATCTTCTGAGCCCAGTGTTTGACATCATGGCTGTTTCAAATTTGTCTACTGGATTTTTGCTGATTTTTTTTATCTCCTTGTCCGTTGGCTGGAAGCCCATGTGCCAGTTGTATTCAAATAACGTGCAGAGATAGAGTATTTCACTAAAAGCATCCACACTCTGTAATGAAATTGATATTGTTATTGACACCACGTGATTAATGTTCCCGCACTCTCACATACTACGTACATCAGACAAACAGATTTGTCATAGCCGTTATTCTGCACAGTCGGCTCATACAGATGAGTGTTCAGTCCAATGGGTTAAATGTATTAAATCCCGAGAAAAGCCGAGTGAATGAAATAAACTTGAGCAGACCGTAATTGTTTAGTTTTGCTTTAAAAAACTCTGGCAGAATTGGTTTTACAGCGTTCTGTCTTTGTGTGAGCGAAATGGCAGCAGATCAGTCTAGAAACACACATCAGTCTTGAAAGTTAAAAAAAGACATTCTCCCTGGCGATGGTGCTAAATTCTTCATTTTTTTGTCATCCAAACTCGAGTCCAGTACACATAAACAAAGTAAAATTTACGCACAACGTGAAATAAATGGTTCTTAATAACTACAACACAGTCATCAGGGGTTGCAGGCAGAAGTGATGGACCAGTTGTACACTGGGTGATTAAATCAAAGCTGTCACGGAGGCAGAAAAACCTGCTGTGGACATGGCTGGCTAGACGTGGAGACACTGAACAGGTCTCCCTATTTTGTACATTGTGGCTATCGTTTATTGCCAGTGTTTAGATGACCCCGTATCCCCCTTCACAGCGACATGACGAAGGAGTTTTCATATTTAATGGCTTTGATATCAGCGGGGGCAATTGAAGGTCATATCACAGTTTTTGCTCCTAGTGCGCTTCATATTGATACTATATCATGCCTAGGTGATACACAATAATGACAACTTTATGTAACTTTAATATTATTGTTCTAGTAGGAACAAAGCAGCGCACGATATTCAACTCAAGGATGGAATATGTGAACTACACTTAATACACAAGTGTTTTCCGTTCATAATGAGGGTGATGTTACTGTGTTTCACTTGATCGTTTTCCGGTACTGTTATCATATGTCGGCAAGTCCCCCGAAAGGGCTGTTTAGTAGCAGGAATGTTTGTCTTTGAAAGTTTCCCTTGACGTCACTGCATGGCAAATGCCCTACTTCAGAGTTGTCCTTTTGCATTCCCCAACTAGTACAGACCTAGATCATAGGTGTTATCAGGTTACTTAGATCATAGGTGTTATCAGGTTACTTAGATCATAGGTGTTATCAGGTTACTTAGATCATAGGTGTTATCAGGTTACTTAGATCATAGGTGTTATCAGGTTACTTAGATCATAGGTGTTATCAGGTTACTTAGATCATAGGTGTTATCAGGTTACTTAGATCATAGGTGTTATCAGGAGACTTAGATCATAGGTGTTATCAGGTTACTTAGATCATAGGTGTTATCAGGTTACTTAGATAATAGGTGTTATCAGGAGACTTAGATCATAGGTGTTATCAGGTTACTTAGATCATAGGTGTTATCAGGTTACTTAGATAATAGGTGTTATCAGGAGACTTAGATCATAGGTGTTATCAGGTTACTTAGATCATAGGTGTTATCAGGTTACTTAGATAATAGGTGTTATCAGGAGACTTAGATCATAGGTGTTATCAGGTTACTTAGATCATAGGTGTTATCAGGTTACTTAGATCATAGGTGTTATCAGGAGACTTAGATAATAGGTGTTATCAGGTTACTTAGATAATAGGTGTTATCAGGTTACTTAGATAATAGGTGTTATCAGGAGACTTAGATAATAGGTGTTATCAGGAGACTTAGATAATAGGTGTTATCAGGTTACTTAGATAATAGGTGTTATCAGGTTACTTAGATAATAGGTGTTATCAGGAGACTTAGATAATAGGTGTTATCAGGTTACTTAGATAATAGGTGTTATCAGGTTACTTAGATAATAGGTGTTATCAGGTTACTTAGATAATAGGTGTTATCAGGAGACTTAGATAATAGGTGTTATCAGGAGACTTAGATAATAGGTGTTATCAGGTTACTTAGATAATAGGTGTTATCAGGTTACTTAGATAATAGGTGTTATCAGGAGACTTAGATAATAGGTGTTATCAGGTTACTTAGATAATAGGTGTTATCAGGAGACCTAGATCATAGGTGTTATCAGGTTACTTAGATCATAGGTGTTATCAGGAGACTTAGATAATAGGTGTTATCAGGTTACTTAGATCATAGGTGTTATCAGGTTACTTAGATCATAGGTGTTATCAGGAGACTTAGATAATAGGTGTTATCAGGTTACTTAGATCATAGGTGTTATCAGGAGACTTAGATAATAGGTGTTATCAGGTTACTTAGATAATAGGTGTTATCAGGAGACTTAGATAATAGGTGTTATCAGGTTACTTAGATAATAGGTGTTATCAGGAGACTTAGATAATAGGTGTTATCAGGTTACTTAGATAATAGGTGTTATCAGGTTACTTAGATAATAGGTGTTATCAGGTTACCTAGATCATAGGTGTTATCAGGTTACTTAGATCATAGGTGTTATCAGGAGACTTAGATAATAGGTGTTATCAGGTTACTTAGATAATAGGTGTTATCAGGAGACTTAGATAATAGGTGTTATCAGGTTACTTAGATAATAGGTGTTATCAGGAGACTTAGATAATAGGTGTTATCAGGTTACTTAGATAATAGGTGTTATCAGGTTACTTAGATAATAGGTGTTATCAGGAGACTTAGATCATAGGTGTTATCAGGAGACTTAGATAATTGGTGTTAATCGAATAACACAAAGAACATATTTACAGAGAATGCTCACGGCTGTTCGGGTTTCAATACTTGGTTTGCATTAATTGAAGTCAGGGATACTACCATGGCGTAAGAGGTGCGATGTTTGTCCACAGTGAGGACAGGGACGCCATTAGATGTGATGTATGGACATACATCTCTCTCCTCGGAAAGCTGTCTGACGTAATCGGGTTCTGCCACATGACGGCTGGTGAAATGAGTGAGTGAGTGAGTTGGGTTTAACGCCGCTTTAAACATTATTCCAGTTATATCACGGCGTGTCAGCTTAATGTGGGAGGAAAGCCCGAAGTGATGCAGGTCTCAGACGTTTACCACTTCGGTGAAACCCACGAGAACGGTATGATGCTGACAAACCTAGAAACATAATCGGGGCGAACCGGGATTCAAACCCACAATCATAGGTTTCTGCCAAGGGACGCGGCGCCTGAGACGACTGGGCCACCCTTGCCCCCGACTTGAAATGAGGATGTGATGTTTCTTCGCCTAGTGTTTCGTTCTGGACTTTCATTATCATTTGTTATGTGGCTGTTGTCCTGGCAGTTGTCCTGGCTGTTGTGGCAGTTGTCGTGGCTGTTGTTGTGGCTGTTGTCCTGGCTGTTTTTGTGGCTGTTGTCGTGGCTGTTGTCGTGAAACAGGAAATCCGATTGTTTATATTAATATGGAATTTCAGAAATCCTGTTTTGCAAACGGTGAATCTTTCACATGCCACATGCTGCCAAACTTTTCTTTTTTTTAACTTGTCTATGCCATAAATATTTTTATATTCGTGTTTATGTCATATATGATATTGCAGAACAAGTCCAAATTATAACAAATATCTAAAGGGAAGATAAAGCAACAAATACACGTATTTAAGGACCGTACGCACGAAAGTACCGTGACTCAACGTCTTTATACGCTTGCAGCAATGGGAAGATATGTCACAACATTTCGATAGTGCCCACAAACCATCAAACAAAGATGTCAATCAATGTGAACATCAGGTTAGAATGAAAAAGAAAACATTTGCACTATCACTCCGAAAATCAGAAAAATACATGTGGGGATGAGAGAAACGCCAATCTACACAACGCCCAATACTTTATCATGACAAAACATCTGCCTAAAACACACTGCTATGTGAGTGACGACATGCGTACCTGGCTAGGAAGGCAGACTAGGCATAACTGAGATATCAGTTGTACATACACATGTAGGTGAACCGGGGCAGCATATGTTGCCCACACTGAGGAGCCTCCACTCCTCGGGATGCACATAGGTGAACCGGGGCAGCATATGTTGCCCACATTGAGAGCCTCCACTCCTCGGGATGCACATAGGTGAACCGGGGCAGCATATGTTGCCCACACTGAGGAGCCTCCACTCCTCGCGATGTACATAGGTGAACCGGGGCAGCATATGTTGCCCACACTGAGGAGCCTCCACTCCTCGGGATGTACATAGGTGAACCGGGGCAGCATATGTTGCCCACACTGAGGAGCCTCCACTCCTCGGGATGCACATAGGTGAACCGGGGCAGCATATGTTGCCCACACTGAGGAGCCTCCACTCCTCGGGATGCACATAGGTGAACCGGGGCAGCATATGTTGCCCACACTGAGGAGCCTCCACTCCTCGGGATGCACATAGGTGAACCGGGGCAGCATATGTTGCCCACACTGAGGAGCCTCCACTCCTCGGGATGCACATAGGTGAACCGGGGCAGCATATGTTGCCCACATTGAGAGCCTCCACTCCTCGGGATGCACATAGGTGAACCGGGGCAGCATATGTTGCCCACATTGAGAGCCTCCACTCCTCGGGATGCACATAGGTGAACCGGGGCAGCATATGTTGCCCACATTGAGGAGCCTCCACTCTTCGGGATGTACATAGGTGAACCGGGGCAGCATATGTCGCCCACACTGAGGAGCCTCCACTCCTCTGGATGAACTGGTGGAACACTTCAAGAAGGCAGTATTTCAAGGCGGGTTAGAGTCACATCTGTGGACAAACATTGTGGTTTACATCTCAGTCTTGGTGTTAACGACAAACATAAAAATCGACCATCTTGAATGTCTCTGGGTCTCAATGTCCGAATCATCTCAAACATGTAAGAAACTGCCCTGCTATGCATTTGACTGCCCCGAAATGAATGATTATGTGTTTATATGTTGGAAACAACGAATGTACTTACAGTCAAGAAATATGTACTATCAACACATCTAAGTAATTGATGTTGTTTTCTCTGTTGAAGGTAACTTAACTGCACACGCCAGTCATTGTCTACTCAGCATTTCCTGCAACTACTGCCTCTGTCCATTTTACACTCCCGGACGCACGAGTGACAACTTAACACTCCCGGACGCACGAGTGACAACTTAACACGGTTCGACACTGTAACTTCAAAACGTGAATGCCAGTGAATAGTCAATCTAACATATCTGTAGACTGAGATTCTCTTGGACGTTACAGGCAGAATAAGGATTAACACATTATGAATGGATCAGTGATGGTACTTGGTGTTCGTAAAGAGCATCTTCATTGCAAAAATATTAATCCATTTTCAATTCAGGTGCCTCCACTTTAAAAAAGCAAATTCATAATTCACTTGTCTATATGTGATGGTTGGTGTTAAATAATAAAATGGGTAATTAGTCGGCTGTGCCGCCCCACAATGAACACAACACTTACAATGTGAATATGAAACACGCCAGATGTCTTCTCGCTGTGTCTCCATGCTATAGGCTTGTGTTGACATCAAGGGGGAAGTTTAATTGTCAGACTTGTGTAGCCAGGTGAGTATTCCAGATCAAAGTTTCCTGATAGAGAACACACAAACGCAACACTATCATCTAGCAATACGAGAAATCTATTTGCGTGTATGAGTGGATTTGAAACTACTGAAATCATTAGGTGGGCACGTAGGAATTACCTGAGAATTAGTTGACCGGGATCAAAGCACAGGTGAGCTGATATAACTGTGCCTTGATATAATAAGTGCACACATTTTTGTAGGCAACTGTATTATTGTGTTAGTACGGGTCGAACCATACGAAATCGTTGCTTAAGGAACCATTGGGACTGCACAAAGTAAAAACAAGATTACACTCGTGTCGTGGAAAGAAATCAAACGACTCAAGCAACATTTGCTGATGTGTGGGTCTACAAACAGTATGGGCCAACAAGGAAATAGATGTTTTAAACTTAAGTAATATTCTCAGACAATATCAGTGTCCTTTAATATCCCAAAATATTTCAAATTGTTCATTCAGTTTCATTCCCTTATACAAACACAATTTCATCCAAGTTGTTAAATTACAGGAATATGTTGCAGAACGTGGGCGTGAAAGCTGATGATTCCACGACTTGTCGTTGCCAAGACTCACCATACTGCTTCCAACCTGTTGGTCATAATCACACGTGACTTCTCTGTTTTGGCCAAGTAACATAACCTTATAAGTAAACATTAAACTACATTAATGGTTTGATCAAAGAACTCACACGTATAAAGGGCCAGTATGCTAATTGAGGATGAAATCTACCTAAAACCACGCATCAGTATTATAAACCTTTGGCTTGATTCTAAAATATTTCATTTCCTCGGTTTTATTGAATTGCAAATCTACATAAAAATCCATACAAAGATACATTAATTGCTGGCTCTATTTAAAGTAGCACCTTAGATTCTAACAATAATCCTTTATGCAATCCATGAGTGACTTAAATCATATTCACGGAAACTCCAAAACAAACAAGTTCAAATATGTCAAAACGACTTTTCAACTTTGTACATCACCATGCCATACCAAAAGCTAGAAACTATGAAACCATGTATGTATGTATGTATGTATGTATGTATGTATGTATGTATGTATGTATGTATGTATGTATGTATGTATGTGTGTGTATGTATGTATGTATGTTTGTTTGTTTGTATGTATGTATGTATGTATGCATCAGTAACTGTAGTTCAGCTATTTCGTTTATATTGTTTACAGAAACGACCTTTGAAACTTCATATTTTATACCCATAAGACAAAACGTGTTTAATAAATGTACATCCACATCCAAAAATACATTATTCCTATCGGATCAAAGGAAATATATGTCTTTTATCTATCACACTGGTTTCTTGTTACGCGCCTACATCTCGGATATATTAGTCAACATGTCGAGACACGATTATCCTCTGACACAGGTTAACATTATTCTTTCACACCACAGAGACCGTTGTTCGTGAGATGTAACCTTATATATATCGGGTTACGTTTGTTCTTAACAACGGTCATTAAATGCTGTACCCCAGCCATTTGTCTGTCGAATTCAATAAGAGTCGAAAAGACAGATTGATGTTCAGTTAGGTCAGGAGGAGCAGAAGTGTCAAATGCGATGAAAACACAGCGTTAATCCAAGGTTCATCTACAAACGGAAATGGGGTTGAGATCAAAGGCTGTTGTAAATATATCCTCCGTGTCTGCACTCGCGTGAGTGATGACACTCTTTCTTCTTCTCATCATGATTTAATTTGATTTCATATTCACAATATGGCTCCATTTTCGATTTGAAATTCTATTTTGATTGATGACTTAGAAGGTAAGAATGACATTATCTTGTGATTGCCTCGAAATACAAACTAAGAGTTTTGAAGATTGTAAAATAATGGTAAAATGCATGAATCCGTTTCCTTTTGTGTTTCCGAATCCATGTAGGTACACGCACGTTGAAGAATGGTGATGAATAGGGATGTCCTGCAGGAGCCGTATAGAGCCCGAAAGTCACTGACCGTTGTGAAGGGAGGACTTCGTGGGGTGAACGGAAAGCAATAAGTTCAGTCTCGTAAATTTAACTGTGCTTTTAATACTTGCTTGTTGGTCCTGGTGCGTATAAAATATGATTAAACTTGGCCAAAACACATATTTATATTGCAGAAAATGAGCGATGGAATACAACGCTACGGGAAGACTTTGAAGGACCCAGGCTGTACTTGTCTAATGTGAGTGCGTGTCATTAAACCAACACGATTATTTTCTGAATATTTTCAGAAATGATCTCCCATATTGGGGAGAAATGGGGTGAATCATTATTGAAAAAAATATGCAAGATTGTGATTACGTGAATGAAAAAATACCTTTTGATTTGTTACCAATGAGCTACGTTTGTTTCAACTGTTAGTATGACCAAAATGAGGCTATGTGAGGTTATTTTATGCGAAGCTGGTAATTTTACTCTTAAACGTCAAATTGTTCTTCTAACGACTGTTGATCCTGAGAAACAGTAAAAAACATGAGTGTTGACCATTTGCCGATCTTGCTGACACAAGAACATAGCCATCTTCAAATGTAATAAGCCACATATCCATAGCAAATGCCCAATGTATTGAAAGATGCATTATTTAATTTTAGAATAAATTACTATTTATTGAACTTTACATGAAATACAGTTACTTTTCCGTAAGTACATTTAAGGATTGACTGTGTATTGTTTTGGGTTTACTGTGGTATGAATCGAAAAACCGATGTGCAAACTGTCCGCGTGGTGGATTCTTACAAAAGTTGGCACATCGGTTTTTCGATTCATACCTCAATGAACCAAGAAAAAAACCCACAGTCAATGCTAATAATTAAATTCGGCAACCAAAACATACAATAGTTTAACCAAAAACAGTTGTTTATATCAAAGCATTCAAAAGTGACGAGATTGATATACATTCCAGGTGGAGGAATACATACTGTGGCGTGACATGAATCAGGTTAATTTATGCACGCCTACAAAGTCAATAGCCAATCAACGGAGAGTAGAATCAAAACAAAGTTCATTGGACCTGCCGAGCAAGGAAAGAGGCGAGAAGAACTGCAGCAGTGAGACTGTAACGAACCGGACCAAATATGTCCGGGAGAAGGCGGCTGTTTCAAATGACATGGTCAGTTACTGCCAGATTCGAACATTTATTCCCTGAGAACGGGAAGACACAGTTGGAAAAAATGCTAGTTAGAAAATGTAATGACACCCGAAGACATGAACGTTGTGGAACCGAGGCGAGCGGGAAAAAACAGTCGAGCGAGCCTGCACGTTTACTGTTTGATTCCTTCTCGGCCTTCGGTCCCAAAGGGTTGTGTGGACATTGAATATGCATGGATTTCGCTAAATGTCCTGTGCATGACGATACACGTGAGCAGAGAGTGAATTCCCTTGACTGTAATATTGGATTCCCCGACATTCAGTAGTAATAAAAGTAGTCCGCTTTGGTGGGCGTCGCTTAATTTTTCACATTCATTTGGAAATGAATGCAACAACACGTGACCAATTCAGCTAATCAGTTTGCAGGAATTTCAATGAACCCAAGGAAAATTTAATTATATGAAAATGCATGCAACCATGCATGTAATCACTGATGCATGGATTCCAAACAATCAAAGTGTGAAGATTATGTTGTTATAATAATGCTTCACTGTTTTATGACACAAGCTGCGAAATGCAGAAATGCCAGTGAGTGAGCGTGTTAGTTCACGCCGCTTGGTATAATATGTTGGGAATATTATCCCAGTGAGCCAGCTTAATGTTGGAGGAGAGCCCCGACTTGAGCCGACCCCTGCGACCTCGCACACACACACACACACACGCACGCACGCATGCACGCACGCACGCACGCACGCACGCACGCACACACACACACACACACACACACACACACACATACACACAGAGAAACCCACACATACTCCCGGCTACAGTGCTGACAAACCAAGACGCACAACTAACGCGAATAACGCCTGATGCAATCCTACAAAGTGTCCGTTGTTTCAGAACTTCAAGTATACAGACAATGGGGACAGTCATCGTCCATGTGTATTCTGTAACATTTAAAATTACAAGCTTTAATAAACACAGTCTCTTTCTTTTGCAGAATAGCTTGGAGTTCGTCGATTTAACAACCTGAAATAAGATCCGTTATTGGATTGAAATGCCAGCAATGACGCAAGAAGACTTAGCTTAAATAACACTATTTATGGAGATCGTTGAGCGGCAGTACATTGTCGACGAGAGACACACAAATGTTCTCATATACACAAGCACGGCCATCTTTATAGACCAATTGGCTTAAAACGGAGGACACAAGTCAAGGGATGTCTAACCCACGCCCATTTCAACTGTTTGCGCTAATCAATCATTAAACGGTATCTCGTAACGTCATTAATTGTCCGGAATTCGATAACCCTGGTCTATTGATTGTCTTGCTGTGTTAGTATTGTGGAAGAAATTGCCTTGTCAAACACGCATTCCCGTATATTACAGTTCTAGTGTAATTAAGCTCTTGCCACCTGTCAATCACGCAACGTGACTGACCGAACAGAAAGTCAGAAATGGCAGAGTCCTCCATTTTGTCCGACAACTTTAAACCTGTCCGACTTTTATCAAAAGTGTAATTGTTTCAGACGCATCTTTGATATTGTCATCAGAAACATCAGTATATCCAGATATGTAAAACGATTCATGACTAGAAGCGTACATATTTTCTTAGCAACCCATGTTTGCCGTAAGAGGTGACTATGCTTGTCGTAAGAGGCAACTAACGGGATCGGGTGGTCAGGCTTGCTGACTTGGTTGATGCATGTCATCGTATCCAAATTGCGTGGATCAATGCTAATGTCTGGTCCAGACTCGATTATTTACAGACCGCCGTCATATAGCTGGAATATTGCTGCGTGTGGCGTTAAACAAGAAACAAAAAACAAAACACATATTTTCTTTAACATTCTCATACATGTTGATGACGAATTCGTCCGTATTGTTGGGCGAGAGGTACTCCGATAGGCTAATTGTATACATTAACAAGATGTGTGTTCAGATGTGAATGATACGTTAAAAACACTGTGCCATGGATGGCCAAAGAGTATAGGACTTCGGAATTTACTGTGTTGAGTTTCGTCCCTTGGTCGATCCGGGATCCGATGATTGTGGGTGGCAAAAGTGACAAACGCATCATTTCGGATTCTTTTCCTTCAATCTAACACACCGTAACATAACTGAAATACTGTTCTAAACTCAACTTAAACCAAACTCTCACTCAACACCGATGTAGTAGACCTGGCCTCCACGAGGATTACAATAGCGTATAAGACTGTCTACACGAACATCCGGGCGATTGCGGTTCCTCTCTGAGAGGACCTGATTTCCTCACGGCCACAATTAGGATCTGGAAAATTGCATCCTCATCCCGCAAGCCCTTGACAGTTTGGGAGATCAACGCAAGATCTAGGAGAAGTGCATTGGTAGAGAACAGATGGATAGAAATGCTCCCAAGTTCTGACGATCAGTGGTACGATAACGGCGAGATCAAGGCCGTGCCCCTTGTGGCTAGATGGAGGGCACAGTCAATCACTGGCCACAGTCTCCGGTCCAAACACTGACTGATTGTCATTGTAACAAATGAACATTGATTTACAGTGAAACCTTTTTCATCGGGATCGCGTTTATCCGGTCAATAACTGTTGGAATCGTTAACATGGGTGGTAGAACACACGTCATGCTTATGAGTGAGTGAATGAATTGGGTTTAAGGTCGCTTTTAACAGTATTCCAGTTATATCACGGCGTGTTGGCTTAATGTGGGGGAAAATCCCGAAGTGATGCACGTCCCAGACGTTTACCACTTCGGACAAATCCACGAGCACGGGTATGGTGCTGACAAACCTAGAAACATAATCGGGGCGAACCGGGATTCGAACCCACACTCATAGGTTTCTGGCGAGCCTAAGGGACGCAACTCTGCATAACGAATTGCGGCGCCTGAGACGACTGGGCCACCCGTGGCCCCTGCAGGTTTTGTGAACTTGGTTACTGTTACGTTTGGTGCTTGTTAGCTTGGGTTAGAAACACAGCTGCTTCTCGGGACTGTAGTAGTAGCAGATTCATGCCGCCAACACCTAAATACAATTAGATTTAGGAGTCTGTCAACACGCTTGTTTAAAAATGAGAAATAGAACATAGGTTGCTATTGATAATAGCAGTTATCGCATCTGAATGGCATATCAACATGAAGTGTCCTTTCCTCTGCTCAACATGCCTTTTTTGTAAAGGAGTTAATCGTCCCTTCTTGTTGCCTGCAGGAAACACAAGCCTGTGCGTACCCGTATATTTGGCGTGAGAATCAGTCGTTACCGCATATCCAACATGCGACATGACAGCTGAACGTCTCTAACGAGTGTTACTTCACAGGGTTTATTCTGAAGTGTGTGTGAGTGAGTATTTCAGTTAAATCACGGCGTCTATGTGGAACGCCCGAAACAATGCAGGGATAAGACGTTTACTTTGGTGTAACTAAAGAGCATGGTGCTGGTAAACCAAGAAACATAATCAGGGGGAATCCTGATTCGAACCAAAATCAGAAGCAACTCTGACCATCGACTGGCTACAGAATGTATCAGATGAGCCGGTGTAATGAACCGGAGCAGGACGTCTGTATCGATGTTGCTCGTGGTATTACCAAAATATATAGAAAACTTACAAAAATGAGAGGAAGATCCATCAGGCGATTTTATGATCAGAGTGATACCTTGTATTCAGCCCTGTTACCTATCACATGTCTGCTACACCTTCATTATGTAGCCACACTTCCGGCTGTTGTTGGTGAACAGCCAATGACTTCAAAGTACTTCGGATAAATCCATGCAGCAACTGGTAGTTTGGGAAACACGAGCGCATCCTTCATCCAGACATACACCATGCAGCGGGATGCATAATTACTTACTTCCCGGTGAGGGTATGTTTCGGAAAGACCAGGATCAGAACATGACACGACTTAAACGACTTCTTGTTATTTTGCAGCAATATGTTTGCTGGTGATGTCCGTGAATCATGGACACAATAGGACACGAGCTGAAAGGAGATAGGTCATAATACGAAGTCCAAGTTGACACCACATAACGAAACGAGTGGCGTTGACGTGTGAAGTTGCCCACGTTAAATACACATACAGCGTTAATACTTAACGAGTTTCGTTCGTTTAAAATACCGAACCGATACCGTTTGATATGCATTACTTAGAAATTGACGGATGACAACCTCCTTATTTACTGTAAAGGCGACGTTTCGGTATAGATCCTTATACCGTTGTCAAGCGAAGCTAGGGATCTAAACCGAGACGTCGCCTTGACAGTGAATAAGGAAGTTGTTATCTATAGATTGTGTCTACTTCGGCAAACCGATATCGGTTGCAAATCCGGTTGGGCACCAGTATCGTCTGACATATGGCCAAACACAGGCATTGTTAACATTCGTGCATATTGTGTATTCCTGCTTTTGTTTGTACTTTGCACAAATATTTTAGAATTTCTTCAAATCATGGTTATTCAAGCCTACAGTGGTCAGTTCTGCCAGAACACTTAAAAAGACAAGCAGCGCCGATCTTTGAATCTCGGACCTATAGCCGGGTGTATCAGCTGGGGTCACATCCCGTTTACATCCATGACTGCTTTTCCTTTCAACTGTGAGTGTGATGTAGCTAGATTGGGATTAAAATTATCGATTATCAGTTTAAAACAGATTTCATTAAGGTAAACGAAGGTAGATGGGCTGATATTGATGCTTTGCCCTGTATGTGAAACAAGTAAAGAGAACAAACATCAGTTTACTTTAGAATGGGAATTTTACAATGATACTAGACAACTGCATCTACAAACAATGATTTCCATAATCCAAATAAGTAAACAAGTTCTTGTAAAACTGTGTAAATACCTGTTTTGCAGGTTAAAAGAAGACAAAAATACGACCAGCCGGTAAATCTGTAAAATTGTACCTGACAGTACCTTTTTCCCCTGTACCACCCTATTGCAAATGTATGTTTTGTATATGGCCAGTGGCCTCAGAACAAAAATATAATAATTCGGAACGGAACGGAACGGAACGGAACAGGACTTTATTCCACTCAAGACCAGTATGTTAAGGTTAGCAGAGTAGCATCACTGTTTTTTTTATGGCGACTATTTCACATTTGCTATTTTACAGAAATTAGCAAGTTTCCAAAAACACTTATTCCGTAACATTGTTATAAGGAGATCATTTTACACACAGGAATGTGTTTCCTAAAATATGCAGGTATGTAAGTATTTCTAAGTCGTTAAAAAAGTCACACAGAAAAAGGTAACGGCATTCATCACAGAGGTCATCACGATGACATAATGTACAGAAACGTTCATCGATTGTAGACTCAGTGCATTCCATCCACCCTTCTCAAGCGGTAGTCGATGACACGAGGAATAGTTGCCTGGATAGTTTTGATAGATAACATTCATGGTTACATGAGCTATTGAATAAGTTGTAGTATCTTGCTTTCGATGACCTGTCTAAATCAAATTTAACAAAATATCGGCTATGAAAAGTGTATAGTCACTTTTTCCTAAACTTCTGTTGTCTGTAAACAAAGGTACACCTTTGAAACTATTAGACGGAGAATCGGGGTTACCCCTTTACTTACTGACGTCACAAACTGTATATTGTGTTATTGGTCTAAACTAGTACAAAGTAAATCTAATAAGTTGGCCTATATTGTATACAAAATGTTATTGTCAGATTATGAATCTGAACATTACAAACATGCATTCATAACTTTGGAAAACACAATCAGGATAATTTGGGTTTTAGTAATGTATGGCAATCTCATAATGTTTTTTTTACCTTTCTGCCAAACATGTTATTTCCACAAGATTACATGATCAATGCCTGCAAGTATGGAACAATTAAATAGAACATACATCAAAATGTATTTTATACAAGTTATTTAAATCTGATTTATATTTTGAACCATATCTTTGGATAATAAATACATAATATCAGAATGTCATTGCCTACTTCAAATCATCGATTTCCATTTGATAAGGGCAGATGAAGCGAACTACCATCAACTAATAGATTGTGTCCATTATGGGATACTAGAGACATCGGTGACGAGTTTCATTATCTGTTAATCTGCCCATTTTTCAGACAACAGAAAAATATTTCTATCCTATTATATCATCGTAAATATACCATCATTCCGAATTTAGTTGGGTTTTTTCACCAAAAAAATAGGAGTATTGTAAAAGTTTTGTGAAGTAATCATGCAAAGGTTCAGATGGCATGTTAATCTATACCTTGTATCAACCATTATTTGTTGTGTTGCAACGCTGCCAGTCCTCTAAATGCTATCGTATGATGTACTTTTACTTCAGATGTATGTGTTCTTCTAATGCACCACGGCCTGGAAGTAATAACATTCAGGTCAGTTCAGTACGTGAGAGTGCGCGCCACAGAATGGCCTCACGGGTGCAGCGGTGGGGCAGGATACGCTCACCTGGTAACATAAACTGAATGCTGATCATAAACACATGTTAATAATGTACATAATCGGAATGGAACAACAGACTCGGAGATCTCTTATGGTTATGGAAATGGTATTGTTGTTTGTATTATACCGATTGTTGTTCCGACCATGTCACACCATGTTGGAAAGGACACCGAGGGTGTCGGCGTTATACAAGATCCCTCAAGGACTTATAGAAAATACCTGCTTTGTCTGAACAGACTACATGAGCCATGGGCAAGGTGACACATCCGTAATTGCCACAACAGACTTCACATCAACACGATGCAGTAGTTCTGGACATATTCTGGCTTGTAGGGAACTTGCCTCCTTCGAGAAATAGCGCCTCTTGAACAGTGGCTGTAGAGACTCTTTCTGTTGTACTTATTCTTGCATATTGTTTCAAAATACATTCAAACAGTCGGCGGTATTTCTGTACGCCGATGACTAATCACATGGACGAGGAATTTGATCTTGTCCCGATGACAAGACATTAACATACCGACAAATACCATTAGCAGTCACGTGTGCTCAAACGTTGTTTGATCAAGATTACAAGGCCTCAATACAGCTTTCATTATTTTAAAAGTTTACACAGGTGGAGGACATTTCCAAATTTGACGCATCAATGAAAATGTGATGTCCGTTGAAATCCTTATTTTTACTTGTACCATATGTTCCCGTGTGTTTTTTTTCGGGTGAACACTTGACTTGCCTTTGCATGTGTTTGTGGCGGCCCCGCCGGTGGGGCAGGATACTTTCAACTTTTCGCGAACACCTGGTATTACTCCTATGTGATAGCGATTTATAAACACATGCATATGATGAAGTCTAAATCGTACTATCGACCATAAAAACTACCGCGGTATCACCATTACATCAGCTATCGGAAAACAGCGCGAGAAAGTAAATTCATCGAGAGAATACAGAGATGGATCAACCGTAACATTATATTCCCTAGTGACTTACAGTTTGAATTACGGAAGAGTAGTGGGGCTCAGTTTGCAGCACTTACTCTGCATGAGTGTATTGCGTATTTCAAACAATGCCAATCAGTACTCTACTGCACTTTTTTCCATAACGAAAAGGCGTTTGGTAAGATTTGGCACAATGGACTGCTGAAAAAACTATTCACACTTGGTATAAATTGTCATGTAACCTCACCATAGGTGGAGAAACAATTAATAGAGTGGAGCAGACCAGACATGCAGGAGTTATCTTCTCCCACAACACTATATCCAAGCGACAAATTGAATCTGTATGCCTCAAAGCATTGTAATCTCTAAACTCTCTGTATACATCCTGATTAAATGTCCATAGGGTTAATCCTATTCTAAGTCCAAAGATATGGTGCATCTTGCCAAATGCTCTCTATTCAAGTGAGTTGTTCACAAACATGTCTGATGGTTCAAACACAAACACCTCTACCGCTAGACCACGGAGGCGGTCACACATATATAGACACATGTAAAGTGTTATTCATTGGTCGACTATGTAGACAGAACAATTCCGTCATATCGAACAAACTTTCTTTATGGCTATTAGGCAATATCAAAGCAGTTTTACAAAAAAAATTTACTGTTTAGAAAATATAATATAATTATATACTGCTCGCTTATCTGAAATGTGGCACGTTTATGAACAAATTGAGATGGTGCTCTATGGTCAAGAAGACGCTTAATCAATATGAACAGGCATTAAACACCAGCGTGCCTCACAACAAACCAGGACTACAAACTTTTTTATGAAATTCACCCGACAGTGTGTATGCATCATTTGTGGAAAATAGCATACGTTCATCCAACACACAAACTGTACACATCATCCATGATAAACCTGGTGATGTTACGTGTACACTATGCCACACCACAGTACCGGACTGTAGAAAACATGTCATCATTGACAGTGAAGGACTCATATAACAGAAAAATCAGATGTGCGACACACTTTCTTCATTGCTGCCCATAAACGACCATTTTTGTGACCAGGATGACACCGCAAGGCTGAACTGTGTGCTTGGAGGTGATCACAACACTCTATGTCGTGTTTATTTTAGCACTTGGATACAATTTGTGTTCGTTGTCTTAAAGTTTGTACATACTTGCAGGTTGTACATTAAACAAAGCATTGCATAACCGTTCCTGTTCACCAGCATCTACCTAGTAGGGTCTTATATGTTTATGTGTTTTCAAGTCTTTGAATTGCATCTAGAAGTGATACACATAAGGGAGAGACTATATGGATGTCAACTTCTTTATTATGAGGGAACACAACGTTTCGGTGTATATGCTTACTCCTTCATCAGGAGAATCAATGCCATGAGGCAGAGAGCATATATATGTACATGCACGTTGTGTTTCCTCATAATAAAGAAGTTGACATGCATAAGTTCTCTTCCTTTTATATTTTGTGTTGTCTGCTTTTTGTTAATTACGGGTCAATTATGATTTGACCTAATTTACTTTCATATGTACTCTTCAATTATTAGAGGAAATAAAGAATGTCTATTACGTCAACGCCAGCGAAACCTAGTCTCGATAATACGCGAAGAAAGATTCTATTGAGCATAAAAAGCAAAATAGCGATGAAAGTTATATGAGTGCATCACTGAAAATCAGTGATGACGCCAAAGAGGTAAGCATATCCTGCCCTAACGGTAGCACCAGTAGCGACTCCGACAGCCACATTGTCACATAACAACAGTAAATCGTGTATGGCCGTGTTGTGAAGATGCGAGTGGATGTGCTGACACTCGTCAGATAAACCAAACAGAGAGGATGAGGGAGTTCGGTCATCAGTGGTACAGAGCATCCCCTCACAGGAAACTGCACGATTACGGCTAACTGGGGGTTTAGAATTAGAAAAGCCAACACGAGGTTTATAGAATATTCCTGAAAATAGTCCTATACGTTTAGTTCGGGATGACGGGATCATTTCCATTCGAATATTTTATTTAGTTCACAAAAAGCGCACTGGCAAAGATTGACGCTCTATACTCCAATGTAAGGCTGCCATTAAACATAGTCATGTGCAAAGAAACCTAGAAGGGTCATTCGAAACATATGTGAAAAGCAAGTGTTGATGACTGCTTGGAGATTTCTAGTTGAACTGTCAAGAGACCAAACACTATCCTAACTTTGAATCCACAAGTAGAAGAATCACACACAATCACCATATTTATATATTGCAGCTGAACATATACAGTTGATAATTCAATAATAACACTATTTGTATTCAGATGCTTCAGAACCGTGAAGATTTATTATAATAATTAAGTAATTCATCGAATAATAAATTATCGGACGTATACGTCCCCTTGCTCCCAGTAGGTTGCCGTGACAGAACTGCACCCCCCCACCCCCCCCCCCCCCCCACCCCCCCACCCCCCCCACCCCCCCACCCCCACCCCCCGGGGAGCTTCAGATTGTATCTGAAGATTGGGTTGTTGCAATGGTAGACCAATGGTTGACCAGTGGTTGACCGATCAATGCTTTTGGTACATCTGTGTCGTGCTCGCGCTGTCTACCACTCGTCCGCCTGGATTGGCTCGATATTCTACCGGCTGCTGTGAACAGTGGTTGCCTGTGAATGTTTGTGACTACTGTAAAAGTACTTTTTGTTATATTTCAGTGTATGTTATTGTTTAACAAAGATTGTAGATTGTTTCCGTTGAGATTTGGTAGACGTTCATTGCCATGTGTTTTGACAGGGATTAGTCGTCAGGAACGTAGTACTATTTTATGTAAGCAGTCGTCAGGAAGTTACTATATTTAGATGCTAGTGTGGTGTGTAAAGTCAAAATAGGGAACGGCATCAGACATCATTTTGATACGTCAAATTTTAACCTCTGCATGTCTATCATGACGCTCTTTGAAAGCTTTATTGAGGCCTTCAATGTTGTGCCCCAGGTAATCCATTCATTCTGACTGACCTGAAGAAAACCAGTGTTGAGTATCAGATACAGGCTGATAGGTATCCTAACCACTACTGGCACTGGATAATTATAGAATAACCCACGAGGTACGAGTGATTACGGAAAATATGTCACGAGTGAAATTAATGTTTTAAGTTCCGAGCTTTAGCGAGGAACTTAAAAGATTAATTTCACGAGTGACATATTTTCCGTAATCACTCGTACCTCGTGGGTTATTCTATTTATTACCCATAGTCATATTAAAGACATGTTTCAAGAAAAAACAATGAACTGTCGCCGATCAAGAAACAGCTGTTTTGTATCAATCCGCGTGTGAAAAAACACTGTCCACTCACTCCAGCCGCATTACTCAATCAACAACGTCTTGCTACGCGTAAAAATATAGTTCTGTTAACAAAACTTGAAAGATCACATTATTGCAGTTATATTTCTGTCTGAGTTATACAGCGTACACTATCTACCATTGATAAAAGAAGACAATTTCCAAAAAAGGTTCAACAGGCTTTTTAATCAAGGCTTGTTTTGACAAGACCTCTCATTGACAAGACAATAGCCGTCGTGCATCACCATGGACATGAATTTTTACATTGAGAAGAGGAAACACGGAAAACCTGTCAATTTTTTCATGTGTCATTCGGTAAAAATGCAAAAACCTGTATCAACAACATAGAAGGAATTTACAGAAGTCATGTTTGATTGAGAAAAGTTACGACAAGTAGGTAAACTTTGAAAAATACGATTGCTGTCAGTGTCGGAAAGAATGACCCGACTTGACCCAGATATGAGACAGCCGAAACCAGGAATGACAAGAGAACCGGCGTTACAGTTTAATCCGGACAACAAGTTTAATGAACATCGTTTGTGATTTGAGACAAGTGTGACTGATGGGAAACATGTGCATGTGGGATTTTAGGAGGACTTGTCTGAGTCAAACGCGCTTGTGGAGTGGACACAGTCAGATAACGGGAGTTTGTTGATATTTTGATGTGATTCATAATATGGTCGAATACCTGTTGATAGACTAACACGTACGGTATCTGGAGACTTGGTGACAAGCTGTCCGCATTCACGGAGTTCATTTAGTTCAATGTCGGACACAGGATCACCTCGCTGGGGTAAGTTTTCTTTTCCTTGTATTTTTAATTATTTTTGTTTTGATTTCAAAACCTATTTGAGTTCAGCAAAGTGCATCGATTTCGCAACCAGATGTTGGTAATCTTGTCGCTAAGGTAGCACTCGGTGCTACCCTTGATCTCCTTCAAAGTACGCATTTCGAATTCTGAACCGTCTGATGTGCATGCCGAAATGATAAATTTGCAAAGAATAATGTTTAGTTGCACCTTTCCTGTGTCATTAACCTCATAGTCTTATGGTGCCCGGACGTCAGTCAGCCTACATACCGCTCAGCGCCGTACTGTGCTGACGTCGCGGTTACAAAAACGTATAGTATACATTGTATAAAAAAGTGTCGCGTTCTTATTTCTTCACACAATGTTACAAACTTAAATTCTACGAAATGGCGTATGTTTATAATGTCTTTCGGAAAGTCTAACTGTTGTTGCAAAAGGAATTTGTTTTTATTCTTATGCCATCATTGAAAGTGTGAGTAGTCTTATTTTTCGTGTTTTTCTTACCAGTAGCCTATAAATTTGAACTAAGTTCATGTCAACTTGTCAAATTTAGTCTTTTTCATTGTGTTTTCCTTTTCATTGGCAGTTATCGATGTCATCATCGTTCACAAAGGCAAACCTGTCTATACAAAGTCCGGTTTTGGGGATTCGTGTGGTCGAAATATTCGCCAAACAGCAAGTCCTCTAACACAGACGCAAATCCGGACTTGGTGGTGTTGAGTTTTAGCGCACTAGAAACAGTTTCTGGCAACATCACAATCTGAAACTTGGAACTTCAATCTGGCCATATGCAGTTTTGACAACAAAGACATGAAATGTGTTCAGAGGTTGAATTATGCGAATAACTCTTCCTGTCAGATCTCCGTCTACTTTAACGAGGTCATTTAGTTTGACAGGTGTCAAATGGTCAGCCATGTTCGTTTACAAACAATGCAGACGTAGTTTTGTTTTTTGTAATTACGCTTATTGTAAACTAAAACTCGTGCGAAATAAATGCTTTATTCATTATACTGTGAAATCATGTGGTTGATATGAAACTATGTTCTAGTCTTATAAATCTCGATTAAGTGAGATTGTAGCACGGAAAACATGTGAATGAATGCTCTGGATTTGTGAATGAACTCAATGAGAGAAAAATAGTCCCGTCGACCAATGAAAATTGACATTTGTTTAACTGACCAATCAGCTTCGAGAATCACTAATTGCACACTGTGCAAATATCAAAAAGTTATTACACTGCATATTTGAGCCCATATGGGTAATAATCCTAAATATAACCGCCGTACACGCGAGGTGATATGCACACACTTGATTCTATATGCTTAATATCACTCGGTACTGCCGATAGGACCAACACCCCTTGCAGCTGAATCATGGAGAAAAAACTCTGCGACCTCTTTACTGTGATTACCCCAGTACTCGTCAGATCAGTAGCATATCTCCTCTGCAATATAAGAAACATGAAGCCTACATTTTAAAAGTGCCATTACACATGCGTATCAGGTGTACGCCTTTGACAAATGTTAACATGTAATTATGTCATGGTTGTCTCAGGTAATTATCTTTGAACCACAAAATACTTAAAATACAAAAGTTTACGACGTAGATCAGAACTAAATACTTTCTGAGCAAGGATAGCAGGGGTAGCGGTGTCGGAATGGAACATATAAAAAGTAAGCTTTGTGATTACACAGCAAGGACAGGATCAAGGCCAACGTTTAGACATATGTAAGTCTAGATGGGAATAGCTGCTGTGAATTCGTGTCGTTAATTTCCCATCACTTGAATCAGGTTTAGAAAAATAACGCTACTTTTAAGGGCGCACGTCACTCTGTGATGTGTTAGGATCCACTCTATGATGAAAGAACATCACATACACTTCAAAAAGCTTTCAAATGATATTGGCTATTTTTTTTGTCTTGTGCATTGACTATGTTTGACATTGAGAGGATTCGTAACAGGAAATTGCAAATTTTGCAAAACCTTGCTTTGTACATGTGTGTTTGTCAGCTGTCAGTGGGGATGACAGGCCACATTGATGCTTCCTCTGTGTGCAGTGATCCTGTCGGAATTAGTTCTATATGTACGTTATCAAATAAGTTTACTTCAATGACATGAAATGAAAATGATTAGTTTACACAAGTGTCACACACGTTATGTACTCGAACAGAGAGTAATTATCTTCAGAGTAGATTCCGGAGGAGCCGCCTAATGGAACATTTATAGCAAAAGCAAGAAATGGATTTGAAATAGCTACATCCAGAACCCGATCTTACATGTATGTTAAACGATGTTGAGTCAATAACAGTCACAGCTTCAAATATTCTTCAGAGTAAGACGAAGAACGACTGAAATCATTAAACATAGACAAGTTCTTGGACCTTAAAAAAACGCTTCCCTTAAAAAAGCTGATCTAAAACTATCAAAAGGAAAACGAAATGTACTGTCACTTATCAGCACTGTACACAATATGATAAAAATCACAACCTTTCAAACAGACACAACAAAGACATTTTTTTCTAAAGAAACTCTTTTGTTTTTTTCAAAAAGAAGAAGAAGCAATTTGTTACACTATTTTGTAGGCGAACTGGTATACTGCACCAGATTACATGAGAACGCTCTGTCAACAGATACTAATTATGTTAAGTATCTATCTATCACTCTACCCTATGTATGTTTACAAAAGTAACCCTATGTGGTAAACTATGATCATTGTCACTGACACAAGCATACATTACATTGGTTAGGAAATTTATTTCTGAAATAGGAACCTGCAAGATTGAATAACACCAATTCGATGAAGTGTCGCATTTGTTACATTGAATAATACGCATTATATCTTCATGCTATTGGCACCATGCTACCCTTAACGCACTATAGACTATCAGGCATATTGTGAGTTAACCAATCACTCAACCATCACACAACCAATCACAAAAGCAATCACTCGAAAAATCATACAACTAAACAAAAAAATCAATCACTCAGTAAATCTCGAAACCAATCACACAACCAATCAGACAACAATCACTCAACTAATCACTCAACAATCCAATCTCATTAAAATCAGATCTTAGTTCTCGCAATTGTTAAACAAAGATCTGAGGACATCCCATTAAGGGTCACATCAGAACGACCTTTCATCCAACCAATCAGAGCGTCTCTTACCAGATCATGAAAGTGACTGTCGGAAGGTGCTTTCTAATCATGCAACCACGAAATATTATCACGGGGTATTCCGAACGACAATTACGGATTTTATGATAATATCCATACAATCTAGGCCATCTACATTCCAGAATGTTCTTCTTATCAGTTTTAATTTTTTAATCGAGAATACGTCAAAATATGTTTCGAAGCGTAGTCACCAGTTTGAAACTAGTGTCGCAAAGCTCAAGAAAGCTGCCTTCTGATTAGCTAATGTCGATTTCTTGCCAGTCATTTCATTGGTCGGTCAAAATTCTCGAAAGGTCGTCCTGACGTGACCCGTAATGGGATGTCCTCAGATCCTTTTTGTAGCGGTAGCGAAAACTAAGATCTGATTTTAATGAGATTGCTCAACAACCACAACACCAATCACACAACCAATCACTCAGCCATTCATGCAACCAATCACACAACTAATCACTCAACCAATCACACTACTAATCGTGTAACCATTTCCCCAACTAAACGCTCAACCAATTTCTCAGCAATTTACACAACCAATCACTCAACCAATTAACCGCCTCCGTTTTCTAGTGGTAGAGCGTCCGCCCGGAGAGCTGAAGGTTCGGGGTTCGATTCCCGGCCGCGTCATACGCGTCATGACGTTAAAAGATGCTACTTGTTGTTACCCTATTCGCTCCGTATTAAGGGGCTAAAACAAGGACTGGTCGGCTCGGAGTCAGTATACTGTGTCTGAGTTGGGTATTCATGTTAATCTGCGGCATGGTTTCTCAGTGGGCTAGCACTATAAATCGGCATCAGTCCGGACTAGTACGAGCAGCCACACACACACGTGCATGCACGTCGCTATATAAGTGCAATAATCTTGGACGTGACGTTTAACCCCATTTCACCTCACAACCTCACCTCAATCACTAAATCAATCACACAACAATCACGCAACCAACCGCACAGCAATTACTCAATCAATCACTCAGCAAACCTCACCACCTATCACCCAACAATCACACCACCAGTCACTCAACCATTCACACAACTAATCACTAAACTGATCACACACCCAATCACACACCCAATCACTCAACCAAAGGCTCAACAAATCCCTCAGTTTGACATTTTGCACGTTCTACACTGTGTCCGATAGTGCATTTGGGTCGATCGGGTCACAAGGATACTGATTTCTAATCATTCAGAGATCAGTTAGTTTCTTTTAAGCGTGTACAAACCTATATGTTGCATATTGTTTACAATAGGTCACTGTTGTTTAAAACAACTGATAATGGACACCAGTCAGTCTGGTTGCCTCGGGAAGATTCACAGCGATAGATTGACATTGGCGAGAGTTACGGAATACTGCTTACATCTGACGATATAATTATTTTGGAAGGAAACGTGGAGGAAACGTATTTGTCTGTTGACCGATTTTCTTTTCTCAGATTGCTATAGTCCTAGCTGTAGTCCAAACTGTAGGTGATGCAAGTATCACTTAAAACAGTTACAAAAACTCTAAGCTCTTTAAGATGTCGTTCAAATCAAAAGAACATCTCATGAACTTCAAAAGGCTTTAGTGACATTAAGTATTGAGCATGTTGACCATTCTTGACATTGCGTTCCTTCGTAACAGGACATAGACATGAGTATCAATCTATGCATTGAACATCTCACCGCACAGGCGACCGGCGTGTATCATTTAGACCGCCATACTATTTTATCTATATTTTTATATAGTAAGACCACTGTAAATCTAGCGAATTAATGTTCATTGATAAGGTCTGAACTCGACTCCGACAAGACTGACAGTCTTGCTTGACAACGGTATACGGATCTATACCGAAACGTCGCCTTTACAGTATTAAAGAAGTTGTTATCCATTGTTTCTACATTGTTCAATGCTGTCAAAACATTTGATTTTTCAACTTTGTACACCGCTACCCAACACAAGAAACTTAAAGATAAACTTCATTCCTTGATCAATAGGGCTTTTTTGACTGAACGTGGTGGTCATAGATATAGTTACATATCTATCTTCAGAGGTTTAGAACAGTTTGTAAAAAATGAAAGAAAATGCCATTTGAGGTTTACTGAGGAAACAATATGTTAAATGCTGGGCTTCCTCGTTGATAACATCTGTGTAAATTTGGGGAGAGACATTTAGGCAAGAAGTAGGCATCCCCTTGGCACCAACTGTGCTCCCTTCTTGCTCCTGTTTCCTTATGCATATGAATCAGAACATCTGCTCGGAAAATCAGAATCAGAATTTCTGCATGGCAAAGTCAAAACACCGTAATTTAGTAATGAGGTATATCGATGATTCCCTTCCACTGATTTACCCACCTGAACTAGCAATAAAGGAGACCAGTGACACCGCCTCGTCTGTTTCATATTTAGATCAATGCACAAATATTCAGTGACAAAACGCTCTCCACAAGATTGTATCACAAGAGAGATGACTTCAACTTTCCAAAAGTCAACTTTCCCTTCACGTCGTGCAATATTCCAGCACTTTCAGCTTTTGGTTTCTACATTTCGCTACTTTGGCGTACAAGCTCTTTCTCCAACCATTTCAAAGAGCGTCATTCAGCTCTTACTCAGAAGTTGATTGATCTAGGCTACAACATTGAAGACCTCAGTACAGTTTTCAGAAAGTGGAGGATATTTCTTAATTTGACACATAAGTGATTAAAATTATGTCCGATACAATTCCCTCTTTTGACTTGTACTATATGTTCCCGTGTTTCTTGTCAGGAGAACGATAGACTTGCCTTTGCATGTGTTTGTGACGTGTGACGCAACGGTGCAGAATAAGCGCACCTTTTCGTGAACAACTTGTACCATCACTAGTTGATAGTGCTTTATAAACACATGCTCATGATTAAGTTGGAGTCGTACAATGGACATGGGTTGTGGAAAGGGTTGTGTCGCTTTTATTTACATTGCGACACAGCTCGCCGCTGACAGTTTGGGGCGTATCTGTATGAAAGAAACACACACTCTCCTCCTCCCCCCCCCCCCCCCCCCCCACACACACACACACACACACCACCCGAGGAAACCGCGACTTACTGATCCAGTAACCTGTGTTCCAGCATGATAAACTCAACACCAGTCGAGTGTCCAATTAGGTCAACTCACATGGACGCGCTGGTTTGTGCAGTGCAGACTCCTTGAGTATAGAGGCTGGAGGCTGTCCGTTACGTGACATCAACGTGGACGGCACCATCCTCAACAACACTTGTACCTGTATGAAGATGAAGACATAACACACCGAGGTCAATAGGTGCAACACTAATAGGGAGACGTCAACGCTGCGCCCGTTATGTCAGTAGGTTCAAAACAATAATTGTGACCCACCAGGAGAAAGGGAACCTTATGGGTGTTTGGATAACATTATGCTGTGACGTACAAAGCCGTTTGGCGTCATCCTACTTCACAAACAAATCACCAAGTGTACAAACTGTACAAATATTTCTTATTTTTCTCTCGATAGGGCGTAATGTAATAAAAACAATATAAACCTTTTTAGCATGCATGTCTACTTTCAATTAATCAAACACTATGTCTAAAAACTACAGTTATTACATAGACAGTTTAAAGTCTGAAAATGAGTCCAAATGTATGGTGTCATGTATCAAATATGTAATAAATATGATTTGGAGCTTGTTAGTTGTATTTTTTGTTCCTAAGAAACTGTAGTTTTAAAATGTAATGAGAAGTATAAATGAAATTTTTCCCCCATAAGGTCCCTTATCTCATGTTCGGTCACAATTATTAGTTTTGTAGACATTTGTAGATCAGGATTGTACACTCTTCAAAAAAGAAACGCACAGGTAAATGTTTAGTAAATCTATTGCACCTAATAAAGTCGATATATTTAAATTAGTATCATAGATACAAATATGAAATTTGGGGGCTCGATAGTCACATGTCGTCGTTGTACCAAAGGCATTGAAAACTGTTCATTGTCATGTCACATAAGGCCACAAATTTGCGCTGAACTCAGTATCTCGTGTGACCGCCCCGGGCAACAATCACGGCTCTGCATCTCCTTGGCATCGACTGGATAAGTGTGCGAATTCTGTCCTACGGTATTCTGCGCCATCTTGCTTGTAACGCGTTGGCCAGGTGTGGGAGTGTCTGCGGCGTGTTCTGACGTTGACGTACACGTCGATCGAGTTCATCCCAGAGATGTTCGATTAGGTTGAGATCTGGAGATCTCGTCGGCCAGGGCAAGATATTGATGTTGGCACACGTTATTAAGGTAGTCTACCGTGACACGAGCTGTGTGCAGCGGAGCGTTGTACTTGTAAAACAGCTCCCTCTGGCTGTCAATGATTGGAAGAAGGTGAGGTTGCAGAATTTGATTCATGAAGCGATTTGCCGTCAAATTTCCCTGAACCAAAACCAAGTCAGATCTCGTGGTCTGATATGCCCACCCTCCCACACACACACACACCCACACACACGCACACACACACACACACACACACACACACACACACACACACACACACACACACACACACACACACACACACACACACACACACACACACACACACACCATGACACTACAGCCACCGATTTGTCGAATTCACGCACTCAATGTGGGGCAAAAGGATCATTTCGACGACGATAAACACGTTGTCTTCCATCTCGCCGGTGAAAAAGAAATCGTGATTCATCGCTAAACCACACTCGTCTCCAGTTTCTCAAATTCCAAGCCTGTAAGGTATGACACCAAAGCAAGCGTAGCTGTCGATGCATCTGTTGCACAACAGGAACGATGACTGGTCTTCTGGGTCGGATTCCAGCTTCGCGAAGATGGTTTCTGAAGTCTGGTCCTCAAACCAGGGATGCGTCCTTCAATCTCCGTAGCTGTGGCATTGCGATGACGTAGGTGGAACAATCGAATGTAGCGATCCTCAGCAGGGGCGGCGTGCAACAGAAGACTGCGATTCCCCTCTTTTAATACGTCAGCGCTGAGTCTCGGCATTTTCGAACTTGAAAAATGTTGACAATTGAATTACAAATTATTGGCTTATGTTTGCCTTTTTATAGCCACTACCACGAGCTACGAATGACATACCTTGTACGTGCATTTTGCTTTACCCTTTCCCTCCATGACATTTTTTAACAAGTGTGAAAACAATGCCGTTTAAGACATTGGAAATCGACAATGGCTGCGTTTTGTCGAATATCAGGCCACCAACATTTTCCAATAACATCTATCCAATTTATATACCGGATTTTTTATGTAGTCAGGTCCAGTGAACTACATACTACCTGTGCGTTTCTTTTTTTGAAGAGTGTATTCAAAGTGTTTCAGTGGTTCACCTGATTTCTATGTACACATGGAACAATCGGAACTGATCACAGTTCAAATACGTACAACATCATTTGTAAAAAAACACTTATAAATCAATATTTATATGATCATGTTTGGAATTTGGATAACTTGAGGCAACTCCATCAAGCTCTGCATCTCTGTAGTTGAGACTGTGCTGTGTCACTACCAAGAAATCTGTTCAGTGTAGACAAGTCAAATCACGACATAAACACTTTTGGAAGCACTCGATAATAAGAGAACGTTGAATGTAAGGAAAACAATATCAGCAACAATTTCAAATTTATTATAAATTAAAAAAGGACACATTACAGAAAGACACGAGTAAAAGGATGGAAACACATGAATGTATATTAACATGTATTGTAAGGGATATTGTATCGGTGTCAAGCCGATCGGTCGAATATATCGAGATATTAAGAATACGAAAATAGTGTTTGACCGATCATCAAGTATGCTAGCATGTTACAACCTCGGTACAAAGGCATTCAATATTTATCAACTTAGGGTATTAAGACAGAAATGAAAGTTTGAATGTCAGCACTGTTTTATTCCTGAAGTGAATAGCTTAAATTCTTCAGAAAGAAATGTTCATACATCGAGTGTACTCCCACACGCTCAGCACGTTCGCAATGGAAGCTGTATATACCATGGCAGACATCTCAAGATTCTGAGTCTTACATTCTTTATAGTGGAATCCTCTCTTTACCAGAAACAGATGAGAAGATAACCCAAGCTAATATGTTAATACTAAAGTGTTTGGCTTAATAAGGTTGAACAAAATACTTGATCGCTGTTGATTAAGTGAAGTGTTCCAAAAACCCCAGGACTTGAACACTTCATGGCTAACATCAAAGATGGAAATAACACTAAAAGAGTATTTAGTACTCTAGGTCATGCTTTAAGGTCAATATTAAAGAGCGTATATTCTTCTTTTACAAATTTGCCTTCCTTCGCAAAATATTTTAATAAAAGTTATTGCATATCACCTACTTAAATTTAAATTCTGAACCTCAGATCATAATGTACCTGTAAAATCTAGCAGATTGCAAGGTCAGTCCCAGGAGGATAGACCGTGCCAGCTTTGCATTTCACGAGCTTCTCTGTTTAAATCTAACGCCCTCGGGAATAAAGATCAGCGTTTGTAGATGCATACTATATATATTCTTATGTACAGATTAAAAAAATAAAACAAAATAAAACAAAGCAGCAAAGAGGGTTTGTGTGATCCTGGCACTGTCTGGCTGGTTTGTCTCATCATCAGCTCAGGGCCCTTGTCCCCTCTACACGCAGCTTAGACTTCTCCCAGGAAACGCTGCCTTATTAAACCCACCCAGAACCTTTCGGAGAATGTGAAGATGTGAAGATCAGGTTTGTTGGCCTGGATACGTCCTACGGGCCTATTCCCAAGAATTGGTATTTATCATTTCCCATGACGCCCTCTACATATTCTGGGTCGTACAGTGGATGGACTTCTGTGTCAAAACCACAAGCATTGCAAAGACGGTAATAAAATGATCGAGCCTCTCCATCATGTCGCTTAAGATACTGTGTTTATGCCAAAGCGGGGCATCCACTGACAATGTGTTTGAGGGTCTCATTAAATTCAATACATAATCTACATTTCATATTTACATTTTGATGCAAAATCACACATCGACGGTTTCGAGTGGGAAGTGACTGGTCCTGAGCAATAAACAGAAAACCTTCTGTTTCACTTTTTAGGCCAGCCGACTTCATATCCAAGCGAAGGACGCCGCCTTAGGGTTGCTGACCTCCTCAACACACTGCACATATTCTCGATGCAGTGGTCGTTCAGATAGCCTCTTAAAGCACGAGTCTGGGCCGATTTGAAATGGCACTTAGCTTGGTTGGCACTCATCATCTGTACCGTCCAGCAGTACAGAACCATCAACAAAATCAACATTGACTTTGAGATTATGTCCCACATCCGTGGCTTGTTTACGAAAACTGTGGAATGCGTTGTTTTCACCATGAGTCTTGACATGCTTCACAAGAGGATCATCAGACAAAATGAATGTGTGCCAAAGTGCACAATACAATTCTATCATGAAGAGCCCCAACATTAATCAAACCACGCCCTCCCATTATAATTGGTAAATAAAAACGATTGAGGGAAGAGCGAGGGTGATGGGATCTCTTGTGTGACATTATTCTTCGTGTGAGGGTGTCAATACCGTCCAATCAACAAGAAGACAAAAAAAGAATTCGAAAGGACGGGTACAGCATAAGTATTTATGGCTATCACTTTATTGTGAACGTTCAGCAATGAAGTGCAGATTTTCTTAAGTCTACAATTGTACTCTGCCCGAAGTGTTTCCTTGATATGGGCATTCTGGAGTTTGTCCCTAATCTGCATCCCTAAGTATGTGTAGTCCTGACCTTCCACGAGATGGTCAATAACTTCTCCCCCAAGTGAACTGACTGATCCTCCCTCTCCTACCTTGCCACGTTTCAGATGAAGAATGTTGCATTTGTCCAAAGGACAAGCTGATATCATTGGAAAAGGACTCGACAAACAGAATCTGTTTTTTATGTGTGGAACCTCCATTGGCAATAAGTTCAAGATCATCCATGTAAGGAGGTGAGTGAGGGGTGCTGGGGATCTGTGCTGAGGAGGTGGGATGCTGATTTATTAATACATAGAAAGTAAAATAAGTAGTATGTGTTCAAATACTTGTTAAAATTGTTGAGTAATATAATTGTTGTAAAAGATTTATATATAAAAAAACTATTATATTCTTGGAGACATTGGTTGTTGAAGAAAAATAGTACAATATACACAAAGATTGGTTGCCAGTCACCACCCATCCACTATTGTCTTACACCCCTATCAAAATAAATAAAGCGATTACAAGCGGTTATCAAGCGTGGCTGACGTCACCGATTCGACGGATTAGGAAGGAATGCACTACGGCGTTCAGCATCAGTTCAACTTCATTCTAGAAATTCAACCGATCAGGATGTAAGCGCACACGGAAGTGGTGATGGAGGTGTCAGATATAGTTATGTACATTGTATGCGCAGTGTATTACATGCGCAGAGGGAAAGCTGAAACAAACGAGGAGGACCACGTGACGCTTGGTCATTCAGTTACATAGATTCAGTGAGTTCAGTTGTAATGATACAGTGACAAATGTCCACATTACATTTGGATACAAATGTTCCAAAAAGAATGCACACAGGTTGTCAATTTCCCTAATGTAGCAAAGAAAACAATGTGTGGATATTAGTTACTTCTACCAAGTTTGTAATTTGTGAATGTGTGCTTATTAGCCTCAGGATTTCCAAAATTTATTTTCGATTTCTCTGCTGATATTTACGAGTTGTTTTTACCAAAATTTAGAGATTTCTATTTCACCATATGGTGAGAGAATTTGCTAAGTTTGTGTTTTGAAAAGACCCTACGGAGTCTGAAGTGTTCTGACCTATTGCATTGAGAGAACAATAATGATATATTCGAAGTAAAGTATTTCGGTGTACAACTGTTTTGAATAGTATTTGAGTACATCATTACGGCGTTGTCAGCTTCAAGTGGGAAGCAAGGTGCGCGTCGTAGATCACTTGGCGAAACCACAAACACGCGCTGCCAGATCACAGATACTGCTCGAACCAGAACGCTGAACCTGCTGACAGCGGTATACTTGATAAACAAATGTTCTAAACTTCTGAAACGTACCTTCAAGGCAATAGATCATATGTCGTCCAGCTTCAAATATCACATTCCAGTAAAACTTAATACCAATTCACTGAAACCAGCGTTCAGAGACTTAACACCTGGCATTGGAGCTGCAATATCTTGATCCCATGACTAACTTCGTTTTAAGGAAATCATCAATGGAAATACTTTTTTAGTGTACGGAGACTTCCTCACAAGCTCTTCCGTCATTTAGAAGAGGGTTTAACAAGGACTAGTGTGACATTAGGGCTTTTCCTCTACAGGGCTGGGGTAAGACGTCTGGTCACTATTCTCTAGTACACATCTGATTTGTCTGCAATAAACGGAGGGGCAAACGGAAGTACACCTCTCAGCTGATTTATCATATGTTTGATTTTCAATTGAAAATACCTTAAGTTAATGATATCATATCCAAACCATGAACTGTATTGGCACTAAGTCAGCATTCTGCATGGTTATATTTTCTTAAATATAAAATATATGATTTAAAACTTTTAGAATTTAAAAAGAACAAACAATTTCGCATAATACTGTTGATCTAAGACATCTTATGTAATATGTAATATATTTTCTTCTCTCAGCTCCAGTTTATAACATTTGAAACATGGTATGGGCCACGCGGTTACAAATTAATTAATGTCCTACCCTAGTCTTTATTGAACCAATTTATGTTAACACAAAATCACAGATTACGTTTTACAAACTGTTGCAGGAATGAGTGTGGGAAAATAAACATGATAACATTTAACACCTGTTTTTTCAATTCTCAATCAAATAAAAAACAAACTTGGTATACAGTAAATAACGCCACCATTTGTCCATTAAGATGTGGGCGTAATAACCAGGGTTGCATTATAACCGGGGAAGTCATTCTACTCAGTGAAAATCAAGTCACACATGAATACATGTACATTTAATATTTATCAATGTAGTGTAGGGAGATATTTATTCATTCAACAAGTGCAAACATATATAACAGGCCAATGATTTGTTAACATGGGTACACTTACTGAATAATCACATAATCAGTTTATGAAGGTGACCACCAAAAGGAATGTGGCATTATAACCATTTGGAACATTTGCTCTGAGAAGGGCTGGTGGTGGCGTTATAACCAGTTTGGCATTATAACCAGGGAATTGTAATGGTAGGAAATCCGTTCTGGCAACCTTGAGTGTTATAACCAGTTGAGCGTTATAACCAGAAGCATAATAATCAAGGTAGATTGCACTTCCCTTTGTCCCTCAGTGTATAGAAGGCAACTATCTAGAGGTGCTGTTATGGTTATTAATCGTGTCAGGTTCCGATGTTTCCAGGCGCCCTGATGATCAACTTGATCCACAACCATGGTTGTGGGTTTCAGCTGTACGACCTGCGTAACTTCGGGTTTCACTCCCGCGTTAAGCTGACAACCCGTTATGTAACTGAAACACTGTTCATAGCAATGACAACACAACATTCACTCACTACACCAACACACACTGATTGGACATTGAACGTTTTGTTCATCGATCTATGAGGAAACAGTGTTTTGTGATTTATTAACGCATCAGGCTGAGCTCCGTATGGTTTTAGAAAACATGGAACTTCATATGTGACCCCTGATCCTGACTGACATGCTCAGTGACTACGTACGTACTTGAACTCGGCTGCGAATTTGGCATTGTTTGCGAAATGTCTTACATTAGGCAATGTTGTGGTCAATGTGCATCATAGAAACTGTCACATTGCTGTACGATATGACCGTTTTAGATAATTCGCTGTAAGTTCAGTTCGGCCTACGCCATAACTGTCATTGGATGACGTATGTGCGTTACATAGTGAGACTTGAGGCTGTCATAACAGTTCTTACGAAGGCATCTGTTCCGTCAGGAACGTACTTCCACCGTGATGATCCATCTAATACCCACAGGCGGGGCCAGGTTGTGGAGCCAAGTGTATTTGCAAAACTGTTAAGATGTTCAATTGTCAGAGTATGGGTGTTTGTTGCTGCGTCACAGTGTTTGACTGATGTGATGCAACATGATGAATTGATTATATGCTTAATCCTATTTATTCCCGAAAATAGTTCTATTTGAGTAATATTTAAACTAATGTAATACGTTGACAAAGTATCTTACAACATGTTCAGTCCAGTTCATGAATGCATTATCAATCATTATATGAACTAATTTTGAAACATGGTCTTTGATCTGATGCCTGTTTAAGTTCATAGATTCAATGAAGAGAGGCTATATTGAAGAAATCGGGTACTGTAACATGGCTGTCATTTGCAAAGACATCGAATTGCACGCAGTACTTTGAAAGTCTTCTGATACATTAGGGTCCCATAGTGTTCTTCGTCGTCAAAGACGCTAACAGACAACATCTAATCAACGGATGTTTACCAAGTTGAAACTAACCTCTGTACACTCCCTAATGTACTAGACGAGCCGCTGGATAAGAATAACAAAAGTGACATGGCAGTTCCTGATTTCAGAACGGGCCATGACGATGAGACAAGTGCCAGTCAACAAGTAAAAGCTGCTAAGTGACATCTCGACATCAAAAACCACACGGAGGTCGACTTGAACCGAGGATACTATTTTTACGGACATATTGATGAATGCCCCTGTCCCTGGCCATTATGTTCTTGTAAAGATCTTTGCGGTGTCAGGCAAATAGAGTAGTATTAAAAGATTTACAAATCTGTATTTGGCTAAGACGGTTGGTGATCAACTTAAGGACCCTTAAGGACTTGTAGCGTATGATCCCATTTCCAGCAGGTGAAAAATCGACTTGCTTAGTGACGGTTGCTTCCGATAAGTTGGGATGCGTTACCCTCTCGTTCACAATGTATCATCACTATTTGATAGTGATGCATGAACACATGCTCATGATATAGAATCGTACGATGGAATGTACGGCTTTTAGGAGGGATTTCATATGATGATGGAAAAGATTTTGTTGCTTTTATTTTATCTTTTGTCGTTGTATCGAGGCCAAAACGTCTAGACACATAGAGTATCACAAAGGGGATATCGCGCTCATAAACTTCTGGGTTTACTAGCAAATACATAGGGAAATCGTTGACCAGCTGTTGAAGTATAGAAAACCTATATTTTCTATGGATTGTTGGAAATAAAACACATAGATCGTAATGATAATAAATGCTCTTATATCATTTGTAAATGGCCGGTGGGTCTATGTAAACGCATCACCATTTACTTCATCATTCATCGCTAATTGCGGTTACTGTGCTGGTAATGTGACGCGTGGAAAAGTATTGATTAAAATCGTGGTAGTATGGCAATATCGTCGCCCAGATCAGGCCTTGAAAGCAATTTACATCGAGACTACGCCTTCGGCTGTATCCCTTCAATTGAAAGGTATCTCCGGTATTGAAGTAATACCGGTGTCAACTGAAAAGGGTACTTGTCATGTGCGTGCGCGTGAGCTGATACCGACAAGCTCAACCATCAGGAGTACACTCAGTGTGATAGATGGCCATGCAGTGCCACCCTGCCGTTAGGTGGATACTTTTAACATGGCCTTGGTAGATCATTAATACAAACTTTAACAGCGGAACCTGCTGGATAAATAACCACATTTGAAGGTGACTCCACATTCCAAGGACCAGTTTATGATATCGGTATGAAGGACAACCTGTTTTTTGCCAGTCAACTAGTGAAATCAGCTTTCCCCTAGAAACCAATAACTTTTTCAGCAAATTTCTCGTAAGCCACCGATCAGCGCCCATCTTACAAGCACCATTAAAGCGATTACCAACCACTTATACAGCTCGGCATGATACCACAGCCTGTGTCAAAAGAATGAAATTATTGGAGTTTAATAACACCCTCGGCACGTATTTGTTGTCGCTTGGTGAGATCGACCCATGACGGATATGATATATTACATCAAGGATTTGAGTTGGCGGCAGCAGGACGATAGCGCTCCATACTGCATTTTGGTAGCCAATAATTACTGTTCAAGCCGATACACTTTGGACAAATGAAAGGCCAAGTCCAGGGCTCACCGGGATAGTTAGCGAACCTTTTTCTTTGATTCAATATGTAATACAATTATGAAAACCTCACACAAACAAAAACATCACATATAAATTTATCTGTTTTAGAATTACGATGTGTGTGGGAACGAACCTCGGATTGAATGGTCTTGCTTCAGCTTTGAAAGTTCGTTGAACTTTAAGACAGGTTTTTTAAACAACTTTTTTATTGATTACGACGACGTTTTAGGGTTACCTCTTCGTAATGTGAATGACCGAACGAACACATGTTGATCAATATACAGGCAGAATGTATTTGCACGGGATAAGAAAAAAGCACAAAGATGAAATAGGAAATTCAATAGGATGTACGAATGGTCTGACTGAATGCTTGTGACGAAAAACTGATTGATTGGTTGTAAAGAGATGAAGCGGGTTACAACGTTACACTACAAGTTTATGTCTATCGGGGTAATGATGAGTGTGTGTAGTGGAGGATGTACTGAAGTAGGTAGAGGATCTGCGTTAATGACGCCCACTGGCTTACTTGTATTTTTGTTTCCTTGAAGTGACTATGGTAGCGTGGGGGATTTTTATGTCTTCCCACGAAATAATGTTCTTTGGATTAGTGATAAGATCTTCCGAGAGGGCTGATTTCATGTTAGATGTGAGTACCAACAGTGATGTGGAGTTTGATTTTAGCGGCCACAGTGCACTAGGTCCTCTAGCGCGTATGTCTCCACAGTTTCACGGAGTTTGTGCACACGCCCTCTACCGTTCGGGGAACACTCATCAGGACCTCTTTCACTGGCGTGTAAGATGTTCTTCAGTGTATTGTGAGGGATGAAGGTAACATCTCCAGTGGCAGCTATAGAGTCTGCTGATATGGTGTCTGATAGGGATCTGGTATGAGAGCACATTTGAAATTGGTATAGTTTCATGTATTATAGGATGATCAAATACAACCAACTATTTAGGGTCATTTGGGGAAACAGATTTTGGTCTGAGTAACTGAGTTATTTAAATTGAAGACATCAAGTCCCTTGTTTAAAGATGTGTTTAAAAAACAAACACACGATCCTTGTTTGATTTAGTGGAGTCAATATTTGGATTGGCCAAACATTTCAACACAATATCAAGACCTTTACTCTTTAGTCGATACTTTGGCTAAAAAAGGGTGTATCACCAAAAGGACACTAGGAGCAGCACATAAACTGGTCGACTCTTCTTTGTCCAGAAAGAATGATACCATTCTCATGAAGTACGTAATATAACATTGCAATGTTTACAACTGTGAAGCCATTAGTGTCATTTATGCAACAATATTGTGTCATTTATGCAACAATATTAATAATAAAAGTAAACATAACATTTCCATAATCATAAGAAATCTCTAGTACTTAACGCCTAGTCGATTGTACGAATCCGACTTCATCATAAGCAAGTGTTAATGAATCACTATCAAATGGTGATGCTACCAGGTGTTTCCGTTCCACTGGTGGCACTGATCTACTTATGTAAGGACTCTTCAAAAGCTGAAGATAGAAACCCATGTCAATTGAACTGGAACGTATGTTACAACCCTTACTGTAAAAATTAGTCTGAATGTAAAAATGTTTACATTTAGTGTTGCGGGTTAACCCTTGTTACAACCCTTAATGTAAATATTACTCTTAATGTAAACATATTTGACATTAGGGTTTGCAGGTTCACCCTTGTTACAATTCTTAATGTAAAACAAACTCTTAATGTAAAACTGTTTACATGAAGGATTGAAGTGATAGATCATATTGTTTTTACATTAAGGGTTATCACTATGAAATAATAATCATCGAACTTTCATAAAACTTCGCAGATTTAATTGATCGTTACTTTGTCTAGATGTACAAATGACTAATCAGTTTGCGATTCCCTCTCTACAACGACCACCTGGTTGTTATGTTCAGGCTTCATAAAAAGGTTTATGACCCCTGACCCTTTTAACCGATTTTTATCAAACTTACTGTTTTACAAAAGGTTACTTTTCGATAATATGCACGGTAACCCCGTTACTATCCTAATACCGTAAAGACGGAAAGGAGGACTCAGCCCAGGCAGATCAGACCAAGTTGTAGCACAGTTTTAGGCATAAAATAAAGGACATTTTGTTGCAGTATTGCAAAAAGGGACAAAGCATACATGGATATGACACCAAAGCATACACTAGAATCATATGTTCTTACAAACGACAGGAATTCGAATGCAATGATGTTTGATTAAAAAAACCGTAGGTTCTCCATGTATCGTGCCGAGTCAAATATAGCCGCTTAAAGTTTATATTTTTTGGATATGAAGTCTATACCTTTTCTACAGCAGTTTAGCATATCCTGTAGTGAGACCATTGTTGATTGAAAATAGCGAAAAAGAACATTATGCATAAGGCCTGTAGAGTATTTCATGTCAGTTAGGAATCGACCATATATTCGATCTTAAGGGGGAGGTGACATAACCTCACCACGGAACTTCGTACAAGGTGAGCTGTAAATGCTATCTTTCGACATTTTTTGTAATAAATCGGATTGGATGGTGAATAGATTTCGGATGACGCACGCCGTACAAAGACGGATGGCACTGCGTCACACAAGCCTTTCCGACATCTTGCATGTATGGATAAAATTAAGTTCGTTGCGGGGGTACAATGAACTAATATTTTAATGAAATGATATTCACGAGGGTTTTCAAAAGGAATTCATAAATATATATTTACTCATTTAGAATGTTTGATACCTGTAAATTACAAAATGGCGACGTTGAGACCATCTTTGATTTCTGAATGAGGCTATATTACTGTATGTTGTGCTGATCATCCACACCTAGTTTCATAAAGAGCACGTATCAGTATGGTAAAATAATCTTAAAGAGGGTTAACTATCTAAATTCCGCCCAATCAGAAGACTCAATTGCGTTGGTATTGTAATAAAATGTGCTTTGTGTGCACAAATATATCTAAATATCCCTTTTAACGTAAATAAAGTCATATTGTATAGTGTCCAAAGATACACCTTTGTACCAAGATTTAACAAAATCGTCAGTAATGGTCCATAAAGAAAACCTGTAAATAACGACCAGGTTGTCGTTGTTGAGAGGTTGTTGGAATATGAAAGGTTCAGTGCACTTACACAAGTTCCATGGCTCTACCTTTTGTTGTTCCTGAGAAAAAGCGCACAGCTGAATAAGAAAATATTCTATTACGAATAATTAATCTTCACTTTGTTCAGTACTTTTAGGTCATGGGCCTTTTTGTACAAACGAAATAAATTTTAGGTGCAAACAGTATAAAATACAACACATTCCTTTGCATTTTAAAAAAAAGCTGTTTTAACATAATTGCATATTATCAAAGTTGGAGTATTTGTGTTAAAACAAATACCTTTCTGTATTCATATTGATAATAGGCTCTTGCGATGTCAGTAGTGTATTAAACATCAGAATATTTAGAAAGAAAGATGTAAAAACTTTGCCTTAGATGGCTTTAACATAGAAATATTAACAAAAAGTAATATCCATTTTCGATATGGTTTAGGTTACAAACTTTACATTTTCTAAATTCACGAGGAATGTTGAAATGTCGTCCACGTGCAATTTCTAAATTGTGATCACGAGAACTGAGCCGAAAACGATTAAATGTGGTCTAGAATTTATTTACAGTTATACTACTCAAATAGTTCTCATATGCAATGGATATTTTATTCCTGCATATTATAAAGAGACAGACAATATTTGATACATTTCAAAACAGCGAGCGACTGAAAAGAACATCTGCCAGACTCGGTTCTATGTCACTGAACCCCCAAATTTCAGCCCCGTATAAAAGTAATCTATTGTTAAAATACAAGCCAAGATAACTGTATCCATACACATTTCCATCATAATACCAGTTTTCCTAACCTGATAAGCCTCCCTTATTTTTGAAAAAACAACTATTTTTGTTTTCGATAGATTGACTGGCATTTCCCGTTTACAACAGTCATCATGCAAGATATTCAACTTCATTTGTACATTGTTTTGTACAGTATTGCCAAACACAATAAGGTCTTCCGCAAATAGAAGTAGAAAAATATAAATACATTCCGGACGTAACTTAACATATTTTTTTTGTTCCATTTCAGTTACCAATTCTTTATAACAAAATCTTAAACAAAAAGGGACAAAGCATACACCCTTGCCTCACACCCATGAAGCAACAAATATACCAGATACTCTCTTGTTTGAACGAACACAAGCCTTTACATTACTCAGACAAAACTGTTATGGATGAGCAACTTCTGTATTACAACTGGGCGACGTTTTAGAACTCAAACCATGTTTGTACAATGGCTTCCATATATGTCGTCAAGGCCAGCTGATTTATTATGTTTCTTGGCACTGATGCTCTTAAAAGGTTCGGATCTGGTGATTGGGGATTCTAATATGTCAATTGTCAGTTCTTGCACATAACCTTGACATGTCACTATGTCCTCCACCTCACCAAGAATGTCCTGAATAGCCATTGGTTCAGAATTCAGCGGGGGGCACGGGGGGCCCAGTCGCCTAAGGCGCCGCGATTCGCTGTGCAGAGTTGTGCCCCTTGGGCACGCCAGAAACCTATGATTGTGGGTTCGAATCCCGGTTCGCCCCAGTTATTTTTCTAGGTTTGTCAGCACCATACCCGTGCTCGTTGGTTTCGCCGATCTGGTAAACGTCTGAGACCTGCATCACTTCGGGCTTTCCTCCCACATTAAGCTGACACGCCGTGATATAACTGGAATACTGTTAAAAGCGGCGTTAAACCCAACTCACTCAATCACTCACTCAGAATTCAGCGACGAGAAATACGCTTTATGATGTCAAATTGTGTAAAACTATCTGCAAAGTAATTATAACTTTCAACATCATGGTGAATAACATCGTTCTCCACATAATCCCGCGACACATCGGTTCTACTGTTCACGTACAATGGACCCATGAAAATCCTGGGTAGAATAGGTCTTCAGCATCCCATGCTTGCCGTAAAAGGCGACTTTGCATGTCGTAAGAGGCTAACGGGATCGGGTGGTCAGACTCGCTGACTTGGTTGATGCATGTCATCATATCCCAAATGCGTGGATCGATGCTCATGATGTCGATCACTGGATTGTCTGGTCCAGACTCGATTATTTACAGACCGCCGTCATGTAGCTGGACTATTGCTGAGTGTGGCGTTAAACAATGAACAAACAAACAAACAAATCCAAGTACAATGATAGATACAGCTGGGTATTATTCCAGTGTACTCAATAACAAATACAGCAAAATTTCGGGCCATTTTGTCTATCTTTGTTATCATACCAGGTAGATCTCTCCGTCTTGATATATGTCAACACACATAATGTAGCTCTGCTGAAACCAAACATACTTTATCCAACAGATTAGTAATAACATGTTCTCTGTTTCGAACATCAATAACATGTCTTACCAGTGAATATGTTATCAAGAATATTCCTCCCAAATACCTCCCGAACTTGGACCTTCGACCTGGACGGCAGCACCCGCTCCTGATCCACAGTTGACGATGTTCCACTTGAGTCGCGATCTGCGACTGGAGCCGACAACTGATGCTCATCACCTTCCAGAGTAGTAGCTGGCATGTCCACAATAACGAGCCTGCCAATCTTATAATAGCCCCTCTTGTTCTCAGATCTGCGGAAAGTAAGTTTCTCACGCAGTCGCTTATTACAAATGATTGCAAGAAACCGAGCAAAAACAATAAAAAACGTGAAAATAGCAAAAGGTATCCTATATTACCAATCAATCTTTGTTTATGAGAATATTTTATGTACGATATTAACCCTTAATGTAAAAAATAATAATTTTACATTAAGGGTTGCGGGTTGTTACTCTTAATGTATTTTTGTTTAAATTAAGAGTATTTTTTATATTAAGGGTTGTAACAAACGTATGTGATCGAAGCCATGGCCGTTGTGATAATACTTACATGTGTAGCTACATCTATTTACTATCTACAGTAAAAAAGCAGATCGTGTGGATCCAACAATTTCTTAAGGTTCCAAATCTTTATTCTTCTTAGATTCTTGCTCTGAACCATCCCTTATTCTTATTCTTTCCTTGAAAATGTCTTGCCGTACCAACAGAAGACTGTAAATAAACGAAAACTAAATAAATAATCTATCCAAAACTTTCAATTATGAAAAAAACTACAGACTTTCACTAATGGTTTATAAGCAATAAATGAACTAAATTATAATTGTGTTAGCTTAAAACAAAAGCCATCTTCACAATTAGAATCATACATTTAAAAAGACTGACATACAGAAAAATTTGCCTATCACAAAATGTATGTTAAAACTCAAATTTTACAAAAGCTTCCAAAATATATATTCTGCATGTGACAACCATCCAGTAAAATGTTGCTCCAAAACTAAGGAGATAACACTCACCATATACTGCTTTCCCTCATATGTAAGCTTGAACTGTTCGCTGAGTAAGCCATGCTTGCTACCATGCTGGCTACTTGCGTCTGTGTGCATCACAAGCACAGGCCTGACATGCTTTAAGTGGACATAACACAAGCTCTACAAGAAACTGTCAAAAAAACGGAGGCAGACCTGGATTGAGTCGGTCTTCTGGTAAATCTACCATCTTTTGATCACAAAGTGGTGCGTGGTATTTTCTGCAGATCACACATACTGTCACCAATTGTCGAATTGTCCAATATTTTTGTTGTAACTGAGACAGCATGGCCAATAATTTTGTGCATGTGCTCAAGGATCAACTTAGCAGCAACAGATTTCTTTGGTACAACAATTGGATGTTTTGCATTATAATCCATATGGGCATTAGCGAGTCGACCACGTACTCGAATCAGCTGCTCTTTGAGGAAAGGGTTCAGTCGATACAAAGAACTGAATTTCCCATTCTGTTTAAACTTCTTTCTGTTTCTTTAGTCTTCGAAGCTTTATCGCTTTCTCAAACGACTGTCTCTGACTTTGGCGACTAAGAAGGGTCGTTGCAGGGTCTTCATTATGACCATTATCTATCCAACTGCTCTCTTCACTCTTGTCTAACTTGAGTAGTTATTCAACAAAAGATGAATGATATGTGTGTCGGATTTTGACATATTACAGATCGAAAGCATATTCCACATTATGCAAAAACACATAATTCACTTCAGGTCTATTATTTCGCCGTGCCTCTGACTATTTCACGGTAAAACCAGGTTATATTTGAGTACCTTTCTTCTCTAATGTACCAACACAATGAAAGCAAAACACCACTTGGTTGATAGTTACGCCAGTGACGTGCCTGTTCACATTCTTATAAGGTATCACAATCAACATTATGATAGACAAGTATTCAAACAAGAGAAATAGTTCGTTTGATCAGCTGCATGTTGAAGTCTCACTGGACGGGGGCTAATAAATGTCTGTACAATAAAAACTACAGATGATAAAGACTATTTCATATCCTATATACTATTAACAAAAGAGAAAAGGTTTACAAATAGGAAATGTGAACTACAAATCATATTAACAACGCTCGATCGCCTCCGTGGTTTAGTTGGTGGAGCGTCTGCCCGAGAAGCACGTCGCATGCACGTGGCTATAAAAGTGCGATAATCAGGAACGCGTCTTCTCACCTCACCTCACCTCACCTCACCTCACCTCACCTCACCTCACCTATCAAACACGCTCTCCTAATGAAACAATTCATTTTCTAACTCTGAAATAGTTTTGACAGGAATATTGTCCAACATATTGATTACTACTAATACAATGTAAATATAGTATAAGTCTTTACTCAGCATCTCTATCAAAGATTGAGCAGAATATATAAAGCAACAGACACATAACGTTCGTTACATATTTTGAGGAAACATAATGAGAATAACATAAGATGTACATTGGTTTTGTTCAGGTTACCTCTGGCTACAAGCACCCAAACTCAATAGAAACAGAAGACCTTTGTAGAGATAAAACAGGAACCAAGAAAGGACGCGGAACGGATGCTCATTTGAGAAGTACAAGTGTGAAGAATAATAGTCTTATCTTTCAAAGAAAATGCTGGCAAATGCTGTCCATATTTCCGTCTGATCAAGGGGAATTGGCTTTCGCCCTCTTTTTATCAAACTGTGATAATTTGACCCAAGGCAGTTATCACAGGGATGAAGATCTGAAGGAACATGCAGAGACAGCTTTAAAAATTTGATTGTTAAAAAAACCAAAACTGCCTCTTGTAGATTTTTTTATCATGCATGTAGAGAAGACAACAAATGTGTCCTTGTTAAGAATGAGATATGTGTGTGCCACACATGTTTCCGCATGCATCTCCAGAGTGACATGTCAGATATAAGCCAGCATGTTAACTGAGGAAGAAATCTGCCCAAACAATGCCCCAGTACTATCAACTGTTGACTTGACGTTAAAAACTGAAGACATGCCCATTCCTCTTTTGTGTTGAATTCCATGGCTCCATAAAATGCGCACAAAGAGAGACACATTGTTGAGTTCAGCAAATGCTTCGCCAATTTCCTGTCTCAACGATTAATCATGCCCATTAATAAAATAAAGGAAGGACTTTATATTCACAGAAAGCATTTGAGTTTTTCACGATTATTTAGCAGAAATAGAAATCCTCACTAGAATAAATGATCATCACCAGCAAGGAGAGGGACGGTGGCGTCTTGCCTGAATGTCCCAGTTACCCATTTCACAAATGTACTCAACTTCAGATGACAATTACTTACATTCATGACAAATTGTCCTTAACGTTTTCACACAGATGAAATTATATCTATGTTCCCGTAAGTCTGTCGTATGGGGTTGTGGTGTACAAAGTTGGTCAATAAAATATATTGAAAGAATTGCGATTGGTTGTTTTCTGAGATTGCAGAAATTCAAGGAAATCATTTGCGTATTTGAGATTCCACATTTCCACTTGAAGTCATGTCTTGCGGATCTGCAAATACATTCCACTAACACCTGATCCATATGCAAACAATGTTGTCAACTGTAGTTGGACCTCCTCAAGTACCAGATATTGTAAATACCACGCGAATGTCAGCCCATCCATACAATCAGTGGTATTAAATAAAAAGTAATCATGACTACTGTAGTACTCCCAGTATCTGATGACATGCGATTTATGACCCATAAAGAACAAGTTGACATTTATATAAAATCCCACTGTATTATAGAACACTTCTTATAGTTTCACTTTTTTTCCCTTACAGTTTCCTAAGGCACGATGAAAGAACATTGTCACGTGATCAACAGTTTTGATGTCGTTTTGAAACATCGTGTGATGTTCGCGATTAATTTATGCGACGAATATTATCAAATAATTCAACAACAATTCAAATTTGTCTGTACGGGTTTACCACTGCTCTACAGCTAGTCTAGTGCCATGTTTCTACCTGTACGACACAGGCTGCAGGGCAGATGTTCACTGGTGCATCCATAATCCAAGCATGGAAACGGGACGGTATCATAATATTCCAAAACATGACAGGATTTGCCTGTACTGCAATACTAATGTGTGGAAGGTGAATATCATCTTATATATTGATTTGTTCTAAATACAATACGTTATAAGATAGATATGTTCAAAACAAATTCGTTATCTATGCAACACTTTAAATTTAATTCGTTAATGTCCACATCTAATGTAAAGGTAATTAAAAACCTTGCTATGCACATTTATCATGCCAATAATGTTAGGATACAGCCAAACTATGTTCTGCATTTCCTACATTTGTTCTGTACATCACGTTTTTCACTTAGCACAGGTGGACCAATTGGATGTTGTGAATTTGGGCGAAATAAACGAAATAAACAAGATCTATAAAGCACCCTTGCAAATGACTTCAGATATATTTGCTCTTTTGAAATTTAACTATTTATGAAACTAAATATATTTCTTGAGAGTTTTTTTGTGACGTATTGGCTATTGGTGTTGATCCTCAACTATGAGATTGTTTGCCAACCGTCATTGTAAAGAGTGAGTGCATATTTAATAGATTGGACTTGGTGATTGGCGATTATGATTACATTGATTAAGATAGGACTTCCGTTTTACACAGAAGAACATACATTCTACATTACTTGAAACGCCAGGGCAGACATTTCAACATACTCAGTGTTAAAGAGAGACTATCGCCTGAAGAGCTGTGTATATTACATGTTAGGTGTAGACGATGGCTGAGCCATGTGTGAAACACAGACATGGTCTCTGTTTGTTTAGCGCAATGACTAACAGTTAGATTGATTTACATAATACCATTTTAGTTAACGGAACAGGAAAAGTGTTTTTGGTCGACTTGAATTAAATTTGCTGGACTAAGTACAACCATCCCCGAGCTCAGCTCACCTTACAAAACAGACAGTTGGTTAAACCAACACATACAAACAGACAGTTGGTTAAACCAACACATACAAAACAGACAGTTGGTTAAACCAACACATACAAACAGACAGTCGGTTAAACCAACACATACAAACAGGCAGTTGGTTAAACCAACACATACAAAACAGACAGTTGGTTAAACCAACACATACAAAACAGACAGTTGGTTAAACCAACACATACAAACAGACAGTCGATTAAACCAACACATACAAACAGGCAGTTGGTTAAACCAATACATACAAACAGACAGTTGGTTAAACCAACACATACAAAACAGACAGTTGGTTAAACCAACACATACAAACAGACAGTTGGTTAAACCAACACATACAAACAGACTGTCGGTTAAACCAACACATACAAACAGACAGTTGGTTAAACCAACACATACAAACAGGCAGTTGGTTAAACCAATACATACAAACAGACAGTTGGTTAAACCAACACATACAAACAGGCAGTTGGTTAAACCAACACATACAAACAGACAGTTGGTTAAACCAACACATACAAACAGACAGTTGGTTAAACCAACACATACAAACAGGCAGTTGGTTAAACCAACACATACAAACAGACAGTTGGTTAAACCAACACATACAAACAGGCAGTTGGTTAAACCAACACATACAAACAGACAGTTGGTTAAACCAACACATACAAACAGACAGTTGGTTAAACCAACACATACAAAGCAGTTGGTTAAACCAATACATACAAACAGACAGTTGGTTAAACCAATACATACAAACAGACAGTTGGTTAAACCAACACACATACAAACAGACTGTTGGTTAAACCAACACATACAAACAGACAGTTGGTTAAACCAACACATACAATCAGACAGTTGGTTAAACCAACACATACAAACAGACAGTTGGTTAAACCAACACATACAAACAGACAGTTGGTTAAACCAACAAAAACAAACAGACAGTTGGTTAAACTCTGATGTCCTCGGAGTGTGGTCTGCTGATGTCCTCTGAGCGTGATCAGCTGATGTCCTCGGAAAGTGATCTGCTGATGTCCTCGGAGAGTGATCTGCTGATGTCCTTGAAGAGTGGTCTGGTGATGTCCTCGGAGCGTGATCAGCTGATGTCCTCGGAGAGTGATCTGCTGATGTCCTCGGAGAGTGATCTACTGATGTCCTCGGAGAGTGATCTGCTGATGTCCTCGGAGTGTGGTCTGCTGATGTCCTCGGAGAGTGATCTGCTGATGTCCTCTGAGCGTGATCAGCTGATGTCCTCGAAGAGCGGTCTGCTGATGTCCTCGGAGCGTGATCAGCTGATGTCCTCGGAGAGTGATCTGCTGATGTCATCGGAGACTGATCTACTGATGTCCTTGGAGAGTGATCTGCTGATGTCCTCGGAGTGTGGTCGGCTGATGTCCTCGGAGAGTGGTTTGCTGATGTCCTCTGAGCGTGATCAGCTGATGTCCTCGGAGAGTGATCTGTTGATGTCCTCGGAGAGTGATCTGCTGATGTCCTCAGAGAGTGATCTACTGATGTCCTCGGAGAGTGATCTGCTGATGTCCTCGGAGAGTGATCTGCTGATGTCAGATGTGCTCGTCGCTTGCGTTGAAAACTCTCTTGAATCTCCTACTGCTTGTATCTCCTGCAACCTGACAAGACGACGACTTTCATTTTTCATTTGTTTACTTGGGTTCGATCTTTGGTGTGTCAGTGCAATATCCCCACGGTAGTTCTGAATACATTTAGAACTAGCGTCATTGATACGACTAACCTACTTCTAAGAGCATAGGAAAAGCTTTCATTCACACTCTTGTTGTTCATCAATCTCATTAAAATCAGACACTTTACTCCAACAGATACCTGCATGCCTGACGATGTGAGGACACCGCCACTGGGGACCGCGTCAGTTGAACTTTTAAACCAGTCTATTAGGGTCGAGGTTTCTACATTCTCGGTACGAGTGAGCAAAGCAGTCAGACAAGCATATCTGGTTTCTGTATCTCGAAAGTGTAAATAAAAAATCGAAGAAATCTGAATGCGACAAAACAAATCGAGGCGGTAAAAAATGAAGACAAACTATTTCAGGAAGCTGACATCTGATTGGCTCAAGAACCTACGTATCCTTGAAGTTGATTGGGCTTTCAAAGTTTGCTGAGGCTTACATGACGCGACCTTCTATGGAGGTGTTCTCAGATCTTGAGGCAGACAGGTATCTATCAGAGTAGAAGATCTGATTTTAATTAGCTTAATAGGTCGTATGACTCAGAAAACTATGTGTTTTGCATTAAAGCAAATCGTTGCGATACTTTACCTAGTGAGTGTACTCCAATCCAAATATATCAACAGCTCTCAAGTACAGTGCCTCTTATATGTGAGCTTTGTTCTCTCAATAATTGCTTGCTTTAGGGTACATGTCTACAGAGAAACAGAAAAAGAAGAAATATCAATTAGAAGAGAGTTCACCTTTAACATTTTGAGTGAAAATACGAATCATTTACGTTTTTCAAATTTGTATAGAATAACGATTGGGAACTAAGGAAAGACATTGATGGAAACATCATTCAGAAATGAACGGCTTAAGTTGTGAAATCACTGCTATAAATTGATTTGGCTGTTTCCACAACACCCGAAGAAGTGTGTACAGAACAATTACATGTTTAAGAGAGCCTGATATCCTATGATCTTTTAGAATCTTTTCATGATGAAAGAACATTATATACACTTCAGCAAGCTTTCAATGATAGTGGAGTGATAATTATATCCAGATATTGCCTTGTTGACATTGCTGAGGTTTGTTTCAGGAAGTGGCAATGTTTGTCAAACCACGCAGTGTCCATGTGTGTTTGTCAACTGACAACAAGTATTATAGGAATATAAACTGTAATTCTTTATCTTACTTTGATGTAAGGCCAGAGAACAACTTTTAGAACTGATAGGAGAACTTAACCTAATTGACATCTGGCGAGATAATAACCAAGACTCAAGGCAATATACATGGAGACGTTCAAATCCTATAAAACAGGCCAGGTTAGATTTTTTCCTTGTTTCTTAAAATCTGTGTAGTAATGTTACCAATGTCAAGATAAATCCAGGGTACAGAACAGACCATTCATTTATAAACTTTACCATGAATATTGAAAGAAACACCAAAAGGAAAACCTATTGGAAATTTAACAACTCCTTGCTACAAGATCACAAGTATGTTGAACAAATAAAACAGGTAATATCTGATGTAAAGAAAGAATATGCTATACCAGTCTATAATCAGGATGCCATTGACCAAGTCCCTAATGATAACCTGCAATTCCAGATTGATGATCACCTTTTTATGGAAACTCTCCTCATGAAAATTAGGGGCAAATCAATAGCCTATTCTTCATTTACAAAAAAACAAATGACCAAAAAAGAAAATGACTTAACAGCAGAAATTGATGTACTAGAAAACAATTATGATGAAAATACTGCTGATGATCTAGAAACTAAAAAGATTGAATTGCAACAATTGCGAAAAAAAAGATTGGACGGTATATTAGTGAGATCAAAGGCAAGATGGATAGATGAAGGTGAAACTATAAGTAAATATTTCTGTAATCTGGAAAGTAGAAACTATATCAGCAAAAATATGAGGGAAATAGAAACAAAAGATGGAACTGTACTAAATGGCACCAAGGATATTATACATGAAGCAACCAATTTCTATCAAAACCTGTATACTTCTAGAGATCACACGATTAATGATATAGACCTTGATGATTTACTTCTAGAATATGATGTTCCTAAACTTAAAACATCTGAATCTGATCTTATCGAAGGATGTATTACTAAGAATGAGTTGCTAGCAGCTCTTAAAAGATCCAAGAATAACAAAAGTCCAGGGTCAGATGGTTTTTCATGTGAATTTTTCAAAATGTTTTGGCTTGATCTGGGAGACTTCATACTTAGAACAATTAATTATAGCTATGAAACTGGAAACTTGTCAATCACCCAGAAGCAAGGCATCATCACCTGTATCCCCAAAAAAGATAAACCGAGACAATTCATAAAAAACTGGCGCCCGATTACCCTGTTAAACTCCATATATAAACTTTTATCTTCTGTGATTGCAATATAGATTTAAAAAAGTATTGCCTCAGATAATCAGTGAAGACCAAACTGGCTTCATGTCTGGAAGATATATCGGAGACAACATCCGCCTGATATATGATCTACTCTTATACACAGAATCTAAACAAATGCCAGGTATGCTACTTCTAGTAGATTTTGAGAAAGCATTTGACTCTGTCTCCTGGTCTTTCATCTTTAAAACCCTGAATTTTTTTGGATTCGGCAAAAGTATTTCTAAATGGATATCTATACTCTATAAAGATATCAGGTCTAGCCTAATTATAAATGGAAATATGTCACCTTGGATACCAGTCGGCCGTGGCTGTAGGCAGGGGGATCCATTATCTCCTTATATTTTTCTGCTTTGTGCAGAAATTCTCGCAATTCTTGTGAAAAAAAATAAAGATATTCAGGGCTTAACTATAAACGGTAAAGATTATTTAATTGCGCAATATGCAGATGATATAGAATTTCTTTTGGACGGTTCTAAGAGATCCTTCGAGGCTACCATAGACACTCTTGATATCTTTGCAAATATCTCTGGATTAAGAATAAATTTTGATAAAACTCAAATAATCTGGATAGGCTCCAAGAAAAATAGTAATATCAAATTTAGACAAGACTTAAACCTTGAATGGAACCCTGAAACCTTTAGAATTCTAGGCATAATTTTTCCTACTAATCGAGATAAAATGATTAAACTTAACTTTGAAAGCAAAATCTTTGAAATTGAACAAACCATCAAGAGATGGATGAAAAGAACTATAACCCCATTAGGCAAAATTGCAATTATCAAATCAATGCTCATTTCAAAACTTAATTTCCTTTTCCTTACCCTTCCTAGTCCCCCAGATGAATTCCTTAGAAAGACAAATACTATTCTTTTCAAGTTTTTATGGGATAATAAACCAGACAAAATAAAGAGAACAGTTGCTTGTAAACCGATTTCCCTTGGAGGACTTGGTATGATAGATATTTTTGCATATGTTGACGCTTTGAAAATAATCTGGATAAAAAAGTTACTAAATGTTGATTTGGAAAAGAAATGGAAAATTTTAATGACTGATACTACTCCTGAATTTCCTGATCTACTATTTATGGGAAGTGATTATCCACTTAAGCTTGCTAAAAAAACTAAAAACCAATTTTGGAAAGATTGTTTTACTGCCTTTTCTAAATATAGCAATAAAATAAAACCCAATAATTATGAAGAGTTCCTAAGGGAACCTCTGCTATACAATAAAAACATTATTATAAATGGCAAGTCACTAGATAACAAAACCTTTCATCTCAATAATATACACAGCATACATTGCTTGCTAAACAATGATGGAAATTTTATGACATTGCAACAATTCTGTAATAAATACTTCAATATAAATTTTCTTGAATTTTATGGTATTACAAGATCAGTAAATACATACATGATACAATTAGGTTTTAATAAAGACCTGCATCTGGAAACAACAAACAATACAAATATATCTATTGCCAATCTCTTCTCATGTAAAAAAGGCTCAAAGAAATATTACTATGTAATAAGTCAAACCGATGAAAGCTTAAAAGTTATTGACAAGTGGGAAGAGGAACTTTTAATGGATATGAACTGGCCTAGCTTATTTATCAGAGCACACAAAACTACTCCAGACCCTAAACTTAGATGGTTTCAGCTTAGATTGCTCCATAGAATTCTACCTGTTAATACTTATCTACTCAAGATGCATATTGTTGACAACTGTCTATGTACTTTCTGTAATGCCGAGCCAGAATCTATCCAACATCTGTTTTGGGACTGTAGGGTAAGCAAAAATTTCTGGAAAAGATTTTCACAATGGATTGAATCCAAGTGTCCACATACTGGCAAGATAAATCTTACTTCAGACCTAATTCTTTTTGGCTTTTCAAAACATTTCCACACTGATGATATTTTTGATCTGATACTCTTATTGGCCAAATTTCACATTTATAGATGCAAAATGAAAAATAACCAACCAACCATTACACATTTCCAAAATGAGGTTAAATATTATTACCAACTAGAAAAATATAGACACTTTAATAAAGCCAAACAGATTGAATTCTATACGAAATGGGCTCCTTATGAAAACCTTTTGAAAATATAAACATTTGCTATTCCAAAACTTTACTAAATATATATCCTGCATCCTGTCTTCATAAGTACTAAAGCTTCTAGTGAGTGTGAATGTGTGTATGGATGTGTGCGAATGATATGTACTTTCTGAAAAAACCCTGGTCATGTATTTTGACCCTCATCCAAACATGATGTACTTTTACTAGGAACAATAAAAAAAAATCAAAAAAAAAAAAAAAAAAAATTCTTACTTTGATGTTTTCTTCTGTACAGACGCTCCCCCTATCAGCATGACGCTGAATGCTAGGTGTCATCAACTTTACATACATCACTGAATATCTTGTTTAATCCCAGTAACGCCACGTGGAGGAAACCAGAGCCACCACCATAGCCCGCGTCTTCTTGTACAAGTAGGACTTATGTAAGCGTCAAACGACTCTTGTTCAGAAGCTGTTTGGTCATGGTTACAACATTCAAGGCCTCGGTAAAGCTTTCAAATTTTATTATGGTAGACATGTGAAGGACATTTCCAAATTTGACGCATAAGCGACAAAATGGTGTCCGATGCAATTCCCTATTTTGACTTGTACCATATGTTCCCGTGTTGTTCTCAGGTGAGCAATTGATTTGTCTTTACATGTGTTTGTGATGGGTGTCACTGGTGAGGCAGGATACGCTCACCTGTTCGCGAACACCTGGCATCATCCCTATTTGATAGTGATTCATGAACACATGCTACATGACGACGGTCTGTTCATAATCGAGCCTGGACCAGATAATTCAGTGGTTGACATCATAAGCATCAATCCACGCAATTTGGATACGATGACATGCAGCAAACAAGTCAGCGAGCCTGACCACCGGATCTCCTTAGTCACCTTTACGACAAGCATAGTCGCCTTTAACGACAAGCATGCATGAGTTGCTGAAGACATAATCTACCCCGGATCTTCACGGGTCAAAACAGTTAACGGACATTCAGTGAAGTAAGTGCATGTGCGTATGTTTCTTCGCGCCAGTAGGTACACTGAATGTACTTCACACATTGTGCTATGTAAGCAACTGAAGCGAGGCCCTCAAGTCAACGCTGTGACCACTGCTTCACCCTCTGCTCACATGAACCGCGCACAGTAAACTGTTTGATTAGACCAAGGAGACAGTCATCAATATTAGCAGTTGGCGCCAGAGCGATGTCTGATAGCCCTTGAGATCACACGACTACCACTAATCGTTACCTATCACCAAGGGAAAAACTACCCAATGCAGGGACTTTCCTGCAACACCACATGTAAATGAACCGTGGTTCTAGATAATACCCAGGGCTGTCAGATCCCTGAACATATCAGTCCTCTACTATAATATGACTTGAAATATTTCAAACACTTCCCTTGCTTTCTAAATTGTTGTGTTTATATAGAATAATATATATCAGTGAACATTTGGACTAGTCCTGTGTGAGTGCGTGTTGGCACTTGTGAGGTGGAAGTACTCGGCAATACAAACAGGGTCAAGTTGTCACTGGTTCTAGTTGGCCTTATGTCTTCACGTTTCTGTTTTTGTTGCTGTCTTGGTAACCCAGGAGAATTGCTGCGATTCAGGTCCGTCAAAATGGCGTGAATACCTTCAGCGTGTAGACAGACATGTAGTGTTTCACATATATGCAAAGAAAACATTTGTGACAGACACCTGTGTGACGCCCCTCTCCACTTACAAGTTCTTCACTTCATGCTAAAGATGCAAGGCATTTATACCTGACCATATCATGCATACTGTGTTAAGTACAGGGACCTGCAGAAATCATACTTCGTGTTTATCAGGGCCTCATTTTCCTAAACTGTTGTTTAATGATCAACCCTTCCACACCTCCATCCCCATCCCCAATGCTCCCACCACCATCCCATATCCTCTCACACACGTCACCCTGCATCACAAAGGTCTGATACAGGCCCGGTCTCTACACGGGGAGAAGACACAGATGACCTTCCTTGAAGCGTTGTCTGTTGAATGACCTTTAGGCCCGGCATCTGATCATCACTATCCCAGCAGGGCAAGCCCAACGGAGGACTGACCCACACCGCTTATAGACCCGCTGATTAAAGTGATTGGTGCAAATAGTCTGCCATTATCGCTGCTGGCTGCCAATTAGGTCATCTGTGTAACAAACATTCAGGCAGTGATACGTTATATGGGTCACGGCGAACGCATTAAGAATATTAACATTTCGTATTTAGTTATCATGGTAGCGAGGAAGGCATTTTTTCCCTTACAAAGTTTTAATGAGTGTTCAAATTATATGAATCTGATTCCGAAGCTTGCGTGGTTCTTTTCACATTCCAAAGTAAGAAAATTGGTTTACGATTGTCATAAAACATACATTTTGAAAATAAGTGTACCAATAAAAGTCAAGTTTAAAACGCGAAATGTGCCTCAAAATGACATAAAGGCTATCATGGAGACGAGGGGTCTATGGTAATGGTTTGCCTCCCAAAGTGGATATCTCGGTATTGACGATATCAAATGTCAAAATGATTGCACAAGATGATAAAACCTAAAACGTTTTTTTTTGTGGTTATCTTTGTCATCGTCTACATGGCCAAATAACGGCCAAATAACGACCATTGATAACCAGCACAGTTCAGGAATGGTAATATGTGATGGTCTGCATATCTACATTACATTTCTAGTTTACAAGACTGAATTCATGTGAACAAGTGAAAATTATGTTGATACATGTTTTTAATGTCATCCCTTCGTATCGCTCGGGAATATTCTCCTAGATAGTGACCGTGGTAGGTGATATGTCAGCTGCGTATGTACGTGTATGTGTCGGACTGGTTTTACCACACAAACAACCACTTGATAAGTGAACATGGGAGAAGCAATGTGTTGTACTGGCAACTAATAACAGGCATTCTTTTCAACCAGACTTCACCCCAATAAGTGAGGGTAATAGACAAATACATGCGTCAAGGACTGGTACAACTATTTCTAAACTCAAGGCATGTCATAGGTGTACAGGTGCGTAAAAAAATGGTGATACTCAAGAATACGTTGAACTTCGGTTTATGAAGCCCTATACAAAACGGATACGAGTTTATTACATTTTCTGACAAAAGGATTGAACAATATCAATCGTATCTATTGTAAGGCTCGTCCAGGCGGTACACTACACTTAGGTGGATCTGTTGTAAGGATCGTCCAGGTGATACGGTATACTGAGGTGGATCTGTGTAAGGATCGTCCAGGTGATACGGTATACTGAGGTGGATCTGTTGTAAGGATCGTCAAGGTGATACGGTATACTGAGGTGGATCTGTTGTAAGGCTCGACTAGGCGGTACACTACTCTGAGGGTCACTGCACTCCGGTGTATCTAATGTAAGGCTCGTCTAGGTGATACAGTATACTGAGGTGTGTCTGGTGTAAGAGGGTCACTGCACTCCGGTGTATCTAATGTAAGGCTCGTCTAGGTGATACAGTATACTGAGGTGTGTCTGGTGTAAGAGGGTCACTACACTCAAGTGTATCTAATGTAAGGCTCGTCTAGGTGATACAGTATACTGAGGTGTGTCTGGTGTAAGAGGGACACTGCACTCAAGTGTATCTAATGTAAGGTTCGTCCAGGTGATACAGTATACTGAGGTGTGTCTGGTGTAAGAGGGTCACTGCACTCAAGTGTATCTAATGTAAGGCTCGTCTAGGTGATACAGTATACTTAGGTGTGTCTGGTGTAAGAGGCTCACTGCACTCCGGTGTATCTAATGTAAGGCTCGTCTAGGTGATACAGTATACTGAGGTGTGTCTGGTTTTAGAGGGTCACTGCACTCAAGTGTATCTAATGTAAGGCTCGTCTAGGTGATACAGTATACTTAGGTGTGTCTGGTGTAAGAGGCTCACTGCACTCCGGTGTATCTAATGTAAGGCTCGTCTAGGTGATACAGTATACTGAGGTGTGTCTGGTTTTAGAGGGTCACTACACTCCGGTGTATCTAATGTAAGGCTCGTCTAGGTGATACAGTATACGGAGGTGTGTCTGGTTTTAGAGGGTCACTGCACTCAAGTGTATCTAATGTAAGGCTCGTCTAGGTGATACAGTATACTGAGGTGTGTCTGGTGTAAGAGGGTCACTGCACTCCGGTGTATCTAATGTAAGGCTCGTCTAGGTGATACAGTATACTGAGGTGTGTCTGGTGTAAGAGGGTCACTACACTCCGGTGTATCTAATGTAAGGCTCGTCTAGGTGATACAGTATACTGAGGTGTGTCTGGTGTAAGAGGGTCACTGCACTCCGGTGTATCTAATGTAAGGTTCGTCTAGGTGATACAGTATACTGAGGTGTGTCTGGTTTTAGAGGGTCACTGCACTCCGGTGTATCTAATGTAAGGCTCGTCTAGGTGATACAGTATACTGAGGTGTGTCTGGTTTTAGAGGGACACTGCACTCCGGTGTATCTAATGTAAGGCTCGTCTAGGTGATACAGTATACTGAGGTATGTCTGGTTTTAGAGGGTCACTGCACTCAAGTGTATCTAATGTAAGGCTCGTCTAGGTGATACAGTATACTGAGGTGTGTCTGGTTTTAGAGGGTCACTGCACTCCGGTGTATCTAATGTAAGGCTCGTCTAGGTGATACAGTATACTGAGGTGTGTCTGGTGTAAGAGGGACACTGCACTCCGGTGTATCTAATGTAAGGCTCGTCTAGGTGATACAGTATACTGAGGTGTGTCTGGTGTAAGAGGGTCACTGCACTCAAGTGTATCTAATGTAAGGCTCGTCTAGGTGATACAGTATACTTAGGGGTGTCTGGTGTAAGAGGCTCACTGCACTCCGGTGTATCTAATGTAAGGCTCGTCTAGGTGATACAGTATACTGAGGTGTGTCTGGTTTTAGAGGGTCACTGCACTCAAGTGTATCTAATGTAAGGCTCGTCCAGGTGATACAGTATACTGAGGTGTGTCTGGTGTAAGAGGCTCACTGCACTCCGGTGTATCTAATGTAAGGCTCGTCCAGGTGATACAGTATACTGAGGTGTGTCTGGTGTGAGAGGGTCACTGCACTCCGGTGTATCTAATGTAAGGCTCGTCTAGGAGGGTCACTTCACTGCACTGCATCTATTATAAGGCTCTTCTTGGTTTCCGTTGTACATCGTCCAGATGGAACACTACACTCCGATATGTGTAGTGTAAGGTTAAGCGTGGTACACTTGACTGTGTTGTATCTAGTCCTGAGGGATCTAACACAAGAAATCATTTACATAAACAAATATTGCGCAGATTGATTCTTTACAATCGAACTGGTCCTTCTAGGATTCCACACCCGTGAGAGAGATGTGGCCCATTTAGGATTCCATGTGGTTGAAGCATATCATCTATTACTCGGACTGTTAATCCAGTCTTGTGTGTAGTGGTAGAACATTTAGTAATTCCAACTATTGATAGATGTGGTCGAAGCACATTATTAAGGAATTCTAACTGTTGCAAGATGTGGTTGAAGCACGTTTAGTGATTCATTTCATCAATATGCATTGATGCCAACATAGACAACCAACGTGAAGGGCTGTCAATTGTTTTAATCGCATTCAGGATTTAAAGAAAATTATCAACTTGGTGCCGCGGTTTAATAGCATTTTTTTCAAGGTAGGTATGTAATGGGTAATGTAAGGTAATCTGAAATCATTCATATATGAAAAGAAACTACACTACGTTTATTACGAACACGCTAATAACGAACTGACGGATATAACGAACTTATTTATTAGGCCATTTGCTTTATATATGCTGTGTATGTCCTTATAAAGAAATACGGTTATAACGAACAAAAATAAGTGGTCCCTTTGAGTTCGTTATAACCGTAGTTTACTGTACTAGAAATGCACAAACTACAGTCACATGTTCTATGCTTCTTCAGTGGAGGAATCCCCCGATGTGTGAATGATGAGGTAATGACCAAACGTTCAATACATTGACGTGTCCCTCTCAATCCAACCGCTCACACACGGGAACAAATGCAATACAACCAGAGACGCCCCTGACGAGGTGAAATGTCAAAGGGTGACACGTCGGTATTGGCATTTGAAAGTAAGTGATGTTAATTGACATCTTGACACAATTTCAATCAGATCAAATAGGCCTGAACATAAATTGGTTACTTTCCGATGATTTTATTGAGAAAATGACTTCAATCTTGACTCACCTCCTTTAAAGACACTTGGAGTTGTCAGCTACTTTGGGTGCACATTGAACATTTTCCTGAAATGTCTCGGCTGAATCAGGCAATTTATATTTTATTCGGAAATTTATACATGCTATAGAGTTATATGTTGATTGTGGACACTGTCAAAAATAAGTGAGCTGCGAAGAAGACGATAGGCGTCGGTAATCCCATGGGATGCATTTATCGCATATTCCATTAAGGGCACATTTATATACACGTTGTTCCGACCACATGAGATGTCTCATTCAACCGACTCCGCGTTGCAGCCACTACTCACATCAGCCACTCTCTGACACTGCCCACTCTCTGACACCGCCCACTCTCTGATATCACCAACTCTTTTGCATCAACCACTCTCTGACACCGCCCACTCTCTGGCACCGACCACTCTCTGACACCACCCACTCTCTGACACCGCCCACTCTCTGACACCGCACACTCTCTGGCACCGACCACTCTCTGGCACCGCCCACTCTCTGGCACCACCCACTCTCTGACACTGCCCACTCTCTGACACCGCCCACTCTCTGACACCGCCCACTCTCTTGAATCACCAACTCTCTGATAACACCTACACTCTGCCACCTCCCATTCTCTGACAACATCCCCTCTCAGACAAAAGCCACTCTCTGACACCGCGCTCTCTCTCTGACACCACCCACTCTCTGATAACACCCACTCCATCACATCAGCCACCCTCTGACAAAATCCACTCTCTGACACCGCCCTCTCTGACATTGCCCACTCTCTGATAATACCCACTCTCTGACACCTCCCCTTCCATCACATCAGCCGCTCTCTGACACCGCCCTCTACCTCACATCAGCCGTTCACTGAGACCGCCCACTCCATCACATAAGCCACTCTCTGATAACACCCACACTCTGACACCTCCCACTCCCTCACATAAGCCATTCTCTGACATCGCCCACTCTCTGATAACAGCCACTCTCTGACACCTCCCCTTCCATCACATCAGCCACCCTCTGACAACGCCCTCTACCTCACATCAGCCGTTCTCTGACACCGCCCACTCTCTGACACCGCCCACTCCATCACATAAGCCACCCTCCGACACCGCCCACTCTCTGATAACAACCACTCTCCGACACCTCCCCTTCCATCACATCAGCCACCCTCTGACAACGCCCTCTACCTCACATCAGCCGTTCTCTGACACCGCCCACTCTTTCACATCAGCCACCTTCTGATAACACCCACTCTCTGACACTGCCCACTCCATCACATAAGCCACTCCCTGACACCACCCACTCTCTGACACCATCTTGTCCGTGTATGGTCACATCAGATATGCCTGGAACTTGTCCGTCTATGATCACATCAGATATGCCTGGAACTTGTCCGTGTATGGTCACATCAGATATGTCGGGAACTTGTCCGTGTATGGTCACATCAGATATGCCTGGAACTTGTCCGTGTATGGTCACATCAGATATGTCTGGAACTTGTCCGTGTATGGTCACATCAGATATGCCTGGAACTTGTCCGTGAATGGTCACATCAGATATGTCTGGAACTTGTCCGTGTATGGTCACATCAGATATGTGTGGAACATGTCCGTGTATGGCCACATCAGATATGTCTGGAACATGTCCGCGTATGGTCACGTCAGATATGTCTGGAACATGTCCGTGTATGGTCACATCAGATATGCCTGGAGCTTGTCCGTGTATGGTCACATCAGGTAGGAGTAGTAATCAGTAAGCCGGATGACGTCACTCATAACTCATAACCATCGTCTCCCTGCTACAATGTTGCGTTAACTGCACTCGTGTCTGTCATATACCATTTATCTAAAAACTCATTGTTTCAATACGTATGGTATTATCGAACTCGCTCAATAGATACGTTCTGAGACATCCCGGTGAAAGGTAAATGGTATCTGACAGAACTCGTCTTGTAATCTGTGCCTATAAATCTAAACATTCTTAAAAAAAAGAAACGCACAGATAGATTTTAAGTAAATTTATTGTACCTTATAATAAAGTCGATATATTTCATTTAATATCATAGATACAAATATGAAATTTTGAAGTTCGTTAGTAACATGTTGTCGTACAAAGGCATTGAAAACTGTTCATTGTCATGTCGCATGAGGCTACAAGGTTTCGCTGAACTCGTGTGACCGCCCCGGGCAGCAATCACGGCTCTGCATCTCCTCGGCACTGACTGGATAAGTGTACGACTTCTGTCCTGCGGAATTCTGCGCCATTGTTCTTGTAACTCGTTGGCCAGTTGTGGGGGTGTCCTCGGCGTGCTCTGACGTTGACGTCCCTGAACCACAACCAAGTCAGATCTCGTGGTGTAGGATATGGCCCCCACACCATGACACAACCGCCACCGAAACTGTCGAATTCACGTACACAATGTGGGGTAAAACGCTCATTTCGACGACGATAAACCTACGCCGATGATTCATCGCTAAACCACACTCGTCTCCAATTTCTCAAATTCCAAGGCTGTAAGGTATGGCACCAACGTAAGCGTCACTGTCGATGGATCCGTTGCAAAACAGGGACGATAACTGGTCTTCTGGGTCAGATTCGAGCCTCGCGAAGATGGTTCATGACAGTCTGGTCCGATATCCTCCTCAAACCAGGTTGAGCTGAATATACTCTGGCATGATATTGATTTGAACTGCAGTCAAAATGGCTGCGATCATTATGTATTGAACGCAATTTTACATCGAAACTGCGCCGTATACTGGATGTATCGCTTCAACTGCAAGGTATCTAGACTATAGACTTACGTATTCTATTAGAGGAATGTGCGTGTCACACTAGCATTGATACCTGCATTCTCGAGTGTGTGATGGGGACTTCACTGTCTGAACGGACAATGACGCCTAGTGGCAAGATGGAATTACGTTTAAGATCAGCTTTGTACAACATCAATACAATGCTTAGCAGTTTGTTTGAACAGAGCCTGAGGGAACAGTACCGTAAATTTAAATAAATCTAAATACCAATGACTAGGTTATGTAACGGTTTCTAGGACTATCCAACTCAATGCCGAGCTTAGTTTAATGGACAAGGACCACTGCTCATACATCATGCTACACACGCACAAACGGTGAAATCAGCTTTCCCCAAGAAACCAATTCTTTCAGCAAACTCCTCCTCGTAAGCCACCAATCAGCGCCCATCTTACAAGCACCATTAAAGCGATTACCAACCACTTGTACAGCTCGGCATGATACCATAGCCTGTGTCAAAAGCAATGAAAATATTTGAGTTAAATAACACCCTTGGCACGTATTTCTTGTCGCTTAGTGAGATCGACCCATGTGGGATATGATTTATTATAGAGAGGATTAAAGTTGGCGGCAGCGGGACACTTCATCGCATTGCTCACCAGTAATCACAGCATGCAGTCTGATACACTTCGATATGATATATTTAACGTTTCAGTCGAGAGCCCATTCAGGTAGCTGTTAAAGGATATTCCATTGACATTTCAAATAGATGTTACAGAAACTTATGGTTTCTCAACTCATGCCATGACAAAGGAAAGTTGAGAAAACGAGTCTTTTCACCTGTTTGTAGGGGTCGCCAGTGTGTTGTTTCGGGTTGCCTACAAGAGTGATGGGCTCGAGATTATGAGTGAGTGAGTTGGGTTTAACGCCGCTATTAACGGTATTCCAGTTATATTGCGGCGTGTCAGCTTAATGAGGGAGGAAAGCCCGAGGTGATTCAGGTCTCGGACGTTTACCGCTTCGGTGAAACCCACGAGCACGGTCTATGGTCATGATACTGCTGACAAACCTTGAAACATATTCGGGGCCAACTGTGATTCGAACCCACAATCATAGGTTTCTGGCGTGCCCAAGGGACGCAACTCTGCAGAGTGACTTACGGCGCCTTGGACGACTGGGTCATCCGTGCCCCCTTGAGATTATGATGTTTTCAATACACTACGGTTCAGTTCAGTTTATTTCTCTGAAAAGGGAGTAAATATGTATACAGCCTATGATAGGAATTCAGTGAATATGCTTGGTAACATGCTTTAACACGTGATTCAGACAATTTAACGTGATAATGTGTTCACATGTATAATGAATCTGGACAGATGTTTCGAAGTTGATATATTTTAGGCGATAAGGTTTTTACTAAAAAGATAGTGAAACACGTCTCCAACAGCAGAAGAATTGCATAGTGTACAGACAGGGTCTTCCCTCAGTAACCCTCGCCATCTGCCGGTTTTAATGGGCAAGTAATGACGGTAAGTATATACTTTTTCGAAGTTATCGGAAATTTACGAATTTTGGTGATTCTTTAAAGTCTTGGTAATATAAACCTTTTGATCTTCATTAGATAAATTCGCCACTGTTGAAAAAATGGTCTTTAAGAATTCTTTCGACCTTTGATACCAGCCATGACCCTGGGCAAATATGAATACTTGTAACAGTTCGACATCATTTAGTATTTTTAACTGTTGCTTTTTTAACGATTTTGCATTTACCTCATAATTTTGTATCAAATTATTATATAAAATATGACATAATTTTGTTGGTCTGTTAAAATTCGATAATTTTTGCCAGAAGGAGATCATTCGTTTAAATAGGGATTCCCTGCCAAGTTCCCCAAAACCATAAAATTGGGTGTTGAATTCCTGAGACCAGTTATTGTTCTGAAAAATGCCGTTGCATTTTCTCTATTATTTCAAAATTTTCAAAACCCCATATTTTGAAACAGTTGAGGAGGATTGGCACTTCCGTCACATCAAACGCCTTCAACGGACATCTAATGGTAGGTTAACGTTTCGTGCTCTCTCTGTTAGGCAGTACTTAGCTCTTGCCGCGTTTGATGTCAGTGATTTCTTACCAAACACAATTTGTCTATTTCTGTGAAGATTTATACCTAAGTATGTATGATTGTCGACAACATCTTTCCCCCAAAATACAATATTGATTTGGTGGATTTGGCAAGTCCCCCTCAAAAGATGTTTATTTTGGATTTTAAGATATTTACATTAAGTTTCTATTTTCCGCAATATAAAGAATCTAATGAGTTTTATAACCCAGATAGGGTATCGCTGAAAAAGGACCGTATCATCTGCATAGTCATACAAAAAATTGTAACCATACTATCTGAGATTTCATTTCCTGACATACATCCAATAAAATCCTCTCACATCCTTGTTTTGTTAACCAGTAGTGGTGATAAGAGTTTTGCCTTCTCTGACCCCTGATTGACAGGAAAATACTCAGATTCTGCATTATTTGATTGTACCATTGATTTAATATTACTGTACATATTTTTAATTAAAGGTAGAAATCGGCTCTCAATTCCAGTGTTTTGCATTTTCGACTACAGTTCTACTCTCCAGACAGAATCAAATGCCTTTGTAAAAGCAATGCACGCACGATTAAGTATTGTTTATAGTTACAGAAAATGCATTAATGGGTGGATAAGAGGGTTTTACAATTCCTGTCAGCCACGTTTCAGGGATTACACCACACGAGAGGACAAAATTGAAAAAAGTCCGAATATAGTTGGGCCAGTGCTCCAGTGCCATCTATATGATCATTCTCCACAAGATCTAGTCCGGAAGCCTTATTTCTTTTAAGTTTCGATGCAGCCTTTATAATTTCTTCAGTCGTTATATTATAGTTAAAGATTTTACAAACATATAATAAAGTTGCAGTTGCAGATTCTTCTTCAAATTCATTTCATTTAAGGTTTTATAAAAACATAATATCAGGAGCCTTGGAACTGTTTTCTTTCTCAGTTTTAATTAGAATCTTCTAAAATTCTGAAAGATGTGAAGGTTTTGACGAAATGTCTTATTTTAATTGTATTTATATTTTCGTATATGCTTATCCATACATTTCTTGTACGCCTTTGATTCTTAGTGAAATGCCAGTTTATTAAATTCTATTTTGATTTTTTAAATGCCTTTTTGCTTCATTAAATTGCTTTCGATATCGTCTGCATTCTATTCCGATCAAAGGTTTATCTTTTTTAAGTTTGCTGTATTTAATACTGGTGTCTCGGACTACGAATGCTCGAGCAGCGTTATCAAGCACGTGCGCGATTTCATTCGCGACTCTGTTTACATTCGAAAACAAAAGCCTCTGATTACTTTCTTCGGCGTCCAGGGATTTTTTAAGAACGAAAATATAGCACTTAATCAAGTAATAGTTAAATGTATCAATAGTTTTATTGAAACATTATAAAGACATTGTGACTATAAAATGTGATGCCCTAATATTTATGCTGTATTTCAAAATAACTTGAAACGTGGTGATCTCAGACATTGTTACATATATATCTTCAGAGGTTCAGGACAATTTGTCAAAAAACGAAAGCAAATGCCATCTGCAGTTTACTGAGAAAATATGAGAAATGCTGCACTTCCTCATTGATAACATCTATGTTACATTTGGGGGTAAGACATTTGGGAAAGAAGGCATCCAAACGGGCTCCAATTGTCCTCCCCTTCGATTCTTTATGCATATGAATCGGAATTTCTGATCGGTTTGGCAAAGTCAGTCCACCGTAATTTAACCAGGACGTTTTACTTAAGATTCAGGTATATCAATGATCTGATATCATTCAATAATCATTAGATAGCCCATTCTCCTCCGTTGATTTACCCACCTGAACTAGGATTATGGGAATCCAGTGAGAACGCCTCTTCGGTTTCATATTTACATGATCTATGCATACAGATTCACAAGATTGTATGGGAAGCGGGATGACTTCGGCTTTCAAATAGTCAACTTTCCTTCATGCCGAGCAATATTCCAGCAGCTCCAGTCCTTTGGTATTTACATTTCACAACTTTTGAGGTACAATCGAGCATGCCCTTACTTCCAAGATTTCAAAGAGGGTCATACGACTCTTGCTCAGAAGTTGTATGATCAAAGCTTTTATTTCCACCTGGTACCATTACAATGTGATAGTGATTTATAATCAAATTTATAATTTTGATTTATAATTTTGACATAGTCAAAATTGAACAATGGACTCTGCTTTCAGCAGAAATTGCTTATGATCAAGGAAAAGGTTCCCTGAAAATCTTTAAGTGCCTGTTAAAAAGAGATCATCTTTAAACAGGTTGTATTAGAAGAGGATTTGCTTACAGTCCACGTACATCTTGAACCTCTCAGATCACGAAACATAGGGTGATCCCTTTTTGTTGACTTAATTTGTAATATTGTCACCAATAGAGTATTGGAGTATTGGGCAACTGAGAAGGACTCATTCTTATAAAAAAAAATCAGTTATCGTCGTTTACATGTGTTATGGTGTCATTTTCAGTGGTCAATTCAATTTCTGTCCACAGCTATTTGCCCCTTACGCCAAGTGGAATCTGTTTCGGCCGAAAGTCTAGGCTGGTTATTCTCTTGCATTGACAATTGGTGTCATGTCTTGTTGCAGATTCAGCCGTGGAGATAAGTGGTTGTGTCTGACAGTAAAGTGCTACTGCAAGTAAAATATATCGACGTATTTTTGAATAGACACTGGCTGATGGATGCAGCAAGAACGATGTTATCGAGTGCAAGGGAACATCAGTAGGTTACAACCAAATATGTCAACTGGAGCAAATAACTGTTGCTCTTTACCCCCACCTGTGATATCCCGACATCCTGGCTTTTGAGATTGACAAGGAAGGGTAATGAAAATGAGATAACTTACTTGGCAATCTGTACAAGAGACTGGTGGGAATCAATATGTGTCAGCTATGTAAACAAATATATCAGAAACGGCAGGGTAAAGAAATCGATTGTTCCTGAATGAGGAATAGGCACAAAAAACAAGATCAGAGGCAATTGAACTCTCCTAAATCTTTGCTCCAATTGCATGGTGGTTGTAATACGGCTTTCTCCGGTGGCATTTTGGTGTTTTATTGATGGATATAGAAGCTGATTTACTTACTCAACTCGAACGTCGGAATCATCTGGTAAGTTTGAAAGAAAGATTTACGATTTCGATAAGACTTGCAGGCATTTACAAAGTGTAGCAACACTGGACAACAACTACAAGACAAGTTGTGTAGCTGGTTGAAAATAACCATCAGTTGTATGTAAATAGATAAAGTGGGCAAACAAATAATTAGTATCATCACTATGGGATTGATACAAGGGACAGGGTTGTTCAAATATGTAATTTAGGATGAGAATCGTAAATGTCGAGACGGATGTCAGGTTTCTGTGACTTTATTGTTCACTCTCATTTCCCGTGACGGTGATAAGAGTATGAATACACAGAGGGCTTTAGATACATTCAGAACAGGTCGTATTAGAAGATGATTTGCTTGACGAACATCGTGGACATTGCGAAGTACGTAGGGTGAAAAGAGTTTGTGGACCAATAGAGGAGGATGCATTGGGCAGCTGAGAACTTCGTAAGACGCGGTTCCTGGATGTTATTGCGTTTACCAGCTTAATGAGTTTTAACAAGTTTTAATTATAGGCCTAGGGACTTATTACAACTTTAACATGATCTCAACGGTAGCAGCCGTAGATAAATAACAATTACATTCTACTGCTTTCACATGAAATCATTCCTCTTTACAATTTCGCACTGGGTTTAGATTCCGGCATATCTTTAGAATAACGGATCCAGTGATTAATGTTTGTGTTTACATTCATAACAATTGTAGGAAAATCCATTAGAAAAATAGATAAAGAAATAGACGAAATAATTACTTCAGACATTATTGATATATCGAATATTCGAAATACATACAACATTAATTGGTACAATTAATGTCAATAATTTGTTTCATCACATTAGTTTTTCATTACAGTAACATTTTGGCTTCTTGTCCCTTGCACAGAGATAGATCAGCTGATATAATTTACTTTGTCAAAACATAACACTGTTCCTTTAAAAAAACCTGAAGACGGCATTATTGTTCAGAACATTCACGAACAACATCAATATTATAAGAAAACATGCGTTCTTGGACACTATGGCTGTTGAAATTCAAGTTGATGTACAGTAGTGAAGGAAACAGGCAATGGACATCGACGAAGCTGTCATATTATGTGTGGGTCGTAAACGCGCTGACAAGGTATAAGTCATCGTTAAGGTCGGCAGCTTTATTTTTGTGATAGGAAGAGGGCAATGAAAAAGGCATGCGTTAGGTCACAAAACGGAGCATTTCTGTTAAAACGACGACTCTAATGCCAGATTCGGAGTAAAATGACCTTAGAATATATCCTCTCTAAATGAACATATGAACGTGTTCACTGAGGGAGCAACCAGAAAGACCATAAAGAGTCTTATTTTGGCTTATCACCAAGGCATTTTGTTGACGTAAGTATGGAACATTCAACGAATAACAAATATAATATAAGAGAAATACAGTGTTTTAACTTGAATACCCTTTTTATGTCGGGGTGAATCTTCAGTTTGAAATAATATTGGAACTTTTCAGAAAGATTTACTTTTATGATAATATCATAACAGTTTCTTGTCATACGATGTACAACATTAATAACACACACACACACACACACACACACACACACACACACACACACACACACACACACACACACAGGGAGATGTCCATATGCACATTGCTATCATGAAAGAATGTCTAGATGTCGTCATGGAGTGAGGGAGTGAGTGTTACACTGTTTTGAAAAGTGTCAGATGTATCATGGAATGTCAGCTTGATGTAGGAGTAAAGGCCGAAGTGATGCAGGTCTTAGCCGTTTAACACGTTGGCGAAAGCAACGAGCGTGGGTATGGTGCTGACAAACCTAGGAACATAATCAGAGCCAACCTAGACTCGAGCCACAATTATAGGTTTCTGGCATGCCCGATGGTTCATCCATGCATTACGTGGAAAAGAGCAATAGGAACATTTATGCATTACGTGGAAAAGAGCAAAAGGATCATCTATGCATTACGTGGAAGGTAACAATAGGAACATTTATGCATTACGTGGAAAAGAGCAAAAGGATCATCTATGCATTACGTAGAAGGTAACAATAGGAACATTTATGCATTACGTGGAAAAGAGCAATAGGAACATTTATGCATTACGTGGAAAAGAGCAAAAGGACCATCGATAAATACAGAGACGACCATGCTGAAGGATGACCATGCTTACTGGTTTGACATACGGTGTTCGCGGGTACACTGAGTAAGTCAGGGATGCCGACACTTTCAGATTGTGCTTGAAGGTACAATTTGCAAACCGTGACAGAATGACATCGGAAATACCAGCAACCTACTGCAAACGACAGTGAGTGCAAGAAGTAATCCGCAAAAGAGATGATGACCACTGCAAAACCCATGCTTATCTCAAAATCGTCGAAACATATTTGCTTCCAATAACGTAGGTCAAAGATGCACATTCTGTTTGCCGTAAAAACATTTGAAGCTCACATGGTCATCCAAGAGAATGATGTTATGTTTGACACAGTCAGCATACGTCACTTACTTTGAGGCACCTTAATATTTGCGAGGTGTAAAACCAAATGCTTTGGCAAATGGGATTTTGCCTTATTGATGGTGGGAAGGTTTTGTCGCCTTTATTTACACGTTAAAACTGTTCGCTGGAAGATTGAAGTCTTCTTTTTATCATAAATCTTTCTATTTTTCTATGCAGAGGTGAAGGTATTTCTACAACTGTCAAAATTGAAATTGGATTACTAAAAACAAACAAAATAAAACAAAATCAACCTTATTTAATGTTTTTAATTCTCCTGTTTCTTCAAAGGCCGAAACATATTTGTCAAGGCCACAGTTTCAAACATTTGCCATAGTGTCAGAAACAATTTAAATTTATTACTATGAAACAAAACATTTGTTTAAAAAATCGAAATCTTGATTGTGCCTGTTAAGTTATTGCAACAGAATAAAGGGAAGATTAACTTATGGGTAATAGATAGTCGAGCTCCGCATTTGTGTGAAGTGATTTGTGGTAAATTACATTTGATCAACTTGATTTGTGTCCTATATAATTCAATTTTTAGAATTGAATACTTGTATGATCAGGACAACTATTCAATTCAGTCTTTGGTCCGTTGTGTCGTGAACCATTAGTTCTGATTCTTCTGTTGTGAGAACATGAGCAATGCAAAAGGTGAAGAAATGTGTAAACCAGTAGTGTACAATACGTACGCCCTGTGCACTTAAAACAACCCACTCGTCCAATGGTGCGACAAGACAAACAATTCATAAAACAAAACAAATTGTTTAAATCTAATGAAAAGCAATTTTACAGGCAACTAAATGCATCCAATGCAGTGATGAGTAAAGACCCACAATGGATTCCAGTGAAATGTTTTGGAAATAGTTGCGGTCTGTACCCGGCATCTGTAACCTCGAGGTACCATGGGTAGAGGAATATACTGTTAGTGTACACAAAAAGGTAAAATCACCATTGTTGTGTTTCATTACACCCGATTGCTTGAAAAATGTAATTTAATAGTCCAAATAAATGCGGCACCAGGGCCTGATGGTATTCGAAACCGGTTTTGGAAACTGTTCCCTTGTGTCCAAACACCATTATTTCACTGTTTTAATTCTCTTGTGAATATAGGGGATGTTCCGCCTTGGTTGTGCAAAGGTCGAACAATACTTCCCCCAAAGAAAGGTGATTTGACTGATCCCAAAAACTTCCGCTCCTATTAAGTTTGAATACACAATACAAAATACAGGGTGTCTTACAGATATTGTAACCACTGTAACCTCTCAATGTGTTAGAGAGACTACAGAAAAGCTTATGATTCTGAAACTCGCGAAGGGATTTTGAGGTCACTGGAATGTATTGACCTCCCCGAGCGACTACTTGTTTTACTTTATCTTTAATGAATTGCTGGTCAACTCAACTTGAGATGTATTCGCAGCGGCAGGTGGTGACTTCGGAACCCATTTCTATTAGAAGAGGAATATTTGAGGGCGATTCCTTTAGCCCTTTGCTTTTCTGTTTGTCACTAAATCCTTCAAGCCTTTTGCACAGCAAAGAGGAGGGTTATCATCATGGAGCTCCTCCACACAGATCTCAAACACCCCTTACTCACTTCCTTCACATTACCATAAATACCATGGACATGTCCCGCTTAAACCCCATAAATACCATGTACATGTCCCGCCAAAATACCACATTGCCACAAACACAGTGTACATAGCCTGCTTAAACACCACACACCCATGAATACCATGTACATGTCCAGCTTAAACACTACACTACCATGAATACCATGTACATGTCCAGCTTTAACACTACATTACCATGAATACCATGTACATGTCCAGCTTAAACATCACACTACCATGAATACCATGTACCTGTCCAGCTAAAACATCACACTGCCATAAATACCATGTACATGTCCAGCTTTAACATCACACTGCCATGAATACCATGTACATGTCCCGCTTAAACATCACACTGCCATGAATACCATGTACATGTCCCGCTTAAACATCACACTGCCATGAATACCATGTACATGTCCAGCTTAAACATCACACTGCCATGAATACCATGTACATGTCCCGCTTAAACATCACACTGCCATGAATACCATGTACATGTCCCGCTTAAACATCACACTGCCATGAATACCATGTACATGTCTCGCTTAAATATCACACTACCATGAATACCATGTACATGTCCAGCTTAAACATCACACTACCATGAACACCATGTACTTGTCCAGCTTAAATATCACACTGCCATGAATACCATGTACATGTCCAGCTTAAACATCACACTACCATGAATACCATGTACATGTCCAGCTTAAACACTACACTACCATGAATACCATGTACATGTCTCGCTTAAACATCACACTACCATAAATACCATGTACATGTCCCGCTTAAACACTACACTGCCATAAATATCATGGACATGTCCTGCGTAAACCCCACACACCCATAAATACCATGTACATGTCCCGCTTAAACACTACACTGCCATAAATATCATGGACATGTCCTGCGTAAACCCCACACACCCATAAATACCATGTACATGTCTCGCTTAAACATCACACTACCATAAATACCATGTACATGTCCCGCTTAAACACTACACTAACATCAATACCATGTACATGTCTCGCTTAAACCCCACACACCCATAAATACTATGTACATGTCCCGCTTAAACACTACACTACCATGAATACCATGTACATGTCTCGCTTAAACATCACACTACCATAAATACCATGTTCATGTCTCGCTTAAACATCGCACTACCATAAATACCATGTACATGTCCAGCTTAAACACTACACTACCATGAATACCATGTACATGTCCAGCTTAAACACTACACTACCATGAATACCATGTTCATGTCCAGCTTAAACATCACACTACCATGAATACCATGTACCTGTCCAACTTAAACATAACACTGCCATAAATACCATGTACATGTCCAACTTTAACACTACATTACCATGAATACCATGTACATGTCCAGCTTAAACATCACACTGCCATGAATACCATGTACATGTCCCGCTTAAACACCACACTACCATGAATACCATGTACATGTCCAGCTTAAACACCACACTACCATGAATACCATGTAGATGTCAAGCTTAAACATCACACTACCATGAATACCATGTACATGTCTCGCTTAAACATCACACTACCATGAATACCATGTACATGTCCAGCTTAAACACTGCACTACCATGAATACCATGTACATGTCTCGCTTAAACATCACACTGCCATAAATACCATGTACATGTCCAGCTTAAACATCACACTGCCATGAATATCATGGACATGTCCTGCGTAAACCCCACACACCCATAAATACTATGTACATGTCCCGCTTAAACACTATACTACCATAAATACCAGGGACATGTCCTGCTTAAACCCCACATTCTCATAAAATACCATGTACATGTCCCGCAAAAACCCCACAAACCCATAAATACCATGGACATGTCCTGCTTTAACCCCACGCTTCCATAAATATCATGTACATGTCCAGCTTAAACACCACACTACCATGAATACCATGTACATGTCCCGCTTAAACCCCACACTACCATAAAGACCATGTACATGTCCAGCTTAAACACCACACTACCATAAATACCATGTACATGTCCCGCTTAAACCGCACACTACCATAAATACCATGTACATGTCCCGCTTAAACACTACACTACCATAAATACCATGTACATGCCCCGCTTAAACACTACACTGCCATAAATACCATGTACATGTCCCGCTTAAACACCATACTGTTGAGAGATGATTGATATCTGCTATCTCGGCATCAGAACACTCGGAAACCAGAACACGAAACAAGTATCATTACAGGTAATTGTCTCGACTAGGGCGTGTATCATATCAAGTGTGGCCCAAAGAGAGTATGTTATACTCAGATCTAACAGCACATAATACTTCATTCAGACCACAGGCCCGGGGCAACTCATCGACAAGTACCACATGCGTCTTCCTGATACGTATCCTCACCATTTAAGACAAGAGCACTGGACAAACAGAAACATATCTTTCGTACGCTTCAGGCAATGTGTGAATTCTTGAACATATATGCTGAATTGTGAAGGACAAAACCATAACCACATCCCCTCTGGCACGTGACTTCAAGGAGAGCGAGGCAGTTCATTAGGACAATACACTTTCAAAGGAGAAGAACCGGTTGTGGCGATCCGAAACCAGAGATAGGGGTGGATGTGTATGTAGAGATAGGGGTGGATGTATAGGGATAAGGGTGGATGTGTATGTAGAGATAGGGTGGATGTGTTGGGATAGGACTTGATGTGTATATAGTGATAGGGGTGGATGTGAATGAAGAGATGGGGTGGATGTGTCGGGATTGGGGTGGATGTGTATGTAGAGATAGGTGTGGATGTTTAGGGATAGGATGGGATGTGTATGTAGAGATGGGGTGGATGTGTTGGGATTGGGGTGGATGTATATGTAGAGATAGGTGTGGATGTGTATGTAGAGATAGGTGTGGATGTGTGGGGATAGGGGTGGATGTGAATGAAGAGATGGGGTGGATGTGTCGGGATTGGGGTGGATGTGTATGTAGAGATAGGTGTGGATGTGTATGTAGAGATAGGTGTGGATGTTTAGGGATAGGATGGGATGTGTATGTAGAGATGGAGTGGATGTATGGGGATTGGGGTGGATGTGTATATAGAGATAGGTGTGGATGTGTATATAGAGATAGGTGTGGATGTGTCGGGATTGGGGTGGATGTGTATGTAGAGATAGGTGTGGATGTTTAGGGATAGGATGGGATGTGTATGTACAGATAGGTGTGGATGTTTAGGGATAGGATGGGATGTGTATGTAGAGATGGGGTGGATGTGTGGGGATTGGGGTGGATGTGTATGAAGAGATGAGGTGGATGTGTCGGGGTTGGGATGGATGTGTATGTAGAGATAGGTGTGGATGTGTGTGTAGAGATGGGGTGGATGTGTGGGGATTGGGGTGGATGTGTATGAAGAGATGAGGTGGATGTGTGGGGATTGGGGTGGATGTGTATATAGAGATAGGTGTGGATGTGTGTGTAGAGATAGGTGTGGATGTGTGGGGATAGGGGTGGATGTGAATGAAGAGATGGGGTGGATGTGTGGGGACTGGGGTGGATGTGTATGTAGAGATAGGTGTGGATGTTTAGGGATAGGATGGGATGTGTATGTAGAGATGGGGTGGATGTGTGGGGATTGGGGTGGATGTGTATGAAGAGATGAGGTGGATGTGTCGGGGTTGGGATGGATGTGTATGTAGAGATAGGTGTGGATGTGTGGGGATAGGGGTAGATGTGTATGTAGAGATAGGTGTGGATGTGTATGTAGAGATAGGTGTGGGTGTGTTTGGAGCCTATCATACACAATACTGAAATATTGTAGTACGTAATGAGATTTAATTATTTTTCAACTTAGTCCCTTAGCAGATCAACATTGTTGTTCCCATGTTTTATTGAAAGACAAATCCTGGTCTGTCAACCAGCCCTCTACAGCAACAACTGATACTTTATCATCGTTAAATCTCTGACCCTGCAGGGGATCTTTTCACATCTGAGAAAAGGTGGGAGTCACTGGGAGCTAGACCTAGTGAACGGGAAAGAAGCGTGTATCTACCGTCCAGTACAGCAGTCATTGCAACATGGCAACATGGCAGATGTAAAGTGCAAGCTTTCCCCGAAACACCACGTAAGCTGACAGAGAACATCACGTCACCTGACTGAGAATATCACGTCACCTGGCGGAGAACACCACGTCACCTGACTAAGAACATTACGTCACCTAACAGAGAACAATGTGTCACCTGACAGAGAACATCACGTCACCTATCAGAAAACACTACGTCACCTGACAGAGAACATCACGTCATCTGAGAACACGACGTCACCTAAAAGAGAACATCCCGTCGTTTTCCGCTTCGCTTCTCCTTGACAGATTCGTGCAATCTTTTCAATAATTTGGCGCACTACTCACCATTCAAAGTTGCTCCCCGTTGTAAATAATCGAGTACATGGCCATTGCTGTCCCAGACTGAAGAGGCCATAACTGTCTTAGTTGATCTGTATGCTTTACACGTCTTGGTTAGGGAGACCCGACGTATTTCTACTCCACAGATTCCTGTTTGCTCTCGGGTTCATTGTGATGGGTCCAGGTCTCGTCAACTGCCACTCGCCTCAAATAAAAATCTTCTGGGTTGTGATTATCTGACTGACAGGGCATGATAGTGGTGGCCCGCGTATTCTTCATTCTATCTGATCCTTGGAACCCAGGGGCGCAAACCTTTGACATATCTAGGGTTCTATCTATTGACGCATTGAGAATAATGCGGCTCTTGTTCAGGACCAGGCTGTGGATGGCTTCGGTGTGTTCTTGTGTGGGGCGGGTGGTGGGTCGACCAGATCAGGGTTCATCTTCCAAGCTCTCTCTCCCTCGCTGAAAGTCGTTCACCCAAAGTTTTATTGTGTCATATGATGGGACAGCCTCATCATAAACAGCAAGCATTCATCCCTTTTCTTTGATGATGGGCCCTCTAGAGAAAGAGTAGGTGTTTTCTTTTTACGTGCGGTCCCGCCAGCATGATTTTGTAGTTTATTAGATGCGACCTAGTAGGCCTTTTTAATAAGGAAAATGCCTAATGCCTTGAAGTTTGGTTGATACAGTTTATTGTGAATTTGAGGGTTGTTCTGTGTTGTTGGTGCTGTGTGTATTAGTACGTGTTCAGGTGTTTCTATTAGGTTACAGTAAGGGTATTTACCTGTTTGGTGTTTTCTGATTTTGTGAAGGTGAGAGTTTAATTTAGTGTGTCCTGTCTGTAATTTGATAATTGCCCTGTCGATTTTATGTATTTATGAAGGATTTTGTTGGTGTCTTTTTGTTTTAGTTTACAGTTTGATATCTGATATAATTGGTTTTGCCACTTTTGGAAGATACCTTTTAGATATTGGTAGGTTGATGCTTATTTCTTCTAAGTTTAGTGATGCTTTGGCTGCTTTGTTCGTTACTAAACATTCCGACGTGGGTAGGGATCCATACGAATTCTATTTCTTTACCTAGATTGCGGAGGTTGTTAGAGCTTTTGAGTATCTTTTGAATCAATTCAGGTCGAGTTTTTGTGTTTTTGTTTTCAATAGCTTTGAGTCGACTCAGTGGGTCAGTAAGGATGAGGGTGTTTTTGTGGGGGGTTTCAAATTTGGGGTTATGTAGAGCAGTGGCCATCCCCATTAAGTCGGCCGTGAAAATTGATTGATTATTTGGGAGCCTATAGCATTTAGTTTCTTTGTGGGTTGGTATACACGTATGCCGAATCCTGTGTGTTTCGAGCCCGGGTCAGAGAACCCGTCTATATGGATGTGACACCAATTTGGCCATTTTTCGTGTATGTAGGATAGTGTGATGGCTCTAGCTGTATTGGGGTCGGTTTCTCTATTAAGTTTGGTTGTGTCTATATTTGGGATTTGTAGTTTTGGTGTGAATATGTTGTTTGGTTTTGTGTTTAGTCTTAAATCCTTTAGCTTGTGTATGTTTAAATGGTTGAGTGTGCGTTGAGAGATTTGTGTTAATAATAATGAGTGTTTGGTGTTTTAGGCTTATATTGTTTTGGAGGATTTGTTGGATTTGGGTGTTATGTTGGGTTGAGGCCCAGAAATACATTTTTAGGTGTGTGACAACAACCAAATGATGAGAGGTATATATGGATATATGTTGTGATAAGCAGCAGATTAACACAGACAACAACGGTTTTAGATAACAAGCAGATAACTGAATATACAAATAACAAATAGCACACAGGTAATAGAGCACACGGGTAGTGAAGGCAGATATACAGTGAGGATAAAAGGGATTATACAGTTATGACAAGCTGATTGGATATAATACCCTTGATCTCTGATGATCAAAGGTTTTTGACGGCGTATTTCTATAGCTTCTGAGAGTTTTCTGTTGGCGAAGCCCTGATGTTTTGTTGAGGTGATTTTTAAATATCTGAATATGCTATAAACCAGAAGTTGTACGTTTTTCAGTTTTTCTTAATCTATCCTCTGATATGAAATAATAACGCGTGTTTTAATGCCAGGCCCTCAGGTGTGTACATGAATTTATATTTTCACAAAAGTAAGGGGATACTCGCAAATAACTTAAAAATTCCAAAATTGTAAGCGATATTAGTTTCTAGTTGTAGTTGTTTGATAATAAGGAACGACTGGGGAACACATTACAACCGGTTGTGAAGTATGACAGGAGATGTTATGACTGCAAACGATCTTGAAGGACGACAGGGGTAAGATGGGGAATTTCAAAGCTGCTTCTTTACGTCAAAGATTCATTCACCCGACATTCGAGTCTCCGAATGACGATTTGAGAGAGTTTGTCACACCTTTAGCCAAAGTTGTCGGTGGCCTATGGCTCTGACGCACACGTCTCCCTATCGTGTCCCAGGCGTGTTCAATGGGGGCCATGTCTGGGATCATTGCTAGCCATCGCATTCTATGGATGGTGTGCTGCTGGCGGGAAACAGTGACGATTCTGAAGACCTATATGCAAACATGACACGTGACCAGCGAAGATTACCCCAGTTTCGACGTTGTGTTTCGGCGTATGTTGGCAATATGACGATTTGTAAGGGGCGTCACAGCACGTGCCGTCGAGCATGTAGACAATTCCTAATCGTCTGACCCGTAACGTGACGTCCTGAAAGGGGTCAATCGTCAAGATTTTTGGGTTTGTTGTCTTCCGTGCCATAGTCTGCTAATCACGTACTGTGAAACATTGAACGTATTGGCCACTGCACGCTAACGTCTGTCAGTTTGCAGCATGCCAATAGCCCGATTACGCTCTACGAGTTGCTGATGCCGCATCGCAAGTTCACACACCAACATTAATAAATTCAAGAAAATCACAACTGTATGATAAGCAGAATCAATAACATTGATAAATATAATGGCCCTCTAGAATAAATTGACTTTTCTTTAAAGTGTCAAAATCAGGAATGACACTCAACGCACGTGGGTGACGCTAATGTTTTTCGTAAACAGTTATCGTTCTTTTAGTACTTGGTATTGACATTTACAATTCATAATCCTCTATGTTTGTAAGAGTATACAATATAAATCTCCCCGGGTGTCGTTACATGGTTAGTATTCTATAGCAATAGAATTTCATAATCGCAGTTTGATGGATGATCTTTGAAAACTTTACCTTAGTGTGTGATTCTTGGCCTGTCAGTGTCATATCAGTGCTCGCTGATGGAATCAAAGAGCTAAATTCGACAGCTGTTTCAAGAAAGATTTCAGGTTTGATGACGGTGACTACAGCTGAGAGTTTAAACTGTTCACTCATTAACGTGAAGATGTGAGTTTGATTCCACATTTGTGACCCCAGTCGTGATTATATCACAGCTAAATACTCCGTAAGCCGACACGGCATTAATACAACCCTGCTTTGCCGTAGTTTCAGTCGTAGTATTTTGATTTGTTTATGTCATCGTGAAACTGTATCCCAGGGCCAACTGTACTAACCTATGTCAAGGCCTAGATGGAACAGAAGCCGCACCTCAAACCCCCAAATATAAACGCCCACAATCGTCAAGTCAGCGTCCATGAAACCCGATTGTCAGCAGACGTCTTCGACGTACTAGAGACAGGCAACATTCACCAGCAAAGCGATTAGCGATCATTTCACAGCCCTGTTTGATATCTGGGTTTGAGTCAAAAGGCAATAACATCTTCTCGTTAGATAACACCTCTTGGCACGACGTGTTGAGGCCTTGAAATGGGATCGAACCATGCGGGACATGATTTGTTATATAAAAGATTATTGTTGGCGTCAGCAGGGCGAGATCACTAAAGCTGCAGTTGCTAACTGATAATCACAACATGCGATCCTATTCTCACTGATGGACTATAGTTGACTTGACAGCCAGGGAAGCATTTAATGTATTTATGAAAAGTTCATAAAATTGTGAAAGATATCAATAATAACAATTATCAGACATTCTGACTCTATCTTGCCACTAAAGTTGTTTTTATTGATTTGACAGTCCGAATAGCGCTGCTAACTTCCCCGCTACTTTATTCGCTGACACAGATACAAACAACACATATTATGGTCATGATAACCTAAAGTCAACATGCAAACATATACGACAAACGTACATACCTCAGAGGGTACAAGAATAAATACGTGTATAAATCATCATACTCGGAGAGATGAGCCCCACAAAACAACCACATATTTTACTATGACGTCACTGATGACATCTGGGTGTCCATGCGGTACATATACCCGTGGGTGAGTGAGTGAATTTGATAGTGATAGATTCATTAATACATGATACTCTGCCTTTAGTAGATATTTCATTTTGCTATGGAAGGGCTTTTGTCGCTTTTATTTATACTTTTGTGAGTGTGTGAGTATGGTTCTACGCCGCTTTTAGATATATCAATGTCACTAGAAATGTGTTTCATCTAATGAATACATATACTTTTGTGAAATAAACGAGCAACGATTGACGGAGCCATCCTTGTCCCCTTTTAACAAGTGGACTGAGGTCCTAATATTAGAAAGGAATAAACTTGTTGATGGTTAGGTGAGATGTAATGGGACTTAACGCCACGTTCAAGATTATTGCACTTATGTAGCGACATGCATAAACGTATGTGTGTGTGCGTGCGTGCGTGCGTGCGTGCGTGTGTGTGTGTGTGTGTGTGTGTGTGTGTGTGTGTGTGTGTGTGTGTGTGTGTGTGTGGCTGCTTGCACTAGACCGGACTAGTGTCGGTTATATATTGCTAGTCAACTTTACTGAGATACCATGACGCAGTTTAACGTGGATACCCAACCCAGACACAGTATACTGACTCCGAGTCGTCAAGTCCTTGTTTAATACCCTCAATGCAAAGTGTCAGAGAGGGACAAGTAACCTCTTTTGGTATATCACTGCCGGGGATCGTACCACCGAGCTTCCGCTCTCCGGGCAGACGCTCTCTATCCACTGGACCACGGAGGTGGTTTCGTTGGAGGTCTAACATCCGGTTCATCATGTACACATGTGTGAGAGGACATGTAGGGAATCTAACATTGACAGATGTTTCATCATGTAAACAGGTGTGAGAGGACATGTAGGGAATCTAACATTGACAGATGGTTCATCATGTACAGAGTTATAAGAGGACATGTAGGGAATCTAATATTGCCAGATGTTTCATCATGTACACAGGTGTGAGAGGACATGTAGGGAATCTAATATTGACAGATGGTTCATCATGTACAGAGTTATAAGAGGACATGTAGGGAATCTAATATTGACAGATGTTTCATCATGTACACAGGTGTGAGAGGACATGTAGGGAATCTAACATTGACAGATGGTTCATCATGTACAGAGTTATAAGAGGACATGTAGGGAATCTAATATTGACAGATGTTTCATCATGTACACATGTGTGAGATGACATGTAGGGAATCTAATATTGACAGATGGTTCATCAGGTACACATGTGTGAGAGGACATGTAGGGAATCTAATATTGACAGATGTTTCATCATGTACACAGGTGTGAGAGGACATGTAGGGAATCTAATATTGACAGATGTTTCATCATGTACACATGTGTGAGAGGACATGTAGGGAATCTAACATTGACAGATGTTTCATCATGGTAACAGGTGTGAGAGGACATGTAGGGAATCTAACATTGACAGATGGTTCATCATGTACAGAGTTATAAGAGGACATGTAGGGAATCTAATATTGCCAGATGTTTCATCATGTACACAGGTGTGAGAGGACATGTAGGGAATCTAATATTGACAGATGGTTCATCATGTACAGAGTTATAAGAGGACATGTAGGGAATCTAATATTGACAGATGTTTCATCATGTACACAGGTGTGAGAGGACATGTAGGGAATCTAATATTGACAGATGGTTCATCATGTACAGAGTTATAAGAGGACATGTAGGGAATCTAATATTGACAGATGTTTCATCATGTACACAGGTGTGAGAGGACATGTAGGGAATCTAACATTGACAGATGGTTCATCATGTACAGAGTTATAAGAGGACATGTAGGGAATCTAATATTGACAGATGTTTCATCATGTACACATGTGTGAGATGACATGTAGGGAATCTAATATTGACAGATGGTTCATCAGGTACACATGTGTGAGAGGACATGTAGGGAATCTAATATTGACAGATGTTTCATCATGTACACAGGTGTGAGAGGACATGTAGGGAATCTAATATTGACAGAGGTTTCATCATGTACACATGTGTGAGAGGACATGTAGGGAATCTAATATTGACAGATGTTTCATCATGTACACATGTGTGAGAGGACATGTAGGGAATCTAATATTGCCAGATGTTTCATCATGTACACAGGTGTGAGAGGACATGTAGGGAATCTAATATTGACAGATGTTTCATCATGTACACATGTGTGAGAGGACATGTAGGGAATCTAACATTGACAGATGTTTCATCATGTACACATGTGTGAGAGGACATGTAGGGAATCTAATATTGCCAGATGGTTCATCAGGTACACATGTGTGAGAGGACATGTAGGGAATCTAACATTGACAGATGTTTCATCATGTAAACAGGTGTGAGAGGACATGTAGGGAATCTAACATTGACAGATGGTTCATCATGTACAGAGTTATAAGAGGACATGTAGGGAATCTAATATTGCCAGATGTTTCATCATGTACACAGGTGTGAGAGGACATGTAGGGAATCTAATATTGACAGATGGTTCATCATGTACAGAGTTATAAGAGGACATGTAGGGAATCTAATATTGACAGATGTTTCATCATGTACACAGGTGTGAGAGGACATGTAGGGAATCTAACATTGACAGATGGTTCATCATGTACAGAGTTATAAGAGGACATGTAGGGAATCTAATATTGACAGATGTTTCATCATGTACACATGTGTGAGATGACATGTAGGGAATCTAATATTGACAGATGGTTCATCAGGTACACATGTGTGAGAGGACATGTAGGGAATCTAATATTGACAGATGTTTCATCATGTACACAGGTGTGAGAGGACATGTAGGGAATCTAATATTGACAGATGTTTCATCATGTACACATGTGTGAGAGGACATGTAGGGAATCTAATATTGACAGATGTTTCATCATGTACACATGTGTGAGAGGACATGTAGGGAATCTAATATTGCCAGATGTTTCATCATGTACACAGGTGTGAGATGACATGTAGGGAATCTAATATTGACAGATGTTTCATCATGTACACATGTGTGAGAGGACATGTAGGGAATCTAACATTGACAGATGTTTCATCATGTACACATGTGTGAGAGGACATGTAGGGAATCTAATATTGCCAGATGGTTCATCAGGTACACATGTGTGAGAGGACATGTAGGGAATCTAATATTGACAGATGTTTCATCATGTACACAGGTGTGAGAGGACATGTAGGGAATCTAATATTGCCAGATGTTTCATCAGATACACAGGTGTGAGAGGACATGTAGGGAATCTAATATTGGCAGATGTTTCATCAGGTACACAGGTGTGAGAGGACATGTAGGGAATCTAATATTGGCAGATGTTTCATCAGGTACACAGGTGTGAGAGGACATGTAGGGAATAACATGCTGTTGCCTATACGCATAACATAGTCATGTTTCAATTATACGTGTGTGTGTTACCTCTGGTAGACGCAGACTTATGAAAAAGCTTTTTCAGGATAACAATACCCAATACAATAACTTTAACTCATTAGCCAATGTGAAAAGTTACTTGTGTTTTCTGTGTGAAGTATGAGATAACTGACAATGGAAATTGTTAAAAGAATTCAATAGGCTAGAATGCCACCTAGGTGAACTAACTGTACTCCATAGTCATTTGTGACGAAGGTTGAATATCAAAATGTCACGAATAATGTAATAAAGAAAGCAGTCTCACAGCGGAGGC